>NC_136464.1:54116944-54731230 GCF_902686455.1 Sciurus vulgaris | reverse complement strand
AAACTTTAAAATGTTTTAAAATGAGAAGACAAGGGTTGGGGATGTAACTCAGTGGTAGAGCACTTGCCTCACATGTATGATGCCTGGGTTTAATTTCCAATACCACAAAAAGAATAAATAAAATGAGACGACAAAACCTCATTTTATTATGTATGTATCACTTAGAATTTTCCAGTAATATTTTTGTAATCTCAAATAAGATAACCTATGCAAGAGTGCACTGTGGGCGATGTAATGGATAAAATGGTTAATTCTGGAAAAACTATTTAGCCTTGCCTCCATTGTGCCGCAGCCACATGGTTTCTGACTTTGACCCTAGCCTTTTGTGTAAGGTTTCATTAGTTAAGCCAGTCAGGTTGAATGGATACAACCTATTAAAGGATCATAAAATCAATTTATTATAGTGGCAACCAAAAATTTTAATAAGTAATATTAAAAATATCAGAGTTCATTGTGATAAGTGTTAACTATCACAAGGATAAGTGTTGTTTCACAGAACATGCACTTCTCTGCATTTGTGTGTGTGCTGAGTCTTGTAACAGTTATATACTGTATAACAATATTTTGGTCTGTGACCAATTTCATATACAGTGGTGGTCCCATAAGATTGTAGTGACATTGTAGCTGCCTTAGTTTGTGTAAATACACTCTGTGATGTTCACACAACAATGAAATCACCTAACTTCAATTCTCAGAATGTATACCCATCATTAAGCAGTGCATGACTGTTTATTCTTATTGTGACTTTCAGTTGAAAAAGAAAATCATTGGTCTAAGCTAATCATGATAATTCCATGCTTGCCAGTGATTGATTCAGGAACCCAAGTAGAAGCCAATCTGTACATGGAATTCCCTTAGTGCAGTTATTGATTCTGGAATGGGCATATGATCTAAGCCTAGTCAACCTGAAAGAAAGGACTTTGGGCAAAGGAACATCCATTTTGCTTAATGTGTACAGAGAAACTGGTAAACCCAGGTCTGCTGGTTGCCACCTTAAAACCACAAGAAAGAAATAGCTGATGATGTTAACCATGAATGAAACTTGGGCAATCCAGAGGCAATTTGGAACTGCTATGTTCACTAGCTTTAAAGCCTACTCCTTCTGGTCTTCCAGAGACATTTTCATAGTGTTTCAACTGCTTCTGAGATTTTTTTCTGTTTGTAACTTAAGAAGTACTGATTGATGGGTATAAATGAGGGTAGTGGTGTTTTGGAATAATTGCTGGAACTTTTCTGTTTTACACCCTGGATTAAAGTCATACTTGATCCTCTTTTCTCATCTAATATTTGGACTTGGCAGTGAGTTACTTCAGATCTCATATAAGACAGCTGTGTTGAATGCAATATTTAATATTTTTAGAAAGTGCTACTTTATGAATCCTGAACATATTATATATAAAATCTCATTTTAAGGGCTCTATTAGCCATACGGTTTTTGTTTTTTTCCTGTCATTTATTGGGTTTGAAACTCCATCTCTAAAATTTCCTTTTCGTTTGTTCTCAGAAATGCTTTTGTTTTCTGAGCTCAAAAGAGCTATGCTTTTCTTTTACTGGTGTGTTTGCATTTATTTCTCTGCAGAATATTCAAAAGGAAAAACTCATTTGCCTCAATATTTTTACAGGACTCCCCCCAACCCAAAAAAAAAAAAAAAAAAGAGGAAAGAAAAAGTTAAGGATATATAAATAACAACCAGTGAGAAACTTAAAAACACTCTCTTTGTTCAGATTTAGGGCTTTTAATCCTTTCTTGTCAGTGTGCACACAAGAAGTGGATATTGGAAAGCTGTAACTTGTCACAGGTTCACAATCTTTTTTTTTTTTTTTTTTTTTTTTCTGTACTGGGGATTGAACTCAGGGCTGTGCTTCTGAGGCAAGCACTCTACCAGCTGAGCTGTCTCCCCAGCCCTCACAATCTGTTTTTTTTTTTTTTTTTTTTTGGCGGTGCTGGGGAATGGAACCCAGGGCCTTGTGCTTGTGAGGCAAGCACTCTACCAACTGAGCTATCTCCCAGCCCCGCAATCTTTTTTTTAACAACAGTTTTATTGAGGGTTAATTCATTACAGTATAACATTTACCCTTGTATAAAGTATGCAACTCAGTGGTTTTAAAGATACTTAGAGTTCTGCAGTCATCACCATTATTTAATTCCAGAACATTTTCATCACCACAGAAAGAAACCCCCCTGCCCAACAGCATTCACTCCCCCTTCTCCACTCCACCCAGCCCTTGGCAAAAACTAATCGATCATATTTCTTTTGGATTTTCTTCTTTTGGTCATTTCATTCGAATGGAATCATAATGTACTGGCTTCTTTCATTTAATGTAATGTTTACAGGGTTCATTCATGTAGAATGTTTGGCACTTCCTTCTTGTTTCCTGCTAAATGATAGTCATTGTACGGTTATATACATTTTGTACTCACATTGTATGTGATCATGACATCAACTGATGTCATGTTCATCAACTGATGGACATTTGGGTCATTTCCTATTTTTTGTTATGAATAATGTTGCTGAGAACATTTGTGTACACATTTTTTGTGGACATGATTTCATTTTTCTTAGGTGTATACCTAGGAGTGGGATTGCTGAGTCACAGGGTTATTCTGTGCTTAGCTTTGTGAGGAACTTAGGAACTATTTCACAAAATGTTTGCATCATTTTTTTTAATCCTACCAACAACGTATGAGAGTTCCAGTTTCCTTATATCCTCATCAACACACTCATGCTTGTCTTTTAATTAGTCCTCATAGTGGATGTGAAATGGTATCTCACTGTGTTTTGTTTTGTTGTGGTCCTGGGAATTAAACCTAGTGCTTTGCATATGCTAATAAGCACTCTTTCTGCCACCCTTCAGTGTGGTTTTGATTTGCATTTTCCTAGTGACTAATGATGTTGAACTTACTCATGTGCTTATTAGCAACTTGTAGCTAGTAAAAATATACCTACTTAAAACCTTAGCCCATTTTAAAATCAGATTGTCTTTCTATTGTTGAGTTGTAAAAGTAGGGATGTCTTTTTTAAGCTTCCTTTTATTTCATTATGAATCTAGCATCCATTCATTTATTTGAACTGATAACCCATAAAATCTTTTTTTAAAGAAGGCAGTTGTGTATCCTTTTCATCTCATTAATATTTTTTGAATGCTGATCACCAAGATAGTGGCATAATTTTAAAAAATTGAAATGAAGATTATTGAGGTGCAAAGACAGATAAGTAGAAGAAATGATAAAGCACTGCTAACATAGATCATGGAATCTGGTGAACTAATAATATAAATCCCCAGAATGTCTGTGGAATCTGATTGAGCAGGGAATGGCTGCTAAATGACCAGACAGCTGTTGTTGGTCTCTGGCATACTCTTTAACCCATTAAGTTCCAAGTTTTCAATTCTGTGAATATTTCAACAAAAGTGATACAGGTGCATTAATATAGCTTATATATTATTATATTAATTAATATTTTTTTTTGTTGTAGATAGGCACCATACCTTTATTTTATTTATTTATTTTTATGTGGTTCTGAGGATTGAACCCAGTGCCTCTCAGGGGCTAGGTAAACTAGCCTAGCCTCTCAGGGGCTAGGTAAACTGAGCTGAGGGTAAACTTGGTAATTCTCCTGATTCCAGCCTCCTTATCTGCTGGGATTACAGATGTGCACCACTATGCCTGGCTAGTTTTTATAGGTGTTCCACATCTGAGTTGATGGGAAAAATGGGTTTTAAGCATGTTCCTTCCTCAGGAATATAAGAAATGCCTGTACCTAGTATTGCAAGGTTTTGTGCACAACAGTTTGTGTGTTTGTTCTACCTTCTGCCATTAGGAATGTGGATATTTAAATAATTCATAATTGGTTTAATGAGATCATGAGAATGGTTTACATAGCCATCATAATTCCAACTCTTATGGTAGCAAATGTAGGCTATTGATTGGCTTGATTAAACTGTAGAAGAGAGCATCTATGAGACCAAAACGACCCTTATGAATGCTTTTTCTGTGTGTAGTGGTGTTAGTATTGGTTTATACTTTCTGTAAGAGTATTTATGCCTGATTAATATATTAAATGGGGAAAAAAAACAACGTAAGAAGAGTATGTGGCGTATGTGTAAGAAGTGCTGAAGGAAAAGTAGAGTGGGTTGGAAAGAGCACAGGCTTTGGTGCCAGACTGGGTTTCAAATCCTAACTCTTATTTCCCTGTAGGTGACCTTGGTGAGTCATTTTTATCTCTCAGATCTTTAGTTTTGTCATTTATAAAATGGAATGGATAAAATCTATCTTGAAAAATTGTGAAGGTAAAACAAGGCTTGTATGAAAAGCATTTAGGCTAGTGCCTGGCATAACAGGCACTCATTTGAAGGTAACTGCTATACAAAATGTTTCAAGTTACTTTTTGGGAAGGTTCAGATAATTTTATATTGTTTAAATTAGAGCATCTACTCAATCTTAAAAGCCTTTCTAGTAATTTAATTCACAAAAGGTTATATAAAGCAAACCTGGTTCTGGTTTTTAAAAGGATTAACTTTTTATTATAATGATATGCTTATTAAAAATTATTTAAAAATTATAGTTTACAAAATTCAGAAAAAGATCAATAGGGCTATGAACAGAGGCTTTAAATGTGAATGTGGTCCAAGTAGACAAAAGTCCCTCAGAAAGGAACAACAGTTGTGATAACTGGAATTTATGAGTCAGAGCTGGAGGAAGAGTCTGTAGAGACTGATGAATACCATGAAAGAAACATGCTTTACTAAGAGCTAAAATGGACATTTACAAAAGACCAATCAGGAGACTATACTACAATCAAGAGTTACTTTATTATCAGAAAGGACTCCAAAGGAGATAAGGCTTCTAAAGATTATTCTGCTAACAAAAATTTTTTAAATTGTAGATTAAAAGGAATAGGTAAGGATAGGATTGCTACTTACATTCAGTGATGTTAGATAGCAAGGAAAGCACAATTCCTTACTCTTATTCACATTTCTGATTTGGAACTTTCTTTTACTTGAAGGATGGAAATGGCACTTAAAAAGATGATAATAATAATAACAATAAAGAGTAGTCTAATCTTGGAATAGTAAAGAGCCTTATAAGGAAACATAGAGCTAACCCAGAAAACAAACAAACAAAACAACAAAAAAGAACTCTATAGTACTTGAAACTTGCATATGAGATTGTGGTCTCTGAGAAATCTTAGAAAATGAGAGAAGTGATAGAAAATTTAAAATTAGTCTGAAAACAGGGAGAAAGTAGATTTTAGACCAAAGAAAGAGTAGTGACAAGGCAGGATTCTAGAATCTGATTTAAAATGAATTTGAAACTGGTGTGGTGGTATATGCCTGTAATGCCATCAGCTTGGAAGACAGACAGGAGGATTGCAAGTTTGAGGCTAACCTCAGCAATTTAGTGAGGCCCTAAGGAACTTAGTGAGCTCCCGTCTCAAAATAAAAAATAAAATAAAAAGGACTCAGAATGTGGCTCAGTGCTAAAGTGCCCCTAGGGTTCAATCCCCAGTACCAAAAAAATAAAACAATAATGACAATAAATGAATTTGAAAAATCTTAAATATTAGTAGGGTGCATGCTTGTTGTCTCAGCTTCTTAGGAGACTGAGGCAGGATTGCTGGAGTGCAGGAGTTTGAAACTAGAATTCCCAAAGGAAAAAAAAATCATAAGTGTTGGACTGGTTCCATGGTAGAGCTCTTGCCTAGCATGTACCAGAGCCTAGATTTAATTTTTTTTTTTTTATCTCTCTCTCTTTTTTTAAGTTGGCAATGGTCCTTTATTTTATTTATTACATGCGGTGCTGAGAATTGAACCCAGTGCCTTGCATGTGCTAGCAAACGCTCAGCCACTGAACCACAACCCCAGACCCTAGGTTTAATCTTTAATACTGCTGAACTCACACAAAAAGTTGGGTTTTTGAGGAAATGAAAGTTGCAGAGTATCCTAATATTCTTTCTGAACAGGGTTGTGAAACCATTTGTAGAGTAAAATGCTATAACCACAATATAGTAGTACTTAGCCATATGTGACTTGAAATGTACCTAGTTCAAACTGAGATGTGTTGTAAATCTAAAAGGCACACTGGATTATTCATATGTTGAAATGAGAATATTTATTATGTTAAACAAAATTGCTATTAAAATGAAATTTATTTTTATTAATGTGACTACTAGACTAAGTATGTGACTTTTTTTTTCTTCAGTGCTGGGTATGGTACTCAGGGCCTTGGTCATGCTAGGCAAGCACTCTGCTGCTGAGCTGCATCCCTAGTCCATCACATTATTTCTATTGGATAGCGCTGTGCTTGAGGAGTAGTTAATACTTTAAAATAGTAGTTATTCTTTAAAATATGGAAATTTAAAGTTAAGATATTAGATATTGAAAAAAGGTTTTAGCAATTTCCTTATAAACAAGAATTGTACATTCTTATACATGAATGAACTTATAATTGGTTGAAGACCAAAAGAATTCTAATAAAAAAGATGCAGATGTCTAATGGTGGGAAGTTCTAGTGGTAGTGACCATGGTCACAGCAGACAGTGGGACATGGTAGCAGTGGGTCAGACACTATACCATCTTTTGTTCACACTTTTTAAAAAATTAACTTTTAATTTTGAGATAATTATAGATTCACATGCAAAATTGTAGGAATTACTATAGAGAGATCCAGTATGCCCTTAACCTAGTTTCCCCCAGTGGCAACATTTTGCCAGGCTGTTGCTTATCACAGTCAGGATGTTGACATTATCTACAGCTCTTTTTGGATCTGTGTTACTTGTACTCATTTGGGTGTGGGGGTGTGTATTTAGACCTCAGTGCGTTTCTGTCACACGTATAGGCTCCTATGTCCAGCACCACGGTGAAGACACAGAGCAACTCAGGGATTTAGTTTCTTGCCTTTTTATAACCATGCCATATTTTTTCCAGGCCCAACCCCTGGCAACTGCTAATCTGGTCTTCATTTATATGTATAAATATAAATATATATATATATTTGTCATTTAAAGAATGTTATGCAAGTTGAATCATGTAATATGTAACCTTGTAAAATTAGGTTTTACACTCAGCATGATAGCCTTATAGGTTTTTTTCTTTAAAAATTATTGTGAAACATCTAGCACAATATTTAACCAGTCATAAGTGTATAATTCAGTGATAGTAAGTGCATTTACAAGGTTGTGTAACTGTCACCTTTCTGTATACCTAAAATCTTTTATCATCCCCAACAAAAACTATTAAGCAATTACTCCTTCTTCTCCTAGTTCTTGGTACCCTCTACTTTCTAGCTCTGTTAATTTGTCTATTCTGTGTATCTCATATAAGGAGAATCATGCAGTATTTCTCTGTGTCCAGCTTAATTCACTAAGAATAATTTTCATGTGGCTTGGGTTGTCTTGCTTAGCTTGTGCAAGGTACTGGATTCAATCATCAGCACCACATAAAAATAAATAAATAAAATAAAAGACCATTGACAACTATAACTAAAAATATTTTTAAAAAATGAGAAGCAAAATGTTTAAAAAGAAGAATAATATTCTTTGGCTCCATATATATTATTGCATGTAGCATAATTTTACTTTTTATAATTGATTATAAAGTTCCAACTGAGTATTTTTGTGTTCAGCTTTTTATTAATAACTTGATGGGATATTAATGACTTGGTTAGGAATCCATTGTATGACCTGGAGTTGGAAATCATAAGTCATAGAGTGTTTTTCCAAGGAAGGATTGAAAGTAGTTTTCAGACTGAACTGATCAAGATGTTTTCATCATTGATAAGTGTAAAATTCCACACATTCAAAAAACAATATAATTGTAGATGGATGCAGTGTGGTTTAATAGCAAGTATCATGAAACATAATTGAAGTGTTTCAGTTGACAGCACGTTCAATGTGAATCTACTCTATGATTTAGGCTCTATTAATAGAAGCATAGCATCTAGAATGAGAACTAGTATTGTTCCAGACTATTGTGTGTTCATATCTGTGTATCTTATTTTAAGGGTATACATTTAAAAATAGAGGTCTATTCTAGGGAGAAACCAGGATAATCTGATAGGAAGGTGATAGCTATTTGGTATTAGAATAAAACCTCCCTAAGGAGTGGACTTCCTTGGGAGATAATCAGGCCCTTATCACAGGATTTGTTTAAGTGAAGGTTGGATGAATACTTGGCAGGGACATTTAGAGAATATTTTAGTATCACCAGCTTGGGGACATAGAGGTGAAGAAGGTATTTGATTATTCATAATACCTTTGTGAATTCTTCACTTTGAGATATCAGAAACTGAGCTTAAAGTGTTAATAGTGGTTGTGTTTGGGGGATTGGACTGCAGATTACTGCCATTTTCCATGTAATGTATTTCTATGTTTAATTTTAGCTTTTACAATGAATATGTATTACTCTCTAAGAAAGAATTTGTAAACAAATACTCTCGACACAAATTAATTTTTTTTCTTGGTCCAGCACAAATTTTTTTTTTTTTCTTGGTCCTGGGGGGTCAATCCTAGGACCAGTGTATACTAGGCAAGTGCTCTACCACTGAGCTACATCCCCAGCCTCCCAATTATATTTCTACATGACTTTCATGCTTCATTGTTCCTAAGCATAAAAATGGATACCTCTGTGCTGAATGTGGTACACACTTGCAATCCTAGTGATTTGGGAGGCTAAGGCAGGAGAATTGCAAGTTGGAGGCCAACCTGGACAACTTAGGGAGACTGTCTCAAAATAAAAAACAAATAAATGAAAATTAAAAAAAAAAAGTGAAATAAAGAAAAAGGACTGGGGATGAAGGTTAGTTTGCTCTGTCTTTGGATCTTTAATCATGTACAGGTATGATCAGATTAACTTGTTATGCTTTTCTTTTGTCTTTTGGTATAGGGGTTTTAACCCTTTATGATGGGCATGAAGGAGATGATCCCCTTTTCTGCCCCTTCTCATGTACTGAGATGTGTATGTGGAGGTTGGATGTGTGGATTTTTATTTATGTTTTGTCTTTAGAAGACTGATGTGCTTGATGTTTACTGTTATTCCTTTCTGTAGCTCTCTGGATGGTGACAGGGAAATTTCATTGGGCTTTGGCAGACCATTCTTCTTACTCAGATTCCCCTTCAGCCTCCAGATTTTAATTGTTAGATAACTAAATAATATAATCCTGACTAACTTCTGTGATTCATTTTTTCCTTTGACTGCTACTGCCTAGCACCCCCATCTAAAAGCTGTTCTAAAAAGAAGCGGGAATGGAAAAAATTATGGCATTCTCCGAGGAAAATATTTCCTTCTAAACAGATGTCTTTTGTGTTCCTTCAGGTGGTCTGTTATATACCCCAGAGACCATGGGGCCTTGTGCTTACTAAGAGAGCCTGCCCTCCCACACTTGCCTCCTGTGTTTAGAAGCGTTGCTAAGCAACTTTAGTAAATAGGTGGTAACAAAAACTCAGAGCCACACTCCTCCCTCCATTATTATCTTAGTCAGTAACTGTTAGTGTAGAATTTTCATTATTTAATTCATTCAGTTTTCTTACATCCTTTTATGTATTTTATTTTTTGACTTTTATGTATATTGTTCCTTGGCTCAGGAATTAGAAATTGAAATGGTGACGGTGACAAGTGGTTGGAGTGAACAGAGCTCCTGAGAGTTCTGCAGTGTGACTGAGAACTTGGAAATGTGTTTTTAATAAGGAGATCTTCACATTTATTAAGTAGATACAGGAGATTAGGATTTTCCTGTATGTGCACAGGATGGACAAATAAACTGACAGAATAGAGTTTATTATCCCATATCAATTATCAGTTTTCCCAGATACTCATCAGACCCTTTCAAAATGAAGATATAGATTTTTTTCTGAAAAGCTTATTGGATTATAGGTTCATCATTTTTAAAATGTAAATTAAATTTTAGCAATACATAAAAATTATGGGGACTCTCACATATTTTTAAAATCTGTAACATTTTGTCAGAGATTTATACACACATACATACATATATACATACATACTGGGCATTGAACCCAGGCCTGCTTTACTTCTGAACTAGATTCCAACCCATTTCCTCCCACCTTTTTTTTTTTTTTCATTTTGTTTTGTTTTCATTTTGAGACAGGGTCTCACTAAGTTGCTGAGACTGGCCTCTAACTTGCCATCCTTCTGCCTCACCTTCTTGGGTTGCAGGGATTACAGGCATGTGCCACCATAGGGTACCAAGGAGATTTTTGATGTGTTTCCTGTGCCATGGCTTAACACTGCTCTTTTGATGATTTCTTTTTGACCCAGGCATTTAGCAATCTGAATGATGGACAATCTTGGATACCGTTGCTTGATGTCAACATAATACTGTTTGGTGTTTGACATGGTAGTGCTAGGAGAAATTGTTCTGTTAGCATTTGGTTCATTCAAAGAGCTTTCACAGACTGATTTCATTCAATATTTATAAAGTTTCTGCTAGACTCTTAATAATTCACTACAGTGTGCCCCAAAACTTTGTGGTCTTGTTAGTGAACCATGTGGGCATATAATTAACAGCTTAAGCTCTGAATGGCTGTAAACATTTTCTTTAGTATGACTCTTCATTTGTTTTCTTTAAATTTCAGAAGTTCTTAGTTGGTACCATAGTAGTTGTTAATACCACAGAAATTGTATAGTCTAAATTTTCTAGTCACCAGTTTGCGTTCTCAGACACATTTGTTTTTGTGTTTTTGTGGGGTATTTTGATGCTGGGGAGGTTTTTGTGAAGGTATCTTGGTGCTAAGCCCAGGGCCTCATGCATGCTAAATGTACATGCTACCACTTAGCTACACCCCCAGTTTTTTTTTTTTTTAAATCTAACAGTTGTAAGTATGACCACAGAGTGTAAAACCATCATCACAATTAATTTCAGAACATTATTATTACATAAAAAATTCTAAGCCTGACATGGCGATGCATGCCTATAATCCCAGCTACTCAAAAAGTTGAGACAGGAGAATTATAAGTTCCTGGTTAGCCTGGGTACCTTAGCGAGACCCTGCCTCAAATTAAATGGGGGGAAAAGAGCTGAGGATACAGCTCAGTGGTAGAGCACTTGCTTACCTGTATGAGGTCTTGAGTTCAATCCCTGGTACCATGTATACACATGCAAAAGAAACTTCATAATCATCAATAGTTACTACCCATTGCCCTCTCCCCTGCCCCGGTGTCCCGGCAATCACGTACCCACTTTCTGTCTCTATGTTTGACTATTCTGGACACATTTAAACAAATATTCCTCCTATCTAACTGTAATTACATTTCCTTTGAACAGCATCTCCCTGTCCTTCCCTCCCTGCTCACCCTCAAAGCTCCTGATAATCACCATTCTACTCTGTACTCCTATGAGGTCAGCTTTTTTAGATTCCACATAGGAGTGAGATTGTGTGGTATTTATCTTTCTGTGCCTGGCTTATCACTTAATGTATCCTCCAGGTTCATCCATGTTTTTAAGTAGTATTCTTTTGTGTGTATACACCACATTTTCTTAACTGCATCTGTTGATAGACACTTGGATCGATTCTACCTCTTAGCTGTTGTGAATAGCTCTTGCCATACATATGAGTGTAGGTATCTCTTAGACATACTGATTTCATTTCCTTTGGATATTAATAAGTCTTTGAGGTAAGAAAACAAGATATAGAAGCAGAAGCTTTCTGTTAGAACAATATAGGAACAAAAGTGGTAACAGATGAGCAGAGGCCTCAATTCAAGAAATATTTATTTTTGTTTGATGTTTAAAAATTCTTTTTCTATTAGTTCTGTGAGGTCCCATTGCTAGTCACAGATTTCAAACAGCATATAGTATAGTTTTAAGAGATTTATAATTTAAAACTTTAAAGGGAAGGAATGGGGAGGGAACCCTTATCTATTATGACATCCTATGTGAATTTCTTACAAGGAAGGCTGGTGGTGTTTTCCCCTTTCCTGTTTCTTACCTGAAGTTCAAGAGTGGACTGTCACTGGATGTAAGCATCAGGGCAGCAAGCTGTCTATCACATCCACAGCAACTCTGTGTTATTCTTTTGCTTTTAAGTTGGCATGGGAGCAGGGATGAGCGGCAGCTTAAATGGGAGTTATCTTTAGGTACAGTTGCTGCTTTACTAGTCTTTAGAACTTACAGGCTTCTGGGAACTTGTGCAACTGGAGAAATATTTTTAAAGAATGAGGACACCTATACTAGAGCGAGGGAAGAGTTACATTCTGGTATAAATAAAAATGACTGGAAAAGCTTTCTAGCTCTGTTAATGGAATAAAGCTCAATTATAGAAATCAAAAGAATTTGAGGAAAGCAGAGGGGAAGTTGGAGTAAAGTTATATGAATGAGTGCCCTGGGGGCACTGAGAATACTCTCCACTCTGCCTCCTTAGTCCTACGTCCAACAAATCAAAAATAGCTTCTTGGAGTAAGGAATAGAACCAAATGTGTACAGTAATGGTGCATACCCTTATGTGCTGGATTTAGCTTGAGGATTGAGCAAATGTTAGAAAAGAGTCACAGTCCTCTGATTCATGCTATTTGTTTTAGGTAAAATGGGGCAGGAAGACAAAGAGCCTTTCTAGAAAGTTTAGGCTAAGCAAAATAATGTGGATTCTTAATAGATGTGAAAAAGAAGATGATGTGTGGCAACAGCCATGACTGACATCTGAGCCTCTCATCTGAAGAGTTAAGGTTATAAATAACGAAACATAAGGAAACGTTATGTGAGACTTATACTTTCTTATCTGTGGAAATTCTATATTTGACACAGTTTATAATGGTCATCCTTCTGTTTAAAATCCTTTGCTGCCTGTTGCCTGGAGAATAAAAGCTTAAAATCTGTGAGCTCTGGTATTGAAATCCCTTGGTGTTTTGACCCCAGCCTGGCCTTTCAGGCTCCTTTCTCCTTTTGGCATCCTAGGCCTTTGCTGCGCTAGTTTCCTGAGACAGGCCTGTGGTTCTCTGTTTTTGTTCATATCTTTTTATGGTAATGCCCTCCTATTCCTTTTCTTCTGTGAAAATGCTATTCATTCTTCAAGGCCTCAAGCCCTTTTGTCTATACCATTATCGGAACACTCTTCTCATTATTTTATTCAACTAGAGCCAAAGATATGTTCGGATATGTATTGGAAGACAAATACTATGTGCATCTACACAGTATAAATACTATGGCTTAAATGTCATGCCACAGTGTTGTTGGATGTATTAGATGCATAGTAAATTATATTTAAATTACTGAAGTAGAAACTATGACTTGGAGGGTCTAGGAGTCAATTTACCCTAAAACCTTTTTGACTAATGACTAGTTGACGATTCCCAAAAAAAGAAAAGTTGGGAATGACCAGTATACATTGCAGTGAAGCTCACATTCAAATTTAAGATAGATTATTCCCTTTTACTTGCTTTAAAAATACCATTTTGGATTATGCTCAGCACTTAAAATTTTTTTTTAATTGTAGCTGGATAAGGTACCTTTATTTTATTCATTTATTTTTATGTAGTGCTGAGGATCGAACCCAGTGCCTCACATGTGCAAGGCAAGAGTTCTGCTCCAGCTCAGCACTTTTTTTTTTTGGTACTGGGGATCGAACCCAGGAGTGTTCTATCTCTAAGCTACATCCCCAACCCTTTTTATTTTATTTTGAGACAGGGTCTTGCTAACTTGGCCAGGCTGGCCTTGGACTTTTGATCCTCCTGCTTCAACCTCCCCGAGTAGCAGTTACCACCTTTCCTGGTTTACCACAGTTTGAGTCTTGTTAGTATTGCATCGTGTAGGATTTTTAAAGAAATCCTGTGCTGGAAATTGGAAAGTGATAAAGTTAGACTGTGTCGATGCTTTTCCCCTTTGAATTCTAGTTTGAAGGTGTTAAGTCCCATTCTAGGTGAATGGAGCATTTTAATAGCCTCTTGGAGCAGGCTCTTTCTTTATGAAATGGAGGAACATTTTCCATTTTAAAGAATGCCACCTTCGTAGGCTCCCACAGTCTGACCTTGTTGCAGGAGTAGGGTTTGAGATGTGTGGTTAATCAACCCCTTTCCTCTGAAAGTAGGCTTAGTATATGAAGTTGGCTAGGGGAGAAAATTAAGCTTGATTCTGTGCCTCCATTTCAATCTGATTAGTTTAAGTGTCTCTTCCCCTTGTTGGAGTAATAACTTTCTTGCTTGCTGTTCTGTGGCCAGCTGGAAAAGAATTCTGCCCTCATCATCTTCTCCTTTCTACTGTGAAGCTTTCTCTTCTTTTTTTCTGAAAACAGAAAACTCTAATTTCTGTGAGAGCATAACAGGGAAATGATTTTCTATTAGAAATGATTTTGTCAAGTCGAACTTCTTACTAATTTTGTTGGAATGTCTTGAACAACAGGCTTCAAAATTGTGCTTTTTAATTTTGTGTTTCTGACTGCTATCCCCATGTGTATTTTGCATACTGCTTGTTTTCTGGATTTCTGATTTCCATTCCAGAAAGGTCATAAAAGCTAATGTAGTACATGAATGAGTTTGAGCCAACAGGTACTGTGAGTCATTTGCTCCTTTGCTGGGGCAGCCAGTGTGCTGCTGTTAGGTGTGGTTGTGCCTCTTAATGAGCTCTGTCACAACAGATCATTTCAGTCCAGTTGTGGCAGTGGGGAAATGAGGCATGGTTTTGAGATAAAGGCTTTTCAGATCTAATAGGCAAGACTTCTTGAAGATGTGAAAAAATTCTAGCTGTATTTGACACCATGTAGGCTATTTCTAGGCTATATCAGTAGTTGTTAATAAAAAATTAATGTATTTATTCATATATTTAATTGTAACAATAATTTTCCCCTTCAAATACAGTGGTTAATGACCTTAATAATTGAGCTCTTGAAAGGACAGCAGTTAGTTGTCCATGACTAGATACAGGTTTTATTTGGCATAAACAAATTATGTTAAAAATATGAACTGGGCATGGTGAGGCAGGAAGATCACAAGTTCAATGTTGGCCTCAGCAACTCAGTGAGGCCCTAAGCAACTCAGCAAGACCCTGTCTCTAAATAAAATGTTTTTAAAAACGGCTGGGGCTGTGACTCAGTTGTTAAGTGCCCCTGGGTTCAATCCTTGGTACAAAAAAAAAAAAAAAAAAAAAAAAAAACCAAAAGAAGTCCCTGTGATTTATAGAAGTTTACTAAAAAGAATAAACACATGGGAACAGTCTTCTTTTGATAGCAGGAGGTATTTCCATACCGGGAGGAATGAGAAGCATCTGTTCTGTGAGAGGTATCCCATGTTCCCTGTGGTCAGTGGTTACTAATGTTGACGTTTTCTGTTTTGCTTCCAAGTTGACTTGTGTATTTTTTGTATTTAAAACTTCTATTTCCTGCTTTCTGCCTTCAGCCACCTGAGCAGCTGGGATTATAAGCCTGTGTCACTGTGCCTGGGCATCATAAACTTGCCCAGTATTTTATATATACTCTGTTTTGTTACCATTTTCCCCCACAGATTCTCAGCAATTTTATATGCTCTTCAGTGTTCTTCTTCCCCTTCTTCTTCCTTGGTTTCTTCAACTTCTGACCTTTGAGTAGTAAATAATGCCCAGAAATGAATACAATTCTCAGAGTCACAAGTTCTGGCCACCCCTGGTCAGTGTCTTCAAGTATAAGTTAGCACCTACAATTTTCTTGTGGTTCTTGAGTGCTTGCCTGTTCATTGGCTGGAGTGATTGTATGAAAATCTTACCTAGTAGCATGCATATAGGATTGAGTAGACAATAAGCCAGACTTATGACTTTTCCTAAAACTTTTACCCATAAAGGTATGCCATCATAGATTTTATTTGTTTCAAGGCAGGGTTTTGCTGTATCACTCAGGCTGGCCTCAAATCCCTGGACTTAAACAGTCTTCCTAAGTTAGCCTCTCAAGTGGCTGGGACTACAGGGGCATGCCACGATACCCAGCTGAGGAATCATTAATTTTAAAAGAATTATGGCCCATGGGCAGGGCCTGGGCTTTAGATAAATTGTGAGAATTGATTTTACTCATTTGAAGAGGCAGAAAGCTCCAGAGAACCCAAGTTAGGAAAGGTCTGTCTCCTAAAGATTAAATAGAAGGGCAGCTTGCTCTTTGCACAATTTGTGGGGGTACAAAGCTATAAATACCACTAGGGGTTTTAGTCAAGGCAGTCAGGGAAAGGGAGAAACAAGTACCCTGTGGTGGATTTTGTGTGTGTGGTGGGGAAGTGGGGAATGTAATTTGATCATTACATTGAATTTATGACATTGTTTGGTGATTAGCTGTCTAGGTGAGGGTTTTTAGAGTTTCTTTAATATGGGCATCTTTATGAGGTGAAGATGGTAATCCTTTATTCATTCAGCGAATATATATTGAGTGTCTACTATATGTTGGGAATTGTTCTGATTATTGGAAGCATATTTTTCTTGTACTTATTCATTTAAGGTGCTAAACAAGTCATGTTTCTCCTTCTAGAAGCTTGCAGTATATGCATAAATTAAAGTATTATGGACTTAGAAGCAAATGAAGAAAAACTTTGAGTACACATTCATTTTGTGTGATTACCTAGAGGGGTAGATGCTTTCATTGGAAGAGTGGCTATGAAGAAATCATGAAAGATTTATATGCATGGTAGAATTTGAAACCAACTAATTAGACTTGAAAATAGCCTTAGTTCTATATAGTACCTTTACTACTACTTGAAATTCTCAGTGCCTGATGGCAGCTGACTCTGAGAAGCTGAACAAAGTACTGTTCTATGATATAATTAAATCACAGCTCATTCCCCAAATCCAGCCATTATTTTTGGTAGATTTTGCTGTAGCTTATCATCTTTATTTCTCCCCCTTAACTCTCGGAATGTGTGCATAATTGGATTAACATAATTTTCATATGTAGATATTTTCAAATTTCCTTTCCTTTTTCAACCCACTTAACATAGGAAATGTTTTCTATATATTTTATACATTCTTTGTGTATATTATGAAATAACTGTGTAGTTGATCTTTTGGCTTCATTTTTCCTATCCTGGATCCAAAGTAGCTTTTTTTAAAAAAATTTTTTTGAATGGTTAACTTTTGGAAAACCTTAGCAGAAATAGAGCATTCTTACTTGGTGACAGACTGAGTGCAGACTTGATCACTGGACTCATTTCATTTTGCCCGTTAACTCCTTCAATGCAAAAGGGTTTAGAGGAGAGGAAAAAAGCTAGGATTTTTGGCTGATTGGTTGCAGCTTTGGACAGAATATACAACAGCAAGGATGGACTGATTGCATTTTGCTAACCAGTTCCTTAAATTCAAAAGAGTTTGATGGGAAGTAGAAAATGGTAGAATTTTGATTGAGTGGTCACAGCTTTTAGATAGAACATAAAAGCAAGTCTGGTAGTCATTTGAAGAAATAGGCCCACTCTTCTTTCCTAAAAACATCTAGTTCTGTCGGCTTTCCTGAGTCACCATGTAGACTTATTACTGCCAGATCTGTTGTTGGAAAGCATTGCAGGAATATTTAGATAGACCTCTGGGTCAATAGTCAATCCCCACATCACAGCTGAGGTTTCATATTTTCTTTTAACCTTTGAGTGTTTAGTGTAAGATGAGTTTTCTTAACATAATCTGCCTCTCATCTTTTCTCTTGAATGTGGATAATAAGATCTGTACATTTTATCATATTGATACTATAAATTATTTTGAGATTAGTCTATGTGAGTTAAAAATCTATTTATAAAATTGAAAGACTTACAGAAAACATAGATCAAAACAATTTAATTCAATTTTTTTAAGGGAAGCAGATTTATTTCTAGAGGTTCAAATTCTATGAGCCTTTAGAAATAAAGGTAGTTACAGAACCTAAGTTTTCTTCCAGCAGAATACTGTTCAGTGTTTTATATATAAACAGCTACCTACACCATGCCACTTCATCACATAGATGTGGCAAAGGCAGGTATTTTGTTAAACAGAATATCCTCGCCATACAACGTAAGAGTTTTTACTGGTGCCTTATAATTAGACATAATAGTAGGATTCAGAGCCACGTTCACATGTGCATGTAACATAATTTGATTAATCTTTCCCCAGTACCCTTCCTTTCACTTTCCTTCCCCCTCCTCATTCAGTTGCTCCACTCCACTGCTCTCCCTTCTATTTTTGCTCTTGTTATTTAAATTAGTGCATTATTTGTATCATATATAATCATAAGTATGTATATATGATTCACTGTGGTATATTCATACATGGGCATAGCATAATTTGGTAGATTTCATTCCTCAGTACTTCCCCATGCCCTCCCCTCCTTGCTCCCTCTTGATTCCCTTCTGTTCTCTATTGGTCTCCTTCTATTTTTATGAGATCTCCCCCTTAAAATTTTTTTTTTTTTTTATTTCTTTTCCTCTTTCTCTCTCTCTTTCTCTTTCTCTGGTTTCTACATATTAGGAAACCTTCAACCCTTGACTTTCTGAGTCATACTTATTTCATTAAGCATGATGTCCTCTAGTTCTGCCCATTTACCAACAAATGACATATTTTCATTCTTCTTTATGGCTAAATAAAACTCCATTGTCCACATTTTCTTTGCCCATTTGTCAGTTGATGGACACCTAGATTATTTCCATAACTTAGCTATTGTGATTTGGGCTGCTGTAAATATTGGTATGCGTTACTATAGTATGCTGATTTTTGATCTTTTGGATAAATACAAGGACTAGGATAGCTTATCTTTTGGTGGGTGCATTCCTAGTCTTTTGAGGACTTTCCATACTGCTTTCCAAAGTGGTTATACTAATTTGCAGTTCCACCAACAAGGTATAATACATAATACAACTTTTTAGTAAGAGCCTTTTTTGTAAAATATATTTTTTAGTTGTAGATTGACACAATACCTTTAGATTTTATTTTTTTAATGTGGTACTGAGGATCGAACCCAGTGCTTCACATGTACTAGGCTCTATCACTCAGCTTCAACCTCAGCCTTTAGTAAGATAAGAGTGAAGTTTTTTGCTTTACCATGTATCATATTTTACATGGCCAGAATTTCTTATCACAGCCTATCTTCTGTGAAGTCTATGGTAAAATATATGTAACATAAAATTAATCGTTTTCACGATTTAAAAAGTATCAAGTTCAGTGTTGTTAAGTATACTCACATGGGTTGTGAGCCATTATCCATCTCCAGAACTCTCTAACATTTCCTACTGATGACGATTTTTTAGTGTTTCTTGGTCTAAGGACATCCTGCCTCCTTCTGTCTGTTTTTGTTTCCTTGCATCCAGTTTTTTTTTTTTTTTCCTTCAGTCTGACAGTAATGGACTTATTTCCCCTCTGATTTATTCAAACCCAAAAATATTTTTTGAACATTGTTTATATACACAGTAGGGCATGTTGAAACCTAAAGTGGTAAAACTATCAGCTATACTATTTGCAAACAGGACAGTCTGATATCAGCTACCCTGGCCTCACTGTAGTTTTTCAAAAGTCACAAAATATTCAAATTATGGTCAGACTTAAAAGAAAAAAAAAATACTGAGTCAGAAGCTCCAAGTCACATCACATACTTGGAGAAACCACATTTTCGAATGGTTATTTAAAAAAAAAAAAAAACAAAAACAAAAAACTCTTGTGCAAGTGTACTTGGATACTTAGTTAATTTTAAGTATCAAAAAGACAAAGGATCTGGAAGAGGGAGGTGACTCATGCATGTAATCCCAGCTACTCAGGAAGCTGAGGAAGATTGCAAGTTCCATGCCAACCTGGGCAGTTTAGTTACACTCTGCCTCAAAATAAAAATAAAGGGCTGGAGATGCAGTTTGGTGGTAGAGCACTCTTGTGTTCAATCCTCAGTACACACACACACACACACACACACACAAAATACATAAATGTCACTTGTGTCAATATAAATATTACGTCCCTTTAAAATTAGAAAAATCTTCTAGATAGATTTAACATTTAAATTGTATCTATTGGAGTAGTGTTTGTCATAAGCAATAAGCCTGAAGTTCATTATTTTCAGGCCTCTTACCAGTTTTAGGACATGTAAGAAGACTTCAGTGTTTGAAACAATCATGTACCACACAGTGGTGTTTTGGTCAATGGCAGATTACTTCTAGTAGTCCCATAAAATTATATCACCTAGTGATATCATAACTGTCATAGTTTGTGTAAGTATTTTCTGTTAGCACAGTGCTGAAAGGGTCTAATGAAACATTTCTCAAAACATATCTCCATCCTTCAGAGACACATGACTGTAATTGAAAATACATCCAGAGATTACATTAACCCTTTTATATTTGGGGATTCTTTGCTAATTTATAATTGTAACATTAAGCAGCCATCTGAAATATAAATGTAATGCAAAATTTGTCATAACTGTTTCCAAGTAAGGTAAGCCAGGGTACAGAAAAAAGAATTTATTTGGCTCTTCTAATGTCAACTCTTAATATATCAAGATGAGTAGTCATTATGTAGGGGATTGGGTGGATGTGTTTCAGTCTGCTTAGAAGTTTGATAAACATTTAATGGCAAGTTGCTAAGCGTGAGAATTTAACCTCTTTGAAATTTGGAAATATAAATGTAATTCTGAACCTAACAGTAAAACTGTTTGGGCTTCTTCAGCCTAACACAGGAGATGTGACCCAAAACTGCTAACAGTATAAATCCAAAATATAAGGAAATGTTTGGGGAAAAGTGCTTATTTTATTTTAGTCACTGGAGATTGATCCCAGGGCCCCTGGAGTGCCTTTACCACTGAGCTACATCCCAGCCCTGAAGATGCTAATTTTTACCTGGGTGCCATCTGCTTGCTGCTTTTAGCCTTAGTTCAGGACCTCTGTTTTCTTCCTCATTCCTCCTTGTACCTCTCTGGTGCCTCTCTGGTGCCGTGGGTTTTCCAGGCTGCACTGTGTTCTTCTAAGCTCTACCATTGGTTACTTTGAGATATTTCAGGGATCATACAATGTCTATACAACAGTTAAATTAATAACTCAAAAACTAAATAATTCCTGAGTGATAAAATGGAGGAGTAGCACGTTTAAAAAGCATTATGAGGGCTGGAGTTGTGGCTCAGTGGTTGAGTGCTTGCCTAGCCTGTGTGAGGCACTGGGTTCAATCCTCAGCACCATGTAAAAATAAACAAATAAAAGTAATATGTCCATCTATAACTAAAAATATTAAAAAAGAAATGTTATGAGTTTTGGCTTCAGTTTTCTTTGTATTCTTTAAAAAAATCTGTTAAGAGGGCTTGGTAGAGCACTTGCCTAGTATGTGCAAATTTCTGGGGTCCATCCCCAGATCTACAAGAAAACAAAATGAAACAAAATGAAGCCATTTAGTGTCCTTCATGATGAAAGCAAGGATATCTAGTTTGTCTTTTCTGATTTTTTGCTTCAGCAATCATTCCTCATTTTCTGCCTTCTTAGAGTTTACACACTATTTTGTTTTTATTATTTATTTTGATATGGGGGTCTCACTATGTTGCTTGGTGGGCTCAAGTGATCCATTTGCCTCAGACTCCTCAGTAACCTGGACTAAAAGCACGTGCCTCCACACCCAGCTTGTTTTGATGTTTCATGGACTGAATGTGTTTTCTATGTAAATTCAAGTTGGTGGTAAATTTCAGCAGCTGAAACATTTAGTAGTTTAAAACCAAATCAACACATACTTCATCTGTAAACCCTATATCTTGGTTGAGCCGGCAGTTTTAACTTTGGTATACCGTATCAAGGTTGCCATACGTTGTTAGCAGAATTCAGTACCGATAGCAATATGTTTGTAGCTACATAGTGCATAAGAGTTTAACTTTGGAATTATGATTTTTGAACTCTGTTTCTGGGTTCTTCTTAGTCTTTTAAAGCCTGTTGAGGGGGTTATTTTCTTTGATGTATCTTAGTAATGAGGCACCTTAAATAAAGAAAATAATTTGTAGGTAAATGTGGTTAAGTGCACATTAGTAATAGCCATTTAGTGTTCTACTATCATCGCTTGATCATGATATAGGAAGCCTTGTCTTTGGCAGATTATTTTGCCAGATGTACAGTATTTTCTTCCCAAATGGAGCAGCTCAAGTCACATGAGTCTGACCTTGATCTTAATGGAAGTCAGTTTATATAGTTGGTAAAGCTGCTAAGTAGAAACCACAGATTTCATGAAGATAGTTCCTTGCAGTTAGTTTCTTCCTTCCTTCCCCTCCCCCTCCCCCGCCCCCTCTCCCTCTCCCCTTCCCTTCCCCCTCCCCTCTTTTCTCTTCTCTGGAGATTGAACTCAGGGCCTTACACATTATAGGCAAGTAAGTACTCTTCCACTGAGCCATGTCCCCACCCCTCCTTGCAGTTTCTTATGGGACAAACTTTTTCCTTTTGCTACTGTTGTACAGTGTTCTTAGGTAGTGAAGAAACTTGAGAAAGGATGGTTTGTTGTAATTGGGAGTTTGTTCTGTCTCAAGGAAGGCAGTGTATTCTAGGAAAAAGAACAATGAATTTGGCCTTTGTTTGTTTGTTTGTTTTGTTTTGTTGGTACTGAGGATTGAACCAGTTTTTGCTGTTCTTGTTTTGAGACAGGATCTCACTAAGTTGCCCCTGCTGGGCTATAACTTGTGACCCTCCTGCTTCAGCAGCCTCCCAAGTTACTGGGTTTATAGGCATGCATCACCACATTGGGCTCTAATTTAATTTTTAAATTCCATATGTGTAGGCCATTGCCCAGACTTTTCTCATTTGTTAAATGGAGATATCTCTTGCCCTGAGCACCCCTGGGAGATGTTAGACTAGATAGGCAGACTTAAGGCTCCACATTTACTGCCCTTATAGGAATAGTAGCATTTGCTGCATAAAATGCTACTCAACAAGCCAAAGGAAAGCAGCAAGTATTGCCAAACAGATATTATTGATGAAGCTTGTTTATTCCACTCTCAATACTTATGCTTCCACAAGTTTTCAAATGATGGTTTTTCTTTTCTCTTTCTTTCCTTCTTTCTTGACAAGGTCTCGCTTTGTTGCCCAGGCTACCCTCAAACTCATACTTGTGATCCTCCTACCTCAGTTTCCCAAGTAGCTGGGACTCTAGGTGCTCATCATCATACCCAGATTAATTATGGTTACCTTATGATTGAGTCACTTGTGTGCATCACCTCTATAATACTATGATAATGCTGCTCTAATAAAATTCTAAAAATTTAATGATGTATTTTATAAGGCCTTGCATTTGTAGAATATTTCTATTCTTTGAAAGCATTTTGACAACTTTTGTTTAAAGTGTATTAAGGGAACTAAAGTAGTGATTTTTATTTTATTTTTTGCATAAGAGTATTGGTAGAAATAATTATTTCATTTATAAGTTAATTAAAAAATTTCCTTTTTGTGCAGTATCTCAGAGAAGACCCAAACAAATTAAATGATATGCTGAGGACATGACACTATTTAGTAACAGGTCTAGATTTGAGTCCAGAGCTTCTTGGTGTCCACTTCATCAACAAGAATGTTTAATGGGCTGAATAATCTACAGTAAATATGGAATGTGCTTTTTGTGCTTTATGCCTGTGTACTAAGAATATGTAGGCATTGATAAAGTTGAGAGACTGGTCTTGCCTTAGTACCGTATCAATAAATGTATAGTTAGCTTTCTGGTGGTGATAATAAATATGGATAGCAACAATACAACAACAAAATTTGAGAGTACATTTTGGAAGACAGAGAGACATGAGGGATATACAAGATCTGATACTGTTCTTGGGTGTTTTGTTTCTTACCTGTTGACTTGGTCATAAAGCTTCATTCATTTACAGTATTGGAGGCCTATTGAAACCTCTGCTCTGCAGGCCTATGGCAAATGTGTGTTCCATACAACCGACATATGGCTGCTGTGAGACTATAAGCTTGGAATTTATGGCACTAGTTTTAAATATCCCATACATTATAGTATGGGTGGAAGGAGGCTTTTCTTTAGGGCCTGGGGTCAAATAGCTTTTTTGAGTTTGAAATGAATTAAACATTTTCTGAAGAATGCTGTTTTCAAATGCCACTCTGTGTAAATCTGGTGGTTTGAGTGTGTTGTGTGGATATAAGACACAGTCTGCTATTGAGAGGTTCTCATTTTAAGAAAGAAGGCTCAATGCCTGAGCTGACTTTTCTTTTTTAAGTTAGCCAAACCTGATAATTTTTTTTTCTTAGATTGGATACAAGTTGGTCTTAGACCCCTTAAATTTGCATTATTTACAGATCTCTCTAATGAGAGATAATTTTTCTCTCACAATTTAGAACACTCCATGAGCATGTTATGTAGCTCAGTGGAGTGCTTACCTAGCGTGTGCAAGGCCCTGGGTCATTCCTAGCACTGCAGTAACAAGCAAACAAACGAATAATGAAATGATCCATGAGTATTGTTGTCTTCCTTAAAATAAGGTATACCCCAAACAAGAATATATTATGTAAAATTTTTAACATGCTGATAATATTAATAGCAATAATATAATTTAGCATTCATTGCACATTTACTGAGAGGCACCAAGAACTTTTTGTATTTACTAGTCATTACATAGAGTACTATAATTTATAAAAACGCTTCCCTGTTATCAGCAGATTTATTTCAACTACCCAAGAAATGTCTTTTTTCTTTTTCTTTTCTTTAGAGTTGGGGATCAAACCCAGGACCTGTGTATGCTAATAAGCTCTCTACCCCTGAGCCCCCAGAAATGTCTTGTGAAGTAGATGGTATTTATTTTATCATGAGGTTCAGAGAGATGGTAATATTAACAGTTAAAGTTTATTGTGCGTTTATTAAGTGCACCATGGGAAACACTTAAATTGTGTCATTCTATGCAAGACTACACTGTGAGGCAAGTGCTGTTTTCAACCGTAGCTTTCAACTGAGGAAACAAATGGTTACAGTGGTTAAGAAACTTGCCCTAGATTACAAAGCTAGTAGTAAGTAGTGGCACAGGTAGGCAGAGTCACCATTACCTATGAGACACTTTTGTTTGAATTAGAAAAAAGGTAACCCATGTGGTGAACCGATTAAAAAGCCATACTTCCACCAGCGAAACTCCACATCATGTACAACCACAAGAATAGGATTCTAATTAGAATAAGTCATACTCCATGTGTATGTAATATGTCAAAATATACTCTACTGTCATGTGTATCTAAGAAGAACAAATAAAAAAAATCAATACAAAAAAAAAAAAAAAAGACCAGACTTCCTGTGGTCTGGCATCCACCCTAAGCATTACTTGGGAGACTGGTTAGCTGCCCCTTCTTCTAGCACATGTTGCCTCCACTCCAGGTTGGATGTCATTATGGTCTAAATCTCAGCCCCATCTTGCTTCCTTAATGCCTTTCTACTGTGCAAAAACTGAACAGTCTTAAAACCAGGATTGCAGTCCAGGTCTGACTCCAGAGCTTGTCTTCTTTTTAATGGCATGTGGTAAATTAATGGCAAAATTAAAACTTGAACCCAAGTTTTTCTGATGGTAAACATTCTCCTCTTTCTCTTTTGTACTCTTCACGTTGGTTGAATGATACTGGAGTTCTGTACTAACCCACATTTAGTGCCTGGGTAGACAGACATATACCCACTTGTTGTGTGTTAGCATTTGACCTTTGTTTTTTTTTTTTGGGAATTGGCTTACTTCACTTAGCATGATAGTCTCCAGATCCATTCATTTACCAGCAGAAATCATAAAGTCATTCTTTTTTATGGTTGAGTAATATTCCATTGTGTAAATATACCACATTCCTTATCCATTCAACTGTTGAAGGGCCCCTGGGTTGTTTCCGTAGTTTAGCTATTGTGAATTGAGCAGCTGTAAACATTGATGTGGCTGTGTCACTGTAGTATGCTGATTTTATGTCCTTTGGGTATATACTGAGGAATGGGATAACTGGGTCAAATTGTGGTTCCATTACAAGTTCTCTGAAACCAATTCTTAAAGATTTCCACAGTCACATGGTGTTCTCTATTCATTTTGTTTCAAAACAATAAGGTTTGTACTGCATGGTGTATAGATCCATGTTTGGATTGTTAACATTTAAGGACTGCATTTTCAACAGATGCTTTATGATATAGCCTCTAACAATTATTTATGCATAAAATTTGGGGGGTCTTTAGTACATTTGGGGAACCTCTGAGGCAAAACTGTGTAATACACTGGGTGAATGGGCATTTCCTGACTCTTGGTGGCTATGATAGTAATGATTATTGCTTCTGTATTCGTATCAGTCCACCTTCTGAGCTGTTTGAAATAGTACTTTTGCTATTGTCAAAGAACAGCTCAAGCTGAAAGGCTCCCCGGTTTACCTTGATTAGGTTGAAGACAGCATATATCTAAGAAACTTTTGTCATCAGTTTTGTACTCTGACCTTCCCTGTCCCTTTTCTCCTCTCCCTGCTTCTTTTCCTCATTTGAGCATGTGCCCTGAGAAGTCAGTTTTGATCTCAGACCATGACCTCAAGTTTTTGCTTTTTACTTACGAAACAACTATATGAAAGCAGGTAAGTATATGAGAAAGTTAATGAATGTTTCAAAAAACAGCATTTGGTCCATTGTCATGTAAGTGGTTTTCATTAGTTATAGTCTCTAGGAAAATAGAATCCATTTCAGATATTTGCAGAAGAAGGAATTTATTACAGGAAAATTATAACAGGTAATACAGGAGCTGAGAGCCAAGTAGGAGATGGTGAGGTGATTTAGAGGTTAGCAATAGGATTACCACCATCACCACTTCCAGCTGAAGAAACACAGGGAGGTGCAACATTATTGCACAGGAAGTGCAAATGTTGTTTCAGGAGAAAATAATTGTAATTTGTTTGGGTAAAGATGAACACAATGTGCTCCATCTTTGTCTTTCTCCTCCTCTCACCCAAAGACACGTTCAGAAAACTCTGTAAAAATTGCTATTTTTGAATATAAGCGTTTCACTTTTTCACTGAGGTGCCAGCCTGTGCATCAGTGCTAAGGAATAAAAGTTGTTTTTAAAAAAGTTGTACAAATTAGAATAATATGTAGTTTTTACTGCTTTTTTTTTTTTCTAATCTCTGAAGAGAAGGAAAGACTTTATGCCTGACTAGCAAAAGTGGTCTGAAGAGATTATTCAAAGAGGTATTTGGTGACATTTACCACATATAAGGCAGTGTTTCCCCCTCACCAAAGAAGTCTGCCCCTCACCCACATGAAGCAACCCTCTGCTCTGTATCATGTCCACAGATATTCTTATGTACTAACACATCCATAAGGTCTCTACCAGCCGGGGATATATAATTACTAGAGCAGTCTATTCCTCTTTTCTAAAAGCATAAGTAGACAATTTTCAATTTTTGGCAATAATTTCTTTACTTCAACTTACTGTGCTGGATTAGGTTCACTGATGAATGTTGGTTAAGCAATAGGTCAATTATTTGGCTAAATGTGCCAGTTTTTTTACTTTCTCTGAAAGCAAAAAAGAAGGGATTTACTACAAGAAAATTATAACACCATAAGGCTAATTAAACTGTTTTTCAAGGCTCTATTTTCTTGACTCTGAAAAATGTATTAGTTTTCTTTTAAAAAATATCCCTTTTGTATACTATTTAAATTTTCTACTTGAAAACAGAATTTTAAGATAGATTTAAGAAATGATGTGAGAAAACAATAATACGTTTAGAAAAGAAGTTTTTAAGAGGCAATATTTAATGGAATGAACATCAAAGTTAAAAGGCTCAAATTTGTCATTTCTGTTGTGTTGATGTTTGTTCCTCAAGTCTCCATGTAGGATAATAATTCTACTCATTTTAGGAACTTAGCATGAGGTTTATCATTTTATTTATTCATTTATTTTAGCATGAGGTTTTAATGAAGTCTATAAAATTTTCTTTAAAATAAAAACTTCTCAGTAAAAAAAATCAGGTGATACTCCTCTTTGTTAGAGACTCAATGTGTGTGTCCTTCCCCAGATTCATACTTTGAAGCCCTAACCCTCAATGTGACTATTTAGAGACAGTGCCTATGAGGTGATAAAGGTTAAGTGAAGTCATAAGGATGGGGTCCTTATCTGATAGAGCTAGTATTCTTTCTCTTTTTCTTTATATCTCTCTCTCTCTCCCTCTCTCTCTCTCTCTCTCTCTCTTTCCTTTTTTTTTTTTTTTTTATGTACCAGAGGTTGAACCCAGGAGCACTTAACCACAGAGCTACATCCTAGCCCTTTTTTACATTTTATTTTGAGACAGGGTCTCACTGAGTTATTTAGAGCCTTGCTAAATTGCTGAGGCTGACTTTGAACTTGTTATCCTCCTGCCTCAGCCTCCTGAGTTGCTGGGATTACAGGCATGCACCACTGTGCCTGGCTAGCGGGTATTCTTTCAAGAGTAAGACACACCAGAACTCTTTCTCTTTGCCACATGAGGACACAGCTAGAAATTGGCTGCCTGCAAGTCAAGAAGAGGGCCCTCATTGGAAATGAACCCCACTGGACCTTGATCTGAGACTTCTAGAGCCCAAAACTTGAGAAAATTAATTCCTGTTGTTTAAGTCACCCGCTCTGGCGTTTTGTTATAGCACTCCAAGCAAACTGAGACATTTTTGATATTTCATTAAGTTTAAATCCTGTAAAATTTGAAAATTAGATTCAAGAAATGGATTCCTGAGAAAAACATGTTATAATGCTTAAAAGTTACATTTTAAAAGAAAGGAATATTTAGTGAGCACTACTCAGTATCACTTATTTATTTATTTATTGTGCTAGGGATTGAACCCAGGACCTTGCACAGGCTAAACACATAGTACCATTGATCTACAACCCCAGCCCTACATGCATTTAAAATTTAGTCCTCACAAGAATTCTAGGTCATAGATCTTTTTGTCCTTGTTTTGTAGACAGGGCAACTAAGGCTTGCCCAAGGTCTTAGTAAGAGATAGTGCTGATATTCAAACATAGTTCCTCAAAAAGCTTTTTAGTTATGCCCTTATTCCTTCTGCTAGTTGTATTAGGCTCAGTAGAATGCTAGGTAGAGTGCAAAAGTTAATGCCGTCTGACAGCATTAGCATTGGGAAAAGATTTTAGACTTCATCTAATCCAACTTTCTCATTTATGGAAGAGAAAGCCATGGACCAGAGAATTAATGAACTGACTTAAGATTATAGAGCTAATTAGTGAAGTGTGAAGATCAATACTGCTAATGTTTTGCAGTTCATTTTTTAGCCTGTTTAAATGCCAGCCATTAATAATGAGAGGCATCGAAAGATGTTGTATAAGAGATTTAAGTTGTAAGAATGAGGGAAATTTCTCCTCTGTTCTCTTCAGATTTGTTGAAATGATCTGACAATAGGTTAACAGGAGAAAAAGCATCCAGATTTATAACATACATGGAGTCATCATAGGAAGCTAATGCCCAATAACTCAATGAGATTTAGAAATTCATACAGTCTTTTCATAAAAGAGAAGGAGATGGAGGGATGAAGGCATTTTGAAGAATAGTAAATTATTTTTAGGGGACTTCAATGGGTCAAAGAAACACATAGTAGTTTATAAATTATTCTCTATGGAAGTTGAATGAACAGGTAATAACTCATACCAGAGTTGGTCTAGGTATGATGACCTGCTTCTGCCTCCCTTCCTATGATATGAGTTTAATCTTCTCTGATTAATATAATCTCAGGAAGAGAGTTGAAGGCAGTTGTGTTCCTTTTTTGGTGGATACAGTCTTTAGGTAGTATTTGCTTATTTTCTAGTGTCTGCTGATTACTAAGGACGCTTAATTAAAAATAGCATACCAGGGTATCATATTTTGAAGTGACATTTCCTGGACTCTCTCAGGTTGAATATGGAACCAACCTTAATCCACAGAATGAAGCTAAATTTAGAATCTTTCTACTTTGTGTCTCCCAAAGAATGGAAGTAGTGTTTGGTGAAAAAGACACCCAAGACTGGTATGATTTATAAACTCATCTTTATCTTGGAAAATGGATTCTAAATTACAAAGAAAATGAAGTTATCTTATGACCAGAATACCTTTTCTCACATTGTCACACTTTCTATTATTTTATGATTGTCACTGTTTTGCCTACATTATAGGTATCTGTCACAATGAGAGTTCTTTGTCAACTGTGAAGGCTGACTTTTCCCAGATTTCATTTTTGGTTAGTAGAATAAGCTATATAATTGTTATGATCTGAGAAATTTACTTCTTTTTACTCCAGTTGACTCGCTCTGAACTTCAACTCACAACTCCATTGCTTTCAAGATACTTAATGCCTCTCAGTCCCCCACCCCCAATAGGGATAATATATAGAGGCAATTTTATAGGATCATTATAAAGATTAAGATGCTTATAATACAGTTAATTAGCACAGAAATGAGCACATATTATTACCTGCCAAGACTGTTAGCTGATGTAATTGTGAACTGTAGTATTGACTTTGCCTCTAAAGAGAGGAAAATAATGTCAATCGTAGAGGGTTATGAAATAGCACTTTGATATTTTCTGAATATTTCTAAACTCTCAATTCAAGGAATGAAACTTTAATACTTATTTTGTGAGATACTTAGGAGACCTAAATTATAAGTGATATGAATAAGTAAAATAGTTCTTAATGATCTTAGAACTGATAAAACTAAAAATGTTTCTAATGATGGTATATATTGTGATTTAAAAAAATGGAATCTGATATGAAACAGGAACATCATTTTTTTTTGAAAACTATATATGTGTAAGTTCCGTGGAAAGACTGGGTCATGTTGACTACTTACCTGATAATAAAAGAGGCAAAGCAGAAGAAGTGGACTAGTGCTAATAGATCTCTGCCCAGAGTTACTGATGAGGAATGATATTCCATATTGCCAATTAAGATTTTGAATTGAAGAAAAATGTTTTCATTTTAGTAATAGGATCGTTGGAATTAAATTATGAACTTGTATCAATTCTGAAACTCTATTGAACAGTTCTGTGGACAGTAAATATACTGAGAATACAATTTTAAGTAAAATAGGGTTCCTGTCATCAATAATATTATGCTTTATTCAGGGAGCAGACAGAGCAATATTATAACATCACAGAACTGTCTCCAGATGTGTTAGTTTTTTATTGCTGCTATAACAAATTATCAGAAGCTTAGTGACTTAGAATAACATGAATTTATTACCATGTAGTTCTGTAGGGTTGTGGAATTTTAGAGGATCATAAGTCTGATAGGGTTCTCAGTGGGCCAAAATAAAAGTGTCATCAAGGCGCTGTTCCTTCTGGATCTTTTAGAACACAGTATGTTTCCTTGTCTTTTCTGGTTTCTAGAGGTCATCTGCATTGCTTGGCTAACTTTCCCTTCTTCATCTTCAAAGCTGGAAATTATGGTTCTTCTTATGCCGTCATCTCTGGTTCTTTGCAACTGGGAAAGGTTTTCTGATTTAAAACGATTAAATTAGACTGGGCCCACCTCGATTATCCTGGATGAAGATTTTAAATCCTCAAATACTCAACCATCATCACATTTGTACAGTCCTTTTTGCCTTTTATGATAGTATATTCACAGCATATATATAATCTGAATATACAGAGCATTGATATATTTTGGGGCTCATTATTTTGCTTACTACAACAAGAAAGTTCAGAAAATTCTGCACCTAACCAGGTTTAGGTGTTTAGGAAATACTTGCAGGAGATCATCTGAGTCTTGAATTGAGTGATGTGGAGTGATGGCTAGTGGTGGGTATCAAGATGAGTGTAGGGGAAAAGCATTCGAGTGAACGGGACTGTAGGACTATGCACAGAGGTAGGAAATGGAACTGACTTCTTAGAATTTATTAAGGAACCAACCACACATTTATTCAAATATAATGTGAGATAGTGGAATGGAGATAAAGAGAGATGGAAAGAAAGCCTTGATTATGGAAGACTTTGCATACTATGCTTTAGAATTTCAGACAGTTACATGGCATTGAAGGATTTGAAGCTGGTAACATCAGATTTACTTCAGATCATTTTCAACTGTGTTTATGGGAATAAGGCTGGAGGTGAAGAGAGCAGAAAGGCTGTCAGCTTTTTCACTGCTGTGACCAAAACACTTGCCAAGAAGAATTAGGGGAGAGGACCCATGGTTTCAGAGGTCTCAGTTCATACATAGATGGCTGACTCCAGTCCTTGGGGCCTGAGATGCGGGAGAACATTATGGCAGAAGTGAGTGGTGGAGGAAAGCCCCTCAGGACATGATGATCAAGAAGCAGAAGGAGTACTGCATTCATAAAGGTCAAAATATATACCCCAAAGGTATGCCCCCAATGACCCGTCTCCTCCAGCCACATCCCATCTGCCTATAGTTAAGACCCAGTTAATCCTTATGAGAGGATTAATGCACTGATTAGGTTAAGGTTCTCGTAGTCGATCATTTCACCTCTTAAGTTTTATTGTATTGTCTCACAAATGAGCTTTTGAGGGATACCTCTTATCTAAACCATAATAGTATAGTTCAGGTATCTCTATAATTCATTTAATTAAGTTTTTGACTTAGATGACTGGGTCGTACCACAATAGGAAAATATAGAAAGAAAAGCACAAAATATATAAGGTAATAATACTCTCCCTCCCATCAATAAGAACCTTATAGTCATTAACCTAAATTGATCATTTTCTTCTTTAAAAAACTAGCCATTTACCATCAGTAAATAAGCAAAACCATTTAAGTTGAATTGCTAGATTTTCTGTTCCAAAGAACAAACCTCCCCTTTGGCATCCATTCCATATTTACATAATGTTGACTGGACACATATTTTCCTTTTCCTGCCCTGTAGCTTTCAGTTCCATTCAGTGATTTAAGGAATCAGAGCATTGTAGAAGTCTATTTCAGATAACTTTCTCTTCCTTCGTTGTGCTGTGGTGATTGAGCCAGTTTTTGGCTTGCCAAATAGTCCATTATTCAATTTAATGGACAGTATAATCTTGGCTATCAAAATAACTTGTTACTTGACTATAAAAAAAATATTCAGGGGAGGTGCTGCTGATCAGGAGTGGAATTTACATGTAGACATGTTATATTTTTTTCCTTGTGATTACACAGCATTTTAACATATTGCCTAACTAGGAATTTCAACTAGTCTAAGTTGGTCTAGTAGCTGAGATATAGCATAACATGCTGTAGTTTGTTTCCAAATATTTTCTGTTTACCAGCTGGACTAAGAATTATTGTGTCCTACTCAAACTATAAAACATTTAAATGGCGATTATACTTTTTCATTAGGAAGACCAAACATTAGGGGATTATTATAATTAGAATTTAAAAGAGTTGCATTCCCCTACACAGATTTAGGGTTATATTTTTGGTATTTCTAATTGAAATATGGGCCACAGTGTACTCAGAATAACTAAAACTATAATTGGTCATGAGTTTCTAAGTAGATTTATGACTTTTTGACTATATGAAGAAAATTAGCTTTATGGATGGCTTGAATTCTTATAGTACAAGTTGATTGTATAATATATTTGAAAGACGTACTATATAAAATTATTATGACCACAGATTGGTAGAGTGGGAAAAAATGTGACATATTGATATGATTTTTGCCTTTAGAAAGAATTGAATATTAAGACATATAGAATGAAGTTCCTAATAAAAACATTGTGTTTTGCACAATGACCTCAGTCCATAAGAATTTAGTTGTTGCTAGCATAGTATAATTTATGACTGTTTGTTTACAAATGTATTAATTAAAAAAGTTTTGTCCATAAAATGTTACCAAATCTGCAAGTCGGTTTCATTAGGGGTGTTATAAAAGATGAAAGTGATGAAGGATGGCACTTTGAGTAGTAGAGAAAGGTTGATTAGCTTTTTGTTCTGCTTTATTCCAGCTTCTCCTGTTATTTCCTGGGACATGTTTTGTATTTCAAAGATTATTATTTTAATAACCTGCAGGGTTTTCCATTACAGATATTATTAAGGCTAATATCTCCATTAAGAATAAGGAATCCCTTTTCTCACCAGTGAGTTACAGTAGCTCTAAAACTTCCCAGAAAAAAAAAAATTCAGACTGTTTTTCATTGCTTGAAGTTTATATGCAGTGGAATAAAATTAACAGAAGGTTGGAAATGACATGCCATTTAAAAAAAAATGTTTATAGACCTTTATTTTATTCAGTTATTTATATGTGGTTCTGAGAATTGAACCCAGTGCCTCACACATGCCAGCAAGCACTCTATCACTGAGCCATACCCCACCCCCTTGAAATACCTTTTGTGTAACTCTTTTTCATTGTCTTTCTTTTTATATCCAATAGAAAAATTATAACAAGACTAGATTTTCTTGAACCTCAGATTAAATCCAGCCTCAGCCATTTAATTTGTATTACCAATTTTTGTAAATCAAGGTTTGCAACATTCTTTGCAGCTCAAATAGGAGCTTTTTATGATGGCCTCTTATATTGCTAAGTACAAAATATGCAAAGCATGTTTATTCACTACATTTAGATCACTGAAGTAATAAATTAGCAATCTGTCAAGTTAGGGCTACTTGGACACCTGGAACTTAAAATTCTAGGAATATATGAGTATTTTTCAATTTTACTTTTATATAATTTTTAAAATAATTCTTTTTTTCACATGTACTTTTAGGAGACTAGATTCTTGTGGGTAGGGTATTAAAAGGGAATGTTCAATGTTTTAGTCCATTTCCTGACACTTTTATTTCTCTGTAAAGTTGGTCCTTCATAAATTCAGCACAGTGGCACATGCCTGTCCTCCCAGCAACCAGGGAAGCTGAGGCAGAAGGATCGCAAATTTGAGACAAGCCTCAGCAACTGAGCAAGACCCCTATCTCAAAATAAAAAATAAAAAAAAGGGCTGGGGATGCAGCTCAATTAATAGAGCACTCCTGGATTCAGTCTTGAATAATAATAAAAAAAGTTTCTTTAAAGCCTTCTGGTTCTATATTTCAGACACTTCCTGATCAATTATGGTTGAAAGCCAGGTTATTTAATATTGTGGTTCTTAAAATGAACTTATATGTACTAATAGCTATTTTCTTTTGATTTAAATACAAGTCATTAAACACTTTCCCCAAGACCAGTAGGTATGAAACGATAATTCAGAGATTGTTCTTCTGGGGAAACTTTTATAGAATCTGGCCTTAATTTTGAGTTTTAATCCTTTTAAAAATCAACTTACTGATGATATATAATTTACTATACAATGAAACCTGTTCCACAGGTACAAGTAATAAGTTTGACAAGTGTGTGTGTATCCATGTATCCACTACCACAAATTTCTATCACCCTGGAAGTTCCCTTGTGTCTGCTGTCATTTACCCCTGACCTGCTCTCTGCCATTACAGATTAGTTTTAGATTCTGTATATAAGAAGCGTTATTTCAAGCAAGGACTATTTTATATCTTCGTTATTTTAATGGATTACTTTGGTTTAGGACTTCAAGGTTTCCAAAACATTTTCCTTCTGTTATCTTGTTCAGTGATCCTCTCATTTCTGAGATTGTCTAGGAAAGGTATTACCTGCAATTAACAGTTAAAAAAAGTAAGGCACAGATATTGCAGGTTTAGTGTCAAATTGGCTCACTTAATGCAGTTCTTTTGTCTCTGCATATTAGATTCTGACAGATTTATAAGGGGTGGAAATTAAGGAATTAAGATTTGTGTTTGAGTGCTGGATTTGTCCTTTTTTTTAAGTGACATTGGTCAAAAGGTTTAGTTATTTAAGTTTTTTTTTTTTTTTTTCCTCTCTCTCTCTCTTCTTTTACTGTGGGGGAACTGGAGATTGAATCCATTGGCACTTTGCCATTGAGCTACTTTCCCAAATTCCCAGTTCTTTTAAAATTTTTTAAAATTTTGAGATACAGTCTTGCTGAGTTGCTGAGGGTCTGGCTAAATTGCTGAGAGTGGCTTTGAATTTGGGATTCTCCTGCCTCATCCTCCTGAATGGCTAGAATTACACACATGAGTCACCATGCTCTGCGGTTATTTAAGGTTTCTGAAATAAAAATTCAGAGTTGTTATAGAAATTAAAAGGGAATGTATGAATGGAAGTTCATTTGATTCTGGGAAAGATTGTGCTGGTTATTTCATGTTGTTAGTCTCTTGACTTTTAGGCAGATGTTACATGATTGGATCAACTTGAAAAAATAATTTGTAAGGGAACATAGAAAATGTCAAGATTCTCAAAATGACATGTACTTTCTCTTGGAATGAAAAGTTTCCAAGAGGAAAAAATAGGATTGGGAGATAAAGAGCAGTTCACTTTGAAAAGAAAAAATAAAATAGAAATGATTTGTAATTCTTTTTTAAAATTGTGGTTTTTGCATAAAATAAAATTTGCCATATAGTATTTCTTAAGTTGTATCTCTGGAATTTCTAGAATCACTTTAGGTGAAATTATTTGACTATGAAGTCACTTTCATATTTTAATAATAATTGCTTCTTGTCCAGGATATGAGATAGATATGTCATCTTTAAAAACCTGACTTGCTGGGGTTGGGGTTGTGGCTCTGTGGTAGAGCACTCACCTAACGATGTGTGAGGCTCTGGGTTCCATCCTCAGCACTATATAAATATAAATAAATAACAGATATTGTGTCCATCTACAACTGGAAAAAAAATCTGCCTTATAGTCAATAATAAATAATATGGTTCCAAAGAAGTTCTATACAATGGCTTCTGGAATATATTTCTTGTTTTAAAAACTTTTATATAATGTCAGTTAATTTAGAATTTAATTTTCATGTTAGAATTCTGAAAAGTTAGAAATTGGGCAAGTCAGTGTTGAACTCTGTGTTCATAGTGAATGTATCAAGCCTGTTTTATAGTATTGTGTATCTAAAGAGCAACTGTAATGTTGACTCTGAAAGTTACTTGGAACTTTTTTTTTGTTAGGGTACTGGGGATTCATCCCAGGGATGCTTTACCATTGAGCTACTTCTCCAGTCCTTTTTTATAGTTTTAAATTTTGAGACAGGGTCTTGCTAAATTGCTGAGGGGGTAAGCCTTGAAGTTGTGGTCCTCCTGCCTTAGCCTCCTGAGTCTCCAGAATTACAAGGGTGTGCCACTGTGCCTGGCTTTTTGCATGGAATTGAAAAGATGACAGTTGTAGCCTCTTAAATAGTTTAGTCCACTCACATTGATTATTATTAATAATGTACCATATTTCATTGCCCTTGACCCATTTTATCCCATTGTCCCAGATGTGGAACACAATATACAAACTTAAATATAGTATATAATATAGAACATAATTTTACACCAATAAGAATGTATTTGTATTATAATATAATAAAAGTTAATAATATATAAACTGTAATTATGGTTTCCAGCGTATTTTAATGCACCTGTATTAATTTTGTTGAAATATTCACAGAATTGAAAACTTGAGACTTAATGGGTTAAAATGCCATCAGTTGTAAGATACACCATTATTTTGTGTTGCAGCATGAAAAATTATTAAAATATAACAATGCTTTATCATACCAATTTTTATCTTAAATTTACTGAAAATTTTATTTATAGTTTAAAAAATTCATATGCCAGGGATGGCAGTGTAGTTTAATGGTATAAAACTTGCCTAAAATGACAAAGCCCTGTGTTTGCTCCCTAGCACTACAAAAAGAAAAAAAAAAATACATATTTACAAATCACTATTGACATACTTAAAAATGAACATGTAAGTGAAATAAATTGCTAAAGTAATTCAAGTCTCATGATTCATATTCTCTCTCTTTAAATATGGCTATCTATTTTTCCATGTAGTATAATCCTGTGTTTTTGGAAAATGTACTGCTGCTGACACCTGTTCTCCACTTTTTAATGCTGGCACTTTCTTGATTTCAGTGTCAACGGAATGTCCAAACAACAAATAACTTTTATTTCTTCTGAAAATAACATTAAGTGGTTTGTTGAAGGAAATGAAAAGGTTTACAGTTCACCAATTATGTCATGAAAGACAAAACCAAGATCCTGCTTGCACAGGCAGCAATAACTGTCTCAACTGACAGCTTTGTTGTCAGAGATTCCATTGAGGGTAGCTAACTGCATCTTGATTTCAAAGTTGTTAAATGTGTGGGGGAAGGTCTTACTTATTTTTATTTCTACTAACTTGTTGATTTTAACAGTTTCATTGAGATGTAATTACAAACCATACATTTTATGCATTTAAAATGTACAGTTCAACAGTAGTTCACAGAGTTGCATAGACATCACCACAGTCAATTTTAGAGCATTTTCATCACCCCATAAAAAGACTCTGTACCTATTAGCAGGCAACTGTTAATCTAATTCCTGTCTCTTGATTTATCTTCTATGGACGTTTCTACACTAGAATTTGCTCTTGAGGTGGAAGTGTAGGTTATCGATATGAGATTTTCTTTTTTAATATAGGTGTTTATAACTATAAATTTTCATCTGAGCACTGCTTTGACTGTATCCCATAAATGTTATGTTCTGTCTTCATTTTCATTCATTTTATAGTATTTCCAAATTTCTCTTTTAATTTTTTTCTTTGCTCCATTAGGAGTTTCTTCATTCCCACATATTTGTGAATTTCTCAAATTTCCATCTGTATGAGTTCTAATTTTATTCTATTGTGGTCAGAAAGCACATTTGCTATGGTTTCAATTATTGAAATCATATAATCAATTTATTAAAGTTTGCTTTTTGGACTGGCATTTGATCTCTTGTGTTTTTGTCCATTTTTCTTTGCTACTTTTGTATGCAATATATTAATGTTTTCTAGTGTAACATTTTAATTCTTCTAATGAGTTTTTTCACTAATTATTTGAATTATTTTCTTGCTGGATGCTCCAGGACTTACAATACATCTTAACTTACAGAATCTATTTCAGGGCTGGGGAGATAGCTCAGCTGGTAGAGTGCTTGTCTTGCAAGCACAAGGCCCTGAATTTGATTCCCAGTACCGCAAAAAAAAAAAAAAAAAATCTATTTCAGATTTATGTTAATTCCACTGAAGTACCAACATATTACTCCTATTCATTTGTTTCCTTTTTTCCTTTTGTGCTGTTATTATCTTTGATGCTGTCATTATTGTACATCTTATGCCTGCATATGTGCAGACCTAACAATGTTTTAACTGCCCCTTTATATTATTTTATACTTTTTAGAGAAACTGAGAGAAGAATGGAGAGCTAGTATCTTTTTATAGTTTGTTATATTAACCTTCTGATTTACAGTTACTGGTTGTCTTGCATTTTTCCAATGACCCATCAATGAAATCAGTAGTGGAATTTCTACTTGTGGTATCATTTTAGCACTCAAAAATTTTGAATTTTGGAGTATTTAAGATTTTAGATTTTTGGATTAGGGATTTCAGTCTGTATGTTTCTTTGTTGACAGATTTTTGTTTCAGCACTTAGAATATCATACCACTGCTTTCTGGTTTTCATTACTTTTATAAGTCTGCTGCTAATTTTTTTTTTTTTTTAATTTCTCTTAAGTGATGGATTTTCTCTTACTGTTTTCAAGATGTTTTGTCTTTGACTTTTACCAGTTTAACTGTGATGCATCTTCACGTAGATCTTTTTGTGTTTATTCTATTTGTAGTTTTTTGGGCTTCTTAGATATGTGGTAGATTGTTTTAATTAAATTTGGATACTTTTTAGCTATTACATCTTGAAATAATTTTCCTGCTTCTTTCTCTCTACTTCTGTGGAATAAAAAGTGTTCTCCTTTGTTGCTGTCATGCACATATTGATATGCTTAATGGCCTTGTTTTTCTCTGAGACTGGTAACATATGCTCATCCCTTTTTCTCCATGTTCTTCAAGTTACATAATCTCTATTGATCTGTGTTCCATTTGCTCATTTTGTCGTGTTCTAGTTCATATCTGCTGTTAATTCCTGCTAATGAATTCTTCATTTTGGTCATTGTATTTCTCAACTCCAGAATTTCCATTTTTAAAAATAATTTCTGTGTCTTACTGAAAGACATTTATTATTTTTACTTGTTTGTTTGTTGAGCCCACAACCTCGCATCTGCTAAGCCCCTGGTTTAACACTGCATTCCCAGCCCTTCTTTACTTTTTAAAGCAGTGTTTTCCTTAATTCTTTGAACATATTTGTAATTGTTGCTTTGAAGACTTTGCCTGTTAAGTCTGACATCTGGGCTCTCAAAGGCGATTTCTGTTGCTTGCTTTCCCCTCCTGTGTATGGGTTATCCTTTCCTATTTCTTTGCATGTCCTACCATTGCTTTACATACATTTAGATAACCTATTGTAGCAACGGAGGATATTGATCCACTCTCAACTTCTGCACCCAGCTGGTTTGTTGTTTACTTGTTTATTTGTTTAGTGATTTGGCTGGATCATTTTAGTGATTTTCTTTTTTTCTTTTGTAGTTTGTAGCCTCTGATATTGTCCCACAGGAGTTTGACTGTACAAAGTTGCCTTGGGGATGATGGTGATTTTGGCAGGATTCTCTCTGGCTGTCTCTGTCCCTTTTTTTCCTCATAAGTTGATGGCCTATATGGGCATGGTACCCAACAGTAAACCTCCACTAATTGCTAGCTAATTGCCCTGTGCTTATCACTAATGCCAGTGGCATTCATTCTTCCATACTCTGATGCAATTCAATTCAGGACTCATTGCAGTACTTTAGAGACCAGCCTTTGAGGTTTGTTCTGAACCTAGGGATACTCTTCTTAGCTTTCTGTTTCCTGGTTTCTCTGGTGAAATCCTAGCAGTTCTATGGTTTAGTTGTTATTCTCCTATTAATTGCTCACCACCAAAATCTCCATTGTTTTTCACAGTGCCCACAAGTTTGATCCTTTCCTCACTGTGTTCTAAATCAATTCAGTTCCATTGGGAAGATTCAGGTTTTTTGCTTTCACACAGAGATTTGGTGCATTTTCTTGAATAAATGTGTTCTTCATCTGCTGTATGCTTTTTAGGACAATTTCCAGAGTTTAAATCATTGTGCCTTTTTATTCTCCCATTTTTCAGTTATAGTTATTTTGTTGGGTAGATGGCTCACAGAGCTCCTCACATTGCCATTCTAGAGATTATTTCCATTTCCATTTATTTTTACCATCTTATACTTTCTAATTTCCCAATTATTTCTATGCTTTTTTCCCCTTTTTGGGATACTGGAGTACTGGAGATCAAACCCAGGGCACTTTACCACTGAGCTACATTGCCAAGGATAGTCTCTAACTTGTGACCCTCCTGCCTCAGCCTCCCAAGTTGCTGGGATTACAGGTGTGTGTCACCACACCTGGCTCTGTGCTTGTTTATTTGTTTTTGTTTTTTGTCTTATGCTTTTCTCCTTTCTTGCGTTTTCTTTCTAAAACTATGTCCTTTATGGTCATTTTCCTCTTTACAGGTTTATAGGTTATATGTTCTTTATTCTATTTATATTTAATCTTACAATTTTACCATGTGTTCTGATTTTAAAGTCTGAAGGTAATCTGTGTCTGCCTTTACCTTTTCCCCCTACACCCAGAGACCTTAGTATGCTTTTTACATGGATGTTAACATTACCATGGGAACACTTTTGAGTATAAAACTTGTTGGCGTCGTTGTGCAGCCACCACCCCCACCCGTCACCAGGCCAGCCTGTCTCAAAACTTTCAGAAAGGGCTAGGGATGTAGCTCAGTAGTAGAGTGCTTGCCTGGTCCTGTGTATGAGGTCCTGTGTTCAATCCCCAGTACCATAAACCAAAATAACTCCCATTACCCTTCCTGCTAGCCTCTGGTAAACACTTGTTCTACCTTCTGTCTGTGAATGTGAGCTAAAATGCTAAAATATTGCCTCCTGATGTGGAATCATGCAGTATTTATCCTTGTGTCTGGTTTCTTTCACTTAGCATGTTTTCATGGTTCATCCATGTATAAGGCTGGATATAATTGAATGCATACCTTGTATTTGTTTACCCACTCATCCATAGTGGACATTGGAACTATTGTGAATAATGCTGCAGTGAACATCAGTGCACAGAGACCTTTTTTAGTCCCTGTTTAAAACCCCCAGCCTGGATAATCATCCAGACTGGGGGACAACTTCTTAAGGACTCTGCTTTTCACTTCTCAATTCACTCTTATCCCCAGGGGGATTTTTCTGATTTTCTTATGTGCTGGTTTATGCATTTTGAAGGATATTTTTTTTACATTCTTATTCTCTATGTTTTGTAGTAAAGGGTTTTAGTTTATGTAGTCTAAAATATTTATAAGAACAAAAGTACTCTTTGGTCTAATTTTGAATATTTTGCACATGTGAACTACTGCTAGTTTATATCAAGGGTGTAGTGATACCCTTTTAATCCTAGGATTAAAGAAATCTTCCTTAATTTATAATATTCCCTTCTTTGGATGGCAGGTAGTTGCTATAGGGTGAGAAAGGGTTCAAATTCAATTTAAGCCATGTTCCCAGTACTAAACAGCCTTCACCTGAGAGAAAGTAAATTGATAGTATATAAAATTTCTTTTAGCTGGGTGTAGTGGGACATACCTGTTAATTCCATGACTTGGGAGGCTGAGGCAGGAGGATCACAAGTTCAAAGCCAGCCTCACAACTTAGGAGATCCTGTCTCAAAATATAAAGGGCTGAGGATGGAGGATGTGACTCATGGTTAAGTATCCTGGGTTCAATCCCTGGCACCCAAAAATTCTTTTTAAAATAGTTTCTTACAACTTATTTACAAATTTATAGGACCCAATCTATTTATAAGCTGTATAATGATCTTCTATTATTTTTTTACATTCCCGACAAAAGTATAGTAATATGATGATGGTGTAAGATGGGAAGAATCTCCATAATTACTTAAGGATTTTTATTTTTACATATGCTGTGAGCTCATAAAGAGCATAAAGCAAATACTAAGAGCATATATAGCTCACTGTTTCCTAGTATGCCTTTATAGTTGAAAATACTGGAAAGATATCACCATTTATCTTTGGAACTTATAGGATATGGAATGCAATGAAGTAAATTTTAGATTTAGGGCACCTGTGATTAGCTCTTAACAGCATTAGTCTATTTACTGCTATTACTTTTTGTCAAATAGAAAAAGCCTTTAGGCATAAGGAGCAGTAGGTGAAATACTCAGCTTCATTACTTCCAGAGACTTGATGGCAATGTATTTGCACATTTCATGTTTTTTTTTTTTGGTACTGGGGATTGAACTCAGGGCCTTGTGATTGCGAGGCAAGCACTCTACTAGCTGAGCTATCTCCCCAGCCCCCCACATTTCATGTTGAGTCACAAATCTTTGCCACTCTTGAAATCTTTTAGCCACTTGTTTTTCCGGAGGCATTGACCAACCAAATGTAGAAGTATGTAGTGCTTTCAAACAGATTATTTTCTTTCTTTGGATATACTTATTGCTATTTCAGGGAATGGATGAGAAAATTTGGACTTTGAATGCCTAAAAAGCTTTTTGAGTAATGATTACTAAAACTATCCCAGATTGTCAACTATGATAGGCTGAATAGTGTCCCACAAAGACACTCATGTCCTAATCCCTGAAACCTACAAACGTTACTTTATGTTGCACAGGGTGTCGCCTTCCTAGTGATCAACCCCCATCCTGAAGCTTTCTGGGGGCCACCAGTCACCTCATCAGGGTATAAAAGAAATTCCAAGGGTTTTAGAAGCTGTATGCCAGGGGCAGAAACCAAGTATACTGCTCTTATACCACAATGGCATATTGAAGGAATACAAATGACATCGCAGGTTTGTGAGAAAAAATGCTCTTCTGTGTGATTTCTCAGTTTGGCAAGGGCATAGGGGAAGAATGCACACTCTGTTCTGATATGATGTAGTGAAACAAATTGTTTTGCTTTGAGGGGTGTTTTGATTTCGTTTGTGCTTTAAATCTACTTTACCTTTACATGAAGAAAATCAGTTACACCTGCTTATACTCTCAGTTCATGGCATGTCGTTCTGTGTAGTTCTTAACCTACATCAGGATTTGTTACCTGACATGGCGCTAAGGTGATAGAGAAGACATTTTGAGAGAAACAGCAATGAAAGTTGTAAGGGAGTCTCCAATCCCCCATCCATTCTCTACCTAGTTGTCTTTTATACCTTAGAGGTTATGAGATGTTGGATTTACTTTGGTGAGAAGCCCAACATTGAGGGAAAACAACCCCGTATTTTTCTTGCTCTATGTACTTCTAAGTTTGATATTTTTGGAAAGAATACTCTTCTGCCATGTATTTGTCCATGCATGATAAGAGGTATTAAGAAACTTTCAAAAGTGATATTATAAAGATTTCATTTATTCACTAATTAAATTAGATTTTTAAAAAATTCTATCCCCAGCACTGAAACAAAAGCAAAAAAAGAAAAATGTGAAACATATATTTAGTGTAGTAGTCACATTAATAAAATTTTTAAATAAATAAAAATTTAATAACATTTTATTTAACACAATAAATAAAATATCATTTCAACATGTAAAATACTCTGAGGTATATTTTAGACTTACAGCACATCTCAATTTGAACTAAACACATTTCAAGTCACATGTGGCTAGGTACTACTATGTTAGATGGCACAGTTACAGCATCTCACTCCAAAACTGGTTTCACAATGCTTTTCAGAAAGAAAATTAGGATACTCTGCAACTTTCAATTCCTCAAATATACAGTTTTTTGTTTTTTGGGGTGTGTGTGTGTAGTGGTGCTAACAATTAAATCCAGGCCCTGGCACATGCTGGGCAAGCACTCTACCACTGAACTATACCTCCAACCTGATACTTATGATTTTTTTTTTCCTGTGAGAAGGGATCTTACTACAATATGAAGCTGGCCTGGAACTCCTGGACTCAATTGATCTTCCTGCCTCTGCTAGGATGATAATAACATTTTTTATTGTATTATTATTGTTGTTGTCACTATATTGCCTCATGCATGGTAGGAAGCACTCTACCATAGAGCTCCATCCCCAGCTCCTCGTTTTTTTTTTTTTTTTTTTTTTTTTTTTTTTAATGTAAGTTAAAGACAGTAAGAAAACTTCCCAATGGAAAATATCTAGAAAAATAACTTCTGAACAGAAGTCACAAAACCTTGAAATTCATCTTCCAGCTACCTTTGGCTGTCAGCCCCTAATGACTCTTGGAATTCTACACTTTTTTCCTTAATAGTCTTCAGATACAAAAAGAGAGGTATTATATCCTAAAGCCAGTGCAGGGCACATTAAAAAGGACCATTCAGAAAACCAGAGAGATCTTAGAAATTAAAAGTATGATAGTAAAAGTATTCTGTAGAAATTTTTAAGTGATCAAGAACATAAAACTAACTAAAAGATAAAACTAAAGAGACAAATATAGGAAAATTACAAGGCCAGTTTAACTAGTTCTTAATCAAATGAAGTTCAAATAATCGGAATTCCAGAAAGAAAGAACAGAAAAAAAATGGAAAAGAAATTATGGAAGAAACAATTCAAGAAAACTTTCCATAACTGAAAGACAGGTTTCTAAATCGAAATGGTCTACTACTTGACAAGCATAGTAAGACACAGATCATCTCTGTGAAGATTCTTAATTATGATGACAAAAAGACAGTTATATATAATTTAAGAGAATAAAACATTTCATAGAAAGGATCAGAAATCAGAGCACCAGTCTTCTCAGCAGTTGAAGCTAGTAGACAATTGAGAAATTTCCTCTAATTTTTGAAGGAAAACTATTTTTAATCTAGAATTCTGTGTTTAAACTTTGAGATAGAGTGAAGGAGACTGAAAACATTTTCAGGTATGTAAAGTCTCCAGTTTTTCATCTCAAGCACTCTTTTTCAGGAAGTTACTGGAACATGTGTTCTATCAAATTGAGAAGTACTCCTAGAAGGAGATGGAAAAAATAGGATCTTAGAGGTGAAAGAAATTTTTAGAATGGTGTCAAATGTACATTCTGAAATGATAGGTATTCATTAGATCTGGAGAGTGACCGGTCCAGGTTGGAGTGGTTTAGAGAGCTTCAGGAGAGATTTCTTTAAGAAGAATTGGTAGAATACTTAGTATTCAGATGTATTGAGAAGAGATTTGCATAAGAAGAGAATTTTGGGTAAAACTAATGGCTTAAATACATAGAAAACTAGGCCAAATAATAACTAAAGAAACTAAAGTTGTGCAGAAAAGAAAATGTAATCCTAGGGTTCTGTGTAGCAATGTAAATGTTGGACATTTATATAGTCAACATGATGAAAACAGAATTATGACATAACTATTTAGAGAGGACAAGTTGAGTGCATCAGGTGGGATGTACACAGGTGTGAGGGAGCTGATCTTTATTTTCCATAGTAGGAAGTCAGTCAAAATCAAAATGTTGAGAGCTAGAACTATGTTATTTAGTGCTATGAAAGAAAATTACAAAGCATTCAGAGTGATCACCTGTGGTTATTAGGAAGATGCAAAATATGGGGTTTAGAGGTGGAAATGATGGTCATGGATTTCTGGTTTTTACAAGTTTGCAGATTATGTGAAGTTTCAAATTATGTAGACATACAATTGATGAAAAAGAATAGTTAAAGTGAATTTATATTTAAAGACCCATGTGGGTTAGGGGTGTAGCTTAGTGGTAGAGCTCTTTCTTGGCATATGTAAATGTGTAATGCCCTAGGATTGATCTCCAGCACTAAAAATAAAAAACAAAATAAAGCAACAATAACAAAAACCCAAACAAGCAAAAAACAAACACAAAAAAACCATACCAAAAACAGCGAGGACCATTAACATATCTAGATGTAAATAAATATCAGTTCTGTTATATCTGTGGCCAAAATTAGCTATGGAATTAATGAAAGTGTAGGATTTGTATACTGAAAACTAGAAAACATTATTGAAAGAAAGAAAGCCTTAAAAATGAAAAGCTGTTTCATGTGCATGGATCAGAAGATTTAATATGGTTAAGATGGCAACATTCTCAAAAATATTCTCAAATTATTCTACAGATTCAACATGATTGCTATCAAAATTCCTTTTCCTTTTTTGGATAGGTTGATAAACTGATATTAAAATTCATATGAGAATTCAAGGAACCCAGAATAATGAGAGACTTTCGAAAAAGGAGAATAAACTTAGAGGACTCAAGCTTCCCAGTTTCAAAGCTTACTACAAAGCAAGAATAATGGAGACAGTATGGACAGATGATAGAATAGAGAATACAGAAATGTCATTATGGTTATGATTAATTTATGGTTAATTAATATGCTAGTTTTTCATTGCTGTCAAAATTCCTGAGAAAATCAACTTTGAGGTGTAAGGATTTATTTTGGCTCATGGTTTCAGGGGTTTCAGTCCATGGTCAGTTGGCTCCATTGCCACCAACCTGTGGTGAGCCTGAACATTGTGATAGGGCATGGTGGAGCAGAGTAGCTCATCTCATGGTTGCTGGAAAGGAAGAGAAGGAAGGGCATAGTATTCTGGAGGAAAGTTAGGGAAATTTTTTATGTAGAATCTGGCATATTGTTATTGGTAATCTTGTTATTCAGTTTGGTAACTGAATTATTTGAATTTGGTAAGGAGTTTGGGAATAAAAAATTGTTGAGACTGAGTGATACCCGAAGGGACCTCTTTGTTTAAACTTTGTATAAACTGATTATGTTCATAGTCGGCCTTAGGCTGTCAGAATTTTCCCCAATGCTTACTTTGCCTGCTGTCATTTTGTTTTCTGATAGAGCTTCCACAGTTTCTTAGATTAATTTTAAATGACTTTGTGGACTCAAAGTCAATTTAAGATTAGTTGTGTTATGGGTGGTGAGGATTCTCCAAAGTAAAAAATTCATGAAGCACACCCTGTGAAGCATCAGCCAGTTATTCCATTTTTGGTTAGAGAAATCTTTGGGAGCTTGGAAATTTCTGGTTGTTTACAGAAACAGATGGTCATGTGGTTGTGCATAGGCAAATGTTTTGTTTTCCTGAGAATTAGTTGAGACTACATAGGAGAGCTTAACCTGAGCTAATTCCTAGGCAAAGGACAGTGATTAGTCGCTTAATTCGCAAAACATGCTTCAGAAAAATAGGAACTTACTTTCATGTCAGTTCCTTTTTCCACTTCCCTTAGTTGCTGTGATAATATTTAAAGGCTTTGCAGTTTGACCAATGGGGTAATGATCCTGGAATTCATTTTAGTGACACGCTTTGTGTAGAAGATCCAAATAGTCAGTTTTCAATAGAATAAGGACACTGTGGTTTATGACCATGTATAGGCCGTACTCCTTTTTATCCTTATCGGGTATTTGGAATCATTTCCACGAGAGAAACCATGGGTGCTGCCAGACTGTGCAGAATCCAGTCTACAGTCCCTGGATCAAGGTTCTCTATACTCTGACCCTGAAACCTCCTTCACTGTTGCTGATTCCATAGACATATCCTGCGCACACATTCAAGTGGGGGAACACAGAATTGACACTATTAAAAGAATGCCTCATCCCCTCTTAGCCCACCTGAGAACTCCTTTGTGGAGTGCCTATAGAGAGATAGCCCTGCTTGCACTTGTGCATTTTCACTTATAGAGTGCCCCACTACATTTTTCCCTTCACTATGTTTTTTCTCTCATCCAAGCTCTTCCAAATGCTCTCTTGTTCTTTTCCATTTAAAAATCCTACTTATTTTAAGAAGTCAAACTGAATTTGAACTACTTCAGTGGAACTCATTTTAACTTTCATTTTCTTATTTAACTTTACATGGATATGTGTCTAGTTTCCCTTACTGGCTTATAAGTTTCTTGCATATGGCTTCAAATATTAATCATATCTTGGCTGACAGGTAGCAAGACCAGGAGTAGCAGAGGTTATTGGGACTAGTCAAGTTGTCTTCCCATGAGCCAACATCCTGCAGAACTATCTGAGGCTTTTAGAAATATTTATGACTGTGATGACTTTCACTGAGCTTAAGGCAAACCTGCAGCCTGCAGTTCTATAGGAAAATGTGAAGGGAGTTCCCAGTCATAAAAAAGGAAACAATAACTCAATTGATTTGAATTTTTTGCAGAATGCACTTTAAGTATAATCAATATTCACCCTAAGTACTTCATTAAATAGTTTGAGTGAAACCACTACATTGCATATGGTCCACATTGGCTAGAAATTGTCAATGTGTAGACTGTTTTCAAATTGGATTTTATTACCTGGCATAGGTAATAAACTACCTATACCTGTACTACAATGTTGGGATATCTGTTCATTTTCTTGCAAAGGAAAAACAGGTCAAGTTGAAACTTTCAGGATAAAGAGAGAGGATTTGGGAAGAGGGAGCTGTTATAGTCAAAGTGTTAATATGGAGCAAATACAGTTTATTTTCTCAAGGAAAAGCAGAGAGCAGAGATCATGCCAAGAAAAGTGCATAGGTTTGGGTGGAGTGGGGAAGAAAATGTGACAAGTCCCTAAAATCAGATGCACGTGGGAAGGCTCTTTGCTATGATTAGCTGCACATGGTTGTTGGTTTTTTTTTTTTTTTTTTTTGAGGAGGGGGATGCATTTTGTGGTATTGCCTTTCTGCCTTTCTTAATGTCTTTCTGTCTCTTTTTTTTTTTTTTTTTTTCTTCTTTTACTTTGTTCTCAACTCTTTAGTTTCGAAAGCAGTTGAAAGGAAAGCTTATTAGAAAGTCTAGAGCCATAGACATTATAGAAATTACCAGCCCCCCAAATCAGTATCCAATTACTGTATTGTTTTGTTGGTTCCACATAATTAACCCTGCTGCTTAGGCAGCTTGATTCAAGGGAAGCCCAGTAAGACCCAGCATGTAGTTCCCTGTTTAACCCTTTGAGTTTGTGCTGCATTTACCTGGATCTAAGAGAGGGTGACATTTTCCAAAGAGTTCCTTCCAGTCTCCCTCAAGAGCTGATGTGAAGAATATGCCTAATTCAGACAGACAGACAGAGAGGGGCAGCACTGACTGCTCCGAATGTGACCGAAAGGCGAGTGCAAAACGTTTTCTTTTCTTTGCTTTTACTTTTTCAGATCCTATTAAATCAATACTGTCGCATTTGGAAAGTGTTGCTTAGGTTTCTTAATCTCTTGAAGCAGGTCTCTTATGCAGATAGTAATTGTGGTTTTTAAAGCTAATATAAATGTGATTTATTTACTTAAAATCAAGCCACCTTGTAGCTATGCATGATTTTCTCAAGCATTCTGTTGAAAGCAAATGCAATTTTTAATTGGCTAGATTTAGTTGTAGGAAAGGTTAAAGCATTTAAGTAAGCTTGCTTGCTGAAAAGTCCCATAAAGCAATTCAAGGCAGGGATTAAATCTCTGGATGTCCTTGTCTGTCAGGAAAAGCCCTCTGTGTTCGCAGTAGCTCCTGTAAATGTTAATGTGGCGGGGTGCGGAGGCGTGAGGGAACAATCTCATTTCGGTGCACGGTGCTGGGGAAAGCCTGCCCCTGGGTGTGCGTGGGTGTATGTGAGGGCCGGCTGTGCCCGCTCCCTCTGGCTGAAATGTATTGCAGAACAGCTTATGCCTTTTCAAGGGGATCCCTCCTACCCAGAGCAATTTGGTAATTCCTAAATGCTCATCATGCATTTTCAGCTCTTAAATAATAATGCCCTTCTTGGAGTGAGAAATGGCACATAGGAAACGATCTTAAAAACACTAATCAACCAGTTCATAGTTATGTCTTTTACTCGCTTGATAGAGGTTCAAGCAGAATCTTGCTGTTGTCAAGGGAGTTGGGATTCCACACCATACAGGGGATGCTTTTCTTTTCCTTTACCCAGGGCTGCTCTGCCTCTAGATGTTTAGCATGCAGATGTGGTTTCATGATCCAGCAGGAGACTCTTCCCAATTTCCACATATATCACATAGTCAGCAAAGCAAGTGGTCGAGGTGGCTGCTCCAGACAAACCTGATGGTGCTACTGCCTGCAGTTTTCTAATAACCTTGGTGCCTCTGCAGCAAGGTTAGTGGTTGTGCTTACTTGAAGCTACAGCTCTTCCTTCTTTCTCTGCCTTATTGCTCTCCACACTGCCTTCCCTGCTGCCCCCTACCATTTAGATTAGTAAACTTGCCTTTGGTATGTAGAGACTAGACAACACTTAAAATGACATATAGAAATATATGCATAATAGAAATATATCCCAAAGTCAAAAAAAATATTCTGTGATTGTCACAGTTAGTGGCAGATTAAGGAAACAGAATATAAAATAGCCAAATGTATGCTAGAAAGTCATGCTTATTGAGTAGGCATTTATCTGACAGATTGAAATGATCTTCTTTTGTGTGTTGGCATATAGTCCAGAACTGCAATTTTTATTCACTTTTAGTGTTTATGTAAAATTCTTCTACTGACTCATTTCATGAAAATGAAGTCTCACTTTATCTCTGACCTGGGTGTATTGTAAGACCCTACCAGGGAATAATTTTCATCTTAGTTTAATTTCTAAGAGAACATAATTTATGTATAACCACTTAATTTAGTGTCAGTTGTCAGTGCAATAATAGAAGTGAGCGAAGAGAATCCTTTTGGAAAGTAAATTTTTATAGAAATCAAAGGAGTGTTGCTCAGCAACTCTTAATTAATAGGAGTTTCCTGAATATATACTATGGGAATATATTGAGCATTTTAGAGATTCTAAAGAAGAATAACAGTATCCTTGCCTACAAGCTATTTCTTACCAGTTGAAGATGAAAGTTGTCCATGTAACAGTTAGTGAACAAGAATGTATTAAATAAGGTATTACACTGTGTACTAAAAGTTTAGGAATATGATAATACATAATGTATCAATTTATCTAAAGATAACATTTTATTAGATGTAAGGTTAGTGTTCAGAGATGACACCCAGTTTAATTAATGTAGTTCTGGCTAGCTGTTTGGGAGATTCTGGCTTGTTTGTTTCCATATGCTTTCCAGTCTTGTGTTTTGTTTGAATACATCAAGGTGGAGTGAGCAGCCACTATTTTTGCTACCTGAAAATGAGTCACAGTAGAAAGAGATATGTGTAGCATCAGATATTTAGATCATAGTTGGACTGATCTTGACTTTGTGACCCTCTCTGAGTCTTACTTGTCTCATCGGAAGAGTGGGGATAATATTAATTCATAGTGCATTGTGAGTAGTTGACTTATGACAGAGGCTAGCCAGCCAGTCTGTCACATCTCCTGTTTTAAAAGGTACTGCAGTGGAACAGGTGGTTTGTTGGAGTAAATGTCGCATTTGCTAAGTAAGGACTACAGAGTGTAATGGGTAAGTATGTCAGAATCCTATCCTAAAAACAGTTTAGAATGAGGTGTGATGTCTTGGAACCAATTTTGCTGTTTTCACAAATCTCTTACATCTTATCTTTTTCTTTGAGTGAAAAAATAGGACTCCACTTAGAGTCCTGGCACTAGTTTACTTGTGCTTTCTAGAATGGTTGTTGTATCTACTCCTTGAGACTTGTAAGGAGAGGGTTTGGAGTATTAGCTGAGTTTAAACAGAGAACAGGCTTGTAACTTCTCATTCTTTTTCTTTGGGTGACTTGACAGATCTAAGAAGGGCATTGAATGGCTGGAGACTTTGAAAACAGCTAAGATACTTAAGAATAGTGTGTAGACCCTCTGATATCTAATAGAGTTAGTTGGCTTAGATTTGAGGAGTTGTTACATATTCATGACAATATAGCATTTCTCAAATGTTTATAGCTTCTGTGATACATTTAGAGCTGCATTAGCTTTGGCTTCATGTCAAGTTTAGGAGCTTATAAGAATTTATAAGGCTAGCTTTTTATCAGTTTATAGTCTAATCTTGTTTTGAGCTCTCTCTTGTTTTGTTCCATTCTCAAAGTACATCCAGATAAAATAAGATTAAACCTTATCTGACATACAGTATTAGCTCTTCTTCTTACCCCTTCTACTGTAAGATCAGTGAACTTTATCTCTAGGATTCCCAGCTTTTCCTTTCCTTTTCCATGCATCCCTGTTAAGCCACACTCCTACTTTATTCTCCATCAAATTTGTGCCCAAGTAGAAGATTATCAACATGTTAGTATTTGTAACACTGCTAGACTTCTGAATTAGATTCATATTTCTTATCATGGCACAAAAGTAGTTTTAAAGTCATTTCAGGTTTGACCAAGCTGCTTAAATCATACCATGAGATATGGAACACTGGAAAAGAAATTTGAAAACCACCTTAGTATCTTGAAAAGAATGTTATTTTCTCTTCTCACTGCATGGCCTACCACCTATTTTTGTTTTCACACTTCTGATATATTTGGTAGCTTTGGTTCTGATGTAAGCAGTGGTTCTATTCAGCAGACTTATAGGAACCTGTTCTGTACCATCAAATCGTAGAATACTTAAACTGTAAACTGTAGGTCATAATTCTGAACTCTGAGTTTTTCTTGACCCTACAGCATTGCAGTCCTGACATCTGCATTTGGTCTAGTCTAGTATTTGTCTTTCGTGTTGCAAAATTCAGCAGTGGATATGGGAGGAAAAGATAGTCCCTGATCTGTACCCAGTGAATGTGGACCTTTTCCAGAGAGAAAGGAAATAATTTTTAGGCAATTCCAGGGCCTTCTATTCTTCTTCTTCCACCCCCAGTTGAAGGTAGAGGAAGAAGCTACATAGGAAGTCGTGTGTATTTTATTCCTTCCAGAAACCTAAGCAAATATATGAAGATTGTTAACTGAATGAGATCCAAGGTGAATCATATGCACTCCTCTTTGAAACTGTGGAGACTCTGCAAGATAATTCTGATATGTTCTGGTTTTTACTTCTGTTGTTTTGCAGATGAATGGAAATGAGAGTGTAGTAGAAACAGAGTTGAATATACATCTCCTATTAAATTGAATATCTGTTTGCTTGATGAAATAACTCTGGGTATACCCGGGAGTCCCTGGTGCTTATTTATTTATAGGTCTGTATCTAGGGAAGGATGCAGCTCCATAAGAAAAGCTATGAGGCATGCTGTATGCCACTATGCTCAGAAAGCTTTAATTACAGAAGTACCTTTGAATAACGGCACTTCAGTTGAAATGGAATCTCTGAGGATCTCAAAGCCAGTATATATTTTAAATCATAATAGTGCTTTTCATTTTGATTATAGAGAAATGAGAAACAAAGAAATATATTGTGATTTGACACAGATCAGATATTTGGAGGCATTTCAAAATATTGAAAGCCTTGCTCTGTTGGTGTATACTTTTAGTGGATACTCTTCATAGTGATTGATTCTGCCCAGAAGGAATAGTGTTCATATGATATACTCTTGTTAGCCTTAGTAGATGAGGGGAAGGGGTGGCAAGACCATATTAAAATTTGAAGGGAAAGAGCTCTTCACCATCAAGAGGTAAAAACTGGTGGTGCATTTTGTCTTTGTTGCCCTCCCTTGTCCCTAGTGGTTTCAAACTAGTGTTGTGTCTTATGTCATTTTAGATTCTTTAAATGATGCAATGCCTATTATGCCTTAAACTCAAAATGTAGGTCTGTAAATTTCAGCTGCTGTGTATCTCTTACCATACTTAGAAGTTGTGCAAAATGGACAGAATAGAATTTTTACTTGCCAGGTGCAGTGGTGCACACCTGTAATCCCAGCAACTCTGGAGGCTGAGGCAGGAGGGTTGCCAGTTCAAAGGCAGCCTCAACAACTTAGCAAGGCCCTAATAAGCAATTTAGCAAGAACCTGTCTCAAAATAAAAAATAAAAAGGTCTGGGAATGTGGCTCAATGGTTGATCACTCCTGGGTTCAATCTCTAGTACACACACACACACACACACACATTTAACTTAATGTTGGGTATGGGCTGCAAACCATAATCATTGGTATTTATCATTTTACTTCTTGCTGAGTTTTAACTCTCTTTACAGCCTCCTCACATAAACCACAGCCCGGAGTATGGAGTCAGTTTTTCTTGGTAGCCCTTGGATGAATTCTCTTATATAATGTTTTTCTCCTTAAAAAACAATGTTGAAAAGGCTGTACCTTTTCTTTCTTGAAGCTTATTTTTAATTATATTACCTATTTAGATATAGAAGTTATTTTTATTTTTATTTTGTTCCATCAGAAAGCCTTTCAGCCCAATGTTGGTTCTCATAGTTATTGAAATGCCACTAATCACAACTGATCTGAATGATTACTATTTGAATGCAGATGTATTGGTTGTAAAGTTATCTCTGCATTTTTATGTAAGAATATGAGAGTTTCAAGATGGCGGCCTAGAGGGTGGCTGCATTTCATGTTGCTCCAGGACTCAGGATTCAAAAGAGGAGATATTGAGACGCTTGGGACCAACTCAAAGCAGCCGGGTGACTCTCACCCATTGGGAAGGCGTCCCGGATGGGACGGTGGTCCCGGAACGCAGGAAACTTTGTGAAGTAGACTGCCGGCGAGACGGCCCTCCCCCCGCTGGAGCAGTGAACGCGGACAACTGGGAGCGCCGTAAAGGAGGCCGCTCGGCACAGCGCTGGGACTCGGAGCAACCACTGGGGCTCCGGCGGCTGCCCAGGGGAAGAGTGGCGAGGAGAGCTGTGTGGACTCAGGACACCGGGGCCGGCCCTGAGGAGGAGGAGGAGGAGCGTGGCCACTTGGATTTGGAGTGACTGCACCAGAGCTACAGGTGGTTGCCAGAGGAGAAGCTCCGCTGCGAGCTGTTTGGACTCAGAACGACGCTTCTGAACACCGGGGCCTGCCCTGAGGACGAGGAAGAGGAGCGGGGCCGCTTGGATTCGGGGTGACTACACCAGAGCTACAGGCGGTTGCCAGAGAAGGGGCTACGTGGCGAGCTATTTGGACTCAGACCACTTCTGAACCCCGGGGCCTGCCCGGAGGATAGGAGGAGGAGGAGGAGGAGGAGGAGCGCGGCGGGTCCTTTGGACTCGCAGTGACTGCATTAGCGCTCCAGGCGGCTGCTCAGAGGAGAAGGCGAGTGGTGAGTTGTTTGGACTTAAAGTGACAGCTCCTGAACACAGGGGGGCTGCCTGGAGGGGAAGCGTGGTGGGTCGCTTGGTCTTGAGTGGCCGCACCAGAGCTCCGGGCGGTTGCCCAGAGGACCCGTGCTGCGGGTCACGTGGACTCAGAGCCACTCAGAGCGACCGCTCCTGAACACTCGGGGGGTTATCTGGAGAAGGAGGAGGAACGGGGAGGGTCACTTCGACTCGGAGTGATTGATTGCCCAGGGCTACGGGTGGTTGGTGGAGGTGGAGGCACGCAGTGAGTTTCTTGGACTCCTAGTGACAGCACCGGAATACTGGGCGGCTGTCTGGAGGAAGAGGCGTGTGGCGGGTCTCTGGGATTCAGAGCGATTGTACAGGGCCCCAGGTGGCTGCTCAGAGGAGGGGCCGCATAGCCAGGCGATTAGGTGCAGAGCAGGGTTCCAGGATCTAGGAGGCTTCTGGGTGGAAGAGCCCCACAGAGACAGGCTTAGGGCGGAGCGAAGGTTCCAGGCCTGCGGGCAGATTCTCTGAGGAAGGGCAGCCTAAGGAGAGTCATCTGCAAAGGGTGAGGCTCCCAGGCCCAGGAGGTAGGGCCGGGCCCCTGGGAACTTTGCAGAGGAAGGCAGCCCAGCCCAGGCAGTAGCTGTAAATTGAAGGGAACCTGTAGGAGGGAACTGACCAGCGAGACCTCCCCACCAGGTGAGTCTTCCCTGCTGGGTGAGGTTTCCCCACAAGGACGGTAAAACCAGAGACTCAGGCCCAAACAGGCCTTGCCTCAGCCCGCAGCCTAGGTCCCCTTTGGATGACCATTGGTCAACAAGTGGAGGCACCTCTGCCCACTAGCAGGGATTATACCCCACCTGAAGGCCACCACTCCTAGAGAGGCAGCTTCCTTGTGGAGCACCGCATTATCAACTTCCTCCAAGACTTCAGCCTACTGAAGGCTAAGGGAGGATATATATAGAAATCTTCAGGGACATTGTAAGTCAATAGAGGAAATCTGCAATATCTCAGCGGTCCTCTGATACCTGAACAATATGAGAAAACAAGGAAAGAAAATGCTGCAAACAAATCTAGATGTTACATCAATAAAACCCAATGACAGCATGGCAGAAGAAATGACAGAAAAGGAGTTCAGAATGTACATAATTAAAATGATCAGAGAAGCAAACGATGAGATGAAAGAGCAAATGCACGCACTGAATGATGAGATGAAAGAGCAAATGCAAGCATTGATTGATCGCACCAATCGACAGTTAAAAGAGCAAATACAGGAAGCAAAAGATCATTTCAATAAAGAGTTAGAGATATTGAAAAAAAACCAAACAGAAATCCTTGACATGAAGGAAACAATAAACCAAATTAAGAACTCCATAGAAAGCATATCCAATAGGATAGAACACCTGGAAGACAGAACCTCAGACATTGAAGACAAAATATTTAACCTTGAAAACAAAGTTGACCAAACAGAGAAGATGGTAAGAAATCATGAACAGAATCTACAAGAACTATGGGATATCATGAAAAGGCCAAATTTAAGAATTATTGGGATTGAGGAAGGCCTAGAGAAACAAGCCAAAGGAAGGAACAATTTATTCAATGAAATAATATCAGAAAATTTCCCAAATCTGAAGAATGAAATGGAAAATCAAGTTCAAGAGGCTTATAGGACTCCAAATACACAAAATTACAACAGACCCACACCAAGGCACATTATAATGAAAATACCGAACATACAAAATAAAGACAGAATTTTAAAGGCTGTGAGAGAAAAGAACCAAATTACATTCAGGGGGAAACCAATACGGATATCAGCAGATTTTTCAATCCAGACCCTAAAAGCTAGAAGGGCCTGGAACAACATTTTTCAAGCCCTGAAAGAAAATGGATGCCAACCAAGAATCTTATACTCAGCAAAACTTACCTTCAAATTTGACGATGAAATAAAATCCTTCCATGATAAACAAAAGCTAAAAGAATTTACAAAAAGAAAGCCAGCATTACAGAACATTCTCAACAAAATATTCCATGAGGAAGAGATGAAAAACAAAGAAGCAAATCAGCAAAGGGAGGAATTATCCTAAAGGAATTGTCAAATAAAGGAGGAAACAAGTTGTGTCAAACAAAAATAAATAAAATTTAAGAAATGAACCAAATGACCGGGAAACCAAATCATATCTCTATAATAACCCTGAATGTTAATGGCCTGAATTCATCAATCAAAAGACATAGACTGGCAGATTGGATTAAAAAGAAAGATCCAACAATATGTTGCCTGCAAGAGACTCACCTCATAGAAAAAGATACCCGTAGACTAAAGGTGAAAGGATGGGGAAAAACATACCATGCACATGGACTCAGCAAAAAAGCTGGAGTATCCATCCTCATTTCCGATAATGTGGACTTCAAGCCAAAGTTAGTCGGAAGGGATAAAGAAGGTCATTTCATACTGCTTAAGGGAAGCATAAATCAGCAAGATATAACAATCATAAACATCTATGCCCCAAACAGTGGCTCATCCATGTATGTCAAACAAATCCTTCTCAATTTCAGAAACCAAATAGACCATAACACAATAATTCTAGGTGATTTTAACACGCCTCTCTCACCACTGGACAGATCTTCCAGACAAAAGTTGAACAAAGAAACCATAGATCTCAATAACACAATCAATAATTTAGACTTAACGGACATTTATAGAATATACCATCCAACCAAGAGCGAATACACTTTCTTCTCAGCAGCACATGGATCCTTCTCTAAAATAGACCATATATTATGCCACAAAGCTAATTGTAGCAAATACAAGAAGATAGAGACACTACCATGTATTCTATCAGATCATAATGGATTGAAGTTAGAAATAAATGAAAGAGTAAAACACAGAAACTATTCCAACATCTAGAGATTAAACAATATGCTATTATATGGTGAATGGATAACAGAAGATATTAGGAAGGAAATTAAAAAATTCTTAGAGGTAAATGAGAACAAAGAAACATCATATCAAAATCTCTGGGACACTATGAAAGCAGTACTTAGAGGGAAATTTATTTCATGGAGCGCATTTAATAAAAGAAGTAAAACTCAACAAATAAATGACCTAACACTACAGCTCAAAGCCCTAGAAAAAGAAGAACAGAACAGCACCAAAAGTAGTAGAAGACAGGAAATAGTTAAACTCAGAGCTGAAATCAATGAAATGGAAACAAAAGAAACAATACAAAAAATTGACAAAATAAATAGTTGGTTCTTCGAAAAAATAAACAAAATTGATAAACCTTTAGCCACACTAACAAAGAGAAGATGAGAGAAAACCCAAATCACTAAAATTCGGAATGAACAAGGAAATATCACAACAGACAGGATTGAAATACAAAACATAATTAGAAGCTATTTTGAAAATCTATACTCCTACAAAATAGAAAATTTTGAAGGCATCAACAGGTTTCTAGAGACATATGAATTGCCTAAACTGAACGAGGAGGACATACACAATTTAAATAGACCAATTTCAAGTACCGAAATAGAAGAAGTCATCAAAAGCCTACTAACAAAGAAAAGTCCGGGACCAGATGGGTTCTCAGCCGAGTTCTACAAAACCTTTAAAGAAGAGCTCATTCCAATACTTCTCAAAGTATTCCATAAAATAGAAGAGGAGGGAACCCTCCTAAACTCATTCTATGAAGCCAATATCACCCTGATACCTAAACCAGACAGAGACTCATCAAGGAAAGAAAATTTCAGACCAGTATCCTCAATGAACATCGATGCAAAAATTCTCAACAAAATTTTAGCAAATCGCATACAAAAACATATTAAAAAGATAGTGCACCATGATCAAGTTGGTTTCATCCCAGGGATGCAAGGTTGGTTCAACATCAGGAAATCAATAAACGTAATTCACCATATTAATAGACTTAAAGTCAAGAATCACATGATTATTTCAATAGATGCAGAAAAAGCATTCGATAAAATACAGCACCCCTTCATGCTCAAAACACTAGAAAAAATAGGGATAGTGGGAACATTCCTTAACATTGTAAAGGCCATTTATGCTAAGCCCATGGCTAATATCATTCTAAATGGTGAAAAACTGAAAGCATTCCCCCTAAAAACTGGAACAAGGCAGGGATGCCCTCTTTCACCACTTCTATTCAACATCGTTCTTGAGACTCTGGCCAGAGCAATTAGACAAACCAAAGAAATTAAAGGGATACGAATTGGGAAAGAAGAACTCAAAATCCCTGTTCGCTGATGACATGATTATATATTTAGAGGAACCTGGAAATTCCACCAGAAAACTCTTAGAACTCATAAGTGCATTTAGTAAAGTAGCAGATTACAAGATCAATGCCCATAAATCCAACGCATTTTTATACATAAGTGATGAATCTTCAGAAAGAGAAATTAGGAAAACTACCCCATTCAAAATAGCCTCGAAAAAAATAAAATACTTGGGAATCAATCTCACAAAAGAGGTGAAAGACCTCTACAAGGAGAACTATACAACACTAAAGAAAGAAATTAAAGAACACCTTAGAAGATGGAAAGATCTTCCATGTTCTTGGATAGGCAGAATAAATATTGTCAAAATGGCCGTACTACCAAAAGTGCTATGCAAATTCAATGCAATTCCAATTAAAATCCCAATGACCTACCTTACAGAAATAGAGCAAGCAATTATGAAATTCATCTGGAAGAATAAGAAACCCAGAATAGCTAAAGCAATCCTTAGCAGGAAGAGTGAAACAGGGGGTATTGCAATACCAGATCTTCAACTCTACTACAAAGCAATAGTAACAAAAACGGCATGGTATTGGTACCAAAATAGAAAGGTAGATCAATGGTACAGAATAGAGGACACGGACACAAACCCAAATAAATACAATTTTCTCATACTAGACAAAGGGGCCAAAAATATGCAATGTAGAAAAGATAGCCTCTTCAACAAATGGTGCTGGGAGAATTGGAAATCCATATGCAACAGAATGAAACTAAACCCATATCTTTCACCATGCACGAAACTAAACTCAAAATGGATTAAGGACCTCAGAATCAGACCAGAGACCCTGCATCTTATAGAAGAAAAAGTAGGTCCAAATCTTCACCTTGTTGGTCTAGGATCAGACTTCTTTAACAGGACTCCCATAGCACAAGAAATAAAAGCTAGAATCAACCACTGGGATAGATTCAAACTAAAAAGCTTTCTCTCAGCAAAGGAAACTATCAGCAATACGAAGAAAGAGCCTACAGAATGGGAGAATATCTTTGCCAATCATACTTCAGATAGAGCACTAATCTCCAGAATCTATAAAGAACTCAAAAAACTCTACTCCAAGAATTCAAATAATCCAGGTGACAAATGGTCCAAGGAAATGAATAGACACTTCACAGAAGAAGATCTACAAGCAATCAACAAACATATGGAAAAATGTTCAACATCTCTAGTAATAAGAGAAATGCAAATCAAAACCACCCTAAGATTCCATCTCACCCCAATTAGAATGGCGATTATCAAGAATACGAGCAACAACAGGTGTTGGCGAGGATGTGGGGAGAAAGGTACACTCATACATTGCTGGTGGGGCTGCAAATTAGTGCAGCCACTCTGGAAAGCAGTGTGGAGATTCCTTAGAAAACTTGGAATGGACCCTCCATTTGACCCAGCTATCCCACTCCTCGGCCTATACCCAAAGGACTTAAAATCAGCATACTACAGAGATACAGCCACATCAATGTTCATAGCTGCTCAATTCACCATAGCCGGACTGTGGAACCAACCTAGATGCCCTTCAATTGACGAGTGGATAAAGAAACTGTGGTATATATATACAATGGAATATTACTCAGCCATAAAGTATGATGATTTGCAGGCAAATGGATGAAATTGGAGAATATCATGCTAAGTGAGATAAGCCAATCTTAAAAAGCCAAAGGACGAATGATATCGCTAATAAGTGGAGGATGACACATAATGGGGGGGAGGGAAGGGTTAGTGTTAGGGTTAGAGTTAGGGTTAGGGAGGGGGCAAGTATGGAGGAAGGAAGTACTGTATAGAGGGTAAAGAGGGATGGGAGGGGTGGGGGGAAGGGAAAAAATAACAGAATGAATCAAACAACATTACTCTATGTAAATTTATGATTACACAAATGGTATGCCTTTACGCCATGTACAGAGAAACAACATGTATCCCATTTGTTTACAATAAAAAAAAATATAGAGAAACAAACAAACAAAAAAAGAATATGAAATTATTTAAATCCATTTAAAATTTTCTCCTTCTGAGCATTTTCTTTTCTTTAGGAAATTTTTTTTTAAATGACAAAAGTACACATTTTTAAATGACTATATCTAAAAAAGATTGCTACATCAGTCCCCTTTATCAAAAGGACCCACATGTATAGTGATTTTAGAGTGGCGCCCTTGAAGTCAGGTTGGAGCCATGGCTCTACCCCTTCTCATGGTTTTGATCTGGCAGAGTCATCCAGTATCTCTGTGTGGATTTAATGATATTAATGGTAATACCTCGTTAGGTATTTGTTTGTAGATTAAACGATATCAGTACATGTAAGGTATAGTACATTACAAGGCTAGTGCCCAGTAGAGTTGGTGGCAGTAATGATTATGCTACTTTTCAAGAATTATTGCTAGGCTTGTAGCCAGGTACCTAGAAATATGCAGTCACAACGGTGAGGCAGAATCTGCCCAGACCCCTCACTTAGGCAAAATAAAGCAACAGATGGGAAGCCAGATGCTGAAACCATTCGAAAGGAGAGCACAACAAACAAAAAAGAAGAAATGGAAGAATTATTAAAACATTTTTGTAGAAGCTCAGTAGTCTGGGACTTTTGTGACCATAAAAGTTTACTTTGTTAAAAGAGAGATCTTCAATCTGGTTATCTATTGCCTTGTAACAGATTAAAATTAGAGACTTAAAACAACATTTTATTATTACCTCTTACTGCAGGATGTTTTTTTGCTTGGGGAAATCATATGTGTTTGCAATCAGATAATGGTTGGGACTTCCTTAACCCATGTCTGGCTGAGGCTGGCTGTTATGTGGGACCTCTCCTGGGACTGTAGGCTGGAATATTTCTACATGTGCTGTTCTTGTGCAAGTTAGATTTTCTATCTGCATGGTGGCTAGTTTCCAAGAGTGAACATCCTAAAAGAACCAGGTCAGATTGTGTTTGCCTTTTATTACCTAACCTTAGAAATTATATATTATTATTTCTTCCACATTCACAGGACTACCCAGATTCAGGGAATTACAGACCCACATCTTGATGGGAGGAATACTAGCTTCATTATATTGTCAGAAGAGTATATGGAATGGGATCCATTGAAGGCCCTCTTAGGAAACACAATCTGCCAGTCTGTCTTCTGACCATGAGAATTCTCAGATCTCCTGCATACAATATACATTCTATCCTTCTAAGACTCCCAGTGCTCATTCTATTGTACTACCAACTCCAAGTTCATGATCTTTTCATCTAATTTAAATACATGCATGGATGAGACACCAGGTGCAATTCCTTACATCCAGCTCCTCAGAGCTATACCTTTTGATTTGAAGACTTGTTAAGGGACAAGTTATCTGTACCACATACACATGACATACAGTGGTGGGACAGCATAGGACAACCAATATACATCCTCCTATTTTTTTTTTTTTTTTCATCCTTCTGTTCTTGAAAAGGGAAAACAAGATATTCATAGCAGTTACTGAATGATAAAAGTTCTGGAATCCAGCCAGACAGTACCAGTTCTTTGAGGATTAATTTTTCAAGTCCAGATTGTTTGCTGAGGTTCTTGGCTCTGTTCTTTGGGCCCTTTATTCTGCTGAGTCATCCTTGCTTTTGCATGAAAGTAGCCCATTTTTTTGAATAGTTTTCTTGACCCATTTTTTGCCTCTACAAGTTTGGGAGGTCCAAAGGCTTTCCTTCATTTTGTTCTATTTCTGGCCCTTTCATTCCACAATGATACAATTTCTTTTAAACTTTTGTGGGTTTCTTATGAATCAGTTTATAAGTTCATTCCATTAGACAGACGCACACCCACAGATCTCAAGATAAGCCTTCTTTATCTTGAGCTTTTAAGCTCCCTGTAAGATTCTGTGGGATAGATAGCACCTTTCAATTTTTTAGAAATCTTATTGTATAGTGGAGACTATATCTGAAATATGTCCTTAAGATGTTTAGATAGCCCTATTTTTCTGTTCAGAAGGTCCATAAACCACCACTATATATCTTTCTGAGGTCTTAATGAAAGATCATAAAAGGCCCACTTTAGATCTGATATTTACCTAGAACTTATTTCTTCATTTGAGAATAGTTCGCCTTTCAAGAGACTGAGAATGAGAAAAAGGTTTTCCTGGTTTTTGTTTTGCTTTGTTATTTGTTTCTCTCCTTCCCCATATCCAGCATATTCTAGACGATTTATATTTCCTCTGAATTTTCCTTGAAAAAAAAAAAATGGCAGGCTTCTTTGTTTGCTTGCTTTTGTTTTATAACTTATCTCTTCCACTTGTATTTTATTATAGACAGATGGAAGAAAATGAGCAAAAACTTCAAACTCTACCCCAAAATCCCTTCACCTAGACTATTGAGTTCATTAGGTCCATTTCCTCTTTTCCACATTACTAACTTCCAATTAACATGTTACTCACTTTTCTTTAAGTCCTGACAAGCACCTTCCTCAGGCCCACACTGCCTCCACCCACCACCCCGTCCCAGAATCAGAGCCACACGTCTGAAGTTCTTGATTTGGCAGTACCCTACTTCTACGATTATTGACTCTGGGTTACCACAGAAAAGTAGTTTTATATTCAATGTGCCTTAAGAAATATGAGTAAATTTTAGGAAAAATTTTCATGAAAACTATGAAAAATTTAAATGTGTATGTGATCTTATGATTCTGTTCTTAATCTTATTTTTTAGAGATAGAGAACTATTAGTGCATAATTTGTAGGACTTCCTTCTGAATAATACATTAGTGGAGGAAACAGGGTATGTGTACAAATGAAATAAGATCAACCATAAGTTGGTGTTGAATCTATGCAATGGGAGCATAGAGACTCATTATACAGTGTATATGTATGTATTTTAAATTTTTCACAATATAAAGTTAAATAGTTTCATGGAAAACTCAGCTATGTAGAATATTCAGTATGTGACAATGCCAAGTAAATAAAATATTATATGTTACTTTTAGCCATCTATAGTTATACATTGAAATATTTATTACTTAAAAAAAAAAACAGTTTATGATTACTTCGCCCACAATACCTACCACAGGGACTGAGTTTCACCTGGCATCATTACAAAAAAAGTCACTATAGAAGGTGACTTTCAAGCTATTCTCCTAAAGCACCCTAACTTCTGAGAGAGAGTAGTGTGGGACATCCTTAGCAAGACTGAAATTTCTTTGAAATTCTATGTTTTACATTTGAACCTTGCATACATATTTAATTCCTCTATATAGCAAACATACATGCTTATTATAATATTAAAATGGCTTCTATCATAACTCCAGGAAAAATATATACTCTAAGGAGTTGTGCCAATCCTCTAACACCAAATAAGTAAACAGCACACTGTTAAATATTTATTACCTGATTTGATCACAGCTCCTGATGATAGAAATGCTGGCTTCCGAGGAGGCGCCTATGATGTGGTGTCCATTTCTTGGCACAAATGAAGAGTTGTAAAAATGCCACTCTGTAACTATTAGGGCTCATTGATCTACCAAGAGTTTTTCACAGAACACCAGGAAACCCAGGTATATGCTGTCAGAACCATTGCTCTAAACTACATGCAGTACTTTTAACATTTCTCACATATAACCTTTTAAAAGAATTAGAGAAACTTTCTGTCCTATCATATTCAAAGCCAAAGCTTCAGCAGGAAAATGTAGATAATCCTATTTCATTTTTGACTACAAAATGCCTTGTTTTTTATGTATTTCTAGTTTCCTTGTAATATGACTAAACAATGTTTATATTTGCTACTTCTTAGAATGTACTGAGATTTTCTTTGACTTAAATGTGGTCAATTTTCATATATATTCCATAGGCATTTTTTGCTTTTGAAATTGCCAGGGTACAGAATATACCCACATACCCATAATCCAGTTTATCATCTAGATTGTTTAAGTGGCCTCTTCCTTATTGTTTTTGTTTACTTGAACCATGGTGGTTTGACAAGTGAAAATCTCCTGTTTTATTTCAGCATGTTATACGTTGTCCCTCCTGTTTTTCTACTTTATGATAACTAGCAGATGTGCTGTTTTCGCATAGACATTCATAATTTTATCTCTTAGTTGTGTATGATACCTCTGAGGGGGCTGCCTTAAAGATCCCCTTATTGTGTGACCTTGTAAGTTATCTAATCTCTGTGCACTTCAGTTTGACAATAAAACATTACTACTACATACTTCAATATGTTAAAGTTTTCATTTTTTTATTATTTGGCCCTAATTACAAAAGAAAGACTGATATATAAAATTTGCATAGTACATAAATGCACAAAGAGAAAAAAATACCTATAATGCCTAAAAGAAAAAGAAAACTACTCAACCTGACATCTGATTATAGTAAACTAGTGTACAAAGCAGGGAAAAATAATTACCCAAAATCCCAGCATCCCAGTCAGGTAACTACTGTATTTTTATTCATCCCTCCAGTATTGGATGTGTTTAATTATTTTTAATGTTCACAAATTTTTTATTAGAGAACTATGTGATATTTGTAAGTCAGACATTATGGAAGTGTTACAGAAAAAGTGAAAGGCCTCTCTCCTTAGAGACAGTGCTATTAATAGTTTGATATAGATTCTTCCAGATTTTGTGCGTTTGAGATACGTGGATATAGTTTAAGCACAAATACTGAATAATACTGTATTTTAAATACAAATGTAAAATCAAACTATTTTATTTGATAGCTTGTAAAATTATAGCTATGAAACATTTTTAAATTTATCACCTGAGGTCTTCATGGTAACTTTCATAGATTTACATATGGCTCAACCTCATTCTTTTTAATAACCATGTAGTATTTCATTGTACAGAGGTATAATAATCTATTTAGGTAGTTTCAAAATATTCATAGTTTACAGTGATAACAGTGAACATTCATTCATTCATTGGATAAGCACTCAGTGTATGCCAACCACTATTTTTGGTGTTGAAAACACTGTGGTAAACAAAACTAAGTCACAGCCTTCGTGAAGCTCTTGGTCCTATAAACATCATTCCTTTGTATACTTTTGACAATTTCAGTACGGAACATTTTTGAATTGTTAAGCAAAGATGTCACATTAGAAACTGCTAAATCCCTTTAATCTGTTCTAATCTGATAGAAAAATACCCAACTCATCTCATTGTTTTTAGTAATTGTCATTATTAAGATTGAACATTTTAAAGACATTTTCGTCTTTTATAAATTACCTATTTTTATCTTAGGGATTGTAGGGAATATGTGATAAGAGTATAATAATACATTGCATTTAAAGACATTAGATCTCCGACATTTGGTTGAGTGATTGTAGTTTCTATTATTACTAGCGATTTTTTATAATCAGTCTGACAAATAATGTAAAAAAAATGGAAGTCCTCTTTTCCATGTGTGAGATTTATTTACTGAATGACTTAATGAGTTCATATATCTTTTTAAAAACCTGTCTAAAAATTACAGCCTTTGAATGGTTCTGTTCATCTGAAAGGCTGAAAATCACTGATAACAAAAGCAAACATCCTCTAACAGAAAAACTAAATAAAAAAGTTGTACTTTCCTAGAGAAATCTTGGAATTGAATTGTATTTGGATGATTTTTATTAACCCTGCCAGCATGGATTTTTTTTTTTTTTAATTGAGATAGAGTTTATATAAAATAAAACACACAAATCTTAGGTTTTGGATTATTTTTCAAATAATTTCACTGAAAGGAGAAACCAGATAATTTAGCATATTATCAATAATTTGAAAGGATGAGTTTGGATGGAGACCCAAAGTATTATATTCATGGCACTTTGAAGAGTTTAGTCTAGAAAAGCTGTAGTACTTTTAGTACTGTGATACTAATACTGTGATACACATACTAATGTAACTATTAGTGTGTGATAGAAACTTAAAATACTTTAGAAATGATGATGATTCTAATAGATTCAATAATGTTCAAGATAATTAGTATTAACTCATAACATTTTCGGTCCTTCTTGCTGAAAGTTTTTTGAAAAGATAATCAATTCTATTGATTTTATAGGTATAGAGTAGCGAATGTTATTCATATTTGATTATATTGCCAGCTGCTTCAGGAGCATCATTATGATTATAAATTTATTTTAAAATAATCTGGGATTATAGTATAAAAACCGTAAGAACAGAAATGTTCGTTACCATTTTCTAGTTAGGACCTTTAAGATCATATAATCCAGTTTTCCTATCACAAAGGGAAAAACCAAAGTTCAGGAAGAGGTGAGAGATTTGAAGGAGGTCAGTACTGGAACTTTCTGGCCTCTGAATCTAGATCCTTGTTCTTCCCATAAACTCTACGTCCTCTTGACAAACTTGGACTAACTAACCACATACTTCTTAAAGGACCTGTGATACTTCTTTGTCATTTTGTTTTCTTAAAAATTGCTACTTTCCTTTAAAAGCAGAAAATAGGGCCATACTCCCTGCCCCCACCCTACCTACCTCCCTTGAGATAATCATCTCTCCTTGCTTCAGTAACTTCAGAGTTTTCAGTATTCAAAAACGGAAATTTCCTGGGCTGGGGTTGTGGCTAAGCGGTAGAGCACTTGCCTGGTACATGTCAGGCCCTTGGTTCGATCCTCAGCACCACATAAAAATAAACGAATAAAATAAAGATCTATCAACATCTAAAAAGAATGTTTTAAAAATGTAAACTTCTACAGTTTGAAGGTTGGTTCACTGTACTCTGAAGGCCTAAGGCATTTCCTGGTGGCCTTTTGAAGTTTAACCTGTACCTTTTCTGGAGGTAAATGGCTCTGGAGGCAGGTTCTTAGTGTACGGCCTCCCTTTTTTGGAGGTGGGGGATTCTAGGGATTGAACCCATCACCTCCCACATGCTAAGTACCTGCACTACCACTGAGCTATAACCCTGTCAGCCTTTGAGATAATCTTTTATCATTGCTCTGTAACTTAAGCATTTTCAGTATTTGAGTAGTAAGATGAGGGGTAAGAATAGACAATTTTTATTCTTATTTTTTATTCCCTAAAATAATTTTGTACTTAATTGAAATGCAAACCAACCCTGTTTGAGTTTCTTTAAAGATGAGAAAAAGAAAAAGAAAGAAAGGTTTAGAAGTTACTCAAAGCTAACAGCTCTCGCCAAGGTTTCTCTACAACATCTTAAAAGTTCTTCAGTGAACCTGGCAAGAACCTGAAGGAGGCCTAGAAGTTGCAAGTTAAATCAGAAACTGAATGAAAGAAAAATAACTATAAAGGCAAATACTTAACTGCCCTCTGCTCTCAGAGCCTGCCCCACACAAATGCATTAAATGTGTACATGTCTTCAAAATATGCAGCCTTTGCTTTAGAAAGAAAACACATTGATTCTTTTATCTAACCCTTAAAGCTTCACTGTTTTTTGTTTTTATGCCTTTATTTGAACAGTGAAACTGTTTATTTTCCTTATTCTGTAAATGTCTATGAAAAGTGATCTGTTAAATCTTTCACCAAAACATCACCAAACTTACTTTGAAATATTTATAACCCCTGAGTAATTGTGTTGGGGCACTTCTCAGTCCAGCTTAACCAAGGGTGGTTTCATTCCCTGTACAACCTCAGGTCATGAACCAGAGAATTGTATCTTATTTCATTTGTATTATTCATGACTCTGTTTCTGTATTTCTCTAATAATAGAATAATACTCTTTCCCCCTTTGCCTTTGTGCGGTTTGTTTTAAGAGGAGACAAGATTAACATGGAATACTTTTCAGGAGCAGAATTAGGTGGGGGTTTCCATGGAGGTGATCCATCCTGGCTTGTATCGTTGTGGAGAATTTAGCTTGTAGAGTACCTTGTTCGTTGGGTTTCCCTTGCTTGTGCGTTTGTTTCAGAAACCATTTCTTCAAAAAATCAGCAGCCATTCTCCCCTCATTTTTCCTGTGTTGCTTCATCCATATGGCTCTCATCTCCCCACCTTCTGCTTCCCCATTGTGATAGATGCTCAGTGAGCCCAAGGAGGCTGCCAGACTTCCACTTAATAATGCAGTAGTGCAAAGAACTGACAGTTACTTGCCACAGAGGAAAAAGAAGATACAGACTCATAAATCTGGCCTGCTTATTTGTTTCTCAGTGGCATCTTTGGTAATTCATTCATTTATGCAAGCTACAATAGTCTGAAAGAAAAGGGATGTGTTTCAGTACTTTTCAATTCTTATTCTCTATTTTTTGGGCATAAACTTCCATTTTATGTTCTCAATATTTCCTTGTGAAATTTGAAAACCATTATGAAGATTGAAGGAAAAATAAAGGTAAAAACAAAACAAACCCAAACAAAAGTTTGGAGGAATTGTGTAAAGACTCCCATGTTCCTGTTACCTCACTTCATCAGTTACCAACACATGACCAGTCTTACCATTTTATTCTTGCCCACACACAATTGTTTTATGCACATTATTTATCCTACCATTTTCCTGTAAGTGCTACAGTGTACTTTTCTAACAGATAAGGATAGCCACACTACCATCATTGAATCTAAAAATATCAACACTATTACAAACAGCATCAGATATCTAGTAGTTGTTCAGATATTCCTGATTGTCTCATAAATGTTTTCACTTAGTTCATTTGAAATAGAATCCAAATAAGGGCTTTACAGGCAAGTATGTGAAGGCCTTTTATTTATTCATTCAAATATCCAGTGATTATTTGGAAGACTGTCTTTTGTGTGCGGGGCACTGCTCTTGGTGCCAGGAATGTAGAGTGGAACCAGTTCTGGACCTTTTGTTCTAGTGATGTACATGTAGGCAGGAGGAAGAGGGTGGAAAAGATAAGGAAATCAATAAAAAAATTATTTCATAGTAAGTTCCAAGGATAGAATAGACCTGAATGTTGTGTTCAGAGCAACTGTTGAGGTACTTTAGATTGAATAGAGAGGATCCTTCTGAAGAGATAATATTTAGTGAAACCTGAAAGATCAGAAGCAGCCAAGCATGAAAAAATCTGTGGACAGAATATTTCAGGCAGGAAAAAGAAATGTTGTGAAGCTGTAAGGCCACAGCAACGTTGGCCCTTCCAAGGAACTCCTCATAAGGAGTGAGGATGCAGGGGTTCAAAATAAGGTTGGAGAGGCATTTAGCTCCTATGTAGCTATAAAACATATTCTTTTTTTTTTTAAGTATTGGGGTTTTTAAAATAATATATATATTTCTTATTTGTAGGTGGACACAGTGCCTTTATTTTACTTTTATGTGGTACTAAGGATTGAACCCAGGGCCTCAAGCGTGCTAGGTGGGCACTTTACCAACTGGGCCACAACCCCAGCCCCTAAAACATATTCTAAAATTAGTAAAATTCAAATGGCCTTACTGTTTTTTGATAATATTTTGCTAGAATTATGAGGCCAACTTGAAATATTACCACTGCTCAGATTCTTTTGAGTTTAGCATATATACATTATATGATGCAATGATTTGATTCTCCTGGTTTTTATCTTTCCTATTTTTAAATTTATACAAAAGCTTTGTACAGTCCATTGTGATATCACTTGGCCACGCAGAACTTCTTGTCATTAACACAGTGTAAAACCCAAATGTGTAGGTGAGTTTTTTGCAGCATTACTCCAGTTTATCCAGATTGAGCTTCTTTACAGTTCAGATAGCACAGCTCTAAAGGGGCACATGTGCTGTGATGTTTAATATGATTCCCTAAATTGCTGAGAAGCAATGACTATAGTATTGATTTTCACACGTAGTAGTAGCAGCATTTTCATTTATTATTTGGAGGTCTAGGTGAGGCTAAAAGCCTGACTATGGCCGCGAATAGATTACCTTATAAAATGGTACACCTGTAACAAAAAGGGAGAAAGAAGACACTCTTAACATTAATTTACAGTAACTTGGAAGAGGTTGAACATTCCTAATCTGAAATCCTAAATGCTCCAAAGCTTGAAACTTTATAGTGCTAGCCTGACACCACAAGTGGAAAATTCCATGCTGACTTCTTGTGATGTCACAGTCAAAACACAGGCACAACAGAATTGTGTAAATTTACCTTCAGGCTGTGTGTATAAGGTATATATGAAACATAAATGAATTTTGTGTTTAAATTTGGTTCTGTCCCAAAGATATCTCATAGGTGTATGCAAATATTCCAAAATCTGAAAAACAAAACAAAACAAAACAAAAAGCAAATCAAGATCTGAAACACTTTGATCCCAAGCATTTTAAATAAGGGATACTCGTACTGTTAGTTGATCTGAAACTTAAATGAGAATTTTTAAAATTTTTGTTTTAGTTGTAGGTGGACATAATACCTTTACTTTTTATTTTTATGTAGCGCTGAGGATCGAAACCAGGGTAGAGTGCTCTACTGCTGAGCCACAACCCCAGCCCTTAAATGAGAATTTTGAGGACTCTGTTTCCCAGTGTTGATGATAACATTTTAAAGATGACTTCCATTGTGTTGAATACACTTGTTCTGAAATCTTAAAAAAAAAAAAAAGAAGAAGAAGAAGAAAAGGAAAAGGAAAAAAAAAAAAAACCCTAAGGGGCTTCTTCTTAGAACTGATAACTTTTAATGTGTTTTATGCCAAGAAAACTAATGAGATTTCCTTAATTTCAGTGAGTTCTTTTTTATTTGTCCTTGTTATTAGACAAAGAGGTTAGTCATCAGGATATAATCAAAGACCACCTTTTGGGTTCCAAGTGACATAATTCTGAATTGCTCATTGAAACTGTGAATCTAATACTTTGTTCTGCATCCTTCTACTCCAGGTAGATAGATATTCTCTCTTCCCGTCTTCTCCCTCCTCATACATTTAAGCTTTGCTTAGAAAATGGACCTGATGGGCTGAAGATGTAGCTCATCCTTGTGTAGGTAGAGTGCTTGCCTAGAATGCAGGAGGCCCTGGTTCAATCTCCAGCACCAAATTCATTAATTAATTAAAAATAAAAAAGACCTGATGGATTTTTTTTTTTTTTTACATCAGTTTTGATTGGCTGTCTTAACAGATGGCCACCAAATGAGAGGGCTCTGAGAATCTTTTTTCTCACTCAGAAATGTGTATTATTAATAAAAAACATTCTGTTAAGATGTACTTATAAATCATTAGTAAGGTAAACTAAGAGAATAGGAAAAAAAGCAGAAGGAGAATCATTGATCTCCGTCCAAATTCTGTTTACTTAAACATTTAATTACTTTTCCAAATAGTCCAGTTACTTAAATACAATCTAGTCAATAAGCAACATGAAATAGGAAACTTTGTAACAGTCTATTGACAAGCTAATTTTACTTGATGCCAGATAGTTGATTTCTTTAAGGAACATTTAGTTTGGGGAAGAATAACCCAAATTTAAACAACAGTTGTGTTTTTTTTACAAGCAACACAGTGGATATTAGGTTTCTTTTGTTATTACATTCAGTACCTGGCCTACCTTTCCTTCCACCTGCTATCTTTGAAACTCTGCCAGATTCTCCTGCTTTGGCTTCTAGTACAGAGCTCATTACTAGCCAAATGAGAAAAGATTCAAGTGAATGTTTGCCCTTAAATTAGACAGTTCTCACGTAGAAATTTGTCTGCGAGACAGGAACAAGCATGGGCATCTGAAACACTCACTTCAAAGGCTTACAAATCCTAAGAAATATTTTACATTTTCTTCTTTTAAGAATGATATTCCCATAACATTTTATTGAATTTTCAGATGAATTCTTTGTATTTATAGGGTAGATAGCTGTTAACATGGAAAAAAAAAATAAGATTGATGATATACTTTTAAGGTCAGTTTTAGAAGGAAACATCTTTTGAGTACCTTAAAGAAGAGTTGGGATTGGTTTATTTCTGGAAAGCCTTGAAAAATTCTAAGAGTTTATGGCCTTATTCTTCAGCAAGTAAGAATCAGTGAATGTTCTGAAGAAAGCATAGTATTATCCAATCTCTGTGGAGGGTGACTGGGTACCCTGGAGAATATATCAGAAGGACAAAAGATCAGAGGCTATTGCAGTAGTTTGAATGCCAAGCACTCTCTGCTTGGTGCTTTAAATTTGTTAGTACTTTGACAGTTGTCTGCATCTATATTTATAGATGTAGAAACTAAGGCTTGAAGCAATTATAGATTGCTCAAAATCTCAAAGCTAATAAGTAGGGGAACTGAGATTCAAATCCCTATGTGACTTCGGGGCTTGTGTCCCTTTTTGTTTTCCCATACAGATAGATAGCATATTTTAATAGCTTTTTTCCCAGTAATTGTGACTGTTTTTATCTGATACTACACTAAAACTTGATAAAATATATGCTTGGGTGGGCAAGGGGGAACTTAAACAACAGGCCACTATTTTCTCATCATTGTGGAGCCTGGTAGCCCAAGATCAAAGTGCCAGTATTACTGATTTCTCAAGAAGTCTCTCTGGTTTGTGGATAGCGCCTTCCCACTGTACCCTCATATGACCTTTTCTTTGTGCAAGTCAGAGAGCAAAAGAGAGATAAGGATATATTCTGAAAGGTTAGTTGTATGTAATGTTGAATCCAAAACCAAATTACTAAACTTTTTTTTTTAAAAACTGGGTTAGCTTTATATCACTGTGACAAAATACCTAAGATAACCAAATTAAAAAGAAGAAAAGCTTATTTTGGCTCACAGTTTTGGAGGTTTCGGTCTATGGTTGGTTGACCCTGTTGTTTTTGGTCCTGTGGCCAGGCACTTTATCACAGCAGTAGTGTGTGGTGAAGGAAGCTGAGAAGCACTTCCTGGTAACCAAGAAGCAAAGAGGGCTTGTGTTCTAAACCACTGAATTACCCCAGTGTTGATGGTGGGGCAGACAGGAAGAAACAGAGAAGCTAGAAAGGTGTTGGTAGATTGGATGAGGTGTGGAGTTGGCTGAGTAGGAAGTGAAGACTCTAAGATAGTTATGAGGCTTAAGTGTGAAGGAATGACCAAAAAGTTGGAGTTATCATTAATCAAAATAGAAAATACTGGAGTAGAACAAGCTTGTTACTAGAACTAACTAATAAACAAATAGAAATCTAAATCTGAAGATCAATACAGAAGGAGCTCAAGATGATATTATTTTTTAAAATATTCTTTTTTAAAAAATGATTTTTAAATAACTTTATTTTATTTATTTATTATTATGTGGTGCTGAGGATCAAACCCAGTGCCTCACACATGCTAGGCAAGTGCTCTACCACTGAGCCACAACCCCAACCCAAGATATTATTTTTATTGAGATGATAACTTGAAGATCTGGGGCTGGGGTTGTGGCTCAGTGGCAGAGCACTTGCCTAGCACATTTGAGGCACTGGGTTTGATCCTTAGCACCATATACAAAAATAAACAAATAAAATAAAGGCATGCTGTCCATCTACAACTACAAAAAAAAAAAAAAAAAAAAAAAAAAAACCCAAACCAAAAAAAGTACCTTGAAGTTCTCAGAAAGATTGATCTCTCTAAATAGAATGAAGACACTTCACAGAAGATATATCAAGCGATCAATACATATATGAAAAAATGTTCAACATCTCTAGTAATAAGAGAAATGCAAATCAAAAATACCCTAAAATTTCATCTGACCCCAATTAGAATGACTATTATCAAGAATACAAGCAACAATAGGTGTTGGATAGGCAGAATTAATATTATCAAAATGACCATACTTCCAAAGGTGCTATACAGATTTAACGCAATTCCAATTAAAAACTCTATGACATTTCTCCTAGAAACAGAAAAAGCAATCATGAACTTCATCTGGAAGAACAAAAGACCCAGAATAGCCAAAACAATCCGGGGCAGGAAGAGTGATGCAGGAGGTATCACTATACCAGACCTTAAACTCTACTATAGAGCAATAGTAACAAAAATGGCATGGTACTGGCACCAAAATAGACAGGACCAATGGTACATGATAGAAGTCACAGAGACATACCCACATAAGTACAGTAACCTCATATTAGACAAAGATGCCAAAAACTTACAATGGAGAAAAGATAGCCTGTTCAACAAATGGTGCTGGGAAAACTGGAAATCCATATGCAGTAAAATAAAACTAAACCCCTATCTCTCACCCCACACAAAACTCAACTTGAAGTGGATCAAGGATCTAGGAATTAGACCTGAGACCCTTCACCAAAGAGAAGAAAAAGTAGGCCTGAATCTCCATCATGTTGACTTAGGACCAAACTTCCTTAACAAGGCCCCAATAGCACAAGAAATAAAAGCAAGAATCAATAAATGGGATAGATTCAAACTGCAAAGTTTTTTCTCAGCACAGAAAACAATCAATAATGTGAAAATAGAGGCTACAGAGTGGGAGAAAATCTTTTCCACACACACTTCAGACAGAGCACTCATCTCCAAAGTTTATAAAGAACTTAAAAAATTTTATACCCAAAATACAAAGAACCCAATCAATAACTGGGCTAAGAAAATGGGCAGACACTTCACAGAAGAAGATATACAGGTGATCAACAAATATATGAAAAAGTGTTCATCATCCATGGTAATTAGAGAAATGCAAATTAAAACCATCCTAAGATTTCATCTAACTCCAATTAGAATGGCTATGATCAAGAACACAAGTAAAAATAAATGTTGGCGTGGATGTGGGGAAAAAGGCACACTCGTACATTGCTGGTGGAGTTGCAAATTGGTGCACTCTGGAAAGCAGTATGGAGATTCCTCAGAAAACTTGGAATGGACCCACCATTTGACCAGCTATCTCACTCCTCGATTTATACCCAAAGGACTTAAAATCAGCATATTACAGTGACGCAGCCACATCAATGTTCATAGCAGCTCAATTCACAATAGCTAGATTGTAGAACCAACCGAGATGCCTTTCAACTGATGAATGGATAAAGAATCTGTGGTATATATACATAATGGAATATTACTCTGCCATAAAGAAGAATAAAATTATGGCATTTGCTGGTAAATGGTAAATATCATGCTAAGTAAAACAGGCCAAGCCCAAAAAACCAAAGGCCGAATGTTTTCTCTGATAAGTGCATGACAATATGTAACAAGGGGGAGTGATGGGGGGAAGAGAAGAATGAAGGAACTTTAGATGGTGTAGAGGAAAAAGGGGTGGGAGGGGGTAGGGATGGAAAAACAGTAGAATGAGACAGTATTACCCTGTCTATATGTATGATTGCATGAATGGTGTGAGTCTACATTGTGTACAACCATAGAAATGAAAAGTTGTACCCCATTTGTGTACAATGAATCAAAATGTGTCTGTAAAAATAAAAAAAATTTTAATTAAAAAAAAGAAAAAGAATACAAGCAACAATAGTTGTTGGTGAGGATGTGGGGGAAAAGGCACACTCATACATTGCTGGTGGTATTGCAGATTGGTGCGGCCACTCTGGAAAGCAGTATGGAAATTCCTTAGAAAACTTGGAATGAAACCAGCATTTGACCCAGCTATCTCACTCCTTGGCCTATATCCAAAGGATTTAAAATCGGCATACTACAGTGACACAGCCACATCAATGTTTATAGCAGCTCAATTCACAGTAGCTAGATTGTGGAACCAATCTAGATGCCCTTCAATAGATGAATGAATTAAGAAAAACTGTGGTATAGATACACAATGGAATATTATTCAGCCATAAAGAAGAATGAAATTATGGCATTTGCAGGTAAATGTATGGAGTTGGAGAATATCATGCTTTGTGAAGTAAGCCAATCCCCAGAAACCAAAGGCTAAATGTTTTCTCTGATAAGTGGATGCTGATACATAATGGGGGGAAGGGTAAGGGAAAAATGGAGGAATGTTAGATTGTGTAGAGGGAAATGAGGGGTGGGGAGGGGGCAGGGGAAAGGAAAGATAATGGAATGAGACAGACATCATTACCCTACATATGTGTATGATTACACAAATGCTGTGATTCTACATTGTGTACAACCAGAGAAATGAAAAGTTGTACCCTATTTGTATACAGTGAATCTAAAAAATAAATAAATAAATAGAATGAAGTATGAAAAGAACAGGGCAAAGGATAAACCTTGAGGGAGGAATATCTTGGGGACAGCAGGAAGAGCAAGAGTAAATAAAGGAGACCCAGAAATGGTGAAAGACACGTTAAGACAAGAAGTAAAATTAGGGATTCCTGGAGTGTCGTGGAATTCAAAGAAAATTATTTCAAGAGGAGGCGGTAGTCAGCCATATCAAATATTCCCAAAAGGCATAACAATATGAGAAATCATATAAAAAGCAATGGAAAGTAAAACTAAATTGAAAAGTAGGATCAGTAAAGGAGGGGTTGTGAGTAAGCATGTGGGGGCGAGTGTAGGTGCAGAGCTAGACGTTTTTAAGGTTGGAGAAAAGAGCCATTGAAGTTGGAGATGTAAGACAGAAGAGCTGAATGAAGGAGTAAAGGATGACCTTAAAGGAGCAGGGATACTTCTTCCTTGGGGATAGAATAAAAGAAGAGAAAAAAGGAAAAGAAAAGAAAATTGAGAGAAACTTTGCAGTGGAAGAGAGAGAAGTTGTGGGAATGATTTCAGAAGAAATGTCTCATTTTACTGGCCTCAGTAAAGTCGGAGGGGAGAGGCGGGTGGCAGTTGTGAACAGCTGTGGGGGAGAAGTCTGAGAGCACACTAGAAGTGTGTGAGAGCATCCAGCGCCTAAACCTCGTGGTCTAGCCCAGGCTGGTGGCATCAGTTAGGACATTTACCACCCCCTCGGCCCGCATAGCCCTTGCCTCATCCCACAACTGGTATCGATGAAATTGAGGTTAACCAAAAAGGAAGTATTGCGAAAAGGGAGCTCAGGAGGTCAAGGAAGCTAAGATGCTAGACAACATCATTAAAGTAAGGCTTGTACTGAGAAGGGAGGTGGTAGAGCCGGGAGGACAGACCTGGATGTGTTTAAGGAGAATATTGGAAAGACTCAGGTCACTTCCTGTGGTTACACCCAGTAGAAACCTCAGAGCTATTCAGCATGTGCTTTCAGAAACAACTATTTGTGTGTATTTTATTAGTTTACGTCTCAGGGTCACATTTTGAACCAACATAGTTTAAACTTAGATCTTTTACAGCTAGTTTCTTTTTTTTATTATTTTTATTTTTTTATTTTTAGTTGTAGATTGACACAATACCTTTATTTATTTTTACGTGGATCAAGATTAAACACTGTGCCTCACACATGGTAGGCAAGTGCTCTACCACTGAGCCTACCCCAGCCCTATAGCTAGTTTCTTTACGTGAAAATACATAATTTATAATATACGAAAGATAGACTGTCAAATTATTGCTAATACATAAGTCCAGATTGCCTTTTCAGTTTTGTTGTGTGGTTATTGCTTTGAGAAAAAGGTTATTGATGTTAAAGGAAACTTGCATTCTAAGACTCAATGAGCCAAAATAGCATTTGTTGAGATTCTGTTGAGGGGTGCATTTGTGTTTCTGAACTGAGTTGGCATTTCTATGAGATAGGCATTTTCGTGTGCCTGCTGTCGTCATTTGGGTGGAAGAGTTCCAATGTAACCAACAGACTTGGCCTTCTCACAGTCGGGTTACTAAGATTCATATTGTAGGATCATTTGATGTCTTTCAGATTATTCTTACAATTGGAGTTTGTTTTCTTTTCTTAACTAAGCAGTCACCTCTTTGCTTTCCTTTCAGCCAACACATTAGAATTCCAGAGCAGGACGAAAGGACTCTCTGACTCAGTTTAGTTTCATAGAAAAGGCCCACTGTTAATTAAAAGTTGTCTTTGCACTTAACAGTTTCCTTCAGTCTCAGTACAGAGGGTGAACATTCATGATGTTTTAAATTTTTGAAAAAGTAAATTTTATATTAACCAGTTTATCTTTGAAGACAAATTAAGATTACTCTTAATAAAACAAAATTTAAAAGATTTGTAGCAAAAGATGCTTTGGGCTTTTTCAGTTTATTTAGGTACCTGTAGAATTCTAAGTGATATCCTTTCCTTCATCACAGATATAACCTAAAACATTCTTCCATATCTTCCTTTATTTTTAGTAGAAAAAAGATTTTCAAACAAGCCTGTGTTTCTTGTCACTTAATTCTATGTATGCACAAATAGACTTGAAAGCAGTTTCCTATGTAAAACATAATTAGGGAATAGTATTATTTTGGATGTGCTTTTTAAAAAAAGGAAAGTGCAGTGCTTTTAATTTGTAATTTCAAGATTTCTTATTTTCTTTTTGCATTGTTTGGGGATCAAACCCAAGGTCTTACACACACTAGGCAAATGCTCTACCACTGAGCTATAGCCCCAGCCTTTCAAGGTTTTTTTATCCTTATGAGATGGGCAGAGCAAGAGACAGAACAAACAGAATAAAGGGGGCCTCTGGTCTAGTGACCAGAGAGAACAGAATTCTCTAAGGAGATAAGTTTGAATATATGATGCAAAGGGCCCCAGGAGCTTCAGGGATGGTCCCTGGTGAGTAATCTTTAACATTCATTATCAAAGTATGCTTTAAAATGGCATTGGGAATGAGGGGCTTTCTGACAATACATAACTTTGTATTGAAATTTGAAGCCAATTTGTTGCTGCAAAATAGTATAAAAAGGAAGCAAACTGTCTCGTCCAGCGAGTACAATGAAGATTCGGCTCTCAGATGGAGTTTTAAGGTCTTTATTTTTATGGGAGAGCTTCTGAGCCGAGTGCCTGGTTCTTCTTCCTCCACCGCCGCCGTCTTCTTCTTCTTCTTCTTCTCCCCGCGCAGCTCTCTCTCCTCTTCTTTTCCTCGCGCAGCTGCTGCTGCTCTCCGCCCGTGAAAAGTACGCAGCTTTATGGGATGTAACAACCAATCACCTAACAGGTCAGGCGTTTGGCTTGTGGACACTTAATGGTGGGTAATGAGGACATGTACTGATCACGAGCTAAGCTCGGACGCGGAGGAGATCAGTCAGCCAATAGAAAGCACTTCCTTAAAGTTGTTTTTCTTTGCGGTTGGGCTTCTCGGCGCCATCTTAGGGCGAGGCCAGCCACCACTGCGGGCCTTACAGGGCAGCGGCCTCCAGCAACAAACTTTGTTCTCATAACTATTCTGTGTAATGTTTTGTTAAATACATAGGTTTTGTTACTTGTCTATTAGTGTCCTGTAGGAAGTTTGTAGAGAAGGGGTATCCAGTCTTTGAGTAAATTCAAAATCTGCCTCTTGACAGGTCACTCATATCTGTGGCTTGGAGATTCAAGATGTGCTTTAACTGTCACATCTGCTTCTTGGATCCCTTTCATCACTGTCATTTCTAAGGTGTACTAAACATTAAATAGCATGAGGGCTCACTGTTGCCAGCATTTGGAACTCAGTCTAATTCCCAGTCCAGTGTCTTTACCCCACATTCTGAATATTTTGTATATTGAGGATGACTTATGGCAGGAATCCAAATAGATTCCCCAAGGGAGGCTGAAATGAGACAACTTTCCTTGAAGTATGTAGAACCTTTTAGAACCCAAATTCAAACAATATAGCTAGCTGTGGACTCCAGTGAGTGGCAGTTGACCAGCCAACTTGGAAATGAACATTCAGAAACAGAGTGTCTTTTATGAGCCAAAGCATCAACCAGCAATGTGATGTAAGGTCCAGGGCTATAAACAACTCTGAAAACTGCAGAAACCCAAACCTTTAATGATAGGAAGTGATGGAAAATCAGGCAAAACTTGGAAAAGAAGTGTAAGAAGATATGTAAATTTGAATACCATCTCTCTGGACATCTGCATTCTAGATAGCGTATTTTTGTGATTTTTTTTTCTGATTGGAAAATAATACGTGATTACTGCAAATAATTTGGCAACTGTATAGAAATAATCCTATGAAGCTATTTGGTATATGTCCTTCTAGTCTACACAGGAATATTTTTTAAAAATTTAGTTCCATATTTTGTGATGTATATTGAAACGAACAGAATAATACTTTGATGCCTAGATCCAAAAATTTTAAACCTTAAAAATCACCTAATCTAACCACCTGAAATTAGAGGAGATATTTGAACCCAAGTGGCAGAAGATGGAAGAGGAAAGATAATTATACATATATAACATGTCAACAAATGAGGGCCAAATCAAATGGAAGACTACAGCAAAGGACATTAGTGATGGCCAGGTGAAACCTACTCCTAGTCCAGTAAACTGGTGAGACCTACTTGCAAGGCACCGGTGAAGTCTTTATAGTATAGCATTCTGCAGCTCTCTTGATCTAGCTGAACTGACACAACTCACCTGGCTGGCTGCTTGAGCAGATCTCCAACAAATGTTGTTCCTGGCACAGCCTTTCTCTAAGCTGTTCTTCCACACTGCTGATGTTGGTGTTTAATCTTTCATTCCCTGATGCATTAAAACCTATCAAGCCTGTAATTTATTCTTTTAAAGATTAGTTCCTCTCAAAATTTAATGTTTGAGGAAGAGACTTCAATTAAAGGTAGCGAAGTGAAGGGATTTTTACTGTTCCCCTCTCTTTTGAAACTCACGAAAAGCAAGAAGTTAGAAGAATGGATGTTCCTCATTAGTGAAACCAGGCACAAGACTAAGCCCTAAAATATAAATAGTGAAGCAAAACTTGCTGAATTCAAGGCTGAATCCCTTCAGGATTCTCAAGCTGATATACAGATTTCTCTAAAAGTGTTATATTACTTTAAAGATCTATCTAAACGTGTTATATTACTTTAAGATCTAATCAGAGAGCCTTTATTGGAGTTTTGGCATTTAGTTTTTCATAGACTCACAAAAATTGTAGACATGATCTGGGAGAAAATAACAATATTTTTAAAGAATTTGTTTGACACAAGTTTTAAGCAGAGACAGTAGGATGATAGGAGATGAAAAAACAGTGGATAGACCTCAGTGATGGTTAAAAAGAGGTGTAAAAGAAAAAAAGGGTTAGAGAAATGAAACCCACGTTAGAAATAACAACAGAAGTAAACGTTATCAAAGACATGGCTGAGAGATTTGAGGAAATCATATAAACAAGAAACTATGAGATATAAAAATTAGAAAAAGGAAATCTAGAAAACACATGAGGTCAGCGAACTCTCTATAAAGGGCCAGAGAGTAAATATTTCAGGCTTCACAGAGGGGCTAGAGTGTGCCTGTGCTTGGTTGCCGATCTCTGTTCTTGAAGACTGCACCTGGAACCGAGTTAACATTTAGAACTGTAATAGGAGAAAACATTCTCTGAAATAATTAAAACTTTGGTCCATGAACAATTGATATAGAAAGACTGATACTAAGGCATGTCTGATAAAATTACAAAACTGGAAGGATAAAGAAAGAATTATCTGATCGTCTAGGTAGTAGGATAAGGGGCAGAAGTTGGACTCCCTTTAGCTTTCTCCCCCAGCAAAAAGCAATGTTAGGAAACAATCCAGGAGGCTGGGGTTGTGGCTCAGTGGTAGAGCGCTTCCCTGGCATGTGTGAGGCAGTGGGTTAAGATCCTCAGCACCACCTAAAAATACATAAGTAAAATAAAGGTATTGTGTCCATCTACAACTAAAATTGTTTTTAAAAAAGAAAACAAACGTCTGCCATGTTATGAGGTTAACCCAGGTTTTTTTGACCAGCCAGATACTTTTAAACATAAATACAACACATGGTCCTGCTGTAGTATGGAAAAACTCTACCAAACCCCCTAAGATCTTAATAAATTATGTCAGGATTAAATCTGCCTTATCAAAAGATGAATCAAAGAATTCAGAAATAAGCCATGATAAAAAGTGTGATAGGAATTAAATGTACTTCATTACAGAGTTCATACATTTCAGTGAAAACTATAATTTCTTAATAGATTTTAAACTTATGAACCTAACATCAAATCATGTGGGTAAGGAAGCTAAAAGAAAGTGTTAATATGTCCCATTCTTCAACATTGTGATGTTACTGAGTTTCTGATTACAAGGAATCAAAAAATACTCTTGGAGCTGAACATGGCTAAAAATTATGTCAGCTCTTAAGATTTTTTATAATCTTTTTTTTTAACTTGAGAGGGATCTTTTATAATCTGGTATTTCGTGATATAATGCTTATTAGCAAGTCTTTCATTTTATATCACATCCTTTCTTTTCAGATACTTCAATGAAAAACTTTTAAAATATTCTAATATTATTTGGGAAAGGGAAAAAAGTAAAGAGATTTAGTCAGCTATATAATAGCACTCTTAGTAAGCATTAAAACAAAAGGAAATTTCCTCTGTTTTCCTGCACTTCCATAACTGAAAACTGTTCCCTTCCAGCCATTTGGTGTTTTAAGTAGCTAGTACCAACTGGTTAAAATGAAGACCTAATCAGGTAAAGTGCTGAACTTCATTCAAAAACACCATCTAGGCAGCCAGGAAAATCAGCATGTTTATATGAACATGATGAGTGAGAACATAATGTCTTTATTTCAATAGCTGGCATTTAACAACTTAATTAACTAATAAAAAGTGTTATGTGGCTAACTCATTGCTAAATATTTTTCTGTTCCTTTTTGTTAGTGGTGAATTTGTAATTACTTACTGGGGTCATTTTTCATACTCCTTCCCTGACACACACTCTAAAAACAATGGAATCAGGTGGATCAAGACGAATAGTCATTGTTTGGTCGTTTCCCTTCAACTTCAGTTACTCGTTCCAGAACTGGTATAGCATCAAACATAAGGCCTTTCTATTGAAAAGGGACTGCCTTCTATATACGCATTCCAGATTGAGTAGTACAGTGACCGAGCGCCTTCCTTGGAGGGTAGACCCTCCGCACGTTTGTTTCTTGCCATTGTACTTGGCACCACTGACACAGTGCAGTATAGGGTCTGTCAGTTCTGGGCAGTTCCGTCTCTATCACATATCCTTCCCTGCAGATTATCAGTTTAACTTTATTGACCTTACCACCTTCTTATAGAGCCTGGGTTTGCTGGCTTGTTACACTATATTAGGAAACATAGTTACTTTGGATAAGCCTGTGAATCTGTTCTTTAGACTTGCTTGCAGTAGCAAATATTAAGTATTAGAATTACTATTGTCTTTAACATAACTGTTATTAAATGGCTACTGTAAATGATCATTAGAAGAAGAATATGACCCCGTTTCTGTTTTCAAAGGACTTAAAATCTAGCCCAACAAGTATTTTAAGTGTCAGTAAAAGCTGGAAGTATCTAATTTTGTATTAGCAAAGTGACAAGGAGACAGTAGTAGACACTTTAATGAACTTCAGTGACCTAGAGGGCTCTGAGTTTTGTCCCAAAGGAAATTAACATTTATTGAATAGTCTTGAGTGTACTAACTACCTTAAGAAAATCCGATCAAGTATTAACTCTTAATCTTTGAATGTGGATATTTTGACATGGGTTATTTATTATTCTTTTAGAATTTGTAAAATGGAAAAGAACTGCTTGAAAATAGGCAAAATTGACAGTGTTCAGTTTCCCACCTGGAAAGCAATTAGATGATAAGAAAATAATAGATAACTCAAAAGCCTTAAACAGCTTGTAATTAAGCAACTATTCTGGCTACACTGGATTTTTAAAATATGATTTAGAACAAAAAATTCCTCTGGGCAGTCTAGGTCATTATCCTCTCAAGTGACTTTTCATGTGCTTCAAGGTAGGATTAGCGGGAGGAGATGGGCTGACTGCTCTGCTGAGGTAATGATGTCACTCGGTGTTGAGCTAGCTCTGAGAAGCCACTGAAGTTCTTTGCATTCTTCATTTCTGTCATTTACATTTAGAACCTTGAACTCCTTTAACATACCCTGGCATTAGAATTTACTTGTAGCTCTTACTTGTTGCAGTTGTTACTGAAAATTAGTTATTGAATTATTTAGTAGTTTTGAATATAAAGAGGGAGGAGACAATACTGGCCATCCTCAGAGACCTTGTGTTGTCAAGACATATGAAAAGTGCTGTTGAAGAGGGTTGTTAATGATGCCATTCAGTGGCACTAAATGTGGTGGCACTTGCTTTTATACCTTGGAAATAAAAGTTACTTCTAACTCTTAAAGCTCTCAACCCTCCTTTTATAGAAACATTAATTCACTGTGTAAATAGATGCCAGTTTTGACTTTGTTGTGTCCCTGTAATGCTTTCTTCTGCTGGAAAGGCAGAAAAAGATATAAAATGTTGGCTGTTTGACGACGTTTGAAAATTTCAGGGGAGAGAAGCCTATGGAGATTTTTCTAAAAATCAACAAGAGAGAAGAATTTGGGTTCATTTTCATTTGACAAATTGGGATGATCCAGGAACAGCCGTATGACTTGCAAGTCTTATATAGTTTAATTAAAGAGCTACTTGAAGAAGTAACTTTTGTGGTCAAGTTGTACATTTTGGTGAGAAGGGAGAGTAGCAATGGAGAAATAATGGAGAAGAGAAAGCTTTTTAATTAGGCATATACACAAACATGTCTCTTTTCAATATTTGAAACTATGTTGTATGTTTGTGTATTCATTTAACAAACCATAGGCCTCCAGGGTTCAGAGAGCATTTCCTTTAGAAGCGCCAAAGGAAATGCTGGAGAGCGTTTTTCATTGGAGGGTGGTGGGAGTCTGAGCCAGCCTTCCGAACCAATGCCAGGAGGCCTCCACTCTCGGTATTGCAGGATGTTTTTTTTTTTTTTTTTATGATTGTTTATGTTTATTGATTTTGTGTTCTGCAGCTTTAATTTGTTAGTCCTATCAGTTGTTTTGTGGTTGAGTTTCTAGGAGTTTTTTTTTTTTTTATTGTAAACAAATGGGATACGTGTTGTTCCTCTGTTTGTACATGGCGTAAAGGCATGCCATTTGTGTAATCATAAATTTACGTAATGTTGTTTGATTCATTCTGTTATTTTTTCCCTTCCTCCCACCCCTCCCACCCCTCTTTACCCTCTATACAGTACTTCCTTCCTCCATACTTGCCCCCCTCCCTAACCCTAACTCTAACCCTAACACTAACCCTTCCCTCCCCCCCATTATGTGTCATCCTCCACTTATTAGCGATATCATTCGTCCTTTGGCTTTTTGAGATTGGCTTATCTCACTTAGCATGATATTCTCCAATTTCATCCATTTGCCTGCAAATGCCATAATTTTATCATTCTTTATGGCTGAGTAATATTCCATTGTATATATATACCACAGTTTCTTTATCCACTCGTCAATTGAAGGGCATCTAGGTTGGTTCCACAGTCTGGCTATGGTGAATTGAGCAGCTATGAACATTGATGTGGCTGTGTCTCTGTAGTATGCTGATTTTAAGTCCTTTGGGTATAGGCCAAGGAGTGGGATAGCTGGGTCAAATGGAGGGTCCATTCCAAGTTTTCTAAGGAATCTCCACACTGCTTTCCAGAGTGGCTGCACTAATTTGCAGCCCCACCAGCAATGTATGAGTGTACCTTTCTCCCCACATCCTCGCCAACACCTGTTGTTGCTCGTATTCTTGATAATCGCCATTCTAATTGGGGTGAGATGGAATCTTAGGGTGGTTTTGATTTGCATTTCTCTTATTACTAGAGATGTTGAACATTTTTCCATATGTTTGTTGATTGCTTGTAGATCTTCTTCTGTGAAGTGTCTATTCATTTCCTTAGCCCATTTGTCGACTGAATTATTTGAATTCTTAGAGTAAAGTTTTTTGAGTTCTTTATAGATTCTGCAGATTAGTGCTCTATCTGAAGTATGATTGGCAAAGATATTCTCCCATTCTGTAGGCTCTTTCTTCACATTGCTGATAGTTTCCTTTGCTGAGAGAAAGCTTTTTAGTTTGAATCTATCCCAGTGGTTGATTCTAGCTTTTATTTCTTGTGCTATGGGAGTCCTGTTAAGGAAGTCTGATCCTAGACCAACAAGGTGAAGATTTGGATCTACTTTTTCTTCTATAATCTGCAGGGTCTCTGGTCTGATTCCGAGGTCCTTAATCCATTTTGAGTTTAGTTTCGTGCATGGTGAGAGATATGGGTTTAGTTTCATTCTGTTGCATATGGATTTCCAATTCTCCCAGCACCATTTGTTGAAGAGGGCAGGGTGTTTTTGACCAACAAAGTAGCCCACTTTGACTCTTGGAGCTCCCTACCTAACTCTGATAATAAAAGAATATGTTACCTTCTTCTCTTCTGCCTAGGATATTGTCTTGGGGTATTGAAAATCTTAGCAATTCCCCAAATTAAGAACCTATTTTTTTAGACAAAAGTTTTGGCAAGAGTTAAGACCCACACCTACAGATGTGCAAAGACAATTGAGACAAAACTGGTCAGTCCTTTCATTAACTGCTGCTATTCCCATTTCCTAATCTTCTTTCCACCAATATGCTAAATACCCTAAGTTTAGATGTCTGTGAATCTCTAACTATAAAATGGGACTCAGGATTTTGCATTAAGGAGCTTCAATATTCTACGTATTGAGCACTTGTAATTCCCTGGTCTATAATAATTCCATCTACTTTACCATTTTGGGCTTTTAATAAATTCTTTCCTTGTTACCTTTTTATTTTGAAAATTTTCAAATCCACAGAGAAGTTGAAGAAACAGTAAAATAGACATCTAACTTCCTTCTCCCTAGACTTGCTGGTTAACATTTTGCTATTGTATCTACTGTTTTTTCACTGAGCCTTTTGAGAAATCATTGACATTTCATCCATAAAAGATTCTACCTATGTCACCTACAGGCAAGGATATTGTTCTACATAACCATGATACAGCTGTTCTATTCAAGAAATTAATGATCTGGGAATGGAGCTCTGTGGTAGAGCATTTGCCTGGCATTTGAGAGGCCCTGGGTTCAATCCCCAGTACATCCCCTCCACCCCAAACAAAAGAGAGTGAGAGAAGAAAGAAGACATTTAATACTGATACAGTACTATTAATTAATTATACAGTCTACTGAAAATATAGTGAGATAGTATTGTTGACTTCCAGAAAAATGTTTTTTCCTGCTCACTTAAGTGAAGAATACATTTTCCCCCTTGAAGAGAAGTCTGGGGGAAAGTACATACCATTTACTCTGAAATTCGGTGATATGTATCTGTTGCAGGGCAGCAAGTGTTAACTGTGATGTGGATATCTTTCATTAATGGGAATGTGTTGAAAGATGACAACTTCCAGCACAGTTATTGTATTGAAAAGATATCCATTTACTTTATACTTGTGCTTCAGAGAATATGTCATCTGTGCTATGCATGTGTATAATATATATGTGCTTGCCTTGTGTTCTTGTTTCTCTTGCTTGCTAATATTTCTAGAGATTTTGGCAGTAAGAAATAATGGATTACGTGCCATGTACTGTGGGAGCTATTCAATTTTATTTTATTTATTTTGGTTCTGGAAATTGAACCTGAGACTCTTTACCACTGAGCTACATCCCCAGACCTTTTTATTTTTTATTTGGAGATACGGTTTTACTAAGTTGCTAAGACTGGCCTCAAACTTGTGATCCCCTTGCCTCAGCCTCCCAAGCTGCTGGGATTACAGACGTGCACCCAGCCCTTTCCTTCCTTCCTCCCTCCCTTCCTTCCTTCCTTCCTTCCTCCCTCCCTCCCTTCCTTCCTCCCTCCCTCCCTCCCTCCCTCCCTCCCTCCCTCCCTCCTTCCCTCCCTCCCTCCCTCCCTCCTTCCCTCCTTCCCTCCTTCCCTCCTTCCCTCCTTCCCTCCTTCCCTCCCTCTGGGGTTTTTTAGATCTTTGTTTTATTTATTTTTATGTGGTGCTGAGGACCAGACACAGTGACTCACATGTGCTAGGCAAGTGCTCCACCACTGAGCTACAACCCCAGCCCCCAAATTTGTTTCTTAATTATTTTTTCCTGTTAGACAACCCTGCACTCAGGAACTGTCTAACTTGTTGGAAGCAAATAACAACTTTGGCTACTTCTTGGTTTTACCTTTTTTGTGTGTGTGGTGCTGGGGATTGAACCCAGTGCCTTGTGCATTTGAGGCAAGCACTCTGCCAACTGAGCTATATCCCCAGCCCAGTTTTACCTTTTTTTAAAAAAATAATTTAACCTTTTTAAAAATTTCTTTTTTTTTTTTTTTTTTTTTTTTGTGGTGCTGAGGATCAAACTCAGTGCCTTACCCATGCGAGGCAAGTGCTCTACCACTGAGCCACAACCCCAGCCCCTCGGTTTTACTTTTGACTTCATACATGTAGTAGCTGGAGGGTGATTATTTGCCATACTTGCTGTACCTTTGATTTGAAGAGGAATAAAAGGAATTACTATTTTGCTGACAAATGATCAGATATATATCCTTTGGGGTTTCTTAGTCCATTTGGTTAGAATTTCTTAATTGAACAACATCATGAAGATGAAAGTGTTTTGGTCAATATTTATTCCCTTCTATGTCCATATATTTAATTTGTCCTTTTAACAACTCTATATTGAGACTTGAATTTGAGCTTTGTATTCTAATTCTATTCCTAGATTCATGCCCATTCTGCCAGCTGAAATTAATTTTTCCTTTTTTTTTTATTTCTAAAGCAGTGTCCCATTTCTGTTTTCTATCTTCTTCTTGGTCATTACTCCTGTCTATGAGAAGTGTGATGGGTTCCTATACTGCAGGAAACAGACTAGAAGGGGAACAAAGATATATGAGGAAAGTCAAAAAAATTTATTGGTTTCAATTTTTTAACACTAAAACATTTGATTCCCAAAGCCTACATGAAATACAAAAATTGACATTTTGCTAATGAAGTGCTGTCCTGGTGAAAATTTAGTGTTTAGAGTGGCAACATATTATATTTGAAATGTTCTTTATGACCATTTGTTGAAGAAGATATTGGCATTCCAGAGGTAGAATAGCTCTCCAGTCAGCTAAGAAACAAAGTTAAGCCCTTTAATTATCACAAAAATTGTTAATTTTAACTGAGCTTGTATTAAAATCCAATAGTAACATCACATCCAACAATTGTAGGATACTTGCTGTTCTCAAGTGCACATGGAACATTTTCCAAAATTGATTTCAAGCTAGGCCATAAAGCAAATTCTAATAGATGTCAAAAGACTGAAATAATGCAGTGTTTTCTTTAACATGGCGGAATTAAACTATAAACCATTACTAACTGGCATAATGAATCATTTTCACTGGGAAATCTTCTAATATTTGAAATGTATATTAAAGAAGAAATAATAACCAAAACTAACATTAATTAAAATAGACACAGTTTTTCAATATAAGGAACAAAAAGAGGAAATATCACTATAAATCCTACAACCATTAAAAAATTAAGGTGTTTGGAACAATTTTATGCCAATAATGTCAAATTTCACATGAAATGAACAAATTTCTAGAACCACATGACTTACCAAAACCAATACTAAGCTTAATTTTTAAAAGAAAGCCCAGAAAAAAAAAAATAGACAAAGATCCAAGTAGATATTTTCCCAGTGAAGATATAAAAATAGCCAATAAGTGCTTGAAACAATACAAAGCATTTGTAGTCATTAGGAAAAGGAAAATCAAATTCACGATGAGATACCATTTTACATCCACTAAGATAGCTTTAATCAAAGAGATAACTGTTACAAGTGTTGGTGAAGATGTAGGGAAATCAGATAGAACTTTGAAGACTGACAGAGAAAAGCAATAGATAACATTTAGAGGGAAACCAGTCTGATCACAGCTGATTTCTCAACCCAGACTCTCAAAGCTAGGAGGTCTTGGAATATAGTATGTACCAAGCTCTGAAAGAAAATGAATGCCAGCCAAGAATACTATACCCAGCAAAATTAAGCTTCAGAATTGGCGATGAAATAAAAACCCTCCATGATAAACAAAAGGTAAAAGAATTCACAACTAGAAAACTTAAACTGTAAAACACACTCAATAAAATATTTGATGAAGAAGAAATGAAAAATAAAAGTGAAAAGCAGCAAAGGGAGGAACTACACTAGAAGAATAGTCAATCAAAGGAGAAACTAATTCAAATTGAAAACCAGAAATAAATCAAAGTAACAGGGAATAAAAATCATATCTCAATAATAATGTTAAAAGTAAATGGCCTAAATTCATTAATCAAAAGACTTAGAGTGGAAAACTGGATTTAAAAACAAGACCCAACAATATCCTGTCTCCAAGACTCACCTCATAAGCAAAGACATCCACAGACTGAAGGTAAAAAAACAGATGGGGAGAAAGCATATCATTCACATGGATCTTGTAAACAAGCAGGGGTTTCTATCCTCATATCAGATAAAGTGCGCTTCAAGCCAGAGTTAATCACAAGGGACCAAGAAGGTCATTTCATACTGCTTAGGGTGATTACATATCAACAAGACATAACAGTTGTAAACATTTATGCCCCAAACAATGGAGGACTGACATATATCAAACAAACCCTTCTTAACTTCAAGAATCAGTAGGCTATAACACGATAATGCTGGATGACTTTAACACACCTCTCTCACCACTGGATAGATCCTCCAAACAAAAACTAAAGAAGCCATAGAACTATAAATACAATTAATAATTTAGACTTAACAGACATATATAGGATATTTCATCCATCAAGGACTGAATATACTTTCTTCTTAGCAGCACATGGAGTCTTCTCTAAAATAGACCATATCTTAGGCCACAAAGCAACTCCTAGCAAATCCAAAAAAAAAATATGGAGATAATACCTTGCATTCTATCAGATCATAATGGAATGAAATTAGAAATCAATGATGAAATGTAAAATAGAAGTTACTCTAACACCTGGAGACTAAAGAATACATTTTTTTCCTCTTGTTTTGTAATGGGGATTGAGCTCAGGGGCACTTAACCACTGAGCCACATCCTCAGCCCTATTTTGTATTATTCTTAGGGACAGGGTCTTACTGAGTTGCTTAGTGCCTCACTTTTGCTGAGACTGGCTTTGAACTCACGATCCTCCGGCCTCAGCCTCCCAAGCTGCTGGGATTACAGGTGTGTGCCACCACATCCAGCTAATAATATGCTATTGAATGACCAATAAATAGTAGAAGGGATGAAATAAAAAAATACTTAGAGGTAAATGAGAATCATGACACAACTTATCAAAATTTCTGCTACACTATGCAGTCAATTCTAAGAGAAAAGTTCATTGCACTCAGCATATTCATTTAAAGAATAGAAAGTCACCAATAAATAACCTAATCTTACATCTCAAAGCCTTAGAAAGGGAAGAACAAATCAACACTAAAAAACAGTGTTTTAAATAACTAAAATGAGAACCAAAGTCAATGAAATTGAAACCAAAAGATTTTCAAAAAAATAGACAAGTTAGTTCCTTGAAAAAATAAAGAAAATCGATAAATCCTTTAACCAAACTAACAAAGAAAAAAAAGAGCAAAAACTCAAATCACTAAAATTCATGATGAAAAAGGCAGTATCACCACAGACACTACTGAAATATAGATGATAATCAGAGACTACTTTGAAAATCTATACTCTAATTAAAAAAATCATGAAGACACTGACAAATTTCTAGAGACACACAATCAGGAGGACATAGAAAATTTAAACAAATGAATTTCAAGCAATGAAATTGAAGACACCATCAAAAGCCTACGAAGAAAAACCCAGGACTGATAGATTTTCAGACAAGTTCTACGAGAATTTCAAAGAAGAACTTATACCAATACTCCTCAAATTATTGCATGAAATAGAAAAGGAGGGAACCCTTCCGAACTCATTCTATAAGGCTAGTATCAGCCTGATACCAAAACCAGATAAATACACATCAAGGAAAGAAAACTTCGGACTAATATCCCTGATGAACACAGATGCAGAAATTCTTAATAAAATCCTGGCAAATTGCATACAAAAACATACTAAAAAGCCCTGGGGTTGTGGCTCAGTGGCAGAGCACTTACTTAGCTTAGCATGCATGAGTACCTGGGTTTGATCTTCAGCACCACATAAAAATAGATAATAAAATAAAATAAAAATTTAAAAGCATACTAAAAAGATAGTGCACCATGATCAACTGGGATTCATCCCAGGGATACAAGGTTAGTTCAACATAAACATAATTCATCATATTTGTAGACTTAAAGACAAGAACTGCATGATTATCTCAATAGATGCAGAAAAAGCATTGACAAAAGTCAGTATACATGTTCAAAATACTAGAAAAACTAAGGATGATAGGAACATTGTAAAAGCTATATATGCTAAACCCAAGGCCAGTATCATTCTAAATGGAGAAAAACTGAAAGCGTTCCCTCTAAAAACTGGAACAAGAAGGGATGCTGTCTTTCACCACTTTTATTCAACATAGTCCGTGAAATCCTATCCAGAGCACTTAGACAAAAGAAAGAAATTAAGGAATACAAAGAGGAAAAGAAGAGCTCAAACTATCACTATTTGCAGATGACATGATTCTATATTTAGAAAAACCAAAAAACTCAACCAAAATCTTCTTGAACGCATAAATGAATTCAACAAAGTAGCAGAATATAAAATTAACACCCATAAATCAGCTTTGTTCCTATACACCAGTGACGAATCAGCTGAAAGAGAAATCAGGAAAACTGTTCCATTCACAATAGCCTCAAAAATAATAAAATACTTGGGAATCAACCTAACAGAAGAGGTGAAAGATCTCTACAATGAAAACTACATAACAATAAAGAAAGATATTGAAGAAGACCTTAAAAGATGGAAAGATCTCCCTCGTTCTTGGATAGGCAGAATTGATATTGTCAGAATGCCCATACTTCCAGAAGCGCTTTACAGATTTAATGCAATTCCCATTAAAATTCCAATGACGTTCTTTATAGAACTAGAAAAAACAGTCATGAAATTCTTTTGGGAAAATGAGAGGCCTAGAATAGCCAAAACAATCCTTAGTGAGATAAGTAAGGGAGGAGGCACACAATACCAGGCCTTAAGTTATACTATAGAGCTGTAGTAATGAAAATGGCATGGTATTGGCACAGAAATAGAATTGAAGAGCAGTGGAACAGAACAGAAAGCACAGACATATCTACATAAATACAGTTATCTCATACTAGACAAAGGCACCATAAAGATACATTGGCGAAAAGATAGCCTCTTCAGCAAATGGTGCTGGGAAAACTGGAAATTCATATATAGTAGAGTGAAATTGAACCCCTCTGTCTCACCCTGCATAAAACTCAACTCAAAGTGGATCAAGGACCTAGGCATTAGACTAGAGACCCTGCACCTACCAGAAGAAAAAGTAGGCCCAACTCTTCATCATGTCAGCTCAGGAACACACTTCCTCAATAATGCTCCTAAAGCACAAGAAGTAAAATTAAGAATCAAATAATGGTATGGCACCAAAGTAAAAAGTTCCTTCATTGCAAAGGAAGCAATCAAGAACATGAACAGAGAGATCACAGAATGGAAAAAAATCTTTACCCTAAGATAAAGAACTAATCTCCAGGATATACAAAGAACTAAAAAAAAAAAAATTAACACCAAAAAAACAATCCAATCAGTAAAGGGGAAAGGAACTGAACAGGCACCTCACAGAAGAAGAATAACGAATGGTCAAAAATATATGAAAAAGTGTTCAACATCACTAGTAATTAGAGAAATACAAATTAAAACCATACTGAGATTCCATCTCACTCTGGTCAGAATGGCAATTATTGAGAATACAAGTAACAATAAATATTGATGAGAATGTGGGAAGTAAGGTTCACTCATACATTGCTGGTGAGACTGCAAATTGGTGCAACCACTCTGGAAAGCAATATGGAGATTCCTTAGAAAACTTGGAATGGAGCTGAGCACAGTGGCGCATGCCTGTAATCCCAGCAGCTTGGGAGGCTAAGGCAGGAGGATCGTGAGTTCAAAGCCAGGCTTAGCAAAAGCGAGAGGCCCCATCAGTGAGACCCCATCTCTAAATAAAATACAAAATAGGACTAGGGATGTGGCTCAGTGGTTGAGGCCCCTGAGTTCATCCCCAGTATCCCAGAAAGAAGAAGAAGAAGAAAAGAGAGAGAGAGAGAGAGAGAGAGAGAGAGAGAGAGAGAGAGAGAGAGAGAGAGAAACTTGGAATATAACTACCATTTTACCCAATTATCCCACTCCTCAGCTTATACCCAAAGGACTTAAAATCAGCATAACCCAGTGATGTAGCAACATCCATGTTTATAGCAGCTCAATTCACAGTAGCCAAACTATGGTACCAATCTAGGTGCTCTTCAACAGATGAATGGATAAAGAAAATGTGATACATATATATGTGTATATACATATTTAATTACACCCACAATGGAATATTATTTAGCCATAAAGAAGAATGAAATTATGGCATTTGTTGGTAAATGGATGGGTCTGGAGACTATTATGCTAAGTGAAATAAGCCAATCCCCAAAAAACAAAGGTTGAATGTTCTGTCTGATATGTGGATGCTTATCTATACCAAGGGAGGACAGGGAGGGGAAGTACAGAAGTTCATTGGAATGAAGGGAGGGTAGAGAAGATGGGAATAGAAAGAGAGAAGACATAACTTTCCTGTGCTCATATATGAATACATGACCAGTGTAACTCCACATCATGTACAAACACAAGAATGGGATCATACGTATTCCATGTATGTATAATATATCAAAATGCACCCTACCGTCATGTATATGTAAAAACAACAATTTTTTTAAAAAACATAAAATAATAATAATAATTATAAAAAGATATAAAGCTAGCCAGTAAGTGCTTGCAAAGATGCTAAGCATTTGTAGTCAAATCAAATTCACAATGAGGTATTATTTCACATCTGCTAAGATAGCTTTAATCAAAGGGATGACTATTACAAGTGTTAGTGAAGATGTAGGGAAATTAGAACCCTCCCATTATTGGTGGCAGCGTAAAATGGTACAGCACAAAAACTTTTAAATGAATGTTCATAGTAGCATTATTTCTAATAGAAATAGTAGGAAACAGTAAGTGGAAAAACCCAATTGTACATTGAATAATGAACGAAAAAAAAAGTCATGTATCCATATAATGGAATATAATTTGTCAATGAAAGAAGTGAAGTACTGACATCTGCAACGTGAATAAATCTTGGATATGCTACGTCAAAGAAAGCAATCACAAAAAGACCACAAGTTGTTTGATTTCACTTACATGAAATGTTCAAACTGTGCAAAGCCATAGAAACAAAAAGTAGGTTGGTGGTTGTCCAGGGTTAGGAGTAGGGAGAAATGGATTGCTGAGGGATGTGATTTCTTTTTGAGGTGAAGAAATGTTCTAATATTGATTGTGGTGGTGTTTGTACAGTATCATGTAGATGTTAAAAACCACTGGATGGTACACCTTGAATAAGCAAATTATATGGTATATGTATTGTATCTCAATAATGTTATTTTTTAAAGACTCTCTCCCAAAGAAAAAACAATGCTAGGAAAAATAGAAATCTAATTAGTCTCATATTTATAAGAAAAATTTAATCTGTAGTTAAAGTCTTCCCACATAGAGGCTTGGGGAAACAATCTCCAAAGTCAAATATGCCTTCACTGGGGAATTCTTCAAAATGTTTACAGAAGAAGTAACAGCTATCTTTATCTCTTTCAGAGAATATAAAAAGTGTGACTACTTTCTAACTTGTTTTATAGACAACAAGGACCCTATAAGAAATGTCACCTTCTTTGTGAAGATGGATACAAACATTTAAAAAAAAAAAACAATCACCAATAGATGGGAACTCCCTTAATCTGATAAAGGGTTTCTATTCAAAATTATAATAGGTATTATAACTAGTATTGAAATATTAAAAGACTTCTCTAGAGATTAGAATCAGAACTGAGATAAGGATTTTTGTCACCATTATTTACTATTAGATTGTAAGTTCTAGCCAATGCAACAAGGGAAGAAAAAGAAATGTGAGTCTTAGTTTTGGAAAGGGAGAAATTAAACTGTCATTGGCAGACCACATAATTGTTTAGTTGAAAATCCAGAAGAACTTGCAAATAAAATATGAAAGTAAACGTGAATATTAGAGGGTGACTGGAAATTAAATGAGTGCACAAAAATCAACTTTATGTTGGACATGATCAGTTTGTGAAGATTCACCAAGCTATATTTATGATATATCTATGCAGAAAAGCTGCATAATATATTCCAATATAGTCTTAAGTCAGTTGTAGTTCTGTATGCCAGAAATTAGAAGACGAAATATGAAAAGTGAAACTATAATATCATCAAAAACATAAAAATAGTAATGAATCTAATGAAAGGGTGTGCCAAACCTCTGTAGAGAAAAATCACAAGTGAATGGAAGGACAGACCATGTTTATGGGTTGGAGTACTCAACATTGTTTAGTTGTCAGGTCTCCCCAATTTGATCTAGATACTCCCCATATTCCTGGACAGTCTTTTCAGTACCGCCTGCAGGATCTATTTGATATCACATAGGAAAAGTAAATTAATCTCAACTTCACCTCATATCAGATAAAACCTTGTAAGCAAAATATATAAATGTAAAAGAAAACAGGAAAGCCTGTTAGGGACAACATAGAAGAACCTCTTCATGACCTTCAGGAAGGAACAGAAAGCACTTCAATATATAGGAAAAAGTTGCTAATTGTAGTACACTAAGAATTAAAATTTTTTGTTCATCAAGTACCATTAAGAAATAAGAAGCAGACTGAGTGGGAAGGATATCATATGTGTGTTTGTGTACATATGAGCATCTGACAAAGGGCTCATATCCTAACTACATTGAGAATTTTGATGATAAAAAAAGACAGTCTGGGGGCTGGGGAGATAGCTCAGTCAGTAGAGTGCTTGCTTTGTAAGCACAAGGCCCTGGGTTCAATCCCCAGCACCCCCCCCCCCCCAAAAAAAAAAAAAAAAAAAAAAAAAAGTCTAACAGAAAAGTGATCAAGAAACTTGAGTACTCACAAGAGAATATCCAAATGATTGAAAATATTTCATTCTCATTGATGATCAAGAAATATAGCTACTTGAGGAGATAACTCTATGCACCTACCAGAATGACCAAAATTCAACAAAACTTACAATGTCAGGTATGCACAAAAATGTGGAGCATCTGAAACTCTTAAATACTGCTAGTATATGTATGAACAGGCACCTGCCACTTTGTAAATCTGACAGTATCTGTTTAAGCTGAATGTAGGCATGCACTATGAGCCATCAGTTCCTTTCCTAGCAGTATACCACAGGGTATGAATATATACTCCAAAAGACATAGAAAGAATGTTCACCACAGTGTTATTAGCCAAATCTGGGGAAAGCCTAAATGTCCATTTTGGAATATTCATATAATGGATGCACAGGTGTGCAGCAATAAAATAGGACTAACTACTGCTACCCTCAACAACATGTGATGCTGAACAACAAAAGCCAAATTCAAATCAGTAGATGCTGTGTAGATTCCATTTGTATGAAGTCCAGTCCCTTATCAGAAAATAGAATCTCTAACTTTTTTCTTTCCAGTTCCCATGAAAAAGCCTAACTGGTCAAACGGTTTATGGAAGACCATTTAAAAGATAAGCATTCTTTTTTAAAGAGTGGTGGGGGGAGCAACTTAGAAATATCTGTAAAAAAAAAAGAAAATTACAGAGAATTATATAACAAATACCCATATGCTCATCACTTTTCACTTAAATATTCACATTTTGTTATATTTACTTCAAATCTTTTATTCTAAGAAAAAAAATCATTATGATATAAAGCTACCTTTGTTCTCATCCCCAATTCCCAAACCCTTTCTCTCCAGAGGTAACCATCATTAAAATGATAATTACCATAAAAATACATACTTTCCTACATTTTTAACTTTTAAAATGATTCTTTTTTTTTTTTTTTTTTTTTGGTACTGGGAGTTGAACCCAGGGATGCTTTACTACTGAGCTACATCCCTAGACCCTTTACTTTTTATTTTAAGACAGGATCTTGCTAAATCGCTGAGGCTAGCCTTTAAATTTGGGATCCTCCTGCCTCGCCTCCCAAGTAACTGGGATGACAGGCAGGCACCCCTGCACTTGGGTCCACAACATGAATTTTTATCTCATAGTTCATTAGGTTAGAAGTCCTGTACAGGTTTCACTGAATTGATATAAAAGTATCATCAAGGCTGGATTTCTTTCTAGAGACTCTAAAGGAGAATCTGTTTCCCTACCTTTTTCATATTCAGAGGCCACCCACTTCCTTGACTCATGGCTTCCTTTCTTCAGCAACTTTGGGAGTATCCTGAGTCTCTCACACTGCTGTTCATCTGGTTCTCCATACTTGCATCTTCCTCTAAATTTTTTAGGGACTCTATGGTAACATTGGGCCTATGCTGATAATCCAGGATAGCCTCTATATTTTAAACTCAGTTCTTGATAGCCTGAATCCCTCTAGAATCCTCATTTCCTTTAGCCTATAACATAGCATATCCATAGTTTCCAGAAATTAGGATATGGAAATTGAGGAGGTTATTATTTTGCCTACCATAGAGGCTTAGAGGGAAATTCAGACCTTCATATAGCATATGAAGGTTTTGATGACCACATATTCTTTTTCCCTAGTCTTTATTTTCTAGTTAACTTCATTTTTCTTGGTCTTGGTTTTTTAATTTTATTTCAGAATTTTTAAAAATGCACCACCGATTTATGGTACACTTTTTTTTGTGGTTATATTTACTTCAGATACTTCACAGAACAGGCTAGGGATAAAATCACAATTTGATAAACTGAATCCTTTATATGCTTAGAAAATGAAGAGAATGGGAGCAGTGTTAGTAATGAGAATCTTTCTTTATGTGTGAATACAGATCTGCCAGCGTCTCAGACTGTGTAACGTTGTGAGCAGAATTTCATTCTAACAGACTGTTCTCCATGTGATCCCTAAACAGGAGCAGTCGTCTAGTTTCAGACAGAGTGGCCTGAGGACCATTCTGGATTGAGCTTTTTAGATTTGAATAATGTATGAAAATCATATTACTGTCTTATTTGATCTCCCCCTTTGAACTGCACATTAGTGATTTAACCCGTTTAAGGACTTATTCTTTTATAATAATTTTAAGCAATGTGTTCTTTATCTAAAGTCATACATTGGAACACCTTTGTAAAGGATATTTTTTAAAATAAAGCAAATTAAAATAAATCACCTTAACCTAAGGTACACAAAAGGAAGTTGTTGAAATTTGTGCATTTGTATAAAACCAGAATGTTACCAAAAAACAATTGTGTGAATGGTTTTAAACCTCCAATTAATTAAAGGTGAATTTGTCGTTCTTATGATATTGGTGTTGGATGAAGCCTGGAAGGACTGAAGGAACATTAAGAGTTCGCTGGTATGATCCTATTACTAGTTTTCCAGTTTGCGATTTCCACGAAGCAGGACAGTTATATTGGAAAAGTAAGAAGCATGTTCATTTTCTTTTTAATTAGGGAAACTAATAAATGAAAAAGGAATTCTAAGAAAACCAAGTACTTTGCTATGACTTTCTTTTTATGTCTTGCTCTGTGTAAGTCCGTTACACTTACACAACACGTGGGAGGGCGGAGAATGATTTTTTATAGCAGCTGTTGTGTCCCTCTTGTTGCAGAGAAATAAGAAAGGCCTGTAGTTATTTATATTCTGAGTGGTAACTGCATTCTTTTCCAATATTAGCTAAAGTTAGAGCAAAAAGGAAAATCGCTCAAGGCCTCCTTGGTTGGAAGTTGTTTACTTCATTAATATAGGAAAGATGTGAGATGATCTCTCACCATTTCTTTCCCCCTTTTAGCTTATGAAAGAAAAAGTTAAGAAAGCCCATAAATAAAGATTAAGATAAAGAACCAACCTGGGATGCAAATTATTGGAATTTGCTACTCATTGTTTTTTCCCCTTCTGTTCTAGCTTTTCTGATGCATTTTAAAGGTTACAGAAAAATAAATGAATCTGATATATTTTACCTTTGGGGAAAAAAATATAGACTTATTAGGTTAGAACATATTTTCTCCCTCAATTTTTTATTTTGAAGGATTTAAAACCGATACAAAAAAATTGCAAAAAGAATGTAGTGTATAGCGTATACTAAGATTCATCACCTATAATTATTTTATTTCTGTCTGCATACATAAAAATATAAATATCTCCATGCATCCATGCATATTATTTGTATTTTTTATTGACCCATCAAAAGTAAATGTTAGAGCTGGGCCCAGTGATGTACTTCTATAATCCCAGTGACTTCAAAGGCTAAGGTAGGAAGATCACTGGTTTGAGGCCAGCCACAGCAAGTTGGTGAGACTGTGTCTTAAAAGACCTAAAAAGAGGAACTGTGGTTGTGGCTCACTGATAGGGCACTTGCCTGGCACGTGTGAGGCACTGGGTTCGAACCTCAGCACCAAATAAGGATGAAATAAGTAAATAAAGATATTGGGTCCATCTTAAAAAAAAAAAAAAAATATATATATATATATATATATATATATATATATATGTAAAATAAAAATAAAAGACCAAAAAACAGCTGGGAATGTAGCACAAAGAACACCCTGGGTTAAATCCCCAGTACCACCACCACCAAAAAAAAGGTGTTAGACATGATTTTTACCTCTAAATACTATAGCCATGCTTTTCCTAAGAACAGCAACATTTTCCTGCTTTTGTGCAAAATACAAAATCTGTTTTTGATTTTTCTGGAATCCTGTCTATTACTTATGTTTTTATCAGTATTGGAGAACAAAGGAGGCAGTAAGGAGAATTATTAATAGCATCCACCCACTTCCTAAGTTATTCACCAGCGTGAGTCTTCCAGAAACCATGTGTGAAAACGAAAGAGGTTAAGTTTCAAACCTGAACAGCGTAATTGATAGATAAGTCCTGGAATATTAAATGGGCCCAGTTTCTCAAAATCACATATGATTGAGCCATTTCCCTAAACTACTATGTAGTGTGTGATGGTGTAGAATACATTGCTGTTGATTTTCATAACTTCTTAGGCTTTAGGTGTTGGAAGAATCTTCCAGTGTATGTTGTGTGATCCATTCATTTTACAGATGAGAAGAACTAAGATTTGAGGTCATGAAACTGGGGATGAGACTAGAATCTAGCCTTGCAAACTCTCAGTGCAGTGTTCTTTCTGTTTTGTCACCTTCATGAGCCCTAGTTGCTTATACTAGGAACTTGAAGAGAAAGGTGAAGGGTCTACAGTACTGGTGACTCCCTAATGTGCCCCTTGAATCTCATGCGCGTGAACTGCACCAGTGCTTCTCAAACTTTAAGATGTATGTGAATTTTATAGTGACCTTGTTAAAATGCAGGTCCTGGTTTAGTGGGTTTGAGGGGTGACCTGAGAATCCGATTTCTAACAAGCTCCTGGATGATGCTGATGCTGCGGATTCATGGACTACATTCTGAGTAGCAGGTTTTTTTGTTTTTTTTTGTTTTTTCTTTTTTTTTAAGTTTTCTAGAAGCACGACATTTTCATTGCCCCAAGGTGTCATCCAAGTAGGAAAAAGTAACTTTAAAAACGTTGTTGTTTTATAAAGTATAGAGAATAATATAACATACCTTTTTACCCATCATCAAGCCAAAATGAAATATTTTGAAAAGTTGTTTCCATTTTCTGACTTTTATGCCCCGTTAAAGAAGGAAGTTTTTAATTTGGTATGTTAATGTGTGATGTAGCTCTCTCTCCTATATTATGTCTAGACTTAATTGTACTAGAATAGGAAATATGAATTCAAATTATGAAAAAAAATTGCCAAGTGGAACTATCTATCAAAAAGAGCAAACAGATGAAGTTCCATTTATTGTTATTTGTTTCCTTCTTTCTTTCTTTTTGGTACCTTGGATTGAACCCAGAGGTGCTCCATCACTGACCTGCATCTCTAGCCCTTTTTATTTTTATTTTGAAGCAGGGTCTCCCCTGAGTTGCCCTCAAACTTGCAATCCTTCTCCTCAGCCTCCCAAATAGTGTGTGTGCCACCATGCTTAGCTCTATTTTTACTTTTTTTTTTTTTGATTTTTTTTTGTCCTGGGAATTTAACCCAAGGACACTTAACCATTGAGCAACATCCCCAGCTCGTTTTTTTACTTCTTTATTTTAAGACTGGGTATTGCTAAATTGCTGAGGCTGGCTTTTAACTTGGAATCCTCCTGCCTCAGCCTCCCAGTCACTGGGATCACAGGTATGCGCTGCTGTGCCCAGCTACTATTTTTACTTTCAATAAAAACATCTTTCAAGCCAACTGCATTTACTCATTTAACAAATACTAAGAGTTGTGTTAACATTCTGAATTTATTCCCTTACATATAAATATGTTACTTTGAATTGTACAGGTGATTATTTAAAAGTATAAATGCTATATATTTATGTGACATTGAACTTTTTAAGGATTTTTCTTTTTTGTTGTTGTTTAAAAATAATAGCCAATAGTACCTTTAATAACCATCTCAACTCAACATGGAGTGCATTTAAGCCTATAGCAGACAAAAATAAAGCAGATATATATGCATGTATATTATACATGTATGTAATGTGTGTGTGTGTGTATATATATATATATATATATTTGCACTTCAAATATTCCCCAAATGCTTATAGAAATCATGATGATCATGATTTCCTTATTTCTCAGAGCAATTTAGCAGTAAAATAACAAATTTATGTTAATTCCTTGAGGGAAAACTGGAACACAAAGTTATAAAGCTTGTCAAAGAAATTAAGGCATAAGGAAAAAGATAAAATAATTTAGTTAAATAGATATTTACTAAATTTCTACTTTCTCCTGGTGTATTGGGAGGTACCAATGTGTGAAGAGATGGATTTAGTCTTCAGACTGATCATAACTCTGAAGGGAAGGCCGGCTCTAAACAGGTGATTAGAGTACAGTGTTGTGAATGAGAGGGATATGGATGAAGTCTAGAAGCAATGCAAGAAAGTAGACATGAAATGGAACTGGGAAGTGTGACACATTTTAAAAGGAGAAACCGTGGAAAGGAGTTCTGTAAAACAAGATGGGTAGAGTAGAATCTAGGTAAAGGGTATAAAGATATTCACTGTAAAATTCTTTGCAGTAGGTTATAACAGTTTCATAAAATGTCAAATAAAAAATACTTGTAAAAAACAGGTGGAGTCACAAAGCACATTTTCACTTTTCCTTGTGAATAGTAGATTCATAATAAATAATAGAAAAGGAATGAAATAGAGAAGAATTTTCCAATTTTATGTGGATTAAGTTGTCATTTAAGAAAAGCAGAAGTTTCTTGCTCTATTATCACTAACAGTTCTGTTCTGGGATCCAGGGGTAAAGTGCATCTATAAAACAAAATGTAGTCACCATAGGGTATACCTTTGTTTTTGTTGTTGTTGTTGTTTTAGTATTAGGGATTGAACCCAGGGTCGCTTAACCACTGAGCCATACCAACAGTCCTTTTTATATTTTATTTAGAGACAGGGTCTTGCTGAGTTTTTCAGGGCCTCTCTAAATTGCTGAGGCTGGCTCTGGACTCTCTATCCTTCTGCCTCAGCCTCCCAAGCTGCTGGAATTACAGGCATGTGCCACTGTGCTCAGCTACCATTGGGTATAAAAATATTCCAAATGTTGGTGCAGACCTGACTCAGATCCAAGGGATCTAGAGTGTACAATGAATTTGGACTATGGTTCTTGCACAGTATTAACCACAGCCTGTCATTTGGGAGTAATACCAAAAAGTCTAAGATAAAAACATTGTTAAATTAAAAGTATGAAAAAAAGAAGAAAAAATAATGATTTGTACATTTAATCATGACTTTTGTTAGAACCTTACAACATATTCTAATGGGGAAAATATTGGCCCATGTTATAATACTATAGTAAATATCTTAGGTGAATAACTTTCTATTATTAAATTATATAATTTAATTCACAAAATATCAATACCACTTTTACTTAAATTGCATCAAAAACTTTGTCTCCTTGGTGACACATGCCTGTAATTCCAACAACTCTGAAGGCTAAGGTAGGAGGATCACATTTGAGTCCAGCCTGGGCAGCTCAGCGAGACCCTGTCTGAAAATAAAAAGTTAAAAAATAAAGGTCTGGGGATGTAACTCAAGGGTAAAGTGTTGATGGGTTCAATCTCTAATACCACCCAAGAAAAGGAGAAAAAAAAAGAAGAAGAAGAAAATAAAATAGACACTCTTTAGTCTAACTGTTCAACTCTTTTATGGTGCCGTAGGAAGATGCTCTTTTAAAACCTCATATATCTGCCTTTATTGTTGTAAGGAGTTTATACTGCATTATATCTCTGTGTTTAGAGAGAGTCGTGAAATGCCTTATACTTATTAAATTATTTTCAGTGAGACAATCACTTAAGGAAATTAAAGGTTTATTTTGAGTTCATATTTCTATAGAACATTAAAGTGTTGACCATAAACTGTCATTCAAGTGTTGTTACATTTATATTGTCACATCCTTAGGTGAAATTAGCCTCATGAATAGTTCGGTTGTTATTGTTAATTTAACACAAGGGAAAACTGAGTCTCAGGGATTGAATCTCAAGATATTGAGTGGTGAAACTGGGCCCACTCCTTTAACTCCAGTGTCTCCAGAACTCCAGGGTCAGAAGCCACGGTGCTTGCTTACTTTAGTATTTTGATAGATGAGAGGTAGTAAAAAACGGTTGCTGATGCGATCCTTCAACGGTTTTATTATATCAAAAATATGGAGAAAACTGACCCCATGATGTAGAAGTTGTTGTATGCCCATCTTGGTGGAGACCAGCTGAGGTAGTTTCACTCTGTCAACCACAGAATGCTGACAAGCTCAGTGTCCTGGAGATAGAGTCGACAAAGTTGATGAAATGTGGGTACTCTGGTCTTTATAAAGAAATTTTTGGAACAGTTTTAAAAACAAATTTTTGGTACTAAAAGAATCCGTTTTTGTAAGCATTTCATGTTATACTAAAGGAAATGTAACAGGGAACTCTTGTTTGATCTAAATTTGTGGCATTGTGAAGCTGTTTACAAGGTTTCATCCTTGGACAAACATATATAGTAATTCCATCTAAAGCTCTTTGATATAATTAATATAGTATACTTTGGTATGGCTTGATAAAGTTATTAGGTATTTAATTCTAATGAAATTAGATCCCAGTATCTTCTTAAGTAAAGGGAACTGAATTAATAAGGAAATAACTTTTTCTCCTCCCTCTTTCCTCCCTACGGTTCTTCCCCTCCTCTTCCTTTCTTTTTCACCTCATGTCTAATTGGCCATGAATACTTTGGGGATATTGACAAGTTATTTAAACTTGACAGCCCTTTCAAGTTGTTGGCAGAAACATACTGCTGAGTTTGCTCTTCTGAACTGTGAAAGGTGAATGTAGGAAAAGCTGCATAATTTTTAATAGTAGTAAAGGATTTTAAAGTACGGTATTTTGTTTTGTTGTGTTGTGTTGTGTTTTGTGGTACTGTGGATGTAGCCTAGGGCCTCACAGATGCTAGGCAAGTGCTCAACTATTTGGCTACATCCCCAACCCTGAAAGTTAAGTTTTGGCTTGAATTTAATAATTTGACCTGAGGACATGAACTGTCTCTTTATAATATTAAATTTTTATTTTTTTAAGTTGGCCTGAATCCCATGCTTTGGGGAAATTGAGCACAGTGTTTTGGAGTCTCACTCTACATTGATGATGCTGGCTTTTTCTTTTCCTGGGGTTAAGGTTGTAATACAGGTGGACATTACACATTCCTCTACTTTCACTCCCGGCCCTTGCTTCTCTTTGAAGTTCTCAAGTTACCAAAGACACAAACTGTTTTTACCAAAAGTATAAACTTGTATTTTCTTTCAAAGGGACTGTGTTGATACCACATCACCTTGTTCATTTAGCATTAATATTGCCTAGAGATTTATCCTTTCTCTGATTATCTTTGTATGTTCAAATACTTCCTTAGTCTTGATTTCTACCTTTAAAATATATGAATAAAACATCTGATTTGCCTGAATATTTTTGCTGCTTTTTAAAAAACTTGTCATATTTTTAAAACTCTCAGCATAAGTCAAGTATTTATTAAAAGTTTGCTATTAAATGTAAAAGAAGGGGCTGGAGATGTGGCTCAGTGGTAGAGCGCTTGCTTGTCATGTGTGAGGCCCTGTGTTCAATCCTCAGCACTGTGTATAAATGAATAAATAAATAAAAAGATCCATTGACAACTAAAACAAATTTAAAAATGAAAAGTAAAAGAAAAAACTAAAAAGCTTAGTACTTGCTTGTGACATTGAGAATAAAATGGTACCCATGAAATATATTCAACTAAGGGGAGTCATGGAAAATGGGAATAGAAATGCTTCTTTGGTCTTCAGCACTTAAAATATATTCCCTGGGTCTTTGTAGTTTTGTCTTTTTTGTTTTTCCCTTGGTCATGTTTGTTTTCACTATAATTCAAGAGATAAGGCAAGAGCAAAATAATTTTTGTTTTCATTGGCTTTATGAGACTGTAAGGTACTAGAAGATTTAAAGAAAAGGACCTATATTTGTGCTTGTGAACACTTAAATAATATATTGTAATTGTCAATGTCCTTATAGAAATGGACAGGAAAAGACTTTGAAAGCGAGTATCTCAAAACTACACAAATTTTTTCTACAGCAAGGATCAGAAAACATAAAGGACCAAATTATAAATATTTTAGCTTTTTTGAACCATATGGTCTCCATATCAACTATTCAACTCTCTGTAAATATGCAACTGTTGAATTCTGGAGTGAGAGAGTATGTTGACCAGCAGTAGATAGGAAGTAAACGAATGAGCTCTGCTATGTTCCAGTAAAACTTTATTTACAAAAACAGGTGGCAGCCTGCTGACTCACATTCTGTAGCATCTAAAAAATATGATTCATAAGCAACCATGTATTGATGCAGTTCTCTGTTCCACAAAACATCTCTTATTATTGTTAGGATAATGTGTAAAATCATGGCAGACAGAGGACTTCTGATTTTAAAATGGTCCAGTAGATGTATACTGAACTATTTTTTAAAATTTGTTCTAATTGGTTATACATGACAGTAGAATACACTTTAACACCTTGTACACAAATGGAGCACTGCTTCTCATTCCTCTGACTTTACATGATGCAGAGTCAACCAGTAATGTACATAGGGTAATAATGTCCATCTCATTCCACCATCATTCCAACCCACAAACCCCCTCCCCTCACTCCTGTCTACCCAATCCAGAATTCCTCCAGTCTTCTGCCCCCATCCTCATGGATTAGCATCCAATTATCAAAGAAAACATTTGGCCTTTGGTTTTTTGGGTTTGGCTTATTTTGCTTAGCATAATATTATTCAGCTCCACCCATTTACCTGCAAATTCCATAATTTCATTCTTCTTTAAGATTGATTAATAGGGACTGGGTTGTAGCTCAGTGGTAGAGCTCTTGCCTAGCATGCGTGAGGCACTGGGTTCGATTCTCAGCACTGCATACAAATAAGTTTCAAAAATAAAATAAATGTCCATCAATAACTAAAAAAAAAGTTAAAAAAAAAGATTAATAGTCCATTCTGTTATATATCACATTTTCTATACTGAACTATTTTTAAGTGAAGTGATATGAGGGTTGGATTTGCTTTAAGAAACTCTGAGGGTAAGGGAAGGGAAACTGAGTGTATATAGATGAACTGAGTTTGATAAAATATTGAGATATATTTTTTTTAATTTTTAATTTTTAAATTTTTTGGTACTGGGTTTTGAACCCAGTGTGCTTTACCACTACACTACATCCCCAGTCTTTTTAATTTTTTTATTTTGAGACAGGATCTTGTTAAGTTGCTGGGGGTCTTGCTAAGTTGATGAAGTTGGCCTCAAACTTGTAATCCTCCTGGCTCAGTCTCCCAAGTTACTGGAATTAAAAAAAAAAAAAAAAAAAAAAAAAAAGATAAAATATTGAAGCAGGTGACAGGTGCATGGGATTTCCACACTGTGCTCTGTACGTCTGGGAGTGTTTGAAATGTTAATATTAAAAAATTACTATATAAACTAATAATGTCCCAGTAAAGACAGGAGTTTCTTCCTTCTCTTTCATATACCTTAGAATAGGAAGGAGAATAAAGAACAGAAATATAAGCTCCATCTTTAGTGTAACCAGAGAGATCTCTGCAATTCCAAATCAAAGTATATAAAGAAAGGGTTCCAGATCCAGTAAAAGTCAAGTAGGTGTGTGGGGCGACCTGGAGATGGTATCTATGGTAGCAGATCTCCAACAGAGAAGTCAAGCATGGTTCTCCAAAGGAAGCAGATGACCTCAGACTTCTCCAAAGCAACATTCAGTGGTAACACTTGACCAAGCCCTCAAGGAAAAACTAATTTAGGAATTAACATGCCAAACTTAAGGAAATGTAGCTCTAAGGGCCCCTTCTGCAAGAAGTTCAGCCAATGAAGAAATTAAAGGAGAAACTACAGCCAAAGAAAAAACTGGCGATGACGGTGGAGTACATCGATCCATAGAATGGACACTGAAACAGATGTGGGTATTAGGGTTACAGAATAAAATGTACATCTTTAGAACCTTGAGTGTAGGAATGATATAAATCAATGGAAGTTAGAATGAGAGACAGAAATGACATGAAGTAATATGTATTACTTACGTATTGGGATGGAGGGAAGTAGGTAGATGGACTCAGAGTTGATACGTGGCTGAAGTGAAGGGTCCATTCTCAAGGAAGTAATATAATGAACTAAATTGGATAGTGAAGGGGAAGAATAAAAGCATAATTATTAGTTCATCATTGCTCATGATAAAGGATTTTTATATGTTAGTATAAGGTATATTTTATACAAAGTTACAGTTATCCAGATTTACTTACTCAACATGTATTTGATGAGGACTTGTTATTTGTCAAGCATTGTCAGTGACCAAAACATGTAAAATTTTTGCATCATGAATTGAGGAGGTGGTGACATGGAGTAAACATAACAAATAAGTAAATAATTTGTTCAAAGGTGTTAAATGTATGGGAGGCGGGGGAATACAACATAAAAGGGGTCAGGAATACCAAATGATGGGGGCGCTATTTTAAATTGTGTGCCCAGAATAGGCCTCACTTAGATTTGAAGGAAATATTTGGAAATATTTCAAGCAGTAACTATGCAAAGATTCTGAAGCAAAAGTATAAGTGTTCAAGATACAGGGATGAGTTTAGAAGGGCTAAAGTTCAGTGATTAAGAGGGAGATTGGTAGCAGAAAAACTCAAAGAGATAAGAGGACTGCTTAAAATAATTGACTTTTACCTGAAATAACTAGTAGAACAAAAAAGTAAACCTTCCAAATTATCAGAAGGCATACATGCATAATAACTAAAACACAATAAGCATAAACCATTTTAGTAAATTATTTTTAAGAAGAAAGCAACAAAAAAGGCATATCATAAAAGTTTATAACTGAAAAATTAAACATGTATATTATATGAATGTAAATAAATAAATGTAAATAAGCTAAACTTTCCTATTAAAATATTTCCAGATTAGATCACATAGAAAGCTGTTTAGCTGGATAGCTGGATACAGTGGTGCACACCTGACATCCCATTGACTCTGAAAGCTTAGGCAAGAGCATTGCAAGTTCAAGCACAGCCTGGGCAATCTAGACAGGATCTACAGGCCAGGAATGTAGATCAGTGGTAGAGTGCCCCTGGATTAAATACCCAGTACCATAAAAAATAACAATAAAAAATACCACTACCACTGACACACACACACACACACACACACACACACACACACACACACACATACACATACCAAAAAAACTATTTACAGTCATTTCTAGAACAAAGAAACTCAGGAAGGATAATGAAATTAAAGGACAGGTGCAGATATAACAGGCACATGTAAACTAAAAAAATGTGGGAGTTGTCTTATATTGGACAAGACAGTACAAAGAACATTCCACAAGGAAGGAGAACATACAAGATCTATATGAAGAAAATTTTAAAATGCTTCTTAGGGATGCAAATAGAGATTTAAATGGAAAGACTTACAATGTTGTTGGGTAAAAAGACTCAAAATCATATAGATAATTGGTTTTCCCTATTAATCCATGGAGCTGATGTGTTCTCAAAACAGTATCTAACATTGATTGAGCACTTAGTGTATGCCTGCTACTGTTCTGAATGCTTTATATGCATTACCTGTTTAGTCCTCACAACAATTTTATGTGGTCGATATTAGTGGTGGTACATCTTTCCATGTAGAAATCAGGGCACCAAGAGGCTCACGAAGTTGTCCAAGATGGCAGTTAGAGTCAGTTACTAGCCACAATCTGAACCCATGCAGGACAAGTTCAGACTCTACTTTTTTAACCACTGTACCATACCATTGTTACTTTTTTCAACTAATAGGATTGGTGTGCATGTGTATGTAACTAAATAAACTAACTCTAAAGTTTACATGGAGAAATGGATAATAACCAAGAAAAAAGTTAAAGAAAATAACAAGGGGGGCTGGGGAGATAGCTCAGTTAGTAGAATGCTTGCCTCGCAAGCACAAGGTCCTGGGTTCAATCCCCAACACCGAAAAAAAAAAAAAAATAAGGGAAAACTAGCCCCACCAGATATTAAAATAGATCATAGAACGTTGAGACAATGTGGTTACTAGGGCACACACAGATCACTAGATAGAACAGAAGTTCAGAAATAGATCCAGGTTCATATAGGTACTTGGAAAATTATGAAGATAGCATTTCTGATGAGTGAGGAAAAGAATCATTCATTATTTGGGACAGCTGTGTTGTCATTAAGGGATATTTGGATTTTTACTTGATTGACTAAAATTAATTCGTAATGAATCAAATATTTAAACCTAAAAAACTAAATTAGCTATGGACCAAGTCTCAAGTGATTTTAAGTTTATTAACATTTTTTATGAATGTCCATCACATTTCTGCATGTGCTTTTCAGTTGGCAGATGTGGGGATTCATGATGTCCCCACGATGGAGGTTAAGGTGGCACACGCTAGTTGTGTTGGGTACACTGCCATCGTTTCCTTGGGCTGATACAGTGGACAATAACAGGCTCTGAGACTTCCACACTGGGTTTCAGTTAGCGCCTTCCTCTCTTCTTCCTTTGATACCTTGTGAATCTGGGAAAGTAAAAGGTACAAAGGAATAAATAAAGTTTCTGGCAAATCAAAAAGCTTTAATTATAGAACCTTAGTTCCAGATCCACACCCACAGAGGCATTTCTCTTTGAGGGAGTGGTAAAGGTGAGTATGAGTATGTTTTTTCCTTCTAACACAAAGAAGTGGTGAGTGAGGACTCCGGAACTGAGGTTGCCTGTCCATATTTTTAAAAGGAGAGTGAACAGAAAGACCAGATACCTTCCCAAATAATGGCAAATTCATGATACAGCTCCTTAGTAACTATCTTGTACGTGGTAAGAGATAGGAAGAAAATGCAGGTGTGGAGGCTAACAAGAGAAATAAGCAAGAAAATGTAGTTTAGACTTGATAGCATATAACAACAATACTAAGCGTTTTCAGAAGCAGGTAAAAAATGATTCCTCAAGTATAATTCTAGTTTTAACATAACATTTGTACCTACATGTGTGTACCTAAATGTATGTGTATATGATCTTGAAAATACACCAAGAAGTTCTTCATTGCTATTATCTGTGGATGTTAGGCATTTGAAAGTCTTTATTTTCTTTTACCTGAATTTCTAAACTTTTCTACTATGGATGCACATTACTAATATACTCAAAAGCTATTTTTATTTCCTATATGCCCTTACTTGTATAACATGTGTTGTTCTGCCTGACAGTAGATGTGTCTTGTTTTTGTAGGTACACCAGAGGCTCTCTTCCTGGCAGAATTTGGGAGTTGTTTATTGCAGTACTGTTGTGCCCTCTGATGGTGAGTTTTGGCAAAGCCATTTTTCATGTCTAATTTTTTTCCTTTCTTTTGCTCAATTCCCATTCTCTAGCTGACATATAAACTAATAAATCAAAATCTTTCAGGTAAGGTGGAATTCGATTTCATAGAAGGAAAGATTAAAGAAGGGAAATAAAATTTGGATGACAATCTAGTGAATTTAGAGGAGAAACTGAGAAAAGAAGAGGCCCATCAAATCTTCGTAGATCATTGAATGTCCATTTATGCTTTAAAACCACGGACATAGTAATGTGAAGATCAGAGAAGCACCATTTCTGGTATTCTGTTTTCACATTATGATGATCGAACACTCTAGCCCCATCATGGCATCAGAGCCTAGACAGAAGCAATTCAAAGTCTGATACCCTCTGCTCTTGCTTGTCTTTTTCTTCCCTTAGGCCGAGGACTGTAATTCTCTTCTTTGATGTAGGAAAGGATGAACAGATGCTTGGGGGATCACATACAGTCCTTTGTAAATGTCTACAATGCTACAAACTGGCTACAGGATCTCGGCTTTGGTTGTTTTTATACTACTAGAGGGAAATATGTTTACTTTTTTATTTCGGCATTGGGAATCCAACCCAGGCCTCACACGTACCAGGCTAGTGCTCTCCACTGAGCTATATCTCTAGCCCTTGTTTACAACTTTTACTGTCATTGTACGTTTATGGTTTAGGCTGCTCAGTTTAGAGGTTGACTGTTAAATATGTTTCTTCAGTGTTGAATTGGGTTTACTAGAATTCCACTTTCAACCTTATTATTATTCATTTATAAGCATATTATTTTATAAGCATATTATTATTCATTTATAAGCATGGCAACCATTGAAGGAGTATCCTGCAAACTTACAAAGACAATTTAAACTGAAAAATCATGGAAGATGAATCATGAAAATCCTAGAATCCTCTGTCAGTGTAGATATTTGCAAACCTGTTTCTAGACAGTGTGTTCTTATTTGCCGAACTCTCTAAACATGAAGGAAATATCCTTTTGTGGTCACTCGTTTGTAGTATAGAAAGATTAAAAGAGAAAATAAACCAAAATCAAAACAAGGAAAATAGTAAGATGACTTTCTTTTACCTATCTCTGGAAGATATTTTAAAAACTGCTAAAGTAGTACCAATTACATACTGATATTGTTTATTACATTAAAAAGCAACAGTCCACTTTGTTGTAGCCAAAGGACAGATGTGTTTACCCCCATTAAAGACTCAGGTTGTACCCAGATGTCAGAACTCATCATGTGGCCAAGGGCCAGATGACTGTAATGCCACCTACTCCTTTCCAAATTAATGAGTAGGTATTTCTATCCCCTCTGACAATCTTTTGATGCATTACACCCCCAAAGGAAGGCTGTCAACATCTATGCCTACCCGACTCCCAGGTCCCATTACCTTCCTCCACGAGGAAGTTTTGTAGTTTCCCACATCCTCCCCAGCACTTGGCATGATCAGCATTCTCGATTATAGACAATAGTAGATGTACCTTATTATTTTGTCATGATTTTAATTTGCCTTGTATTGTTGCTTAATGATATTGAACAACTTTTCATATGCTTAGTAATCACTTGTTTTCTCTGGGAAATATTTGTTCAAAATTTTTGCCCATTTAAAAAATAGAACTGGACCTGGGTTGTGGCTTAGTAGTAAAGCACGTGCTTAGTATGCATGGGGCCCATGGCTCAACCCCCAGTACCAAAAACAAAACAAAACAAAACCATTGAGTTGTAAGGGTTCTTTATATAAAAACCGAAGAGGACTGGGGATGGTGCTCAGTGCTTAAATGCCTCTGGGTTCTTTATATATTCTAGAGAAGATTTTCATGTTGTTGTACTATGTTGATCATTGTTACGTACTACGTTTCTGAGGCTGGCCTCAAACTTGCAATCTTCCTGCCTCAGCTTCCTGAGTCACTGGGATCACAGGCGTGCACCACCACACCTGGCCTCATGTTACTTTTAAAAATAGTTTTGGGGGAGGGCTGGAGCACAGTGGCAGAGCCATTGCCTAGCATGTGTGAAGCACTGGGTTCCATCCTTAGCACCACATAAAAATAAACATAAAATAAAGGCATTCTGTTCATCTACAACTACAAAAAAAAAATTTTTTTTAATAAAAAGTTTTTGGGGAAAAGAGAAAAAAAGTGAAGTCAAGTTATGTTATAAGTGGCCATTGTTGCACACAGTTGGACATTCTATATTAAGGTCATCATCATATTGAGAGCACAGACATAGTCCACAACTATATATCTTTCATTCTAACTTTTAAGACTTGATAACAAAAGAGAAAAGAAAAGTATGAACCTGTTTAATCACCAAAAGTGATAGGACACAGAGCCTCCGTGTTTTAATGTGCCAAAGTTCTCACAGACCTAAATGTGAAGACATATTTTTCCATTTTAAAGTATATCTGACTGTTTGGACTTTTGGATTTTTGTTTGTTTTGTGGTGCTGGGGATCAAACCAAGGGTGTCATGCATTCTAGGCGAGAACTATACCACTGAACTACACCCCAGCACCAGTTTTGGACTTTTTTTGTAAGTAGAAATTTCAGCTTACCAAAATGGAGATAAAATTATTCCATCACAGGATCCTTTTCTTGAAGAATTTTATAAAAGATTGGCTTTTCATATTGCCAAAAAAAGCAGCCACATGAAATTGAAAGACTTTTAAGCTTTATATGCTGACATTTTTTGAACTGGCTTAGTTTGCCATAAAAGTAAATTTATGTCAGATTTTAGGTGATGTAATCTGTTTAGGATTGCTGTCATCTTTTCCAATATTTTGAAGTAAATTTTGAGGGAATTGGAAAGTACCTCATTTCTTTCCTGGATACAATTTGATAAAATGACTGATTTTGCACTAAGCAGTTCCTAGTTTTTGTCTATTAGTATGCATAATATTCCTAATATGTGACTGTCTTGTGGAAATTAGAAAGGCTGTTAACATTTATGACTCTTAAAAAGAATGTTAAATTTCTTTGCCAAAATAACCATTGGGGGGAAATTTTTTTTGACTGGAAGGATCTTGGTTCTCTCTGCACAGATGGTAAATCTTCCAAACTTGGCAACACAGAGATATATACTGCCTCACCCAGGACACAGCTCTGCCTATTGTAATATTGTATTGCTTTTTTTTCATTGACACATACAGGCATTGAAGACTTCCAGCAGGCGTGCAGGAAATCTTGCCTGCAACCACAGAAGGAGTCAATTTCATGAGAACAAGGTTTTTATCAAGAGAAAGAATCAAAATATAAAATTCATTTTTGCTTGCTTGATTTTTTGACAGATTTACCTTTTAAGAGAAAAGAATTTAATACAGAAGAAGTTTATTCATGGCTTGATTTACTTGGGGATATTTAGGACTTTATGAGTGTAAGCTGCTCATTCAACACCTTACAGTCATTATTATGGGCTTGGTAGAAGGATCATAAACCCTTTAGCTAAGCTGTTGCTCTGAGTTAGGTAATTAGAAATGGATAACCTTGTGAACTTTCTACTGCTGGGAGATGTATCTTAGTAGTCTAGTCATGAATGAAAAATTCTGCCAGTTTCTTTGTGGGCATGTAGAAAAACCTCAAAGTGCTTGAAGATTACCTCTCATTCAGAAAACCTCAGAACTGAAACTTGGATTTGTAATCTTTTCATTTGTGATATTGGATGGAAACAGTGTTATACATTCAATTCTAGGCGTCATAGAGAATCTTCAGGTTCCTTATACAAGCCTAGCCTAGCATCATGGAGCAACGTGAGCTGTGGGAGCTGTGATTGTCTGTTACCACATACCTTTCCCAGTTTTCATTGCTTCTTTTCATCAAAACATCAATGTACAGCTTTTTAGATACCAAAGATGATATTCAAGTTACCATGATCCCAAAACAAGCTGTTGTGTGACTTCTTTATTAAAGCCAAATAATAGCAACCTTATAATTGAAATATTATTTTGTACAGAATTAAAGTTTATTTTCTAGCCAGGTACAGTGGTACACACCCGTGAACCCAGATACTCCAGGAATTGAATATCACAAGTTCAAGGATAGCCTGAATAATATAGTAACAACCCTGTCTTAGAAAAGAGAAGGACTGAGGAGTAGCTCAGTGATAGAGTACTTGCTATTATGCATGAGACCCTGGGTTCCATCCCCAGTACTGCAAAAAAATGTTTTAAATAATTTGTTTAATTTTTACACTTTATTTTTCAAACAAACAAACAAACAAACAGGAAATAACCATTACTTTTGGTCTAAAAATGAGGAAAAGTCTTCAGTTTTTGTAAGTATTTAAAATATGGCAATATGAAGAAATTCAATTTCCAATTCAGTAAAATAAATTATATCTAAATTTTTTATGTAAAAATTGTTTGGATTTTTTTAGGAAATAGGACTTAGGGAGGAATCTCTATAGCTTCATCAGATTCTCAGAGGTCTATTAACCAAAAATATTAAGAAATATCAAATTAACTTGTATAACTTATGCTTTTTTTAAAAGACTATTTTTTAGAACTGTTTTACATTCTAAAATTGTGAGAAAAGTACAGGGATAGCTCTGCACTCTGTGCCCCCAGGCACGTTCACATCCTCCCCTTTACCAACACCTCCCCCTCAGAGTGGCAGAGTTGCCATAGTCGATGAACCTACATTGACAAATTTATCATCCACAGTCCATAATTTAGATTAGGGTTCTTGCTGTTTTACATTCCGTGGGTTTAGGCAAAGACAGCTCTCCGTCATTGTAGAATCATTCAGAGTAGTTTCACTGCCTTAAAAATTCTTTGTGCTCCACATATTCATCCTTCCCTCCTCCTAAGCCCCTAGCAATCACTGGTCTTTTTTATGGTCTCCATAGTTTTGCCTTTAACAATGTGACATGTGGTTGAAATTATACAATATGTAGCCTTTTCTGATTTTTTCTCTTAGTAATACACATTTAAATTTTCTCCACCTAGCCAGGTGCAATAGCACATGCCTATAGTTGCAGCTACTCAAGAGAGGCTGAGGCAGGGAGAGGGCTTGAGCCCACAAGTCTAAGACCAGCCTGGCAACATAGTGATACTACATCTGAAGAAAGAAAAAGGAAGAAAAAATGAAAAGGACAGATGTTTTTCTTAATGTCTTTTCATAGCTCATTTCACTTTAACACTGAATATTAGTCCATTGTCTGGATATGCTACAATCTATTCATTCACCTACTGAAAGAGATGGTGGTTGCCTCCAAGTTTTAGCAATTTTGAATAAAGCCTCTGTAAGCATCCATGTTCACATTTGTTTGTGGACATGAATCTTTAATCCATTTGGGTAAATACCAAGAAGGATGATTGGTAAGAATGTGTTTGGTTTTATAAGAAACAAACTATCTTCCAAAGTGGTTAGAACATTTTGCATTCCCACCAGCAATGAGTGAGAGTTCCTTGTGGTCCACATCCTGGCCAGCCAGGTTTTTAACTGAGACATTCTTTTTTTCTTTTTTGTCCTCAGTAAAATAAGTTAGTTTTATTCTCTTGACATTTAAAGAGATGATTGGAAAATTTCCCCTTTTTAGACTCTAGATTTTAGAAAAAGTAAGAAAAACTTTTAAACCAGACATACATCCATCTCTCTCTTTCTTTCTCTCTTTCTTTCTTTCTTTCTTTCTTTCTTTCTTTCTTTCTTTCTTTCTTTTTTTCGTTCTTTCCTTTCTTTTCTTTTTCTTTTCTTTCTTTTCTTTTCTTTTCTTTTCTTTCACAGGGAGTACTGGGTATTGAACTCAGGATAGGGTTGCCTCTGAGCCACATCCCCAGACCCTTTTTTTATTTTTTATTTTGAGATAGGATCATGTTAAGTCGCTTAGGTCCTCACTAAGTTGCTAAGGCTGTCTCAACCTCCCCAGGTGCTGGGATTATAGGTGTGCACTGCCGCACCCGGCTGTTGATAATTTTCTTTGAATCTTCTTGGGTCTTGTAAGGTATTAGTGTACTTTCATTATAGGTGAGGAAACTGAATTTCAGTTGTATTCAGTAATGTTGCCATAGATTATAGATTCAAGGTGTGTCCTTCTGATAGAATTGAGTAATATCAAATCTAAGATTCCAGTACCATAATTTTTCTACTGTTCTCTCCTGTCTGTACTTTAGACTCATTTTCAGTTTTTAGCCATCTGGAAATTAAAATAGACCAACAACCAAAGAATAATTGTTATTATTTCTCAGTAGCACCATCAAAAACATTATTTTTAAGGGGGAAAAAACTCAAAACAATATGTTAGGACAGGATTTCATTTTTATGAGCCAAATTAAAATATTTAATAATTCTTATAATAATACAGGTAGAAGAATGGAAGGTAGGGAGAGAATGACCCTTTTACACAGCACAAAGACTTTTGACATTAATGATGAGTTAATTATTTTCAGAAACTAATTTTAAGAGAACTAGAAATAGCAGGCTGGGGATGTGGCTGAGAGATAGAGCACTTGCCCAACTTGCAATAGGACTCTGCCTCCTACAATCCCCAATACCACCAGAGGGGGAGGGGACAGGGAGAGGGAAGGAGAGAGGGAGGGAGGGAGGGAGGGAGGGAGAGAAGAGAGAGAGAAAAACTGGAATTAGTAATGGGTACATTGAGTTCCAGGGAGGGAAGGAGGAAGGGAGGGAAGGAGAAGAGGAGAGGAGAGAGAGAGAGAGAGACAAACTGGAATTAGCAATGGGCACACTGAATTCCAGGTGGCTTAAGGAGTGTACAACTATTTAACAGAGAATTTTTAACGCCATATATTTAAAATTTATTTTTAAGTACTTTCACAATTCATGTCATTTAACCCTCACAATGACTTCCTGAAAATAGTTTTTACACAGTTCTGTGGATTCAGTTGCACAAATACTGATTCATTTGAGGTATGCAATGAAATATGTAGTTGATTTGATTAGAATCAATTTATATCAGTGGTTAGAAAGACTCAGACAACCAAATTCAACAAACAACTCAAGTTAATTTCTAACTTAAAAGTTAAGTTAAAATTTAATGTTTTAACTTATTAATATGGAAGGACATTTTCATTTAATTATTTACATACATTGCTGTAGTTTGGCTATGGCTTGTCCCCACAAAAACTCCTATTGAGGCTTAATCTCCCAGTGCAGCGCTGTCAGGAAACGGGACCTTTGGAAGGTGATCAGGTCATGGGGCTGCTGCCCTCATGAATGGATTAATGCCTTTGTTAAGGAACTGGGTTAAGTCTCAAGAAACTAGGTTAGGTATCTCAAGACTGGATTAGCTCTCATAGGAATGTGTTGGACTTGCAGGACTGGATTAATTATTACAAGACTGAGTTATTATAAAGGAAGGTTATCCCTGGTGTTTGACCTTTTTGATGATATCCATCATATTATAGTGCAGCAGGAACCATCTGCCCCATCTTTCCCAGGGGTGGTTTGCTACTGAGCTACATTCCCAGTCCTTTTTATTTTTTATTTTGAGACAGGATTTCACAAAGTTGCCAAGGCGGACCTCAAACTTGTAACTCTTGCCTCAGCCTTTAGAGTCATTGTGTGTGGTTAAACCGCTTATCTTTAGAACGTATCCAACCTCAAGTATTTTGTTATAGCAACACATATTGGACTTAAGACATGTGTTTCTCAAACTGATTATTCTTCAAATAATGAATAACAGTTTTAAAAAGTATATCAATATATTATAAATAAACAAAAATTTAATCCTTTTACATATTTAAGTAAATTATTCTGAGGTTATTTTGAAGTAAGCACATTTTATTTATATATATGAATTAGAGATATTCTGAGGATATTTTTGTATAATGTACAAGGAAGCTTTTTATCTTCATCAACATAAGTAGTTCTATTAAAATGGTAATTTTAACAAAAAATGGAGTTTTTGAATTACATTTATGAATATAGAAGTTACTATTAAAAATAAATTATTTGAAGTTTCTAGGTATGAAACTAGTAAAGAAAGGTAAGACAGTAAGAAGAATAAACTATATTGAAGGACACAGAAAGTAGGAATAAATGTGGAGTTATACCATGTTAATGAACATGACAGCATTACAAAGAATTATTCAGTTCCCCCAAATGAGTATGTAAACTCAATCCATTGCTAATCTAACACTCAACATGAATTTAAAAATTCATATGAAAGAATAAAACTATACAAACAACTAAGATAAATTCAAAATAGAAAAACAAAGGAGACATGGTTTACCTAAAGCACATATTAAAACATCTTTTTTAAGCTGAAATCCAAAATGTGTAATTATAATGCTCTCATAAAACAGAAAGAAAGAAACTATAATCAAAACAATGAAGTATTGGTGCAATAAAGATTCTTGGAGACAGGTGTGGTGGCACACACTTGTAATCCCACTGGCTCGGGAGGCTGAGGCAGGAGGATCACAAGTTCAAAGCCAGCATGAGCAATTTAGCAAGGCCCTAAACAGCTTAGTGAGACCCCTGTTTTAAAAACAAAAAATAAAAATGGCTGGGGATGTGGCTCAGTGGTTAAGTACCCCTGGATTCAATCCCAATACAAAGAAAGAGGGGAGGGGAGGGAGAGTATTGGATCAAAAGAGATAAATCTTATTTATATGAAAAGTTGATATGTGATAGTATCGGCTTTGTAAATCAGAGAAGAAAGAGCGACTATTCGATAAATGGTGCTATTATAATTGGCTTTACTATATCACAAATGTGAATTCTGGGTGGCTCAAGGAGTGAGTGTAAAACACATAATTTGAAAAGTGGGAATCACTTAAGAAATTAAAAACATTGAATAGTGTTGCTAACTCTTAGACTTCTCTTTTTATGTAATAGAGAAAATCTGGGTTTTCAATGGATAAATAATCTATTAATATAATAAAATTCTGTATCAGACTTTAAGTGAATAATATATAAATGTGATTCAGCTTGAATAAATCTGTACACAATGATGAGCATAGAAGGCAGGTTGTGTAAGGTTGTGTACAATGTGACCATTTATACAAAGAATGTCCGTGCAGTATGTACTGTCGTTATTTAATACTGTATATCTAATTACTGCAAAGGACCTTAACAACAGCAATCCTTTATTATCACTTGTGTTTCCCTGGATTAGGGATTCGAGAAAGGTTTAGTTGAAAAGTTTGGAGTCTCACACTGTTGCAGTCCCATGCCACCTAGCGACCCAATTAACTGAAGACTTGGTGGGGCTTAGAGGATCCAGGTCTAAGGTAGCTCACTAACATGAGTCTTGATAGAAGCACCACTTCATATAAGCTTCTCTATAGTGCAGCAGGTTTGTCCTCATGGTGACTGGCTTCCCCCAGAGCAAGTAATCCAAGAGAACAAGGAAGAAGCCATAGTCTTTTATGACATAGCCTTGGAAGTTACATACCACCTCTTCTCCCTTGTTCCTCTGGTTATATAGAGCGGCTCTGATTTGATGTGGGTTGAGACTACATAAGGGTGTGAATGCCCACTGGCAAGATAGCTGTCATGGAGAGTCATCTTAGAGGCTGGCTATTGTTAGAAATACCAGGTGTGTGAGGAATCAAACTCGTGCTCCGATCGCAAGGCAAACTACTTCTGCCGACCTAGCTAGCAAGCAGGCAGTCCGCCTTTTTTATTCCTAACGCATTACTGCCCCTTGCTGTGCTAGGAGCAGCTCCCGCGTAGCCTATGCAATTGGCTAATTTTAAAATAAGGGAGGGCAAAGGGAAAGGGTATAGTTAAAATGGCTAGGATGGAATCTTACTTCCCAATTAAGACTAAACACTATATTCTGAAAATGGACCACCATACTTTCTCTTTCATTCTATCACAGTAATATATATTATGCACTGAGAAATACGTGTGTGTGTGCATGTGTGCCTGCCTACTTACATACAAGGTGTGTGTGTGTGTGTGTGTGTGTGTGAGATGGGAACGGTAAATAGCATCTTCCAACTTCAGGATCATGGTTTTCTTTGGAGAAAGATCACGCTGCTTCAGTGTGGATAATTGAAACAGAGCAAGGCTAGAATGAAGCAAAGACTCTGTAAGTACAACACAGAGGATAGACGGAAAAGGTGGTGCTAGGCTGGAGTAAGACAGTGAGGATGGGAGTAGTAAGCACTGGCGGGATGAGAGGTTTTAGAATGAGTATGAAAAGGCATGACAGCTGGTTAAATTTGAAGAACACCAGGTCATATCTCTGAGAACAGTCAGAGATGGTAGGTAATTTTCTTGCTTGAGCAAAAAATAATGGTAGTGTTATTGAGTGAGATTACAAATAGTCAGGGGAAGATAGGTTCAATTTTAGGATTTTTGAGTTTGAGGTGTGCCTGTGGGAGCCTCACTGTCCAGCCGACAGTTGAATGCAGCTTTCGGATATCATCAGCATTATAGGGTAGTTGATAGTTTGGAAGGATATGAGATTGCCTGGAGAGTAGGTGGACTGAGAAGCACAGAAGCCTGAAACAAAACTTTTGAACATTTTTAACGTATAAATAGAGGAAGAATAACTGATGAAGGAAAATTAGAAGTTCTAGACAGAAAGGTAGAAAAACCAAGTGCAATATTATAGAAGCCAAAGGGAAAGTTTTTTTATAAAGTGAGGGAATAGTTAGCATCATTAGATGCTGCTAAAGTAAGCAAGTTAAGGGCTAAAATTACCACTAGATACAGCAACCTGATGTCATATCTCACCTTAAAGAAAAAGATTTTTTAGTCAAATGATGAGACCAATATTGTGTTTTTTTGGATTTATTCTTAGCTGTAAAAGAAGAGTGTCTATATGATTTCTTTGGCCTTCTAGCACTGAAATTGTATGATTACATCATACATTGGTGATTTAGAATAGTTCCAAAAGACTGGGGGAAGTATGTGGAGAAACAGACAATAGTGAGATGATAATCTCACTGAAATCTTCCATCATATGTAAGGTTCAACTCCACGTAGCTTTGCAGGTAACATCCCATGCACACCTCCTTGTTTTACCATGGTCCTTTCACAACAAAGCCTCAAGATATCAACAGTTGACGTTCATAAAGTGATGTGGAGATTTCACCCTTTATTTAGGTTTTAGTGGAGATTTCACCCATTATTTTGAACAGTAACAAAACCCCCCTATGTGTTTTTACAAACATTTTTTAAACATCTGACTGAATCACAAGCATTTATATTTTATTAATATTTTCTGTCCTTCTTTCCTCCCTTCCTGCTCCCTCCCCTTCTTCTTTCTTCCTTTCTGTGTGTGGGGAGGGGGGATGTCAGGGAGACATACATGTTGCCCAGGCTGACTTTGAACCTCAGCCTCCTGAGCAGCTGGAATTACAGATATAAACCACCACACCCAGCTTTTATGCCTATTTTTCTACTCCTGGTGCCTTAAAGGCATTTTTTAAAGACACATTCCTTCTTCACTCCCAAGTGTTTATAGCCCCTGCACTGCTCTCCTCGGTTTTCATAATCCCGTGGCGTTCTGTTTTATACCTAAATATGTTGTCATGTTCCGGCTCTTCAGTGTTCTTGTCGGATGCCTTGCAATTTCAATTGCTTTGAAGAACGTTGTTGATGAACATACTTATTCTTATTTTTTGATATGGAAATCAAAGCAAAAGATCAAAAAATGTAAACCAAAGAGCAGCTTGATGCAATTTACACTTTAAAAAGACTTTGGCTCTGGAGAACAGGAGCTGACAAGGTCATTATGGTAAATGCCTATTGTGCCTGTTCACTTCAACCAGCCATTTATTTTATATATTGTTAATCTTGGAGAACTTTGGTAATTATTCTTTGGTTGCAAGCCAAGAAATTTAACATTTACATTACAATCTAGTGTGTGGGAAGATGACCTGGGGATTTATTTCAAAAGCAGTATTATAATAAAGGTTTGTCAGCTGGAAAATGTGTTACTCCTGTAGAGTTGCTCAAAGCTTTCGTATTTCATTCCTTTGAAAGTCTTCATGTTCTTTAAAGGACGAAGTTCAACTGGGTACAAAAGACCTTCATTTTTCTCTATTGACTTTCTCTCAGTTATTTTAAAACAGTGACCCCTAGGCACTTACCTGTGAAACTGGTGTTTTAGTGAAGTCTTCCCAATGTTAGGTGTTTAATACTCACAAATTCTTATATTTTATTTAAATTCATCTCTCTCTACTTCTGGAGATCTGTGGTTAGTTGTAGTTAGAAAGACGATAATCAGGGTAAAAAAGAATACCAAGTAAATAATAATCACCTAATTTTATGACCCCACCATTATTAAAACCTATAGAAGAGAGAAATATTCATGTATGAGGGACTCAGCACTGGATTTATTTCTAAGGTTCTTTAGAGAAGAAAGGTGACTGATCTTTGAAATATTGCAAATTTTCAAATACTGCATGCTGTGTATTAAGTTGTTATTGTTACTTTTATTTATTGTTGTTATTATTTTGGTACTAGGGATTGAACCCAGGGCACTTAACCACTGAGCCACATCCCCAGCCCTTTTTTTTAAAATTTTTATTTAGAGACAGGGTCTCACTGAGTTGCTTAGGGCCTCATTAAGTTGCTGAGGCTGATTTTGAACTTGAGATCCTCCTGCCTCAGCCTCCCAAGTCTCTGGGATTACAGGTATGCACTACCATGACCAGCCATATTATTATTTTGACCTCTTCTTCCTTAAGAAACACAAATAATGCCATTGGAAGGAACAAGGCAATGGAGAGTCTGAACTTTGCTTCTTCTAGGTTTTATGTAAAAATTCAAATCCCGTATTCATGAAGTATTAACTTCTTTGGAAATTTCTATCCTGCTACAAACAACTGGAACATAGATAAAATATCAGAAGCAACTATTTTCAGACACTGTACAATAGGCAGCACAATCCTGTGATTTCCCCAAAGAAAATGTAAAGAAGTGGTTGACCCTTACATTACCTCAGCTTACAGCCTGAGGAAGCTTCCAAGCTGCAGAACAAAGATAGGCACTTTTTTTTTTTTTTTTTTTTTTTTTGGACTGGGAATTGAACTCAGGGGCACTCAACCACTGAGCCACATCCCGAGGCCTTTTTTATATTTTATTTAGAGGCAGGGTCTTGCTGAGTTGCTTAGGGTCTGGATATTTTTACTGAGGCTGGTTTTGAACTTGCAATCCTCCTACTCCAGTCTCCAGAACTGCTGGGATTACAGGCGTGCACCACTACGCAGAACAAGGATAGGAAACAGAGCCCAGCCCCCTAGATGAAATGAAGAAACAAAGATTAGAGCTTATGAACAGCAATGTACCTGGAATTTGTCGGACAAAAATCCAGAAAGGAAGGAACTATGAAGAGTTTCAGAAATCTGCATTGCATTCCATGAGGCTTTGACTAAAATTTAAACCACAAGACAAGGCTAGAACAACTTCCTAGGAAATTCATTTGTCAGGAACTGTAAAAATGAATAAATCTCAATGTTTCTATAGGGCCAGACATCATTTTCGTTCCTTCAGCTAGAGTAGACACTTGGCTGTTTATCTGAAAAGTCTACTCTTTTTTAATGTGGTGCTGGGGATCCAACCCAGGGGAGAAACCTCATTAAACACAGGGACCTTCAAACATTCAGGCATTCACCAGATTGGACAGGGTGGAGTGAGGGGAAGGGATAGGGGATAGGATTAGGAAAGATAGTAGAATGAATCAGACATAACTTTCCCATGTTCATATATGAATACATGACCCATGTAACTCCACATCATGTTCAACCACAGAATGGGAAGTTATGCTCCATGTATGTATGATATGTCCAAATACGCTCTACTGTCATGTTTAATGAAAAAGAACAAATTTTAAAAATCCAGGGAACTTCAGTAGAAACTCCAAGAACTAAAAAAAAAAAAAAAAAGAAAGAAACTCCCGAGAACTGCACCTGGAAGGTGGGGCCAAATTGGTCCTAGAATAAAAGACTCTTTTTACCTCTATCATGAAAGAGATTTTTGAAGTCTTGAAAGAACCAATATAATATATGTGTAATTTCCCTACATAACAAAATATAACACTCAACAGGGTAAAATTCAAAATGTGTAACCAGCAACCAAAAATGACTATGCATATGAAGGAGCAAGAAAAGACGCCTCACCCATCAGTCAATAGAAACAGACATAGAAATGACACAGATGATGAAATTAACAGCCAAAAATGTAAAATTGCTATTATAACTATGATCTTTATATTCAGGGAAGAAATGGAAAATATAAAAAAATGGAACTTATAGACATGAAAAATATATCTGCAATGAAAAACCATGAAGATAGAAACAGAAGATTAGACAATACAGAAGTAAAGTTCCGTGAATATGAAGTAGATAGCATTAAAACCATCCAGAATGAAACTGAGGGGGAAAAGCTTGAAATATATGAAGAAAGCCTCGGTGACTTGTGAGACGACATCACACACTCTAACATAAGTATGATTGGAACCCTGGGAGGAGTGGGAATCGAAAAACTTTTGAATAATGGTTAGATTTTTCCCAAATTTGTTGAAAATTCTAATCCCACAGATCCGAAAAATTTAACAGTTTCCAAGCAGAATAATTATAAAGTAAAGCAAAGCCTACCATAATTAAGTTGTTGAAAAACCACTGGGCTTGGTGGCACATACTTATAATCCCAGCTGCTTGGGAGACTGAGGCAGGAGGCTAGTAAATTGGAGACCAGCCTCAGCAAGTTGGTGAGACCTTGTCTCAAAAAAATAAAAAGGACTGGGGATGTGGCTCAGTGGTAGAAAGCCCCTGGGTTCAATCCCTAATACCAAAATAAATAAATAAATAAATAAATAAATAAATAAATAAATAAATAAATAAATAAATAAATAAATAAAAGTTGTTGAAAACCACTAACAAAGAGAAAATGTGAAAAGCAGGCAGAGGAAAAGGACAAATTACATAGAGAAACAAAGATAACAATATGCCAAACTTCTTTACTTGTGCATGCAAAAAAAGGCAATGTCATGAGTTTTTTAAAAATGCTTAAAAGGAAAATAAATCTGTCAGCTAGAATTTTTTGTGTAGTAAAACTGTTTTTCAAAAATAAGGGTGAAATAAAAACTTTTCCAGACATACAAAAGCACAAATAATTCTTGTCAGCATATCTGTGCAACAAGAATTATTTAAGGAAATTTTTTAGACAGAAGGAAAATGATACCAGAAGTAAATTTTAGACTTATACAGAAGGGCTGACCAGTATCAAAGGATAAATATAAAAGATATTCTTTCCCATTTAAAAATTTCTGCAAAAAATAATCAGTTGTCAAGGCAAAAGTAATGTTATATAGTTTATAATATATGTAGAGGTCTGGAGTCATGGCTTAGTGGTAGAGCACTTGTCTAGCATGTGCAAGACACTGAGTTCAATTCTCAGCACTGCGTATAAATAAATGAATAAAATAAAATCCATTGGCAACTAAAACAATATTTTAAAAAAATATATGTAGAAATAAAATGTCTGAGAATAGTAGCACAAAGAATGTAGCAGGGGAAATGGAAGTATATTAAATGTCTACACTGTACCTTAAGTGACTGGGTGTCATTTGAAGATTGACTATAATAAGTTCATTGTATATTGTAAACCCTAAGCAGGATTCAGCAAATCATGGTCCACAAGCCAAACCAGCTCATTGCTTACTTTTTGTAAAGAAAGTTTGTTGGAATGCAGCTGTGTGTATTTACGTATTGCGCATGGCTGCTTTTGCACCACAGTGGAAGTTTGTAGTTGCAACAGATCCCAAGATCTGTGAAATCTAAAATATTTAATACTTAGCCCTTTACAGAAAGAGTTTGCCAACACCTGCTTGATAATTACCCTTTTTAAAAAAATTTAAAGCAATCCAAGAAGGTATAATTAAAAGCCAATAGTAGAGATTAACATAATCATAAACAATATTCAGTTTATCTTTAAAAAAGGGTATGAACAGAGGAAAGTAGAAAAACAGTTAAGTCAAATCAGAAGTATGCAGCAAGAGGGTATGCTTAGCCATACTGACAATTACATTGAATGCATTTTTATACATATTTTAATTAAAACTCAGAGATTGTCAGTTTGGATAAAATAGCAAGACCCAAATGCTTTACATAGGAAACCCACTTTGGATTTAAAGACATGGACAGGTTAAAAGTAAAAGGAAGGTGAAAGTCCTTTCTGTGTTCTGTAGGGGATTTGTTTCAGGAAGTCTCTGAGACGCCAGAATCTACAGATGCATAATTCCTTTTGTAGCATGGTGTGGTATTTGCCTCTTACCTATACATCTCCTCCTTTATATTATACTTTACATTATCTCCAGATTACTTTTAGTACCTAATACAAAGTGAATGCTGTGTGAATAGTTGTTATACTGTATTGTTTATGGAATAATGACAAGGAAAAAAGTCAGTACAGGCAGTTTTTTTCCAAATATTTTTGGTATGCATTTGGTTGAATCGGCTAGATACAGAGGGCCATCCATATCAAGAAAACATCCACACAGGGACTTCTAAGCAAATAATCATAAAAGCTTTGTTTATAGTAACCAAAGACTAGAAACAACCCAAATGTCCTATCAACAGGTGAATGGATAAAGAATTTTGGTATGTCTACACATAGATATGCTAATCAGTAATACAAACAGATGAGCTGTAGTTACATACAACATCAACAAATGGCATAATCATGCTAAGGGAAAGAAACCAGATTCAAAAGGTTACATGCTGTGTGCTTTTATTAACAGAAAATGCTATAAAATCAAATATAATCTGTGGTAACAAAAATCAGGTCATTAGCTGAAATTGACTCTGGGAATTTGGGGGAATAATAGACATGTTCTTTATCTTAATTCTTATTTCAAAACTCATCAAATGTCCATTTAAAATAAGAGTTTTTTTTTTTTTTTTTTTTTTTTTTTTTTTAGGGCTGGAGGTATTGTTGAGTTGGTAGAGCACTTGTCTAGCATGTACAAGGCCCTGTATTCACTCTCCAGAACCACCAAAAAAAGAAGAATGTATTTTGTTATTTGCAAACTCTATCTCATTAGGGTTATTTTAAAATTCAAATCATGAAAGGTTCTAGAGTGAAGTTTTTTTAATCCACTGTTAGCCTTATAAATTACTAGATGGGCAAGGAAATAGGATGTAAATGACAACTATGGAAAGTTTGATGCTTTTGGAATCTCCAGACCAATTAATCTCACTTTTCCTGTAAACTATTTAATTTTGAGGGGTATGAATCTACAGGTGCATGATAGAATGTACCTTTTAATTCTTTTTTAAAAATATTTTTGAGCTGTCATTGGTCCTTTATTTTTATTTATTTATTTGTTTGTTTATATGTGGTGCTGAGAATCATACCCAGTGCCTCACACATGCTAGGCAAGTGCTCTACCACTGAGCCACAACACCAGCCCCTTTTAATTCTTAAAAGGAGCAAATAAAGAAACATTATCACTTACGTATCAGGCTGTATGCTGTTTTAAATGGTTCGTTTCATTTATTTCTCACAGTGGCTCGGTGATTAAGTGATTAAACCCATTTTATATGTGAAAATGTGAGACTCAGAGAGCTTACATAAACACCTAAAGATACAGAGCCAAGATTCAACCCCAAGTTTCACCCCAAAGCCTCTTTTTTTTTTTTTCTTCTTTATGCTAACAGCAACTTTTAATGTTTAGTTGCTTATGTGAAAATTTCTGGTTTAAAACTTTATTTTAAAAATTCATTTGAAAATTATTCTGAAAGGATATTTTGACATTCATTTTACTAAGACTCTGTAAATCAAGACTACTAAGGAAAAAAGGAAATAAGAATTTTTTTGCCATTCTATTATAGAAGATCCCTTTAATTCTATAACTTATAATATTTTCCTTCCTAACTTTTTGTTATAAAATCCTGAATAGTTGAGTTATGCCTTCTGGCTAAGCTCAGGATGATGTTCCAAAGGACTTGAAAGGAGTTGGTTTTGGTAATATCATATGTCATAATATCACAATATCCACATTGTATAAGAGAATGCTTCTTAGGCACGTTGGAATAATATTGTACTCTAAATAATGAGTTTATGTCCTTGAGCAAGAGTCTTACTTATCAGTGTAGTTTAAGAAGATATCATTCCCTAGCAATTTTCTAAAGCTCTGTAGCTCAAGATCCACCTCTTAAAGGCTGTGGAGTCTGGCCCTGCAGTCTCTGGCTACTTCATAAAATGTTACTGGAACCAGGATTTACATTCACCAGTGCCAAGAACTCAACCTCTTTTTCCTGGGAATGCCTCTGTTTGACACCCAAAAGACAATTCCATGCCTGTTTTTGTTTGTTTCTTTGTTTTTTCATATCCCAAAAATAAATTCCTTAGGTCTCTTTGATTTTCCATAGCCAGTTCCCTGTCTAACCTACAACTAAAGCTAAAGGTCATATTCTTAAACATTCTCTGAAAACATTTTAAGCCACACTAATAATAATAGACTCCCATGTAAAAAATAGTAGTGATATGGCTTTAACTTATATAATAATTTAATTATCATGTATTTGTGTATCTTTTTCATTCAGATGTGACAGTGGTTTATCAAAATGGGTTACCAGTGATATCTGTAAGACTACCATCCCGGCGTGAACGCTGCCAGTTCACACTCAAACCTATCTCCGACTCCGTTGGTGTGTTTTTACGACAACTGCAAGAAGAGGATCGGGGAATCGACAGAGTCGCAATCTACTCACCAGGTGTTGTCACCTTCATTTTTAATTTTCACCTACTCTTATTTCTCCCCAAACTATTCCTGGACGCACAGACACAGGTCACTACTAAAGTATATCATACTGTCAATTTTAGAAGACATTTTTTTTTGCTTAGCAAGTGCCAGAAAAGATGGATTTTTCTCCCAGTAGTTCTCAGGGTATAGTTACTCAGTTTTAGCAAATGTACATGCAGAGGGAGTCTCATTCCACAGCACCTCGCGCATAGTGCCGTGGGCAAGGATGAGCAGTCAAATCACATTTTATGTTATTGAGACCTTTTGTCAGTACTTTTGGTATGGAATAAATTTTCCTAGTAGTTGAACCCTCATCTCTGGAGAAATATTAGATCTTCTTTTTAGATTTTTTTTTTTCACATAAATAGAGTATACAATTTGAAAAGAATATAAAATAAGGCGCTAAAAATTCCCATTTGGTATAACATGTTTAATTTAACTATTTTTAAGTGCCTTAAATTTTTTTCTTTTGAAAAATTTCAAACCTATTTACCCTTTACCTGGATTCACCAGTTATTAACAATTGCCACATTTCTGTTTAAGTATTTTAAATATATGCCTAATTCACCTAGTAATGTAATTAGACCAACTTGGTGTACTTAACTCACCATATCATCCATCCCTGCTGAATCAATTAGCAACTAATCATGAGTATGCAGAAAAGCACCATATGCTAGACACATTGGTTTTTTTTTTTTTAAATTAACTTAGCCAGCTTCCATCACAAATGTAAAAAGTCCATACATCTCTCTCAATGACCCTAGATGTCCAGTGGACACCTAAAATATATAATCTGAAATTATTTCACTTGTTAATACAGTTGCAGGAAAAGCATTTTATTAAATCTTTATCTCAGAGGCAAAGAGCTTCAGATAATCTAAACTTTGTTGAGCCTAGAACTGGAATATGAACCAAAAGATCAATTGAAGTTTAGAAGGGAAGAGATCATTTTTAAAATCTGCTTTGAGGATTGCTTTTTCCTGACCATTCTTGAATAATTATGGGCATATGACAAATTTCATTTAAAATTTTCACAGATGGTGTTCGAGTTGCTGCCTCAACAGGAATAGACCTACTCCTCCTTGATGACTTTAAACTGGTCATTAATGACTTAACATATCATGTACGACCACCAAAAAGAGGTAAAAAAAAAAAAAAAAAGTACCATTCATGAGGCCATAGGAAGGGAGGAAGGGTGTTTGGGAAGAACTTTATTTTCCCCTGGATAACTTCGAGATAGACATATTTAAAGAATACTGAAAGTTACATAGTGATAGACTCTATTTCACTTGAAGAGCTCATTGAATACCTGACACTTGGCTAGTACAGTAAAACCACTTAGATTGCACATAGATTCTAGAATGCTTTGTTATCTGGTATTGCCAGTTTTTCACATAAATGGATATTCTGCTTAACTCAAACACCTTCCCTCCATAAAGGCTAGCAACCATATTATTTTTATAACATTAAAATAATACAAGATGGCTCAGGATGTAGCTCAGTAGTAGACCATTTGCCTAGCATGTGCAAGACCCTAGGTTTGATCCCAGCACCACACACACATACAAAAATAATAATAATGATAATAATTTAAGGAGACTGGGGATATGACTTAGTGGTGGAACACTGCCTAGTATTAATGAAACCCTGGCTGCTATCCCCAGCACCACAAAATAATAATGAGGAAAGTCTTAAAAAATTGGTTATAGGCTTCCATGTTCTCTTAAACATTGTAACTGGCATTAATCTTTTTATTCTTTTTTTCTTTTTTTTGGAATTGAACCCAGGGGCTTGGGCATGCTAGGCAATCACTCTATCACTGAGCTACATCCCCAACGCTTTTCATTTTTCTTTTGTGGCAGGGTCTTTCTACGTTGCCTAGGCTGACCTAGAACTTAGCCATCCTCCTTGCTCATCCTCCCTGGTAGCTAGGATTATAGATATGCACCACTGCACTGAACTCTGTTGTTTTGAAAAGAATATGAAATAAGATACTAAAAATTCCCATTTGATATAACATGTTTCATTTATGTATTTTTAAGTGCCTTAATCTTCAGCAGTCTGAAAGTCAATTATTGTACAGATGCTCCTTGGTTTACAGTGGGGTTTATAAACCTATCAAAATTTGAAAATACTATAAATTGAAAATATATTTAATACACCTACCTACTGGATATCACAGTTTAGCTGGTCTACCTTAAACATGCATATTAGCCTCCAATTGGGCACAACCATCTAACACAAATCATGCTTTATAATAAAATGTTGACTATCATGTGCACACACAGATGGGCGTTTTAGACACAACAGGATGTAAAAACCCAAACACAATATCCATAAAACAACAACGCAATAGACTGTAGAGTGTGGGTTATTTAGCCTTGTGATCACGTGACTGACTGGGGGGATGCAATTCACTGCTGCTGCCACCCAGCATCACAGGAATATATCCGTTGCATATCACTAGCCCAGGAAAAGGTCAAAATTCAAAATGTGGCTCCTACTAAATGCATATCATTTTTGCACCAACATAAAGTAAAAAAGGACCCTTTTTACAATAGTAGTCATCAGGAACTTTTGAATGTATGCTTTTGTATGAAAAAAGTAAGGTACTTAACCTGAGGTACAAATTTTAAAAGAATAGTGTCTTTGGTCTTTAATAATCAAGATAAATAATATTTTAATCTCCCTTTTTTTAAAATTTCTTCCCTTTTATGTTTGTTTGTTTTGGTTATATTTTTGGGGGGAGGGTTTGTTTTTGTTATTTTAGTACCAAGGATTGAACCTAGGGGCACTTAACCACTAAGCCACATCCCTAGCCAGTTTTTATTTTCTATTTTGAGACCCTCTCACATCTCTATGTTGCCCAGGCAGGCCTAGAGTGATCATCCTGCTCAGTGACCCATGGAGCTACAGGATGTGCCATTTCCTACTTAAAAATCAAAAACAAAGTTAGTGCAAAAAAAAAAAAATCCATGATAAGTAAAATATAAAAATTTAGAAGAGTCAATATTACCATTTTTCTTTTCATCCTAAGCTCCAATATGGCTCTGCACAGTATGGATGCTAAATAACCCTCTAAAATATCATTTTGAGTTTTATCTTTTTGGATCACTTCTCTCTTTGCCCTTGATATTCACTGTCACTTCCTACTGCTTCCACATTGCCACTATGCCTTCCATCAGCCTTCTAGGACTCTCTTGCTTTCAAATCTGCTTTTAATAACTGGATCTAGCCAGGCCTAGTGGCGCATGCTTGCAGTCCCAGCATTCAGGAGGCTGAGACAGGAGGATCATATGAGCCCAAATAGGAAAAGTTGTGAGTAAAGGCCTAAGTTTTAAGTACCTCTGTAGTCTGGTCATTCTCTTTCCAGTTGTCTGCCTTTCCTCCTTTCTGTATTGCTTTGCTGTTTTCTGAAATGTCACCATTCCTTTGTCTAAGATGCCTTTTCCTCCCACTTCCCCATTCCTTATTTTCTCATGTCAGAATCATCAATGTCAGCTCCTCCATGACATCTTGAATGACTCTATTCTTTCTTCCTCTGGCTCTCAACCAACCAGAAGTGGTCTGTCTCTTCTCTCAGTTCTGTTTGAGCTCTGTGACTTGTCTTCCCTGTCAACTCAGGTGATCCTTCCATGTTGAGTGAACGAAACTATTAACTGATAGCATTTGGTTGTTGAGAGACCAGATTCTCTTCTTTGTTCCAGCTGGTTGAGTCGGGTAACTAGATGGGGAAAAGTATACTTTCAATAATAAGACCTCACTGAATCAGATTTTAAGTTGGAATAACTGAACATATCGACCAGGGATTGCTAGCTGTCATCTGTGCTTATGTGTTATCCTTCTTTATTCCTAGAAATTCTCTAAAATGACAGAAGTACAGGTCCTGTTATACTCAGTGTTTTTGTGCAATACCTAAAGAATTCATTCTGTTTAGATTTGCTTTTGTATTGCTAACATTTTAACAGTTGACCAATACACTCCTATGTGTAGTGTAACAATCAGGAAAATCAACCTTCCACTTGTTATGTTGTCAGAAACTGAAGGTATTTTAAACTATGACTGACAAAGTTTTGTTTAATACTGTGTTTTTCAAACAAAAATGAATGTTTTTGTTTTGTTTTGTTTTTTTTTTTTTTTTTTTTTTGGTTTTTTGATAGGCTATCACCAGGGCAAATAAGGAAGGATAAGGTAGAAAATGAAAATGGAGGGATTGTTTATATTTGATTACGGTGTTGGCAGCCCTAACAGCTCTTGTTCTGTGTCTCAGAACCCTCTTTTATAGAAGTAGATACGGTGTGAAGTTTGTAAGTGTCCAAAGTCTGCAATTTATGTGGAAAACTGCAAATTGAAGGGCAAAATTTGGTGAACTCAGTAGCAATATTCTTGTAGAATTTTAAAAGACGTTTTACTTATGTATGCTATTTTTTTATTTACTTATTTTTGCATTGCTGAGGATCCAACCCAGGGCCTTGCTCATGTTAGGCAAGCACTCTACCACTGAGCTACACCCCAATCAACTTTAAAAGACTTTTTAATATTTAAATTCATACATCAAAATGCTCTTACCTCTATTATTAGCCTATGGGAGATTATACCATCAAATACCATCTCTCATAGACATTCAAATAATGTTAAGTCCACACTTTGTTTCCCCTGACTTTTAAATTATATTAAAGAAAACAATTTTAATAAAATGCAAAACAAGTTTTAATTTTGCTTGTACCACATTCCTGTCTCTTACTGAGGGAGCTGTCTGAGGCACCACCAATCTTTTTCAACTGAGTGCAATAAAGTAAGAGAAGAGTTTGAATTTCTGTATTTAAGAGGGCTGCAGAGCATTCTGATGAGTAAGTAGGTTCCCCTTCCCCACATTGTAACTGTTTAGAGAAGGCTAAATGGAGGAAAGAAATAGAAGGCAGTATAAAGGCTTTGGGTGTCAGATAAAGAAGATTAATACTAGAGGGTTTTATATACATGGATCTTGCCAAGTTGCTGTGACTGCCTTTGAGCTTGTTATCCTCCTGCCTCAGCCTCCCAGGACTCCCTGGGATTACAGGCATGTGCCATCTCACCTAGCACACACCTACCTACTACCTTTCTCTTCCTTCCCCCCCCCCCCCCCCCGCTCATTTGTTTTGTTTTGTTTCCCCTGTTTATGGGAATCTTGGAACTACAAATACCCTATGAGTGTTGTATATACTATAATTTCCCACACTATACCAGGCACTGAGGACAGAGGCTTATTGATGTATAGTTCAATATAGCAACGTTCCATGATCATGGGAGATTGGCAGTCTGTAGGTATGTGGATCCTTAAGTGTTGACAGACTAACCCCAAAATTGGAACAAGGGAACATGTCACAACAGTAAAGCTAGTCGCATGCTCCATAACATTCTTTTAGTACATAGCTGTGTTTAACTCTGACCACTGCAGGATTAGAGGAGTAACCTATATTCTCAATTAGGTGGTTCCATAATTTAGTTAAACCTAGAATGGAAGAAAGATTATAGAAAGGAGCACAAAAAGCCCTTTACCCCAGTCCGTATCACAGTAATAATTAACTACCTTTCTCCTGTTCTTAGACGAGAACATAACCTATATGACTAGAGAATAGAATTCTGTGTGTGCGTGCGCGTGCACACACACGTGAAAGAGAAATGAACACCCAGGACTTCATATATCTGAGAATATAACTTTTTGTGCTAGGGTCAGTCATTTTGATTGGTACCGATAAAGCTCTGCTCCCATTTACCCATCCAGAGGATATTAGAGACCTGTTTCCCTCTTAATGATATAAATTATTTGAGCAAAGGGTTGCATAGGCAAACCAAATACCAACAATAATGATTGCCTTATGAGAGCCCAAATACCCCAAATCCTTCCCAAACTATGTTTGTGGCTGAAAAAAAATCCAATACCCATTATATTAGCATGTCTCCCCTGTCTTTCTGTACCTTAATTATCCTGGAATAAACGGCCTATATAGAAGCATTTATAAACATCTAATTGCCTTTTAGTGAAGCATAACACTAATCATCCCAAAGTGCTATTGTTAAGCTGTTTTCAGATTTACTTTCCCTTTTCCTATAACTTCATCTCTAAATATGTGGGCAGATTTTTCAGGGCCACGGATTTGTGATTATTATTCTCCTCCACCATGACAGTACCTTGAAGCATTTTGTTCCTGTCAAGAAAACCTGACAAAATACAGTGTACACTCTTGAGTCTGCCAGGGCTTTATTGATGCACAATCAGAAAGATAACAACTGTATATTCAGCCAGGTCTAGAATTGGACATCTGTGAACTATCATGTGATTTATCATTTTCTATTTTTCATTGCTGTTACACATTAATTTTTTTATTTGTTTAGAATGATAGTATATTTATAAGGTTCAACTCCCAAAGTCTAAAAGGATTTGGGGGAAAAAATCATCTTCTTTTTCCTATTCCCCAGCCACCCATTTTTCCTCTGCATCATCAAGCACTGTTCTTGGTTTCTTAAGTCTCCTATCAGGTACTCTAAGCATTTGTAGGCAAATATGAATCCTTGTTTTTTCTCTTTTTATGCAGATAGTCACATACCATACACACTGTTTCTATCAGTCAGAATTCAATTGGGGAAACAAAACCACATGATTATTATGGAATAAAATATTTATGATGGGAGTAAGACCTGGTACAGTTGTAGACGAAGATGAAAAAGTAAGAGTCTGAAAGGGGGAACTTGGACAGTCAGAGAAAGGTCAATAATTTTAAAGCAGTGGCACAGGTGGACAAATCAAAACATGACAGGGAACCTGGAAATCCAGGTACATCCAGTTTTTAGGGTAGGACTGTAATGAAGTGCTGACAGAAATTCTTCAGAGTTATCAAATAGAACTTTCTGTGATGTTGGAAATGTCCCATTTCTGCATCGTCCGTTAGTCACATTTAGTTACTGAACACTTGAAGTGTGGCTAGTGTGACTGAGGAACTGGATTTTTTATTTTATTTTAACTAACTTAAATAGCAACATGTAAGAGGTTGAGGAAATGTTAGTCAGAATACAAAATTTCAGTTAGGAGGACTAAGTTAAGAGATCCATTGTATAACGTGGTGACTATAGTTAACAACAGTGTATTCTCCAAAACTGCTAAGAGAGTAGATTTTGCGTTCTCATCACAAAAACAGAAACCCACAAAAAAGTACAGTAGCTCAATTTAGCCATTCCAAAATGTATACATATTTCAAAATAACATGTAAATGATGAATATATGTAATTATTATTTGTCAATTTAAGATAAATAATAAGTTGAAAATAAATAGTAGGGCTCAGTGGCTCATGCCTGAAATCCCAGCAGCTTGGGAGGCTAAGGTAGGAAGATCGTGAGTTCAGAGCCAGCCTCAGCAACTTAGCGAGGCCCTAAGCAACTAACTCAGCAAGTTCCTGTCTCTAAGTAAAATATTAAAAAGGGCTGGGGATGTGGCTTTGTGGTCAAGCACCCCTAGGTTCAGTCCTTGGTACCAAAAAATAAAATAAAATAAAAAATAGATAAATAAATTGCAAATGTTCTAGTGGCTACCATATTGAACAGACATCTTTAGAAGGTTGTTTCTCAATTTGGCCCTATTTTGCTGTTAATCAACAGAATTAACATTTGAAAAAAAGAGCTGGACACAGTACAAAGGAGAGCAGGCACAGCTGATATCTGCAGACACTTCTGCATGTCTCACTACTAAACACCCTTCAGGTTTTATTTCACTTTCACCTTCCAGAGTCTCCCCTGAATTTCTCTTTTGCTTAACCCTGATTCAGAACAATACAGGAAGAATATTCTAGGAAACATAATACCAGTTTAGCAGATTAGCAATGTTTAAAAACCATTTAACTGCCAGGCTTGGTGGCACATGCCTATAATCCTATAATCCCAGTTCTTGACTGGCTAAGACAAGCAAATGGCCAAGTTCAAGGCCAGCCTGGGCAAATTAGTGAGATCCTGCCTCAAAATAAGAACAACAACAAAAGACTGGGGGTAGGGTACTTGCCTAGAACGTGCAAGGGTCTGGGTTCTAGCCCCAATACCACACACCCACACAAAATAATACAAAAACAGTAAACTATTTTTCTCACCTAATGGTAGACCATGAAGGTCTTAACATACCACTACATAAAGAATTCCTCATGCTTTTCCACAGCTGCTCTGTTGTATATTGTATGAATATCACCTTTCATTTAACTGCTTATTTTATAATTTACTGACAGATTTTGTGTTGTTTTCATGTTTTAATATAGTCAATAAGCAGCATCAGATAACTCTGAATGTATGTCAGGAAGCACATACATGCATACATGGGAAAATAAATCCATCTCTAGATGTGCTATGTCTAAGGGTATATAGATCAAAAACTTAAATTTTAAAAAAGAAAAAGATTAAAGTCATTGAAAGAATGAAAAGAGAAGTATTTTTTGCAATCTTGGAGTGAGAAAGAACTTTCTGACTATAACATATACCCAGAAACCAAAGAAAAAAATTGACAGAAAAAAATAAATTTTCCACACACACAGTAGAACTCCTACTATGAGAATCTTTAAGAAGTGTTCAGCGAATGGTCGTCTAATAGAGGCTTCACTTCCCTTGTGACACAAAAGACAAAGCCGAGTTCTGATTTTGTAGAACCTCATTGTCCAATCTTTGGTCATTTTTAACATTTCCCTGCTTCCTTAGGAAAAGGAGAAGAGAGTGTGTTCTGTTTAGTTCGTTCTTCTCTCCCTCCTCTCCGCCCTCAGATTTCCAAGCAAAGGCAGTGCGATGGTGGCACCGAGAGCTGAAATGGGAAAAGGGCGGGCAGAGAGTAGGAAAGTCATCGCACCACCAGCCAGATCTTGTCCCACCCCCTCCAGGCTCTTCATGAACCATTACTCGACCTTGTTAGAGAAAGGGACCATCTCTTACTTGATTTCTTTCCCCCTCTGTAGTGAGATCAGTACCTAGTACAAAAACGTTTCTTAATCTTGTCTTGCTAGGATTCGCATTCCTCACTCCTACATTGTGGGCATCAAGCTTACTCCTGCTGTTATCTGGAGGACAGCCTGAGAAAATATTTGTGAAAGCGTCTTGTCCACCATTGATCATTTACACCTGCTTCAGGAAGTATCTTTTTGACAGGGAACTGAGCAGTAGGAGAAATACAAATATCCGTATAGTAAGTGTAGTAAAAGCACTGGAACTGAGCTCCAGGTCTGGGAGTCAAGAAATGTGGACTCCACCACTTCCCACCAACAGTCTGGATAATTTCCTTTTCTGGTAACTTTGGAAAGTTTAAATCATATGTAAATGTGAACTACAACTGTGGTACAAAGAAGACCTTGTTGACTTAGGTGACCTCTGCAACTCAGAGTATCTTGCTTTTGTCTCTTCCTGTTACTTCAACATACATTAATTGAAGCATGCAAGATGCTGTGCTAAGTGCTTTATCCCATTTTACTATGTCAGCTCTTCTCTAGTTGTATTTCTACCCTTATTCAGATTTTCTTATTGATTGAATTTCTGTGATAACTATACTAAAGGACATCCTTGAAGAATATTTAAAGTATATGGTTAATTTTGACTGTGCCTTAGAAGAGGACTGACCTTATGCTATGCCTAACAAAATGTCACTTTTAAAGCTAATATGAATCTTAAACAAAAACTTTATATCTGATACTTTTAAAAAATTTTGATAGTTTAGATCACTGAGTTTTTATTAGATTTTCAGAACATAACTTTTAGATTTCTGAAAGCATATACTACTAACAGTAGAGAATATTGAAACAAGGAATTTAATCTTTTGCTCTTTAAGTTATTCTTATAACTTCTTGCCACTTAGGGTGTGATATTGAGGCCCATACACCTGTATATGTCTTTTTCAACAGGAATGGAAGGTGGTGTGGTAAGGGGAAGAAGCATGGGGGTTAAGATTATTATGATGATATTATTTTTATTTATACCTTTGTATTTGCCAATTTGAAATACTATATAATTTTTCTCAGGAGTTTCTAAAGGAAAAAATAAATTAAAATGGGAAGACCACAGATAAATTATAGATTAGCATTTACGTATGTGTGGAAAGATACCTAGGACTGAACCCAGGGCCTTATGCATGTTATGCTAGCACTCTACCACTGAGCTGCCTCCTCAGATCTTTTTTATTTTATTTTTGAGACAGTTTTCATTCAGGCTGGACTCAAACTTGGATCCTCTTGCCTCAGCCTCCCAAACAGCTGGGATTACAGTTGTAGTGTACTACCACTTCTGGCTATAGGTCAGCATTTTAAGAAGCATGATAATCAGATCAATCCAAAACCTCTCTACTAGTTTTTAACATTTGTTTTAATTTTATCTTACCTAATGAATATTATTTGTGGTGCTGAGGGTCAAACCCAGGGCCTCATACACGCTAGACAAGCACTCTACCACTGAGCTACATCCCCCACCCTGAAGATTATTACTGTTGGCATTATTTGTCTTTATATTTTTCTTAACTAGGTTTCCAAGAATAATGGTGAATATCACTTTCAAAATTTCTTAGTTACCTAAACATGAATTTACTTTCTAGATTTGTGGACAGTTTATTGTTTAAAAATAACTGTTACTTTAGTTTAACACTGAAAGTAGGACATCTATAATGGATGAATCTGCCTTGTAATCTTGTCATGTTTAAGGCATAAATTTTTTAAGAAAATTTAACCCCTTTCTTTCAGACCTCTTAAGCCATGAAAATGCAGCAACGCTGAATGACGTGAAGACACTGGTCCAACAGCTCTACACCACGCTGTGCATTGAGCAGCACCAGTTAAACAAGGAGAGGGAGCTTATCGAGAGATTAGAAAACCTCAAAGAACAGCTGGCTCCCCTGGAGAAGGTGACCATCAAAATCTCAGACCTTTCACCTGCAAATATACACACACATTCTTTTTTTCCTCTAAGTTTCCTGTAATTGAGTCATATCTGTCAAATTAGCCCACTAGTTTATAAGGCTGTAAAAGTTCTGATTAAAGCTAAGAAAGGACTGAAATAGAAATAGTTTGGAGCCTTGATAATGAATAGTTAGAGCTCCAAGGTCTAAAAGTGCTGCCTTTAATCAGATTTACCATCTTTGAAACAAAGATTGCAATGATTTCTGATCAGGAAAGGTTCTGAGTATAGAAGATAAACTAAGAATGAATTAGCTAAATTAAGAATGAATATTCAGATTGCAGCTCAGTGGTAGAGTACTTGCCTTGTACATGTGAGGCACTGGGTTCACTCCTTAGCACTACATAAAAATAAATAAAGACAGACTTTTTTAAAAAAAGAATCCTATGTGGAATATTATACAGCTCTTAAAATGATTATGTAAATCTAATTTACTACAGAAAACATTAATGATTATGGAAAGTAAATTCTAAACCAACGTGTATACTGTGATCTAATTTTTAAATGTATTATGCATATAGCTATATTATATATATATATCCATATTCACAATCAGAAAGAATGTATTTCAAAATGCTACTAGAGTAATAGGATTATGACTGATTTTTCTTAATATTTTTTAGGATGTTTTACACGGAGCACATTACCCTTAATTTTTATGATGATGCAAATACAGTCATGGTTTCTTTAATGACAGGGCTAAATGTGTCTCTAGGTGATTTCATCGTGAGAACATCCTAGAGTGTCCTTACACAGACCTCAGTGGTTTAGATCAATCACGTAACATGGCCTCTGGCTATAGTCATGAGATGCATGAGGTGGCTGCTGATATAACTGTAATATTTTTTGTAGGTAGAAGGAATAGCTTTTGAATAATGTTTACGAAGTAGAATTTACTGGGCTGGGGATATAGCTCTGTTGGTAGAGTTTATGCCTTGCATGCACAAGGCCCTGGGTTCAATCCCCAGCACCACCAAAAAAAAGGTATAATCTAGCAAATACATAAACCGACTGGTAACGTAGTGAAATATCATCATCATGTGGTATGCACAATGCACAACTGTATTACTGTACTTTATACAACTAACAGTTTACACCAGCCTCACCACACACACGAGTAATGCATCGTGCTGGGCGTTACAGCAGCTGTGCTGTCAATAGGGGATGGGAATTGTTCAACTCCACTATTTCCTTTTGGAACCACAATCATGCATGTGATCCATCACCGAAACACTGCAGCATATGACTATATTTCCGTTGATAAGGAAGGAGATAAATACTTGTAATATTGTGCTTTTTCTAATATCTTACAAAGTCTCGCATATGCCATGAATTATGCTAAGTATCTTTACATGTATTCCCTTATTTAGTCCTCAGGATGACTCTGTAATAAAGTTGGTGGTGTTCTACAGATCAGGGCCCTGAACTCACCCACTCTGAATCTAGACTTCTTGCTCTGATTTACCCTGCTATTCTGCCCCTAGTATAGTACTTGAGTTAAAACTGATAAAAGGTTAAATCTTGTACACGACAGTGAGAGACCATTGGTATGTTTTCATTTTTCTCTTACAAAGAAGATAATCCCATGGTTGAATGAAGAGCTGTTAAAACTCACCCCTATATTTACACTTACTATAGGGTGAAATTTTAATAAAATACAAAAACCTTAGTTGTCCCTGTAAGGTATTTTATTCAGTGAAAACTACAGTTGCTATTTACTAGAATTGAGTCTAACTTGTGTCTTGATTATAAGTCCTTTTTATATAGCAAGCAGAGGATACTTTATAAAAGACTTTTATATTGGTTCCATGTCAAATGACTTACAACTGAGCATGTTTGCCCAATAGGTACGAATTGAAATTAGCAGAAAAGCTGAGAAGAGGACCACTTTGGTGCTATGGGGTGGCCTTGCCTACATGGCCACACAGTTTGGCATTTTGGCCCGGCTTACCTGGTGGGAATATTCCTGGGACATCATGGAGCCAGTCACCTACTTTATCACTTACGGAAGTGCCATGGCAATGTATGCATATTTTGTAATGACACGCCAGGTAAGAACTCCTCTTCAAATAACTTTCTATGAGACAGTAATAAAGTCTTGATTGTCAAAGTAGTTCTTTTTTCTCTTATAGTCTTTCCATGACCAGTTCTCTTTAAATACTCATTTATCCTGCACACACACACACACACACACACACGTGCACGAGTACATGTGTGTCACTTATGTATCAGGCACTACTGCAGGTGCTAAAGCTGGGGAGGTGGGTATGTGGCATGGCTTCTGCCTCTCATGGAGCTCACAGGTTGTTAAGATAGCCATGTGTGCCATTGCATTCAGAGAAATAGAATCTAATAAGAATGAATTGAGAAGCAAAGGAGAATAGTGGCCAGGGTGGATCCTTGTTCACTGTGTTAAGCTTGTGTGTGTGTGTGTGTGTGATGTAATTAATTGAACAGTTGGATATCACACACTTTTTATAGAGTTCTTGGAATGGAAAGTCAATGATAAATAATCAAATATTAAACTAAACCCTGAAATACTTCTATGTATATTAAAGGGTAAATGTTTTCTTGTTCTTTTTACTTCATGGTCGAGAGATGAAAATTAGATACCTCATCACTTCACACTCTTACTCTCTTCTTTGTCAGCCAAGGCTTGTTTGCTGAACATAAGAATCTAATCTAAACCAAATTTTCATTGTCAGTGCTAGTTTAAGTATCTTAGAAATCCATATTGTCACTTTGGAAAATATGAGAGATTTATCATCTTTTGTGTGTGCATGCCACTGGGGATGGAAGTCAGGGCCTCCCGAGTGCTCTGTCCCGAGCTACAGCCCAGCTCCTGTCGTCTCTTCTTGTATCTGCCATGCCATCACAAATCCAACCTAGCGCTCCCTTGAATGACAGACATTTAAAATCACTAAGGCACATGAGAAATGTTTTCCTTTCCTTATGCATCAGCAGAAAGCTGAGGGGTGCTTCTCGGTTTTTTTGTAGCTGCTATTGAACGTGGCATTTTGTGTCTGTGGTTAGGTCTGTGGTCACAGGCCTGTTTATGTGGGGGAAAACGAAAGCACAAGAATGTTACTTAACCTTTCTGGGCCTCCCAAACTTGTCTAGCAAAGAAGAGAGAAAGTAAACTGCTCATGTCCCTCTCACGTTGGCCCAGAGTCTGACGCACGTAGTCCCTTGCCTGGTTTATATTGTCACTGGATGAACAAAACTGAACAGCCACATCATTCCTTCCTAGTCGCAGTTCGGGACCAGGTTCCCTTCCGTCTCCACTCCCTCCTTTTCAGTCTGGGAACTTCTAGCTGGTCGCTCTGTCCTTTCAAATGATTCTCAACTCCTCTGTGTAGGTACTGTGTATTTTAAACAATCAGATTATGGTCTCTGTTCCCCCAAGATGTCCGAGTCCCTGCCACCTCATTCCCACTTCGCACCATTCTTTCAACTGAGAAAGTCCCCCTGTGATTTCTTCCTGTCATATTTACTTAAATGCTGATCTTTTGCGAACTTTTGACTGTTCTCTCCAGCCGACTTCTGTCGCTCCTGCATCCCTGCATCACACCGCGCCTCCCACCTCACTCATCTCACAGCAGCTTTTCCCTCTGTCTAGATTCTGGTATCTTTTGAGGCTGGGCATTTGGTTTTATTCGGTGTTTATTTCCTCACCATGTAACATGGTACCTTACATCTGGAAGACTCTGAGTGAACTGAACATATAAAATAAATGACAGCCATACCTTCAGCCACAAACTAGAGCTTCTCCAGTTACACCCTGAATGTAGGCAGCACCTTTGATAGATCTCTCACCCATCAAGAGCAAAATGGTATTTCCTTGTAGAATTTGCATTTTCCTTGGTTACTGAGATGATTAAGCATTCTTCTGTGAAATGCCCATGACTTTTACTTGATCATTACTATGAGCTACCTTTTCCTGAGGTTAATTATGTGTCAGGCATTTTACATCAGTAACATAAATATGTACCTAAGTATATTTCATCTCAACCTTATAAGTATATACCCTGATTTTAAAGATGAGGAATTGAGGCTCAGTGAGGATGAATAATCTAAGTAGTATGTGTGTAAACTATAGGACCAGGAATTGAACTCAGGAACTGCCTCATAGGCTGTTCTTTCCACTCACTTATCTACTATCTTCTGCTAACTTTATTTATGAGTAGTTACCTCTGAAAACCATAATTAATCTGAATCTAGAATACAAATAGAAACATGTTGGAGAAATGATTAACTGCTGATGAAAAGTGTTTTGTTTTGTGAATGTTTTCTTGAACTACAGATTAATGCAAGGTGTTAGACTTGAACACAACGTCAGCATTTTTTCTTCTCATGATCACGTGGTAGGATCTTTATTTAATACCTTATCTGCCCTAAATGTTCCACTTCTGTGCTTCCCAAAACATTGTTGCTGCCCCCAAGTGACAAGTTGCAAAATAGCAGTAGGGAACAAGTTAGCCACTACTCAGTTATGAACCAGAAAACAACAACCAAATAAAAGGTAAATATTAGTTTCTTATGTTAGATATTCTTTTGCCTCACTGCTATTGTAATTAACACCATGAAGCACAGTGCCTGTCGTGCCTGTTCAATAGCATTTAAACTCTTCTAACCTGTTGCAGTGAGATGCTTCATTTGTTAGCAATCTAAATATATCCCAATAGTATATCAAGCTAAAAAAAGAATATATGATGGCCAGTTCCTTGAAATAATAAAACCCAGTGGAATGTCGAATGCCTGAGTACCACCTGAGTGCCAGGAGGAAGAGAATTGACGATCGGCATGCATGTAGCCACCCATCTCACCTACCAGCCTGTGCATCTGCAGCAGAGGGGATGTTGCCCCTGGGCGGTGAAAATTGTTCTGGGGAGTAAAATCACCTCACTGTTACAGTACATAAAAAGATATACATGTAACTACAGCATTAAATCTGCTTGGGGAAAGGAGCAATCAGGAAAAAAAATGTCTAGAAAAAGATTCTTGGGGGAGAGGGGACAGTAATGAAAAACAGAGTTAAGCAACAATAGCCTAGCATTTAATATCCTTCTTCTTCAGTTTCTCCAACCACCATTTGTATTCTGCTCCAGCAAACCACCTCCATGGCCATCCAGGACCTCCTTTGCTAGAACTGGATCACCTCTGATATAATCAGTGTACAAATTTCTGATCACAGTTTCTTTTCTTTCGAGCCCTTTTATTCCCTCACTCTCTCCTTTGACCTCATCCAAATTTTTAAGCTACTGACATCTTTATGTCAACTTTTTACCACAAAATACTGTCTGTATTGCTTCCTTTTCTAATTTAAACCAATTGCCAGTCTCTCCGTATCCTAGAGTCCCTGCCCCTTTACCTTCCTGCTGCAAGTATGCTACAAACTCCTAATTTGGGGTGCATCTGGCCCTTTATCCTGTACCCAGGCTACTAAACATTGCTAGAAAAAACATCATATCGTAGTGTAGAACGGGCCACTGCTTGTGCTTATTTTTTTTGTTGTTCCCTGTTTTCAATCAATCCCTTTCTGACTCTTATAACTCAGCTGTGTCTTTTTTTTTTTAAATAAATTTTATTTTTTTTTAATTTATTTTTATTGTAAACAAATGGGACACATGTTTCTGTTTGTACAGGGAGTAACAGCATACCATTTGCGTAATCATACATTTACATAGGGTAATGACGTTTGATTCATTCTGTTATTTTTTCCTCCCCCCCACACCTCCCACCCCTCTTTTCTCTCTATACAGTCCCTCCTTCCTTCATTCTTGCCCCCCCACCCCCCATTTTGTGTCTTCATCTGCTTATCAGTGAGATCATTCGTCTTTTGGTTTTTTGAGATTGGCTTATCTCACTTAGCATGCTATTCTCCAATTTCATCCATTTGCCTGCAAATGCCATAATTTTATTATTCTTTATAGCTGAGTAATATTCCATTGTATATATATATATATACCACAGTTTCTTTATCCATTCATCAATTGAAGGACATCTAGGTTGGTTCCATAGTCTGGCTATAGTGAATTGAGCAGCTATGAACATTGATGTGGCTGTATCTCTGTAGTATGCTGATTTTAAGTCCTTTGGGTATAGGCCGAGGAGTGGGATAGCTGGGTCAAATGGTGGGTCCATTCCAAGTTTTCTAAGGAATCTCCACACTGCTTTCCAGAGTGGTTGCACTAATTTGCAGTCCCACCAGCAATGTATGAGTGTACCTTTTTCCCCACATCCTCTCCAACACCTATTGTTGCTTGTGTTCTTGATAATCATCATACTAATTTGGGTGAGATGGAATCTTAGTGTAGTTTTGATTTGCATTTCTCTTATTACTAAAGATGGTGAACATTTTTTCATATGTTTGTTGATTGCTTGTAGATCTTCTTCTGTGAAGTATCTGTTCATATTCTTAGCCCATTTGTTGATTGGGTTTTTTGTATTCTTGGTGTAAAGTTTTTTGAGTTCTTTACATATTCTGGAAATTAGTGCTCTATCTGAAGTATGAGTGGCAAAGATATTCTCCCACTCTGTAGGCTCTCTCTTCGCATTGCTGATAGTTTCCTTTGCTGAGAGAAAGCTTTTTAGTTTGACTCTATCCCAGTTATTGATTCTTGCTTTTATTTCTTGTGCTATGGGAGTCCTGTTAAGGAAGTCTGATCCTAAGCCAACAAGTTGAAGATTTGGACCTACTTTTTCTTCTATAAGATGCAGGGTCTCTGGTCTGATTTCAAGGTCCTTGATCCATTGTGAGTTCATTTTTGTGCAGGGTGATAGATAGGGGTTTAGTTTCATTCTGTTGCATACGGATTTCCAGTTTTCCCAGCACCAATTGTTGAAGAGGCTATCTTTTCTCCATTGCATATTTTTGGCACCTTTGTCTAGTATTAGAAAATTGTATTTATTTGGTTTGTGTCCGTGTCCTCTATTCTATACCATTGATCTACCTGTCTATTTTGGTGCCAATACCATGCCGTTTCTGTTACTATTGCTTTGTAGTGTACTTGAAGATCTGGTATTGTGATACCCCCTGCTTCACTCTTTCTACTGAGGATTGTTTTAGCTATTCTGGGTTTTTTATTCTTCCAGATGAATTTCATAATTGCTTGCTCTATTTGTGTAAGGTACGTCATTGGGATTTTAAGTGGAATTGCATTAAATCTGTATAGTACTTTTAGTAGTATGGCCATTTTGACAATATTAATTCTGCCTATCCAAGAACATGGGAGATCTTTCCATCTTCTAAGGTCTTCCTCAATTTCTTTCTTCAATGTTTTGTAGTTTTCATTGTAGAGATCTTTTACCTCTTTGGTTAGATTGATTCCCAAGTATTTTTTTTTTTTTTTTTTTTGAGGCTAGTGCAAATGGAGTTGTTTTCCTCATTTCCCTTTCAGCTGTTTCGTCGCTTGTGTATAAAAATGCTTTAGATTTATGCGTGTTGATTTTATAGCCTGCTATTTTGCTGAATTCATTGATGAGATCTAGAAGTTTTCAGGAGGAGGTTTTTGGATCCTCTAAATAGAGAATCATGTCATCAGCAAATAGTGACAGCTTAAGTTCCTCTTTTCCTATTCGTATCCCTTTAATTTCTTTGGTCTGCCTAATTGCTTTGGCTAGAATTTCGAGGACAATGTTGAATAGAAGTGGTGAAAGAGGACATCCCTGTCTTGTTCCCGTTTTTAAAGGGAATGGTTTCAGTTTTTCTCCATTAAGAATGATGTTGGCCATGGGCTTAGCATAAATAGCCTTTACAATGTTCAGGAATGTTCCTACTACCCCTATTTTTTCTAGTGTTTTGAGCATGAAGGGGTGTTGTATTTTGTTGAACGCTTTTTCTGCATCAATTGAAATAACCATATGATTCTTATCCTTAAGTCTATTGACATGATGGATTACGTTTATTGATTTACAGATGTTAAACCATCCTTGCATTCCTTGATCGTGGGACACAATTTTCTTAATATGTTTTTGGATACAGTTTGCCAATATTTTGTTAAGGATCTTTGCATCTATATTCATCAAGGATATTGGTCTAAAATTTTCTTTCCTTGATGTGTCTTTTCCTGGTTTGGGTATGAGGGTGATATTAGCTTCATAGAATGAGTTCAGTAGGGTACCCTCCTTTTCTATTTTCTGGAATACTTTGAGAAGTATTGGAATGAGTTCTTCTTTGAAGGTCTTGTAGAACTCAGCTGAGAATCCGTCTGGTCCTGGGCTTTTCTTGGATGGTAGATTTTTTATGGCTTCTTCTATTTCGTTGCTTGATATTGATCTGTTTAAATTGTGTATGTCCTCCTGGTTCGGTTTGGGAGGAGCATATGTCTCTAGAAATTTGTCAATGTCTTCGGTAGTTTCTATTTTGTTGGAATTTAGATTTTCAAAGTAGCTTCTCATTATGTTCTGTATCTCAGTGGTGTCTGTCGTGATATTTCCTTTTTCGTCACAGATTTTAGTAATTTGAGTTTTCTCTCTCCTTCTCTTTGTTAGTGTGGTTAAGGGTTTGTCTATTTTGTTTACTTTTTCAAAGAACCAACTTTTTGTTTTGTCAATTTTTTGAATAGTTTCTTTTGTTTCAATTTCATTGATTTCAGCTCTGAGTTTAATTATTTCCTGTCTTCTACTTTTGCTGTTATTCTGTTCTTCTTTTTCTAGGGCTTTGAGCTGTAATGATAGGTCATTTAGTTGTTGACTCTTCATTCTTTTCTGGAATGCGCTCCATACAATGAATTTTCCTCTTAATATCACTTTCATAGTGTCCCAGAGATTTTGATATGTTGTATCATCATTCTCATTGACCTCTAAGAATTTTTTTATATCCTCCCTGATGTTTTTTGTTATCCATGTTTCATTCAGTAGCATATTATTTAGTCTCTAGGTGTTGGAGTAATTTCTGTTTTTTATATTGTCATTGATTTCTACTCTCAGTCCATTATAATTTGATGGAACACAAGGCAGTATCTCTATTTTTTTGTATTTCCTAAGGCTGCTTTGTGGCATAACATATGGTCTATTTTCGAGAAGGTTCCATGTGCTGCTGAGAAGAAAGTGAATCCGCTCATCGATGGATGGAATATTCTATATATGTCTATTAAGTCTAGGTTATTGATTGTGTGATTGAGTTCTATGGTTTCTTTGGTTGGTTTTTGTTTGAAAGATCTATCTATTGGTGACAGCGGTGCATTAAAGTCACCCAGAATTATTGTGTTGTGGTCTATGTGATTCTTGAAATTGAGAAGGATTTGTTTGATGTATAGGGATGCACCATTGTTTGGGGTATAAATATTTACTATCATTATGTCTTGCTGATTTATGGTTCCCTTAAGCAGTATGAAATGTCCTTCTTTATCCCTTCTGACTAACTTTGGCTTGAAGTCCACTTTATCTGATATAAGGATGTCTTTTTCTATGAGATGAGTCTCTTGCAGGCAGCATATTGTTGGGTCTTTCTTTTGAATCCATTCTGCCAGTCTATGTCTTTTGATTAATGAGTTTAGGCCATTTATGTCAGGGTTATTATTGAGATATGATTTGTATTCCCAGTCATTTGGCTTATTTTTGGTTTTTAAGTTGGCTTGGTTTCTCCTTCGAGTGTTTTTTCTCTAAGGTAGTTCCTCCCTTTGCTGACCTACATTGTTGTTTTTCATTTCCTCCTCATGGAATATTTTGTTAAGAACATTCTGTAGTGCAGGCTTTCTCTTTGTAAATTCTTTTGTTTATCATGGAAGGATTTTATTTCATCTTCAAATCTGAAGGTTAGTTTTGCTGGGTATAGGATTCTTGGTTGGCAACCATGTTCTTTCAGAGCTTGAAATACATTGTTCCAGGCCCTTCTAGCTTTTAGAGTCTGTGTTGAGAAGTCCGCTGCTATCCGTACTGGTCTCCCCCTATAGGTAATCTGATGCTTTTCTCTTGCGGCCTTCAAAATGCTATCTTTATTTTGAATGTTAGGCATTTTCATTATAATGTGCCTTGGTGTGGATCTGTTGTGATTTTGTGCATTTGGTGTTCTGTAAGCCTCTTGTATTTGATTTTCCATTTCATTCTTCAGGCTTGGAAAATTTTCTGATATTATTTCATTGAATAGGTTGTTCATTCCTTTGGTTTGTATCTCTGTGCCTTCCTCAATCCCAATAATTCTTAAATTTGGTCTTTTCATGATGTCCCATAGTTCTTGGAGATTCTGTTCATGATTTCTTACCGTCTTCTCTGTTTGGGCAACTTTATTTTCAAGATTAAATATTTAGTCTTCATTGTCTGAGGTTCTGACTTCCAAGTGGTCTAGTCTTTTGGTGATGCTTTCCATTGAGCTTTTTATTTGGTTTATTGTCTCCTTCGTTTCAAGGATTTCTGTTTGTTTTTTTTTTTTTTTGAGAATCTCTATCTCTTTGTTGAAATGATCTTTTGCTTCCTGCAGTTGCTCTTTCAGCTTATTGGTATTATCATTCATTGCCTGCATTTGTTCTCTTATCTCATCCTTTGCTTCGCGAATCATCTTAATCATGTATAATCTGAAGTCCTTTTCTGACATTTCTTCTAACATACTGTCCTTGGATTCTATTAATATAGAATCTAGATTTGTTTGGATCGTTTTCTTCCCTTGTTTTTTCATATTGTTCATGTATCTTCCCCTCTAGCAGTGCAGATCTGGGATATTGCAGATTTCCCCCTATCGGCTTATAGTGGCCCTATAGGTTTCCAAAACCCTTTCTTTAAGGGAGATCAATATTAGCTGTGCCCAATTCAGACACTATGCAATCCTAGACCAAATAGCCCCTATGAGGACAATAACAAAATTGTCATAATAAACAGAATGAGTTCAAATATTATCTTCAGTAAAACAAACAGATTTGCAATAAGGTCTACAGTTTCAAATGGATGACAAAGAGGATGCAGAGGGATGTAGAATGTGGCTGTTAATGGGATAAGAAAAGAATATACAGAAGTTCTAGATAATAGAAAGGGTGAGAGTGTAATCAAAAGAAATTGGATGTTAGCATGCAAAAAAGGGAGAAAGAGACTCTGAGAGAACAGGTAAACAAAAGGAAAAGAGAGCAAGAAAAGTAAAGAAATAAAAACTTAAATTTTTTCAATAAGGAGAAAAAAGAAAATCTACAGTATAAAGTCATATAGTAATGAAACCTCCCAGAGTTCAGTAGCCTGATACATGAGAGGTACCTGACAATGAGCTTCAAGCCTCCAGCAGGCATCTCAGGATGGGTTTTGCCCCACCTAAAGATCGAAGCTACTGCTTCCAGGATTATCCAAGATGGCCGCTCTGGCTTTGAAATGTGTTGGCAAATGGGGAACTACAGCTCAGGATGTGGCCGTAGTCAGCAGGAGGTCCTGGAGGTCGGGTGTGTTTGGGTGGTTGTAGGATCCTGGAGGCCGGTTGCAATCAGTCAGTCTGGGGTCCCGGTGATAGGGTGCAGTCAGTTGGTCTGGGGGTCCTGGTGGCAGGGAGCAGTCAGTCGATGTGAGGGCCCCAGAGGCAGGGAGTGATCGGTTGGGCTGAGGGATCCTGGAGACGGGGCTCAAGTCAGTCTGGCCAGGGGTCCTATGGGGCCTGGCTGTTGTCTCAAAATGGCGACAGCCACTTGTAATCAAACCTGCAGGTACTGTAACAGTGAACTTCCAGGCAACAGCAGGCAGCTAGTGCTCCACTGGCAGTCGGCGATCAGTTTGCTGACTGTTGTCGGATGATCCAGAGGTGAACCTCGTGCATTGGGTGATGGATAGGTGTAAGGCAGGCGATGGACAGGCTGAAATATTCAGTACTCTAGAGGCTAATGCAGGAGGATCACAATTCTATGGCCAATCCAAGAAACTGAGCAAAACCTGTCATTTCCTGGTGCTCAGGAGCCAATCTTTCTCCCCAGAGATCTTCAGCACCTGCACAACAGAGCAACCTGGGGCTCCCAAGTAGGAGCTAAGCTGTGTTTTTTTAAAAAAAATTTTTTTAGTTGTATGTGGACACAATATCTTTATTTATTTAATTTTATGTGTTGCTAAGGAATAAACCCAGTGCTTCACATGTGTGAGGCAAGTGCTCTACCATTGAGCCACAGCCCCAGTTTTTTTACATAAATAGTCAAAGCTGTGTCTTTTTACATCAATAGTCAAATCATGAAATTTGTAGAAGAGATTCTAGCATGTAGTTGCTCAGTTAATGCTTAATGCCCAAAAGAGAGAGCACAGAATAGATTTGAATAAATGTAGCTTATATTTCCATTTACATCCTAAATAAAAAGAGGTAAGCAACCTAGTGACAACAATTTAGGTGACAGTTATTCCTCAATGTTAGTGATTCAGACCTCAGTTTCATCCACAGACTCAGTTTCATCCATTTTTAAAGGCTTCCACAGACTCTTTTTCTACCATTCATTCAAGATCCATCCTCATCAATAACTAAATATTTACTTCTTCTGGTTGCGGTCTATGAGGTAATGACATGATCCCATTAGTGTAAGAGTTGTTAGACAAAACATAATACACATCTGCCTGAAAACAATAGGGAACTAACCAAATGACAAAAAACAAGCATCAAGGTAAGAAGAAGAGGAGTCTCAAGAAGGCAGACCTGGTGTTCAGGTGGGCCTCTTGCTCTGGGGACTTGTACAGATTTAGAAGAGTATTATGAGAAACCAGGAATCTGAGCCATGCTTGATAATTGTGTTAGTCAGCTTTCTGTTGCTTTGACAAAAATACTTGGCAAGAACAATTTAGAGGAGGAAAAGTTTATTTTGACTCACAGTTTCAGGGGTTCAGTCCATGGTCAGCTGACTTTATTGCTCTGGGCCTGAGGTGAGGTGGAGCATCATGGCAGAAGGACATGGAGGAGGAAGGCTGCTCAGCTGGTGGCAGCTGGGAAGCAGAGAAGAGGAGGAGCCAGGGGACAAGATGTGATTTCAAGGGCATGTCCTTAGGGACCTGCCTCCTCCAGCTATGCCCCACCTGCCCACAGTTACCACTCAGTTAGTTCATTTGAATTACTAATTCATGGACTGGGGAGATAGCTCAGTTGGTAGAGTGCTTGCCTTGCAAGCACAAGGCCCTGGGTTCGATCCCCAGCACCGCAAAAAAAAAAAGCCTATTGTTGACCCTTCATATGAATTACTAATTCATCAAATGAATTAATCCACTGATTAGGATACAGCTCTTGTAATCTAACCATTTCACCTCTGAACTTTCCTCCATTAACACAAGAGTTTTGGAGGGAGGGGACACCTCCTATCCAGACTGTAACAATAACCTTGAGGGACCAAAGCCACAGAGACTGATGTCTAGGGCTCACTTAACACTCTTAAGTAAAGTAAAACACTCTTGCTTTGGTTTGGAACCTCCGCAGGTCCCATTGCAGAAGGATAAGCCTGTGATAGGCCCTCTTGGAAACCACACCTCCTCTTTCATTTATTTTAATCCTGTAAGTTTTGAGGCAGTCATAGGATACTGGTAGCCTCAGAGTGCTAGTGCTCATAGGTTCTAGGCAGAAGTAACATAAATCATCTCTGGGAGGAGATTACATTATCCTAAACTTTAAGCTATTTTACTAATAACTTGGTAAATGCAAAATCATACAATAAAAAATGCACAAGGAAATTTCTATAGAAACAACAAACATTAGAAGCAGACACAGAAAAGGGATTAGATATTGGCATTTTCAAATATAGCCTTTAAAATAGTTATTCTTACTACACTTGAAGAGCTGAAAGTCAAGGTTGAGCACATTGGCAGATAATTTTCTTTTTAATGAACCAAATGAGTGGCTGGTGGTGTGGCTTGGTGGTAAAGCACTTGCCTCACACACATGAGGCACTGGGTTCAATCATCAGCTCCACATAAAATAAGTAAAGAAAGATATTGTGTACATCTACAACTAAAAAATATTTAAAAAAAAAAAAAAAGAACCAAAAGACAGAAATAGAGACCTGGAGTAAATCAGAGACTATTTAACTGTATAAATATGTGTGTCTGTGTGTGTGTGTGTTAACTATATATAAGAAACTATTCAAAATGATATGGGAAGACAAAAAGATATAAAATACAGGAAAGGGTAAGAGACACAGGATATAGTGAAAAGTTCTAATGTGAATTTAATTTTATTGGAGTCTTGAAGAAGAAGAAGAAGAGAGAGAATGAGAAAAAAACATTTTAAGAGCTAATGGCTGAAATTTTTCCAAAATGATGAAATACATCAGTTTACAGATTTAAGAATCCAAACAAACACCAACCAATATAAAGAAAAACAAGTCCACATCTGGACCCATCAATAAAAAAACTTCAAACACCAAAGCCAAAGGGGAAATCTTCAAAGTAGCTGAAGGGTAACAGAAAAGCTGGTTTTCAAAGGCAGTGTGCTGACTGCCCAGCAGCAGCACTGAGCCAGAAGTCAGTGCATTGGCGACTTCAGTGTGTGGGAAGAAAATAACTAGGGGAATTCTGTGCTCAGCAAAATACATCCTTTCAGAATAGGGGTGAAATAAAGGTAGTTTCAGACAGAATCTGACACCATCAGATTTGTACTAAAAGAAACACTAAAGGGTGTCTTCAGGCGGAAGGAGGAAGCTCACAGATGGAAAATGAGAGAAACAGGAAGGAAAAGCAATAAGAATGACAAATCTGTAAGTGGATCTAAGTGAATATTAGGTGTATGAAACAATTATAATTAACTCATGGAGTTTAAAGTAGAGAGAATGAAAATATTCAACAATGGCATGTAATTCCAGCATGGGCAAATAGAAATAAAGTGTTCTAATATCCCTTCATTGTTTGGGATGAGGATTCAAATTTGAACATGAAACCATAGCGGAGAAGAAGACAAGGAAAAATATGAAAGAAAACTGACATTATTCATAGATTTTGTACATAAAATAATTTTAAAAGGGCTGGGGGTATCACTTAGTATAGAGTGCTTGCCTAGCATGTGTGAGGTTCTGGGTTTGCCCCACCCACACCCCACCCAGCACTGCCAATTTTTTCTAATTAATTAAAAGAAATGTACAGATGATTAATTAAAATTCATAAATAAATTTCATGAGGGACCAAGTATAAGGACAATATATGTAAATCAATTGCATGTCTCTACAGTAGCAACAAACATAAAATGAAAAATTTTAAAAGAACTTAAAAAGATTTTTTTTTCTTTTTTTAGGATTTAATCCAGAACCTAGTGCTCGGGCCTCATGCACACTAGGCAAACACTGTACCACTGAACTACCTCCCAGTTTTTTAAAATATGTAGAAATAAATCATGCAAAATATGTGCAAGGCCTCTTTGCAGAAAAACATAAAAGAGACCTAATAAATGAAATGATACTATAAATATTGCCTGAATGTCAGTTCTACCCAAACTGATCTATTTGATTCAATGCAATTGTAGACAAAATCTCAACAGATTTGGGGATGCAATGAGAGATTGGAATAAGCTCCTTCTAAAAGTTATACAGAAATCTAAAGGACTAAGAAAAACCAAAACTTTCGAATAACATCTAGGGGAGAACACTGGCTCTGTGGCGTAGGAAGACTACACTTCAGTAATTACGACAGTGGCTCAAGGGTAGACAGAGACCAACAGAAAACATGCAGAATCAGATCCCGTCTAAGTGAACTTTATGATTTAAAAAAGATGGCACTGAGAAGAGAGTCTTGTTTTGTTTTGTTTTGTTTCTTCCCCGGAGATGGGGAAGGAATCCAGGTCTTCATGCTTACCTAGTCCTCTACTCTCCTACTGAGTGCTGAGCTACATGCACCCCAGCCCAGGAGAGTCATTTTCAATAAATGGTGCTAGGGAATGGTTCTGTGGATATTGAACATCCATATTACAAAAATGAAATAGCCCTATCTTTACACCTTAAACAACAAAAAAATGAATTCGAGATGGATCATAGATCTAAATATGAAAAATAAAACAGTTAAGTTCTTGGGAAATAATATAGGAGAATCTTAATGACTGTGGAATAGAGAATGACTTTTTACACAGAGTGAAAAATGCTAACCATAAAGGATAAGAATGAAAAGTTAGGATACATTAAAATTCTGATTATTAAAGGACACCACAAAGAGGATGAGTGTGGGAAAATCACAGTATGTATATCCAATAAGAAGCCATACCGTTCAGATCAGTAAGAGGATAGCCAGTGCAATAGGAAAAAAAAAAAAAAAAATGGCCAGAGATGTGAATGGCACTTCCAAAAGAAGATTAAAAAGGCCAGTAATAATTCAGTCCTGAGTTTCATGAGTGATTAGAACAATGCTGTATATCTCCAAGAGAAATAAAAATGTAATATCCACACAAAAACTTGAATGTGAATGTTCATGGCAGCATTTTTCATAATGGACAAAACATGGAAACAACCCAAATGCAACCCACTGATTAATGGATAAATGTGGTATATCCACACAGTGAAATAATATTTGGCAATGAAAAGAAATCAAATACTGACATATGCTATAAATGGATGAGCCTTGAAAACATTATGATAAGTGAAAGAATTCAGACAGAAAAGATCACATGTTGTTTGATTCCTCTTATATGAAAAAATCCAGAATAGGCAAACCCATAGAAACAGAAAATAAATTAGTAATTGCCTAAAACTAGGGTGTTAGGGAAGATGAGAAGTGACCATTAAAGGACATGGGATTTCTTTTTGAATATAAGAATGTCACTACAACATTCTTAAAGTTGTAGTAACAGTTGCAAAACTATGTGAAAATACTGGTAACCATTGAATATTATACTTAATAGGTAAAACGAATTATATCTTTTTTTAATAAAATAATAAAATAAAAATTTTTTTAATAAAATAATGCCACAGTACACACTAGAATGACTTAACAGTTTTAAAACCAGCAATGCCAAGTATTGGCAAGGATGTGGCATGATGGTGACCCTCATGTCTTGTTGATGGGAGTAGAGTTGGGACAATCTTTCTGGACACCTGCTTAACATCACTAGCTGAATTTGTACGCATGCATACCCTATGATCTAGGATTTCAACACTTACATACATGCTCAACAGAGGAGAGGAGTCCAGAAGTGTTTTTGGAAGCATTATTTATACTAACCCAAACTGGGAAACAACCCAATAGCCTATCAGTAGCAGAATGGATAATAAATCATAATGTAATCATACAACATAATATAGCATGGCAATGGAAATGAATAGATCAGAGCTACAGAAGAGGAATCTCAGTCTGCTGCAGTGACATAAGCTGGTAGTCCTAGCTAATGGGGAGGCTGAGGCAGGAGGATCATGAGTTCAAAACCAGCCTCAGCAACTTAATGAGACCCTAAGCAACTCAGTGAGACCCTGTCTCTAAATAAAATACAAAAAAAGGACTGGGGATGTGGCTCAGTGGTTAAGTGACCCTGGGTTCAATCCCCAGGACTAAAACAACAACAACCAAAAAAAAAAAATTTCAGAAGCAATTAAACAATATAGCACATTTCATTGTGTCTTTATGTAAGCATATGTATTGAATCTAATTAGTTAGTAAATGCTTATTTTGTGAGCATAGTATGCTAAGGACTAATAATTTAATTTTCCTTAATTTTTGTAGGAATATGTTTACCCAGAAGCCAGAGACAGACAATACTTACTATTTTTCCATAAAGGAGCCAAAAAGTCACGTTTTGACCTAGAGAAATACAATCAACTCAAGGATGCAATTGCTCAGGTAAGTTTTGTAAAAATTAAATCCCAACCCCATCTTGTATGACCTTATTATTATCCATAACCACAGTACTTCATATGGATAAACAGAAAGAGTGATCCAACCAACTTCTTCCTGTATAAATTACTCCTCAGTTAATAAAAATGACTATTTTAGCAAAAAGCACCACTGTAGGTTTTACAGCACAAGCAGTTGAAAAGATGGTACTTACCCTGCTAACACTTAGCACATGGAAAGTTTTAACTTTCCTACCATAACTTTTGAAAAGTTTGTTTCTTTTGAGTGATCTGTTTTTCAACTCTTTTTTTTAATCTTTCTACAATAAAGACTTCTCACCTAAAACGTGTGATAGTAATGGGGCAAAAATCCAGATAAGAAGGACTGTCAGGCACAGGTCAGAATTTATTGAACTAGAAGATGTTTTTTAAAAAGAGCAATGTATTTTATTTTTCATAGAAGCTACCTCTTTGAAACTTCTGGGTGTACCTCCTTCAATCTGATATCGTTGATTTTGGTGAATAAATGCTCATTCCTAATCCTCGTTCCTTTTCCCAATAATGTTTTGTGACCTTAGCAGTTTTTCGACAGTCCCTAGAAGAGCTTCCATCTCCTCTTCAATGCTTTAGTTGCTTTCCTTGGGACCTTCTCTGTCTTTTTTTTTTTTTTTTTTTTTTTTGGGGGGGGGGGAGTCCTTTTTGGTGATGAGAGATGCTTTGAATAGACTTAATCCATCTTCCTGCTTCAGCTTAACTGCACTTTGTCTTCTGTTGCTGCCTCTGATGATTCTCAGCTCACACACATCTCTAGAGCTCTTACAACTACAGATACTTCAGTGCCACCCAGGCATATTAATCCAACTCAAGGGTGAGGTCCAAGCATAGGGGAGGTTTTGAAAGTGCTGCAGTTGATGGTACTTCCTTGTTTTAAAATTAACTAAGTGAAAAAAATTTAACTGATATTAGATATATAAAGTCTCTGGATAAATAAAAATCTTGGAAACCACAAAATGTTACGGAAAAATGGAATGAAGACGTATTCATCAAAATCAAAGTAGCACAAGTTAGTTTGGTTCCTTGCAAAGATTTGTGGGTGGGCTTCTCACTGGAGAACTGCGATCAACGTGTGTGTTTTGATGTTCCCGGGAGCATCGCGTCCTCCCCCGTCAGTAGCGCTGACTTTTCTGGAGGCTCTGTGGAAGCTGAAACTGTCAAGGATTGTTTTGGATTCTCTCTTTGTTGTCCTCTGATTTTCAGAAATTGAGATGATGTCTTTGACTCAAAGTAATAGAGGAAAGAGTCTCCTTTTCTCAGTAGGCAATAATGTCATTAAAAGCTTCACTAGCCAGTTTTCCTCACCTTTTGTTTCTATTTTAGGCAGAAATGGATCTTAAGAGACTGAGAGACCCATTGCAAGTGCACCTCCCCCTCCGACAAATTGGTGAAAAAGATTGATCTGCAAAGAGCCTGTGAATCCCAGCAGAAAGAACACCTGTTTATAACTCTTGCCTTTTTAATTAAAGCATTGCAGGTGGAAGCTGGGAGCCATGTGGGGGTAGAGGGTTTTTACCTTTAATTATAAAACAAAAAGGATCTTAGAGAAGAAAGGAATGTTAAAACCTGAGGATCAGGCATCGTGGAACATAAGCTCCAAGGGCTTAATGAATATTGTCTTAATCAAGCATCTCAGTTTCTGGATGAAAGTGATGCAATTATATAGTTGAGAGATTCACAAAGAGAAAACAGTGCTGGGGGTGTTGGTTTCTTGCATCTTCTTTGCAGGGTCAGCAAAACAGTAACACACCAGCACCCCACCCAGCTCTATTTTTTTTTTTTTTTATTTAATGTTTCTTATTTTTGACATAGGAATAAATAAATATACCTGAAAAACAAATCCTCATGATATGTGGGTGGCAACAGAGTCTGAGCCCATATCATTAGCATTTATTTTAAACTGAACCCAGTCTCTGCACAGTTACCAGGAATCTCTCTCTCCAGTACCCCTTTTCTGACCACCTACCTGTTGGTTACACTAACTTTATCCAAATGATAATTGAAACCGACTATGACTGTTTGATAATTGACACTTTGGATTATCCCTTAATACCTTCTTAAATGTCTATATATCCCAGTGCTCTGGATCAGTATCTAGAAATCATTGGCAATACTGCATGAAGTTTCTCTGTTTTGTTTTGGTTTTTACTATAAGTCTTTCAGAGGAGGAAAAATTTCCCTCCTTTACATACCTATCCCATTGGTATCCACAACTCAGATCAGAGGAGGGGTGTTCAGCTGTATTACCAAATCAGGAAGATGTAAGGTTTACAAATTGGCTAAAAATCATGGCTCTGTAGCCACTTCGGAACCAGAATAATCTCATTGCTGTTAATCTGCTTGTGTGACAGTTCTGGGCCGCCCAGATGGCATTGCCGTGTCTGGGGGCTTTTAATCTTGAAGGACACACTTCCACACTGTTTGTGAGCTCTCCCACCTCCGCCACCCGGTCGTTATAAATCAAGGTGTGGACCTCAAAGAGTGCAGTTGACCTTTACACAGGAACACATTTCTATGGCTTCCTCCAGCCTACCCTCTATACCCTGTTTTTTCTTAACTTAAAATGAGAGAAAGAAAAATTGATCTTATACTCTATCAAAATGTTTTCTACCACATTTCCAGATGACATCTGCACGTGAAGAGTAAAAGGAATCTGTGTGCGATATCATGTTTTTAACTACTGTGGGGACAGGATGGCAAGGAGGACTGGGCTTGCTACACGGCTGATTGTCTCTTTCTTTCATATGACTCATCCCTCCTCATGTGGCAAGAAGTTTCTTTTTCTTCCTCCTTTGGGATCATTGTGTATGAAAAGAAAACCTTTAAATGACAAACCCAGACTCCAGGTGCCTTGCAGAGGTCAAAGGCCAGCCAAGACTGCTGCTCCCGCCACCACCCTTCACTGGCATGAGGAATGAAAGGATGCATGCCCGCTCCCCAGCCCACCTCCCACTTCCTTCCCTGTCCTTCAGCCCCTCCCCCATTTATTTTTGTTGTGTGGATTATTTTTAAACCATTTATCCTGTTTGTGTGCAGGGTTTTTAAGAAGAAACAGCACAGTGCAATGAGCAAATCCTTTTGGGGTGTGTGGGAGGAAGGGAGGGAGGACTCGGAGAAAAGTCCTTTAAACAAATAGCAAAATATTGAACATGTGTAAAATCCTGTATCATTTATGAAATATGTATAAAAAGCAATGTACCTTCTGGAACAATAAATACTTATTCAATTTTTGAACTATAACATCTTATTCTTTAAAACAAAACCAGAAAGGAAGTTATTGTCCTGTGATTCCAGGTGGAAAGCCTTTTACTTCTAAAATTAGTTTTATTAAAAATTCCATTACTAAATTTTCTTCTAAGACCCTTTATTTCAAAAACAGACATTTCACTAACTCTTCTTAAGATGGTCATAACTTTCCAGAGCCACTAATAAATCAAGTGATTTCTATAATCACTAACAAAGTGAACAGGAGGTGAGGATGTAGCTCGGTTCAGAGCGCAGGCCCAGCATGCACACGCCCTGGGTTCCATCCCCAGTGCATGAATAAATGAAGTCCACAACAGTGTTAAGGACAATACCCTTGACTCCTGACCTATAGGAAAAATCTCCATTATATCAGAACACCTTGCTGGCCCTTATTCAAGAATAAATGAAGATTATTGTTTTCAGGACTTGAATCAAGTTTACACACTAGCCAGTCAGGATATTAGATGCTGCCAAAGTTGGAAGGTCTGTCAAAAAGCATGTAGTAAGTGTCTGATGGCTTTAGTGCAGCGTGTGATAATACTGAAAGAGCTTGCATAGCTGTGGTCCTGCCCCCAGGCAACTTATAGCAGCCTAACAGACAACCCTGAAATATATATAAGGTATGAAGAGATAGAATTTTTATTCAACAAATGCTATGTATATACTGTGCACATTCTGTTCAACTTTCCAGGGAATTTTTTTAAAAATATTTTTTAGTTGTAAATGGACACAATATCTTTTTATGTGCTTATTTTTATGTGGTGCTGAGAAATGAATCCAGTGCCTCAAGTGACACAAGCACTCTACCACTGAGTTGCAGTCCCAGCCTGGGTTTTTTGTTTGTTTGTTTGTTTGTTTAGCAAAGAAAACAAATGATTCCTGCCTGTAAGGAGCATAAAGTTTAAGACAGTGAACTCAACAATAAAAAACAAAACTGAAAAATGAGCAATAGCCTTGAGTAGACATTTCTCCAAAGAAGACCTGTAGGTGGGTTTCCAACCCTCTGGAAGACAGTGTGGTGGTTCTTCAACGAGTGAAACAATGACCTCATGAATTTGCGATTCCACCTCTGGATATATGCCCCAAAAGATTTGAAACCAGAGGGACTCGATTAGATAGCAGTGCCTAACAGCATTATTCAACACAGCCCAGAAGGAGCAACCCAAGTGTTCTTGGGTTGAAGGGATAAATAAAATGTGGCATGTGCATACAATGAGCTATTTAGCCATAAAAGAATGAAATTCTTGCTGGTTATGGTGGCATTTGCCTGTAATCCCAGTGGCTTGGGAAGCTGAGGCATGAAGATCCCAAGTTCAAAGCCAACTTCAGCAATTTATGGACGCCCTAAGCAACTTAGTAAGAGCCCTGTCTCAAAATAAAACACAAATAGGGCTGAGGATGTGTCCCAAGAGGTTAAGCGTCCCTGGGTTCGATATACAATATCAAAAAAAAAAAAAGAAAAAGAAAAAGAAATTCTTGACTTACATTATAAATATGGATGAACCTCGAAGAAATTATGCTAAGTGAAATATGTCACAAAAGGACAAATACTTTATAATCCCACTTTAAATGAATTTAGCCAAATTCATAGAAATACAAATGATGGTTGCTAGAGAAAGGAGAGTTATCAGGTAATGGGGTAGAGTTTGGGTTTGGGAGATGAAAAAATTCTGGAGATGACAGTGGTGATGGTTATACCATAATGTGATTGTACTTAACACCACTAAACGAAACACTTAAGATTGGTTACTGTAGTGAATCCTATGTATATTTTTCAATAAAAAAAAGCTAGTGAGGGCTGAGGTTGTGGCTCAATGGTAGAGCGCTTGCCTCGCCCATATGAGGCACTGGGTTCGATCCTCAGCATCACATGGAGATAAATAAAGATATTGTGTCCATCTACAACTACAAAAATATTTTTTTAAAAACTAGTGAATTTTCACTAGAGATAGATTGTGGTCAGAGTTGAATCTAGTACTGAGTGTGGTAATGCAATTTTGCCAAGACAGCATGAACTTTTTTAGAGCTGGAAAAGGTAGAAGGATTCTGAATGTGTTGTCCCAAGCAGCAGTAATGCATCTCCTGGGAACTGCGAGATGTGCCAGTTCTTGTGTCCTTAGTGAGTCAGAATCTAGGAATGAGATCAGCAACCTGTGTTTAACAGGCCTTGATAGTGATTTTAATGAGAACCATTGATCTAGACAAACCATTGATTTAAAGAGCCGGAAACAGAGGCACAGAGAGGTATATGTCACAACTCATCTGTCAATACTGAAGTCAAATCCCAGACTGGCTGGAGGACTGGTGAGTGCGGTGACTATAGTCAATAGAACAGATGTAACCTGGGCTCCTGACTCATGCTACTGAGGTTTCCTGCTTGTCAGGGTGTCGTGGTAATCACGTAGATGTTTTCAAAAACAAATAGGTTGAATTTTGTGATCTATCTGGGAGAATTTCACAGAAAAGGGAAACTTTTTAGACTTTGGAGTTCATTTGCACAAAAGCTAAATGTTATTCATTGTTATCACTTCTAACAACCTTTTCTGTGCAAATGGGTTTCCAACTCTCTGAGTCTTCCATGACACACTTTGTGATTATTTCCTTAGAATAGATGTGAGGGTTAATTTAAGGGATGCTGTCGAATGTAAAGTCTCCCCTTATAAATTTTCATTTGCATGTGTTTTGTGAATGCATCCCACACTGAGCAACACTTCCTCTGAAATGCCTCCACTCCCACGACTCCATTCTTGGGCTTCCTCCCATAAATCTGCCTCGTTAGTCTCCTTTAACACATCCTGTTCTGCTGCCCACATCTTGATGTTAGGCTTCCCTGAGGTTCCACCTTCGACCTCACTTTCCAGGATGATCTCACCCACTCCCGTATCTCAGTTACCATTTATGTATGGTAGCTTTCAACTTGTCATTCTAGCTGAGATCTAGGACAGCAGATTGCTTTAGCCACCTCCCAACTGATCTGTTTCTGGCACTGCCCTGTGTACACTGACTTACTGACTTCCTTCAGTATCACCAGAGTATTTCTGGTTTTAAATTCTTTTTTCTTTTTCTTTTTTTCTTTCTTTCCTTTTTTTTTTTGGTACTGGTATTGAACACAGAGATGCTTAACTACTGAACCACATCCCTAGCTCCTTTTTATATTTTATTTAGAGACAAGTTCTCGCTGAATTGCTTATTGCCTCACTAAGTTGGTGCTGAGGCTGAGGCTGGCTTTGAACTTGCAATCCTCCTGCCTCAGCCTCCTGACCACTGGGATTATGAGGTATGTGCCACCACACTGGCTGTTTTTAAATTCAAATAGCACATATTTTAGAAAACTTGGAAAATATGAACAAGCACTAACATTAAATACAAGGGTGAGGTGACTCAAAGACACCGCAAATAAGCCATCAGCCAAATCCAAAATGTGGGACATTGCAAAGGACCAGCAGTTGGGTTTCTTCAGCAAACGATATGGGACAAAGGGAGGGAAGAATGTTATACATTACAGGAAATTAAAGTGACACACCAAGTAGAATATACGGTATAAATTGTGTTGAATCCTGACTAACACCAGCAATAAAAAATATTTGAAACTATTGGGAAATTTTAAAGATGGACAGGGTATTAGATATTAAGAAATTATTAATTTAGATATTAGGGAATAATTTTCATAGTTGTAGTAATGTCATAACTATGTAAAAAAGGTCATATCTTAAAAATGCATAGTTTTTATGCATAAGATTAACAAAATGTTAGTAATTATGCAGGTGGGTGTTCATTATTCCTTTGACTTTTGAATATATTTGAAAATTATCATCATTAAAAAAAAAGGGCAAGTCAACTAAAAAGGAAAAAATAGAAATTAGGAGAAGAAAAAAAAAATCCTACCATCCTGGGAATTCTTGTTTACAGAACCAAAGGGCTATCTGGTAAAAGTCCTTGACTCCAGCAATCAATCCTGGCAGCAAATCTGGGTTTATCTCATGCACACGTCCTCTGTTTCTCTGCAACGCATATGAAGTAGTCAGATGGCTTCTCAGGGACAGGAAACTGGGGTTTGGCCTTTTCTGTTAAAAGCACTGAGACTTTAGCAGCACTACCCTGCAATAAAACAGTTCCAGAGTCTCCGACTGCTGCCATCAAACCACAGCTTAATAAGCTAATGCTCAAATTACCTGTATTCTAGCACATCAGTGAGAAAGTAGCTAACTGCAAACTCAGATCAATAGGAATCCCTTGGTAGACTAAACTGCTTGCAGGGACCATTTTACCTTAGTCACTGTCAAAACCTGGTGATTAGCATGGCACCTGGCCCCAAGTAAGCACTTATGTTTAATTGAACTGATGTCTTTAGAGGAAAGAGGCCACAATAATTTGAATACCATTGAGTTCAGGGGAAAAAAAAAAAAAAAAAAACATGCTAAGAGATTATGAAAACAAGTTTAGGGACCATTTCTCAAAGACAGAATTCTTTCCCAGTCACTAAAAATCTAGTTAGTAGAAGTATCAGCCAAGGGGAGGGGGTATGAGAGAAGGAACAAAAGGGGTCCAAAGTGTCAGGTCAATGTAAAATTAAGAGAGAAGGGGCTGAGGATGTAGCTCAGCAGTTGCGCACCTGCCTACCATGTGCTAGGTCCTGAGTTTGTTCCCCGGCGTGCACGCGCACACACGCACAAATCTTGTTTCCCTCAGATATTTGTTTAAAATAGTATTTAAAAAAAAACAAGCCTCTTCCTACCCTTCTTTTTATCCTTCCCCTTCACATTGCCTTCAGGAGTCACGCTTGCTAACAGTCAGGTGTCCCCCACACAGGACTACCAGGGAATTGGCAAGCCCTGCACCTGCAATCAGCTTGGCATGTCTGGTGACAGGTGATATACAGCTCCCTATATTTCCCCCCTTTTGTCTAAAAAAATGAAACTCAATAAATTTGGACACTTCCAAAAAGACTTCCCAGAGTATTGTTCATTTAACAACTAACTCCTAAATTTAAGTTTCTACTCCTTTCTTAGTGTGAGACTCAGTGGAATAAATAATACTAAAGCATTTGAAGGCTTTTGGAAGAAAGACACTATGGAAACATGAGGAATTACCGCTTGAATTGGTAAAAGCACAAGTTAAACCTTGTTTCTTTAGAAGTTTTGAGATCAGAGATAATAATAAAATTGACGTAGGAGCATGTTTCCAGAGACTATCTAACCCATCCCAGATCCGTCTCTATTTTTTTTGTCAGCTCACTGACCATCTGACCATGACGCTTTCTAATGACTAGGTCCAAAAATCCAACCTTCTCCCCTTCCCAGGCTACTGCTGCCACATCGTGAAGTCAATTCCTAAAAGTCACAAAACAAGATTTTGACGTGAGGGGATGTCCCCCATTTAGAGTTCCCTCTAGATAAGATACTGGAGGTTTCATTCAGGGAATTCTTGAGAGAAAACAATAGGAGGATGAAGGACTGCGAGGATCCCCCACCCCCAAAGAAAAATATCAATAAAGTGACCCTGTTGACAGTGCAAAGCAGTGCTCCAATCTGGGGTCAAGGCCAGAGCAATGGACACCTTATCCCACTCATCCTCATCCTCTTCCTCCGATAAGGGCCCAGCCCATACTGAGCCTTTCTTCATGAGAGCCTAGAAGTCTTTAAAAAAAAAAAGCAATTGAAAAGGGGACAAAGGAAAACTGGTACTAAGAGGACTTTCCAGTCTGTTTCTGGCGGTGAGTCCAGAAAGATGCCTCAGGTTCCGCTGTTCACCTGCCTCTTCATTACGGTCACCCCACTATCATCCCTGGGTGAGTCTGGTGTCAAGAACTTGGCACAATGTACTTGTCGTTGTTACAATTTGCTATTTTGTAAGGATTGTTAAGAAATAGGTTCCAGCAGTTTAAATACTGTTTCTAGATTCATGTCAGAAAAGTCACTCATAATTTATGAAACTTTACATGTTCCTTTAGCCTCTTGCCTGGGTACCCAGAATTCCCATGAGCCTGCGGTCTCCAACACCTTTCCATGAACTAATTATTTACTGGAGTATATGAAAGAGAAATTGTAACCTTTTTGTATTCTAGGCACTTTTCCAGTTCGAACTTTAAGAGTAAAAAAAAAAAAAAAAAAAGATTTTTAGATTTAAGGATAAAATTTTCCTTTAACGAATGCAAGACACTAAATGCTCTGTGCTTTAAAGGGCACAGGTCTGGATAAAGCAAACTCATTAGTTTTGACCTTGGAAAATACTTGTGACTTTTTGCACAGACCAAGCACCTTTTAAACTCCCTCTGTCCTCAGACTTGGCTCCAAATTAGCCAACTAGGCAAGGGAAGGTCTCAGTTCCAGCTACTAACAGATTTCTCCCTTATTTCTTTCTCCAACACATGAGTTCTAACTGGAAGAGAGTGCAGGAGTTGGGATAGAGAGAAGCAACCTTGGCACTCTTGTGTAGCTCAGAATTCCACACTGATTTCTTTGAGGTCACTTGGGCTGTGCTCTGGCATCTTTAAGGATACACATTAAAAACTAGGTTTGAGCAAGTTAGCAAGTCCCTAAGCAACTTAGTGGACCCTGTCTAAAAATAAAAAATAAAAAAGGCTGGGGATGTGGCTCAGTGGTAAAGCAACCCTGGGTTCAATCCCCAGTACAAAAAAAAAAAAAAAAAAAAAAAGAGAGAGAGAGATTAGGTTTGAGACCTTAAGGAGGCATGGAAATTGAATGTAGTGCAGTATCCTGGGTGGGATCCTGGGGCAGGCAAAGATGTAGGTAGAAACTAAGAAAATATGAAAAAAAATGTGGACTTGAGTTAATAACTTCTCAGTGATTCTTTTACAATGGCAAAGACACCACACCACGTGTGTGTATAATGTATGTGTGAGGGGAAACTGGTTGCGGTGTGTGGGGGAACTCTTCTCAATTATTCTGTAAATCCAAAACTGTCCCCCAAAATAGACTTGAGCCACCTGTCGTTCAACACCTGTATATTCTGTCAGTAACTAACCAAGAGTTGCTCAGGCCTGAGGGGCGCCCTCCCAGCGCCTCCCTCGGGCCTTTCCTTCCACTCTTCGGGTTTACTCTCCTCGGGCAGCTCCCACGTCCTCCCGTTATCCCCACACCCTTTCCAGATCCCCGACCCCCACCCCCAGCGCTTCTAGGATGTTGGACTCAATGCCAGAAGCCAGGGGTAGGGGGGACCTTTGGGGCTGCGGTGGGCGCTTGCCCTGCAGGAGAGGGGAAGCGACAGACGACAGGGCGAGAGAGGAGAGGCTGGAAGGAGAGGGGAGGGGAAGGAGAAGCCGCAGGGACCAGTGGGGCCTGGGAGGGAGGGAGGGAGAGGGACGGAGGGCAAGGGCTTCCCGACGGCGCTGGGGGACGGTTTCTGGCCCCTCGGTGCCCTCCGCGCCGCGGCGCCTCCTGCGTCCGGGAGAAGCGCGGGGTCGCGACCCCGGGCCTCAACCCCCTGGCGGGAGGCAGCCCGGCTGCCCTTCGGGAGGCATTCCCGTCGAGGAGTCTTCACCCCATCGAGGATCAGTGTGCAAAATACTGATTCTGGCCCCGAATTGAGGCTGAAAACGGGGTTTAACACCAGCGGCCAGATTATTAAAGGACTGAATTATGGCCTTCGAGGGGGATGGAAGCGTTCGACGTCAGCATGTGCGCAGTGATCTGGGCGCGGCGGCGCTCGCCCGACGGCAGGTTCGAGGCCAGCCTCCGCAAGTTAGCGAGGCCGTGTCTTAAAATAAAAAATAAGAAAGGAGAGGGCTGGAGATGCAGCGCAGTGGTAGAGCGCCCCTGGGTTCAATCCCCAGTTTGAAAACAAAACACCCAAACCGAGCAAGATAGATAAATAGATGTTATTTTGCAGGGGTTGTGGGTAAATTTCTCTTCATGCCCCAATTCCCTGCAACTGGCGAGGAAGTGAACTTTTAACAGCGCAGGAACTCACAGCTAACTTTAAGGGAAAACTTTATAAATCATGGAATAGTCATTATGAGAACTTCTGTAGAAGCCATTAAAAGTTGAGTGTCTAACCATTTCTTATAAAATTACAGCGAGGGAAGTGAGCGAGATATTTCTATGAATTTGTAATCACCTGTGAAATTGCTCTGGAAATCTTGCTTGGCAAGAGAGCAGGCCAAAAGAAGGGAAGAGGATTGAATTGAACCCAGGACCTTCTGCATGCTAGGCAAAGGGCTCCACCACCAAGCTACACTCTTAGCCCCACTGTTTTTTCACGTGTATTGTCTTTTTTTTTTTTTTTTTTTTTTTTTTTTTTTAAAGAAGAGAGTCTGAGGACAATTCTTCCCCTCCAGGGACATTAAACTACAGTCTAGGGCTCTGTCGAAATACCTCAGGGACATTTTAAAAGAAGGTTGTTCCTGCCATCTGCCACTCTGTGAATGTGTTATTTCCAAAAAATGCAATATCCCACTTATTTTTTGTCCCAAACTGTCATATTATCTCTGGGAATCACTTGCCAGTACACTGTGTATTTTAGAGCAGCTGATATGTGCCTGAGGCCTTTTCCTTTTCAGTGGAATAAGCTTAACACATTCTTTATCAAGTCAAATCTCCACTAATGCAAAATTCTATCTATAATCTTCTTTACACATGGCCATCCAAATTTTTGGTTTGTTTGTTTTAATTTCCAAAGAACACTGTGATACGGCCTCTCCCATGACTGAATAGCAGAACTGAAATGTGCTTTCCCATAACTGTTTGTTATTGTAATAAAACACCTAATTCCTCTTCCATAAGGCAGTTCCAGATTTTAAAAAACTGATGTCTTCTTCAGTCTTCTTTTTTCCCCACACTGTAGTCCTCAGCTTCTTCTCCAGTGACTAATGTTTAGGCCCTCTTCTAGAACTGTTCTACTTCCTCTGGACAAATTAGTCAATTACTTTCATTTAAAAAAGAAAGAAAGAAAACGACCTCCAGATGTGAACACAGTTCTCAAAATGTGGTCTTCCCAGGGCAAAGTTCACTGAGTAGAATCCCACCCTGCCCCATGGGAGTGACTATCCTTCCCTCAAATGATGACTGGATAAAAAGCAGAGTTTGATCTAACACTTAGCCTTACCTGGGTTTGAAATAATGTTACAAATCTATAAATGTATGAAGCGTGTTTAACTCCAGTGGAGGAATCTTAAACAGCTACTTTCAGGGACTTCAGACCATTTTTTTCTTGAAATTAAAAAAGTCAAAATGTGAGTCTAGGAAGGTGGACTCGGGCTGTCGAGGTGACCTGAAACATCAGCAGGTGGCTCTGAGTGCCCTCTCCCTTTCCAGCCCTCGATCCTTGTTCTGCTTACATCAGTCTGAATGAGCCCTGGAGGAACACAGACCATGAGCTTGATGAGTCTCAAGGTCCACCTCTGTGTGACAACCACGTGGATGGGGAGTGGTACCGCTTCACAGGCATGGCAGGGGATGCCATGCCCACCTTCTGCATACCAGAGAACCACTGTGGGACACACGCACCCGTCTGGCTCAATGGGAGCCACCCGCTACCAGGCGATGGCATCGTGCAACGCCAGGCCTGTGCCAGCTTCAAAGGAAACTGCTGCCTCTGGAACACCACTGTGGAGGTCAAGGCTTGCTCTGGGGGCTACTATGTGTATCGTCTGGCCAAGCCCAGCGTCTGCTTCCATGTCTACTGCGGGCGTGAGTACTGCCTGTGCGCCTTCCTCCCCAACAAGGCCACGGTAGAGTCAAAGAGAAAGGTGCCACAGGAAGCCCAGTTATGGTGACAGCAGTGTCTAAAACTGAACAATACTGATCTGAGATCCAGGATCCCCCCAGACTGTGACTTTCCTTCCTCCTCCCTTCCCTTCCTTTAGAGACAAAGCCTCTCTAAGTATCCAGACTGGTCCCAAATTTACAGTCCTCCTGCCTCAGCCTCCTGAGTTGCTGGGATTATAGGAATCTGCCACAGAGCCTGGCCAGACTGCGATTTTTGAGATCTAGTCCTAGAATCTTTGAAAAATTCCTGAAAGAAATAGGAAGGGAAAGGAACCATGACTTTGAACTGTTCTGGTTTGTCTTTTATTCCATTCAAAAAAGACGTTAGAAAATGAAATGTTGAGTTAGGTCCTTTGTGAGTATGGAGGACCCTTTTTTTTTTTTTGCTGTGCTGGGGATCAAACTCAGGACCTTGTGCTTCCAAGGCAAGCACTCTACCAACTGAGCTATCTCCCCAGCCCTGGAGGACCCTTTTAAAGGTGTCTGTATAGATCAACTGATCAGTAGACAGATAGATGTTCAGACCTCCAATTGGCAGCATTGTACTTAGTGAGCATCCATTGATTTGTTAAAATGATAAATAATAGAAAGAAGCCTCTTGAGGTCAGTAATGTTTTAGTGGGAAGAAGCCACTTAAGGTCAGTAATATTTTTAGGTGAATTTCTGTATTAATACTATCAAATCTGTGTACTTTTTACAAGTTTGTTGTGCTGGGGGATGGACCAGGGGCCTTGCACATACTAGGCAAGCACTCTACCACTACACCCCAGCCCCATATAGGTTTTTAAAAGTACAGAGTAGGACTTAATATTTACTTGGCCTATAACTCATGTTCGGTGGCATTTCGGATTTACAGAAAACCTATGGCCACCCACGGGCCTGTCTAAAATTGGGAGTCGATCTAAATGACGGAAGATGCCCTGAGCACCTTTCCTTTGGGTTATGAGAACCCCGAGCCAGGAGAACTTCCTTGATGGTGGCTGGGCACTTGTGCCGGGTGACTGCACTCAAGAGACTCCTTCAAGAGTGAGTGTGCTCTGGTGGTGGCGCACGCCTGTTATCCCAGCAGCTCGGGAGGCTGAGGCAGGAGGATCAAAAGTTCAAAGCCAGTCTCAGCAACTTAGAGAGGACCTAAAGCAACTTAGAAAGACCCTGTCTCTAAATAAAATATTAAAAAGGGCTGGGGATGTGGCTCAGTGGTAAAGCACCTGTGGGTTCAATTCCTTGCATCAAAGAGAGAGAGAGAGAGAAAGATCTAGAGAGAGAGGAAGAGTGTGTGTTCCAGTCTTCACCTCTCACAAGAGTGATTTTATCCTTCCATAGATTTTTACGACATCTGTGATGAGGACTGCAACGGCAGCTGCTTGGATACCAGCGAGTGCACGTGCTCTCCCGGAACCATGCTGGGCCCTGACGGCCAGACGTGCTTTGGTAAGAAACTGGACAGGAGGGAGACATGGCTACTAGGACTGAAGGGGTCAGTCAAAGTCTCTTCCTGCCTCAGAGCGCCAGCGTTTCCCAGGTAGTCTCTGAACACTTGCGACAGCATTTGCCTTTTTAGTTTTAAAGCTCAAACCAAATTGATGCTGTGATAGCAACAGTCTAGAACTAAGCAATAGAACTGGGCTCTCTGCATGTAGGCCTAGCTCATGTGGCTAAGTGGGACTTGAAATGTGGCTGGCGTGACCCAGGACTAAGGATCTAAATTTTAGTTTTATTTAATTTTAATTTAAAACTTATGCTTGATTTAGTCATTGGAAAACCAAAAATGTCTGGAACAACCTGAGTAACTATAAATTTTATCTGTATTTACTAACTATCAGTACAGATTGAATATTTCTGATGAAAATCCAGCATCCAATTTGAGATGTGCTATAAATTCATCTCAAAGTGTGTTCCAAAAAACTTGTATTATTTTCTTAAGTATGCTTCCAGGGTTTCTTCAGGCAGATATAAACATATAAATAAATATATGTTTGTTTATTGACCTTTTATTTTTACATCAAAGATGGCCTAGCATATACCCATCTCATCCTTAGCAGTGTGTCTTGGACATCTCTGCCAATTGAAGCCCTAAGTTCCTGCCTGGGGCCTGTGGGCTGCAGAGAGATCATGGATCATCTAAATTATAGGCAGATTTTCATGCTTATGTGCATATGTCAATTTTAGTTATTATTTAGTTTCCAGTTAAACATATCAATTTAAATTACTTATTTTAAATTATAGCTGGGTGTGGTAGTGCAACTCAGGAGGCTAAGACAGGAGGATTGAGGGTTCAGAGCCAGCCTCAGCAATTTAGCAAGGTCCTAAGCAACTCAGTGAGACCCTGTCTCTAAATAAAATATAAAAAGGGCTGCGGGTATGGCTCAGTGGTTAAGTGCCCCTGGTTTCAATCCCCAGTACCCACCCCTCAAAAAAATTACATAATTTTTTCAGGCAGAGAGAAGACTGTAAGAAAATAATATAACAGATACACCCATACCCAGATTTAAATTTTGCTTCCTTTTTAAAATCTAAGTACAGTTTTGCAAATAGAAGTCATTGCTCTCCATCCCAGTTTTCTCTCTCGCCCTCCAGGGGAAATCACGGTTTTGAAGTTAGCATACGTTCTTCTGGCCCCTGTGTTTTAGGTTTTCATCGTTTATGCTTGTCTGGACTGTATAGCATTGCTTGGTGTGTCCCTAGAATTCACATGAGAATGCTGCCTTGTGCCTTAGGGGAGATTTTCTCTGGGGTACACCTTAAGAAGTGAATTCATTGTGTAGAGTAACTGGCTGTAACAATCAACCCCAAGTGACAATGGCCTACATAAGTAGAAATTTAGTTCTTCCGCACATTAAAAAAATCAGTCCCAAGTTAAGTAGTCCAGGTTTGGAACAGAAGGTTCTAAGGAGCCGAAGCCCAGGTGTGGTCACATACTATACCCAGGGAAGATGCTGGCCTCTGCCCACACACTTTACAGGTCGTAGGAAGAAAGATGGGGCCTTGTTAAGATTCTCCTCTTCTGATTGTATGTTTCACATCTACAAGCTTTATGTGTTGGTTTGGTTTTGATTCTGCCTTCTCTTTTTAGACACTTATTTTGGTTAGTATTCTTTTATTTTATCTTTGGTAATTAAATAAAATACTTGTATCATAGATTTCTGAATTATTCTGTTATCTCTGGTTCAAAGTCTTCTGTTATTTTTTATTTTTATTTTTTGGAGGGGAGTGGGTAGCAGGTATTGAACTCAGGGGCACTTTTCCACTGAGCCACATCCCCAGCCCTATTTTGTATTTTATTTAGAGACAGGGTCTCACTGAATTGCTTAGTGACTCACTTTTGCTGAGGCTGGCTTTGAGCTCAGGATCCTCCTGCCTCAGCCTCCCCAGCAGCTGGGATGACAGGTGCGTACCACCATACCCAGTTAGAGGGCAATTCTGATCATGTTCTAACAAAAGACTCTCACAAAATATTTTATTGGGTATTTTCTTCTGCACTGAATTAAAACACAATTTCGTGATTTACAACAACTAGACTTATAAGTCTGTATTTATTTAGCAGCTTTTCAGGAACTCATGAGAAAAAGCGAGATCCATCAACACCAATTAGTAGGTGTATTCAGAACCAAACGCCACTTCATTTCCCACAGTTTTTCCATTAAGAGGAAGTAGTTGGCAAGTAATTAGACACCTTCCACTCAACAGAGGACAGGTGAACCCACGACTTGGTGGGGGAGACCGTGTTGACAGAAGTGATGATGGAGGACCACAGTGGGTGTCATGCCCTGAGGTGATGGTCCTGGAGATTCGGCTCGGGGGCTGGGGACCAGATCAATGGCTCGGCAGCATGGAAACGGTGCGCTTCTCTTCCGCAGATGAAAATGAATGTGAGCGCGACAACGGTGGCTGCAGTGAGATCTGCGTGAACCTCAAACACGCCTACCGCTGTGAGTGCGGGGCTGGCCGCGTGCTCGCCAAGGACCGCAAGACCTGTGAAGGTGAGAGCGGGCGAGGCCGCAGGGCGGGCGAGCTAGGCCGCTTACCCCCAGGGTGCCCACGATGTGGACGGAATTCAGTGACGATTTGATCTCCAGGATCCGACAGGAGGGGATTGTGCAAGAAAGCTACGTTTTTACCAGGGAACCTAAAATAGGGTATTTCGTGTTTCTCACACTTGAACGTGTCCATGAATTGCGTAGGGTTTTGTTCAAGTGTGATTCGGAAAGTCTGGGATACTGCATTTCTAAATAACTTCTAGGTGACACCTGTGCTCCCTCCAAAGAGCACACCTGGAGCAGCAAAGCAACCAGGCAGGCAGCACCAGGGGCTCCTAGGCTGCTTCTCAGCCTCCCGGCTGATGAGAACCCCGGGTCTCTACGCTCGTCCCTGCGGAGGCTCTGCCGCAGGCTAGGATGGGGTCTTCGCGTCCACGTATTTAACTTCCACAGGTGATCCTTACCGTCCAGGAATTTAGAAAATTGGTTTACATGAAGCCATTTCCCCCTGTGTGCTTTGTTTTTACTGAAGATGAATATGATTTTTGGAAATAAAAATTTTGTTTAATTTTAACAGCTGAGATGTACAGTTTATATGACAAAGTAACAAAAAATCCTAATGTATATCAAATAATCGAAATGAAAATTATCTATTATTATTTTTGTTTTTTAAATTGAAAATGATTATACATATTGATGGGATGCCATGTGATATTTTGATAATCTGCTTTGTGAACCTTAGAGACTTCCCTTCTCTAAGGCACGTTTACCTTTGTATATGATCACAGCTGAAATCTCATCACTTCTGCTTCTGTAAATCTGAATTCTCCAGACACTCTTAGCAGAGTGTGTGACGTTGATGTGGAGAGATAAATGACTGAGTTGCTATTATTTACAGAGGATATATGATTTGTCCCACAGAATAATCAAATTTGTAGATTAATAGAGCTGTGGTACTGCTTACATGAATTCATTTCATTCTTGTTACATTCAAAATGATAAAATACTAACCCAGAAGGAAAAATTATGACTGGTGCCCACAATTTATTTTTTGCAACAAGGTTTACTTATTAACTAAGGGAACATTAACTGAAATATTAAACTGCTATCCCTTATAACAAGACTAAATGTATTTAAAATTTTGTTGAATGAGGATAATGTCCTAAATTCTCCCTAAATCTTAATTATTTTATGCAATATTTTTGCATATTTGAATATTAATGAAATGGACCATGAGGAACATTTGTAATTATTCATGAGCACTTTATTGGAACTATTACAGTTAATCCTCTATAATCTTAAAAGCTAATAACCATAACTAAAAAATATTTTAGGGAAAGATAAAAATTATATATGAGTGACACTTCAGAATTAATATGCCTATTTGTAACCCTTACATTTTAGTGATAGTCTAGTGGGACTACTAAATAACTTTCTCTTTTAAAAAATGAACAACCTTTTTAAGTTTTAAAGTAATTTTTATTGTTTTATTTTATAATAAGAGTGTAGGAAAAATGTAGAGGAGTAAAAGGAAGATAATTAAAATGACCTACAATTCCCCTTGCTAGATATGTCCATTTTCAACATTTTGGTATATCCTCCTGAGAAACTTAAATTCTTTAAGGCAATTCAGATTTTCAGTTTATTTTGGCTTTGTATTTTTAGACCTGAAAGAATCCCAAGTGACTATTACAAATATTGAAACAATTCAGAGAAATAAAATGATTTGAGAGAGGTCATTTGGTCAGTGGTAGAGTACTTGCCTAGCATGTGTGAGGCCTTGAGTTCAATCCCCAGTACTGCAAAAATAAATAAGTAAAATATTAAAAATTGTTTAAAAATAGAAAAAAGGTCATTTTTTAGGAAAAATTCCTATAAATTTTGATTTTAATATAACATTTTATGCTTTCTTCTGCACTATTACATGTAGTTTCAGTTATTTCAAAAGCCCATAAATGGTGCTTATGTTCTTTTAAAATATGCAGATTTATAAATAGGTGATAACTAATACCTTTTAGATTTTTTTTTTGGGGTGCTGGGGATAGAACCCAGGGCCTTGTGCTTACAAGGCAAGCACTCTACCAACTGAGCTATCTCTCCAGCCCCCCTTTTAAATTTTTAAAATTATTTTTTAGTTGTAGATGGACACAATACCTCTATTTAATTTATTTATTTTTAATGTGGTGCTAAGGATCAAACCCAGTGCCTCACACATGCTAGGCAAGTGCTCTACCACTGAGCCACAACCCCAGCCCTACCTTTTAAGTTTTGTAAAGATTAATTCATTGCAAATTTATTCTCTCTATACAGTTTCACAAAAATTGAGTTATCCCAAGTTAATTTACTGATGTTCCAAGGAACTAATTTTTTTTTTCTTTTTTGGTAATGGAGATTGAACTCAGGGGCACTTGACCCACATTCCCAGCCATATTTCATATTTTATTTAGAGACAGGGTCTCACTGAGTTGCTTAGTGACTCACTTTTGCTGAAGCTGGCTTTGAACACCAGATCCTCCTGCCTCAGCCTCCTGAGCCACTGTAGTTCAATACTCAGGATTGAGCCTAACCCTAACCCTAACCCTAACCCTCACACATGCTAGGCAAGTGCTCTACTACTGAACTACTTTCCCAGCCCATAGACAAAACCAAACTGAAGGCTATTCTACAAAATTCCTGACCAGCTTGAGAGAGTAGAGCTGTGGATATTGGAAGATCGCTCTTTGTAGTTATAACATTTAATAAACATTTTTGTGTGGGCTTGCCTACATGTCTCAGTGCCAGACTTCTTAGGGAAGAGGATCACTAATGATTCCTTTCTCTGTTTCTACTGCAGACATTGAAGGATGCCATAATAACAATGGTGGCTGCAGCCATTCTTGCCTTGGGTCAGAGAAGGGCTACCAGTGCGAATGTCCTCGGGGCTTGGTGCTGTCTGAGGACAACCACACTTGCCAAGGTAGTACGCGGGCCTCTGCTCTGAGCTATACTTCCTCCTGCCCTGGACCCCCTCCCTCCCCCACAGTGTGTCAGATCCTCATCTTTCAGAACAACATCCTTTGAGCAATTGTGTGTTCCTGAGTCATCATTCCGGAATATTTCACAAGAGGAGATCTCTAGGAAAAGATTTCCCCAAAGCAAACTGTCCTGTGCTGTTTCTCTTTGATTTTCTCTTATTTCTGTGGCTAATAATACAACTACACATTTGAAGTGTAAGACATTAAGCAGTTCTCTTTTCTAACAGATAACATAGGCAAAGCTACGTTGAAGCCCCAGAGAGTGGGTTCTTCTCCCATCCACTGTTCTCTGAGAACCACTATCTGAAAATCTACTTCTTCATGTCCACAATATTAATTCACTAATCTAGCAAATATTTAATGAGTATCTATTTCTTATTTCTTTATATATTTCCCATTGTTCTGGTGTGTCCTCACATACTGGATTCTGATAGTACCCATTAAGTATCTGTAGAGTTTGGAAAAATGAACATGGAAATGTTAAGGAAAAGCAATCTTTTTAATATTAAGTTAAAGTGGAATTTACAGTCAGAGTTTATGGTTTACTGAGCAATGCAGGGACAATTTGGAAGCCTTTCCCAAGTACACTGTGTTTATTACCTCTGCTTTATGGGGCAATAATTTACAGTAAAATCAAAGCAGTGTCATTGTGTCATTTAAGCCTGTATCAAAGCAGTGCTTTTCTGTATTGCCAATAAATTGTGTTGGTGCTAAAAGTTAACACTCTAGATGTTTCACTTTATGGAGTTATGCTAGCCACATTTTGAACCAAATGTTTGCTGAGCTGACACTCAAATATGATAGTTTCTATTTTGAAGAGCAGTATATTTGAAAAGCATTATTTGTCCATAATCTTGGGAATTAAGAATTCTGGTTTTATTCACCAACTTGTTTTGAACCTCATTAATTTCAGAGCAGTTTATATGAGGGAGAAATTGTTTTCCCCAGAAACCTTCCTTATCTTTTCTCCCAATTCAAGTTTCAGTTTTTTGTTTTGTTGTACTAGGAATTGAACCCAGAGGTACTTAACTACTGAGCCACATCTCCAGCCCTTCTATGTTTTATTTTTTTGAGACACGGTCTTGCTAAGTTGCTTAGATCCTTGCTAAGCTGCTGAGGCTGACTTTGAACTCTCGATCCTCCTGTCTCACCCTCCCAAGCTTCTGGTATTACAGACGTGCATCACCTCGCCCCACTGGGTCGCAGTTTTAACAGTAGCCCTCTTTCATGCAGTCCCTGTGTTGTGCAAGTCAAGTGCTATTGAAGTGAGTGTCCCCAGGGAGCTGGTTGGTGGCCTGGAGCTCTTCCTGACCAACACCTCCTGCCGAGGAGTGTCCAACGGCACCCACGTCAACATCGTCTTCTCCCTCAAGACGTGTGGCACGGTGGTCGATGTAGGTTCCCCCTGTGGGCATTTGGGAAAATATCAAAAGCCAGTTTCTTGGGAGGTGGTTGTCAGAGCTATGCAGTACGACTTGTCATAGATGAGCTATCTCCACAAAAAAGAACCGAGCTCTAAACATCGATGTTGTTCAGTTCATAAACACATTATCAAACGTGCTGTGGAGCTGTCATGCTGAGGATTGGAATTAGGAATTCTGCCCTTCCTGTTCTCACACAGCCCTCTGTCTCCCATCCATGCAGATATTTCCCTGCATGCACCAGCACCAGTGGTACTAGGGGCCTGGCTCTGTCCCCTCTGAGCAGTCATTTTATTTGAAGAAAGTGACTAATTGAGATGATGGTGTATTTGTGATGAAGTGAATGAGTTCAAATATTGAAGCAGGTGGAGGTAAAAAGGTTTCTACCGGGCTGAGGCTATAGCTCAGTGGTAGAGCGCTTGCCTAGCACATGTGAGGCACTGGGTTCGATCCTCAGCACCACACAAAAATAAACAAATAAACCAAAGGCATTCTGTCCATATTACAACTACAATTTTTTTAAAAAAAGGTTTATACTTTCATCCAAAAATTTCACACAGCCCCCTGCCGGACAGTCTGAGGGGTATTGAGATAAGATGCCTGTCTGGTAGGAACTTGCACCACGACCCTGAGATGACAACACATAAAATATAAATAAGAGATGAACCATGAGACAGAAGACAGGGCCTCTAGGAGCTCAGTAAAGGAACAAGTGGGACTTGGATCAGGGTGGAAATGTGTGCAGGACTCGCACATAAGCAGAGGACAAGCAGGAGGCTTTTAGATGGGAACAAACGAGGAGAGTCAGAGAGGGGAGTATTCAGGCCTGTGCCGAGGTGAATGGGCGTGCTGCCTGCCTGGCAAGGCGTTCATGCTGGTGGTCCCACTTTAGGCAGGTTGTGTGGATTCTTTCTGTGGATAATAAAGGAGATGCCACATGATAGGCTGGCCCCACTCTGGTGCACAGCAGAGCAGACAGCATTGGAGATAAAAAGCTGGAAATCATCTGCACCGAGTGAGTGCTGACCCAGGTTGTGCTTGCAGCTGGATTGCCAGGTCCAGAACTCCTGAAAAAATAACTCACAGACGCCATCCTTTTCTAAAATACCAGAGCTTGGAATTTGCTGAATGCACACGGATCAGGTTTTATGAGCAATGCTCCAAAAGAACGTTGGGTTGACCAAGCAGTAGTACGTGAAATTCTTACCGTCAGGTTGTCTCACTAATACGGCAACAAAAAATCGATCCTCCAGCTTAGGCCACCAAACTGTTTTGATGTAAACAGATGTTTGGAGAAAGTTATGTGAGGAGGGGGTAAGCTCTGCAGAAATAAACAAAATCTCTTCCTCTCCTTGCCCTGGCCTGGCTCAGGTGGTGAATGACAAAATCGTGGCCAGCAACCTGGTGACAGGTCTACCCAAGCAGACCCCAGGCAGTAGTGGGGACATCATCATACGGACCAGCAAACTGCTGATCCCGGTGACCTGCGAGTTCCCGCGCCTGTACACCATTTCTGAAGGATACGTTCCCAACCTTCGAAACGCCCCGCTGGAAATCATGGGTCGGAATCATGGCATCTTCCCGTTCACCCTGGAGATCTTCAAGGACAATGAGTTTGTAGAGTCATACCGGGAAGCTTTGCCCACCCTCAAACTTCGCGACTCCCTCTACTTTGGCATTGAGCCCCTGGTGCACGTGAGCGGCCTGGAGAGCCTGGTGGAGAGCTGCTTTGCCACCCCCACTGCCAAGGTCGACGAGATCCTCAAGTACTACCTGATCCAGGACGGGTAACTGTGCTGCTCCTGCCGCTTCCTTAGTCCCAGCACATCACCCGCCCCGAGATCGAGGGCATGCACAGTCAGTTCTTAAGGCCGCACGGGGCTCTTACCTGCCTTTTATTAGTTCAGGAGCTGTTTATTAATATCTGGGAGGTAAAGACATGTGAGGGAGAGGAGAGTTAAAAATGATATTGGGCACAGGGTCTCACGCCTGTATTCCTAGCGACTTGGGAGGCTGAGGCAGGAGGTTCACAGGTTCAAGGCCAGCCTCAGTACTTAGCAAGGCCCTGTCTCAAAATTGAAAATAAAGAGGGCTGGGGATGTGGCTCAGTGGTAAAGTACCTCAAGTTCAATGCCAAGTACAAAAAAAAAAAAAAAAAAAAAAAGAGTCCAAAGTGACTAACTGGTACCATTAAATCAAGACAAAAGACATACTCAGAAAAGCAGATTTGAGATATAAATATTGAATTTGATCAAACAAAATAGTATACTGAATAATATTACATTTTGAATACTTGCAGGATACCTAGGAAGGGAAGGTCAGTGGGCAGTTGGATATGTGTATCAGGCTCAGGAACAAGGTCAAGACTAGAAGTAAGACAGGAAGCAGCTCCGTTTATAGCTGGAACTGCGGGATCAGAGAAGGCCCGGGTGTGTGAGGTGGGGCTGAGCCTGTTCAGGCACCTGAGGTCACGTGGACAAGGGGAAGTGAGGCTGACACAGGAACCGGGAAGTTTTGACCCAATGACAAAAGAAATTAAATGAGACCCAAGAATTTGAGGAGTTTTCACTCCAGGAGAGGGGAAACAGCACTAAGGGAGGGAAAATTCAGGCCACCTGTTAACAAAGGAAGGGACTGGCCTTTTGTGAAATAGCTGAGCTGAAAGCTCCTTGGAGCCAGCTTGGTGCCACCCTACACCTGGTCCCTATGGTTAGTTTAAGAATAGGAGGGTGAGAAAAGACATATTCCATACACTGTAAGGCGGGGAGTGGAACAGGTTATGAATTCAGGCCTGCCAGTGCATCCGCCATTTTGCCCCCGTTCTGGTCCTTGCCTGTCTCAAAGCAGCAAGTTAGACTACTCTTTTAATAAGTTTGATACTGAAGAAGAGAGAAGAAGTACTTGGTAGGTTTTAGGAGAAGAAAAGATTTCCATGGAATCTCCTGAGGATCCCCTGACTGAGTTCTGTAGGTGCGTTAAGGTATCATTGAAAATTCCAATTGCTTACATTCCCCAGAAAATTACAATCACACCCCAAACTCAGAGTGTTGTCTCTTGAGTTTCTTCCTCTTTCTAAATGTCAGTCGGGACAAGTCCCACACAAGGTCAGGAGCTGCTGCGGCCCAGCCTGGGAAGGGTCCAGTGAGAGCCACTCCAGTGTGCCTTGGGTTTTTCCCTTTGCTGATGGGCCTGCAGACCCTTGGAAATTTCTAGTTTGCTTTAGCAAACGCTCACCACAGCCTTCACCTTCTGCTGTCAATCCCTTACACAGTGATTTTTCAACCCTTGATGCTGTTTAGGATCAACTGGGAAACTTTTTTAAAAAAAGCAATGCCCAGGGCTGGGGATATAGCTCAGTTGTGGACCAGGAAAATGGCTTCCTAAACCCTCCTCACAAACCTCGGCTCCAGGAAGCCCCCTGGGAATCCACTGGACAGGAAAATATGATCTCATCACAGCCCTCCTGAAAACCTTTCAATGGCTCCTTCTTACCCTTGGTGGGTAAATTCAGCTGTTTTCCAGGAGGGCTTTCAGCCTCAGATTGTCATCGACTCATTTTCACAGTAGGGAAAATCCATCATTCTGAGCAGCTTTGGGAGGTCAGTCACAGCGGGGGCTGTAATGGAGGGGCTCCGTAGCCCTTTGGATTTTTAGTCACAGTGAAGTAATTTCCAGAATTTTAAAAATGAAAAGCAGAAGCATCATTTTCTTTCTCTCTCTCTCCCTCCCTCCCTCTCTCTGTCACATACTTAGTGCTGATTAAGGATGACTTTTGCTCCTTTTTAATTTTTTTTTTACTGCCTTAATGGAGTATTCTTCAACTATAGTAAGTGAAGACACTTGAAGTGTGCGGTTTGCTGGTTCCAGCATAAACACTGCAAAATCAGCCCTGTAATTAAGATCATGAACAATTCTCTCACCCTAAATGTTTTCTCCTGCCCCTCATATGTACTTTTTAAGAAAGTATATAATCATAACTCATGTACTGGAAACGAGTACCCTGCAGTCTCAACAATGCCTGTGAAATTTGCTTGTATATTTGTTATTCAGACTTTTTGTTTTATATAGTTCTAAGACTCTGCCCTATTTATTTTTCTAGCCATTAGAACATATAAGGGAGGAAAAATAAATAAATATATATAGCAAAAGAAAAAGGCATATGCAAGAACTGAAAACCACAGGTGTGCGGGCCTGTTTTGTGGGCAGGTGAATAGCACCAGCACAGGGATGAGAGGGATAGACAGGGAGATAACCCTACTCAGCAGGGCTGCGGCCCTCAGCTCTGACCTGGGCCTTCTCCAATTTCTGCTCCTGCCAGATGGAGTTACTAGCAATTCAAACTGGAGTTCCTTGTCGCGTCCTGATGTGGCATGTACTGTTTCCTATGCCTGAAATCTTCTTCCCACCTTTTTTTCTATCTCATTCTTTCTGGCCCTTCAAGGTTGAGCCAGGTTTACTTCCTCCTTGAAGCCTTCCCTGATCTGTCCCACGGTGATCTAAAAGCCCTCTTTCCTTTTCCTTCTTCCTCAGTGCTTAGCAGAATTGGGGTGGGGGGGGGCATCATTAAATATTCGTTAAGAGAATTATAAATGAGCATACCAGTAATTGGGACTAGGCTGCAATCTTAAAATAAACATAATACACTTTACTTGTATCCATAAATTATTTGATTATTCATTTAAAAAATTATTCATTGCCTTTAGCTTAAATTTAAATCAGGCTGGAACACATCCAATGCGCTTCCCACTGGTTTCAGTTGGTATACCCTCTGGAATGCAAAACAATTTAACGCTAGTCTAAGAAAAATATAATTAGAAAGTGAATTTCAGAAAAAGAAGCATTGGATTCTAAAGACAAGTGTTGAACAACATTTTGGTAAATAATTATTTTGGCTTCTCCTATATCATTTTCTTTTAGGATATGAACTTGGAATCGTCAGAACTAGCATTGTCTAATCACAGCAAACATAAGAGTCCAAATTTGTCCTGGATTCTATTCTGTGATGTTATCTTATAATAACCTTTTTTGCCTCATTTTCTCTTTTAAAGAAGAATAATAGTATTTTAGATAGACAAATGGAAAATGCTGAGGGCATTACATGAAAATCATGATTTTAATATTGTTACTATTGTTAGCCTAGATACCCAGATACTAGGCTAGCATGGATTTCTTTTTTTTTTTTTTTAAGTACTGGGAAATGAACACAGGGGCTCTTTACCACTAAGCTACATCCCCAAACCTTTTTATTTACTTATTTTTATTTTTATTTTGAGACAGCGTCTTGCTAAGTTGCTCAGGGCCTCACTAAATTGTTGAGGCTGGCCACAAACGTGATCCTCCTGCCTCAGCCTCCCAAGTCTTTGGGATTATAGGCCTGTGCCACTATGCCTGGCAATATTACTCTTTTTTATTTTTATTTTTTGTGGTGCTGGGAATCAAACCCAGTTCTTTGCACATGCTAGACAAGCACTCTGCCACTGAACTACAACCCCAGCCCCAGTATTGCTCATTTTTATATCCTCTGCAGCACCCAGCAGAGGGTCTTGCATGGATTAGGTGTGCAAACAATACTTATAACATAACTGGAAGATCATAGAAATTACTTTTACCTCAAGAAAGTAAAAATGAATAAATAGATACAAAAACCTCATTTCAGAGACTTTTGTTTCTGAGCCCCACTTTTTTATGGGCCTAGTATCAAATTATTAGACACCCATAAAAAGGCAATTACACCCAGGAAAAAAAGAGTCCCTTTAGCATTTAGAAGAGTACAAATAACACAAGGGTGACCCTTGACCTGTAGGAGAAAATGTTCATCTGAAACTAAAACCATGACGGTGGAGCATCAGTGATGTGTCTTTCCCCAGCTAAACCGGACGTGAACCCCAGACCCTGCCCCATTACAGCTTATCATTACATTCAGAAGAGGAATTGAAACAACTGGAGGTGAATGACTTCTCCCCAGTTATTCCCTAAGAAAGTTAAATATGTGCCCGTTCTTCAATGCTTGGATTGTGATATGTCCACTTTTGTATCCCCTTGGTGTCTATTAGGTGATCTGTAAATAGTTATTAAATCTAAGAATACTACAAAAAGTCAGAATTCCTGCAATATATTACAAATGAAAAGTCAGCCTTACCAGTCAAAGATCTTTTTGACACAAATGTTATTGACGTTGCTAATACTTAAACACATTAACCCGCAGGAAATGCTGGGGCCAGTTTGTAGGCTCATCAGACAAAGGTACGGTCAGACTCCCTCAGCCAGCAGCTGTGCCTGCAGACGCCTCCACAGGGAGGGAATTACATTTTCCTTCCTTAAAAAGCTTGAGTGCAGCCCAGCCCGCCCCACCCACTTTGCCTCTCTTTGGGCCAGATGAGTTGGACAGGGTAGTTTTTCCACCTCTGTGGAAACGATCAAGTCTTATGTGCTGTCGTCCTACTTTCAGCTGCGTCTCAGATGACTCCGTGAAGCAGTACTCATCCCGGGATCACCTAGCCAAGCACTTCCAGGTTCCGGTCTTCAAGTTTGTGGGCAAAGACCACAAGGTGAGCTGAACACTTTTTTTTATCCTGTCACCCCAGACCTGAGCCTCCTTCATGTGTCCCAGTGTGTTGACATTCTAGGAGCCCATGAATAGGATCTGCATGAACCCTGAGAAAATATAGTGAAACTGGCCACCAAGAAGCTTAACATCTCCATGCATGTCACAGGTGCCTTGCTCCCAAAAACTGTGCTGTTCAAAGAGAATATATCATAGGACTGGAATTTGAAATCTGTGTGGGCAGGTGTGGATGAAGAAGCCATTGTAGGGTTCAACTGCAGGCAAGTGATATGGACAGGAAACTCACAGAAAAGACAGTGAAATGGGAAGTGAAAATCGTACCTAAGATGCCAATTGTAAGACACCATGTAATTAAAAAAAATTTTTTTTAGTTGTAGATGGACACAATACCTTTATTTATTTATTTATTTATGGTACTGAGGATCAAACCCAGTGCCTCACACTTGCTAGGAAAGTGCTCTACCACTAAGTCATCCCCAGCCCTATTTTGTATCTTATTTAGAGACAGGGTTTCACTGAGTTGCTTAGCACCTTGCTTTTGCTGAGGCTGGCTTTGAACTCGAGATCCTCCTGCCTCAGCCTCCCCAGCTGCTGGAATTACAGGTGTACACCACTGCACCCAGCTGAAATTATAAAAATTACAAATTAAAACACTTGGACAGTTATAAGGAGAAGTATACAGTGGTCCTACAAATCGGCACACTTTCTGGAAAGTTATCTGATAATATGTAATTATAATAATTAAACCGTCATATTCTTTTATCTAAAAATTCTAATTCTGGCAGTTTCCTCAAAGACAAAACCAAACAAACAGGTTTATTGTGTTTGGAGAGCATCATTTTAAGGAAAGAAGGAAGTCCACAAACTAAGCTAAGGGCTGTGGTATATAAATTTAATTCAATATTAAACAGTTATTAAAATGATAAATGTGAAATATTTATGTGCATATTAAATACACACACACACGGATAAACTTTATAAGAGTTTATACCAAAAAGATTATACAGTGTAACAAAGTGGAAGTGTTTTTGTCATCTACAGTTATTGAAGTGTTTAAGACAGAGGGCCAGGCAAGGTGATGCATGCCTGTAACCCCAGCAGCTCTGGAGGCTGAGGCAGGAGGATCACAAGTTCAAGGCCAGCCTCAGTAACTTAGTGAGGCCCTAAGCAATTTAGGGGGACCCTTTTGCCCTGGGTTTAATCCACAATGTAAATTAATTAATTAAGTAAGTAAGTAAGGGACGTCAGAGGGTGACCTTTCTCGGGCTGCCTGTATGCGAGTCCCTGTGCTTTCCTGCGGCATCCGGCATCCGTCTTCCTGAAGGGCTGCTGAACTGACGGCAGACCCTCCTCGCCACCTCCTCTAGGCAGTGAGCCTCAGCAGCTTCTCATAGAGAAGACAGGTCACTACAGAGGCGCAGGGCCAGTGTTCTTCCCAGACCTCAACGTGCCCTGGCCAAACACAGAAGTTACAGGTGTGGGCTTTAAATCACCCACGTGACTCAAACTCCAGCTGCACCACATTATTAAATGTGTGAACTGGAAAAGTTCCTTATCCTAAGGATCAGTAAAACAGGGACGGTCACGTCCAGCTCAGAGTGTGCTGTTAGGACCGAGACGACGCTGGGGACATCGAGTGCTGTGTCAGGCTCCCCTGGGTGCCCACAGGGACATCTGTTCTTCTTTTGGGGGGCGGGGTGCAGGGGATTGAACCCAGGGCCTTGTGGCTCACAAGGCAAGCGCCCTACCACCTGAGCTACATCCCCAGTCCTAGCACTGGAATCTGTTTTTAATGAGGCTCATTATCACCTTTTCAGGAGGTGTTCCTGCACTGCCGGGTTCTGGTCTGCGGGATGCTGGACCAGCGTTCCCGTTGTGCCCAGGGTTGCCACCGGCGAGTGCGGCGCTCGACAGAGGAAGGAGAGGACGCTGCGGGCCTGCAGAGCCACATGCTTTCCGGTGGCCCTATCCGCATCGACTGGGAGGACTAGTTGGTTGCAATACCTGAGTCCCTGCCTTGGGCTACTCTCCTTTCTGGAACTTCTCCCCACAACCTCTAAGAACATCCCAGAACCTCCTAGAACACCTGCCTGCTTTAAACCGGGTACTGTGGGTTTACACAGACTCCCAGAAGGACTCGCTAATTCTGGTTCATTGGGTCGGAAGAGGTCACAGTGCTGCTGACCAGCTGCCTGGGTGGGGCTTCAGCTTCCTAATGTAGAAGGCTCAGCAGTCACACGGAAGGCTCCTCCCATCCCTTCCGTTTCTTTCCCACAATTAAATAACTCATGTATGACGCAATAGGGCACTAAAATCAGAACCTGGGTATGATGTTTGGAGTTAGAAGCCTAAAAGAAACTAAATCGTTACTAAAAGTATGTCCTAAATACTGAGACTCCCTAAATATGTAAAAATAATTATACCCTGAAAACTCAATTCAAATAGACTTCAAATAGAATAGAGGATTTGGAAGCTCATCAATAAAACAATGTGTAATAAGAACATGCTATTTGGTTTTTCTCTTGCATAATATTTTCTTTTTGATGTTTTATATTGCCTTAAGTGAAATATTTTTACTTAATAGATATTAATAAATTCACCAACAGGCATTGAAGTGGTTTGGTAACTGAACTATAAACAAAATTAGTTTAGTATCAAATGTCCTGAGAATTGGTATTCTATGCCCTTAGGTCAGTAAGGCAATAGAAAAAGGTATAAAATTATATCATACTCTATTTCATAGGTGCTTAATCAATTTTATTGAAATAAACATCATAAACTACAAAGATAAATGTTATCTACATCAAATCCACTTTCTTGATATGTCACCTAATATTATGACTTTTTATGTTAAGATCAAGAAAAGTGTTTGTTCTTTTTCTTTTTAAAAGAAGCTACAATTGGGCTGGGGTTGTGGCTCAGTGGTAGACTGCTTGCCTAGTATGTGTGAGGCACTGAGTTACATCCTCAGCACCACAAATAAATAAATTAAAGGTATGGTGTCTGTCTGCAACTAAAAAAATTTTTTTAAATTAGGTACAGTTGACAATTCTTAATGGAGCTGGTAGAAATAACAAAAGGAGTAAAATGACTTGTAACAGAGGCAGGCAACCTTTCCTCTCAGGGGACACTTGGTAAATAAATGTTTTAGGTGCTCTGGGTTCTTTGTCACAAATACTGGGTTCTGTGGTTACATTGCAAGAGCAGCAATAGACAAATACAACACAGGCTTAAGCCAGGTGAGTGTGCTGTGTTCTGAAAGGCTGTAAAAAAGCAGGCTTTGAGTACAGTGTGGTAGCACACTCCCATAAACCCCAGCTATCGGGAGGCTGAGGCAGGAGGATCCTAAGTTCAAGGCCAGCCTGGGCCACTGAGATCCTGTCCCAAAATAAAAAAATTTAATTAAGGGATGGGAATGTTGCTCAGAGCTAGAGCACTTGCCTAGCATGCAAAAGGCCCTGGGTTTGATCCTCATCACTGGACAAACAAACACACACAAAAACAAAACAACAATAACAAAAAACAGGGATGGACTGGATTTGGCCTGTGGGACTTACTTTGTTGACCAATTCCTGATCTAGATTAGTGGTCCTCCTCGGGCATCAAAATCACCTGGGGAGCCCTTGTAACCTGCCAGTGTGGGGGCATCCGCACCCCAGGCTTTTTGGCTTGATTTTAATCCAGTCACAGCTGGGAGCTCCCGACTACAGGTGGCAGGGACTTCCCTCAGTTCTTACCAGGTGCAACTCAGACCTAACCGCACTTAACATCCGGGGATACCACAGGGGCAGGCCACTAGGACAGACTGGCACCTCAAAGCTCTACTTCCAGCGGGCCTTGATCAGGTAAGCCTCTGGCCCTGTCCCCTGTTTCAATCTCTTCAGCACTAGTGGAAATCACTGTTGTCATAGAGGAACTTACCTGATCTGTTCTCTTCTAAGTGAAATGGAAAGATAAGCGACAATGGAATTCATTCATCTCTATTCAAATTTTCTAAAAAGTACACTTTATTAAACATGAGGTGCTTGCTGGCAACTGAAACATGGGCCAGAGGAAAGTCATTGCTTTGCAACTGGTTGGACTCCCCAGAATTTCACATATGAAAGTCATGATCAGGTCCAGAGATAGGAGAGCTTGCTTGTAGTTTCATCTTTAAGCTGAGAACTGAATTTCCAGGCACACGTGCCTCGGCTGCGAGACCAGAGTTCAAGTGAAGTACAGCCTTCAGTCTCTCCACATCGCTTTCTCAACTTCCCTCAAGTGATTCAACTTGCTGTTTCCTTTCTCCTGCTTTATGGTATCCAAACTGGTGGAAGAAAGGCTGACACACATCTGCCGCGTCAGCATCTCTGAGACTGACGGCTGTGATGTCACTCAGAACCAGGAAGGAATCGCCTCATCCTCATAATTCTTCCTTCTCCTCTTCTGCACAGATGCACGCTGCCCGTTGGCTATTCATAAAGGGTCGGCAGCCCAAGGTCCATACGGTATTGAACACGGTGTCAGCCAGAGAATCACAGGCTACTTGAAAAAGAAGAAGAGATATATAAAGGTGAACACAGAGGACTCTCCCTAGTGGTATCATTGTGAGGAGACAGCAGGTTTTCAAGGATGACATGATACCCAGAGCAAGCAGGAGTGGGGCCAGTCATCCGAATACAGAATTAAAAGGAAAAGCACGCATTTAAGACAGACTTTTTACAGAAAAACTACCATCCAATCCAATAAAGTAGAAAACACTTTGAGGTGCCTTTCATTTGTGGGACCCCCTGATCTAAATAGTGGCGAGTAATCAGAATCTCCGTTCCTGCTCAGTTCACCGTCTCACAGGATACTCCCCCATGACACTACCACCGTTCCCTGCAGCTTTCCCTGTTCAGGTACACTCAGTCATTCCCTGATCGAAAAACACTTGAGTGTGACACGCCGGTCAGCCATTCTCTTAGGTGCCAGGGGTGCAGAGACAAAAGGCATCATCCCCAACTCAGGGACCCCACCAGGCGGTGGACAGGATGGGCAGGTCCACAGGGAGTTCCACTGCACCATGACGACAGTAACCCCAAGGAGGTGGGGGAGCCCCCGGAAAAGGTCTCTGATCCTTTGGGGCAAGGATTCTTAGGAAAGGCATCTCAGAGGAAGTAAGATATCTGTTTCAACTTCAAGAATGATCAGGAAAATGAAGTCCTGAGACATGCTACAACTTGGATGAATCTTGAAAACGTTATGGGAAGTCAAAGAGGCCAGACACAAAGGGTGTGATCCCACTTACATGAAATGTCCAAGGTAGGTCATGCAGAGAGGCAGAGAGCAATTGCCGGGGCTGTGGAAAAGGGACGTGAGGAGTGATTGCTAATTTCTTTGGAGGCTAATGAAAACGTTTTGGAATTAGACTGTGGTGATGGTGATCACGCACAACTCTTTAATGAATACATTAAAATCCACTGAATCATACACTTTAAAAGGATGAATTTCATGGCATGGGAATGATATACTAATAAAAATTAGTTTATTGAAAAGACAAAAAGTGTTGACAAACTTTTAGCTAGACTGACAGAGAGAGAACAGACTCAAATTTCTATATTCAGGAATTAAAGAGGAATATCACTGCTAATCTTACAGAAATAAAGAGGATTGTAAGGGAATACTATGAATAATTGTATGCCCCAAAATACGTGACTTAAAGGAAATGGATGAAGTCCTGAAAAGACATACATTGTAGAAGCTGACTCAAGGAGAAACTTAGAAAATGTGAAGAGTGGGGCTGGGGAGATAGCTCAGTCGGTAGAGTGCTTGCCTTGTAAGCTCAAGGCCCTGGGTTCGATCCCCAGCACCCCCATCCCCCCCCCAAAAAAAAAAAAAAAAAAAGAAGAAAATGTGAATAGATTTCTAGTATATATACATACAATTACTAATTCAAGTTCTTGAATCAGTCATTTAAAAATTCCCACAAATATATCACTAGGGAATTTTGCCAGACATTAATAACAATCTTTTCCAAACTCTTCCAAAAATTACTAAAAGAGGAACTGTTGCCCAGTGAGGTCAATATTACTGTAATACCAAAACCAGACAAAGACATCACAAGAATAACAAACTATCCTGCAATATCTCTTAGGAATATAGGTGAAAATCTTCAGTCAATAAATTTCAGTCAACAATCTCCAACTAATAAACTGAATCCAGTATAATATAAAAGAGCATTACAGCATGACCAAGCGGGGTTTATCTTAAGAATGCAAGGTTGGTTTAACATACCAAAGTCAGTTAATACAGACTACAAGTCAGTAGAATAAGGGACAAATAGCACATGATGCAGAAAAATGTGGGAAAAAATTCAACACATTTTCATGATGAAAACACTCAACAAACTAGGAAAGAACTTCCAAAGAAAAGACACAGCTAAAATCCCACTCCATGGGAAAAGACTGAATGCTTTTACCCTGAGGTCAGGAAGAATACTAGAATGTCCACTCTCAACACGTCCTCCTAACCAGTTAGACTAGGCAAGAGAGAGAAGTAAAAGGCACTCAAATTAGAAGGGAAAATAACATGTAGATGACTGTGTGTGTATATATATGCAGGAAAAGCCTAAGGAATCTATTAAAAATCTATTAGAACTAATAAATGAGTTCAGCTAGGTTGCGGGATATAAAATTAATTTGTAAAAATCAATCAATTTTATTCCTATGCATTTTTAGTAAGTGCTCTGACGTTAAAATTAAAATGACAATTCCATTTATAATAGCATCAAAAAGAATAAAATAGGCCGGGTGTGGTGATGCACACTCATAATCCAAGGACTCGGGAGGCTGAGGAAGGAGGATTGTGAGTTCAAAGCCAGCCTCAGCAACTTAGCAAGGGTCTAAGCAATGCAGTAAGATCCTATCTAAAAATAAAAAATAGAAAAAGCTGGTGATGTGGCTCAGTGGTTAAGCACCCTTGAGTTCAATCCCCAGTACCAAAAAAAGAGAAGAAAACAGGAATGAATTTAATAAAAGACGTGCAAGACTTGGCCACAAAAACTGTAACATGTTATTGAAAGAAATTAAGGGAGACCTAAATAAATAGAAAGACATTCACATTCCCTGATCAGAAAACATAATTTTGTAAAGGTGGCAATATTCCTCAAATTGAGTCAACAAAAGCTCTATCCATACAGTTATCCATTTCTCATAGAAATTAACAAATTGCTCCTAAAATTCAATGGAAATGCAAGGGACCCAGAGTGTGCAAAATAATCTTGACAAAAATTGAGATTTAAGGATGCTTCTTGATTTCAGGATTTATTATAAATTTATATTAATAAAGACAGAGTGGCACTGACATGGATCAATGGAATAGAATTAAAAGTCTAGAAATAAGTCCTTGCATTCATTATCATTTGATTTTTGTCAGAGTGTGGGAAAGAACAGTCTTTTCAAAACATGATGCTTAAACAGCTGAATATCCACATAGAAAAGAGTGAAGCCATGTTTGCATAATATATCAAAATAGATTCGACTGTCATGTATAACTAAAAAGAACAAGTAAAGATTTTGAAAGAGAAAAATCAAAATAAAAACTATAAAAAAATTAAAAGGACTTGGAATGTATCTCAGTGGTAGATATATATTTATATACTGTAGATGTTTTGTTAGATGAAATTCCCCTTTAATTTGTTGAGGTTTTAAAATCATGAATACTTGGATTCAAATTTTAATAAACCAGTGAGTTTATCCTTTTTTAAAAAAGAATGAAGCCAGACCCTTGAAATGGATTATAGACCACAGCTAAAACAATAAATCTCTCTAAAAAAAAAAACAAAAACAAAAAACCCAGTAAATCTTCTGGACATGGGGTAGGCACACTTATTACTATACAGGACACCAAAGTACAAGTGACAAAAGAAAAATAAATAAATAAATAGAACTCAATCAAAATTAAAACTTCTGTGCTGCAAATAATACCATAAGAAAATGAGAAAAATACCAAAGAAATTAAAGGGATAAGAATCAGAAAAGAAGAACTCAAGCTACCACTATTTGCAGATGACATGATTCTACATTTAGAGGATCCAGAAAACTCCACCAGAAAACTTCTAGAACTAATAAATGAATTCAGCAAAATAGCAGGATATAAAATCAACACGCATAAATCTAATGCATTTCTATTCATAAGTGATGAATCCTCTGAAAGAGAAATTAGGAAAACTACTCCATTTACAGTAGCCTCAAAAAAAATAAAATACTTGGGAATCAATCTAACAAAAAAGGTGAAAGACCTCTACAATGAAAACTACGGAACAAAAAAGAAAGAAAGAAAACCTTAGAAGATGGAAAGATCTCCCATGTTCTTGGATACGCAGAATTAATATTGGCAAAATGGCCATACTTCCAAAGGCACTATACAGATTTAACACAATTCCCAATGACATTCCTCATAGAAATAGAGAAAGTAATCATGAACTTCATCTGGAAGAACAAAAGACCCAGAATAGCAAAGCAATCCTGGACAGGAAGAGTGACGTAGGGGGTATCACTATACCAGAACTTAAACTCTACTATAGAGCAATAGTAACAAAAATGGCATGGTACTGGCACCAAAATAGACAGGTAGACCAATGGTACAGGATAGGAGACACGGAGACATACCCACATAAGTACAGTAACCTCATAATAGACAAGGGTCCCAAAAACTTACAATGGAGAAAAGATAGCCTCTTCAACAAATGGTGCTGGGAAAACTGGAAATCCATATTTCCAGTAAAATGAAACTAAATCCCTATCTCTCACCCCACACGAAACTCAACTCAAAATGGATCTAATGAATTAGACCTGACCCTTCACCAAACAGAAGAAAAAGTAGGCCCAAATTTCCATCACGTTGGCTTGGGACCAAACTTCCTTAACAAGACCCCCAGAGCATAAGAAATAAAAGCAAATCAATAAATGGGATGGACTCAAACTAAAAAGTTTTTTCTCAGCTCAGGAAACAATCAAGAATGTGAAAAGATTAGAGTGCTTGCCTTATAAGCACAAGGCCCTGGATTCAATCCCCAGGACCAAAAAAAAAAAAAAAAAAAGAATGTGAAAAGAGAGCCTACAGAGTGGGAGAAAATCTTTTCCACACACACTTCAGACAGAGCACTCATCTCCAAAGTTTATAAAGAACTTAAAAAACTTTACACAAAAATACAAAGAACCCAATCAATAAATGGGCTAAGGAAATGGGCAGACACTTCACAGAAGAAGATATACAGGTGATCAACAAATATATGAAAAAGTATTCATCATCCATGGTAATTAGAGAAATGCAAATTAAAACCACCCTAAGATTTCATCTAACTCCAATTAGAATGGCTATGATCAAGAACACAAGTAAAAATAAATGTTGGCGTGGATGTGGGGAAAAAGGCACACTTGTACATTGCTGGTGGAGTTGCAAATTGGTGCACTCTGGAAAGCAGTATGGAGATTCCTCAAAAAACTTGGAATGGACCCACCATTTGACCCAGCTATCCCACTCCTTGGTTTATACCCAAAGGACTTAAAATCAGCATACTACAGTAATGGAGCCACATCAATGTTCATAGCAGCTCAATTCACAATAGCTAGATTGTGGAATCAACTGAGATGCCCTTCAACTGATGAATGGATAAAAAAACTGTGGTATATATACACAATGGAATATTATTCAGCCTTAAAGAAGAATAAAATTATGGCATTGGCTGGTAAATGGATGTAGTTGGAGAATATCATGCTAAGTAAAATAAGCCAAGCCCAAAAAGCCAAAGGTCAAATGTTTTCTCTGATAAGTGGATGATGATACATAATGGGGGTGGGGGGTGGCAGAGGGGGCAAGAGAAGAATGGAGGAACTTTGAATGGTGTAGAGGGAAATGGGGCAGGAGGGGATAGGGGAAGGAAAGATAGTGGACTGAGACAGACATTATCACCCTATATACATGTATGATTACATGAATGGTGTGAATCTACATCGTGTACAACCATAAAAATGAAAAGTTGTACCCCATTTGTGTACAATGAATCAAAATGCAGTCTGTAAAAAATAAAAAATTAAATAAAAAAGTTTAAAAAAAGAAAATGAGAAAAAAAGGAAATATTTGCAGATCATATCTGTCAAAGAACCAGGAGAACTTTTACAACTCAAAAATAAAAAGATTAATAACTCAATTTAAAAAGGATCAAAGAATTTGAATAGATAGTTCTCCTAAACATATATGCAGTGGCCAATAAGCACAGAAAAAGTTGCTCAATATCATTCATTTCCACAGATATGCAAATCAAATCCACAGTGAGATACTACTTCACAAGCACTAGGGTCTATAATTTAAAAAAGAAAACAGATAATAACAAATGTTGGTGAAGATGCAAAGAAATTGGAACCTTTGTACATTGCTGGTAAGAGTATAAAATGGTGCAGTTATTTGGTAAAACAGTTTGGCAATTCTTCAAACAATTAAACATAGAATTACCATATTACCAAGCAATTTCTCTCCTACTTTATACCTAAGAGAAATGAAAACATAGTTCCCATAAAAACTCATACATGAATGTTCATGGCAGCAGTAGTTTAGCCAAAAGATGGAAATAACCCAAATATCATTCAATGGATACATGGATTTTTAAAAAAATGTTAAAGTCATACAGTGGAATATTATTCAGCAATTAAAAAGGAATGAGATAGATACTTTCTACAACGTGGATAAAATTGCCAAATGAAAGAAATCAATCATAGAAGACTGCACATTGCATTTTTCCACTTATGTGAAATGTCAAATAGACAAATCTATTGAGTAGATTCTTGGTTGCCTTGAGCTGAGCAGGCAGTTTGGGGAGTGACCACTAATAGCTATGAAGTGCCTTTTGGGGATGATGACTATGTTCTGAAATGTATTGTAGGGCTGATTGTGTAATTCTGTGAACATATTAACAAACACTTAGGTGAGTGAATTGTATATGAACTACAGCTTAATAAAACTGTTTTAACAACACCCACAGATAGATGGGCAGGGTGTTCCAAGCAGAGGGGCAGAAAGGTTTGGGTAACTAGTCCAAGTGGTTTGCAGGGGCAACTGTCAGGAGAGAAATCCTAAATATCCAAGGTGATGGTGGAGGAAGTAAGCCAGGGTCGAACAGGAAAGCGCCTTGCATTAAGGAAGAGAAGACTACTGAATGACTTCAATGGGGGATAGAGATGATTAGATTCACGTGGTATTAAAAACATAGCTGGTCCCAGTGGATAAAATAGATTGGCGGACACAGAGACTGGGCTAATCTGCAGCAACCAGGTGAGTGGGATATCAAGGAGATATTTTTAGGAGAAAAAATCAATAGGACATGACTTGGAGACAGTCACTTGACCCGACCTTAGATTAACAGCAGGTTTTTTTTTCACCCTTTGTAGCTACAGGATAGAGTGACTGTCCCTTTTATAGGGGTCAATTAATTATTCACGGTTTCAGGCCCTTACACTTCCAATCTGGGACTACACTCCAGACATTGATCCGAGAGTCTTTCTCCAGCTGGTGTTCTCTGTGGCGTGAGGCCAGCTCTTTATAAGCCTGCATTTCAAACTTTACCATCTAAAACTATAAAATAATAATGCCCGGATGTAATGTCCTGGCTTCAGAGGCTAAGAGATTAAAACTAGGGAAATAAAAGTACAGAGTCAGTGCTGGAAACTGAGTAGCTAAGTAGTGTTTTAAAATAATTATTCTGAAGTACAGAGAAGCCTTTAGACAAAAAAAAGTTTTCAAAAAATTCCTGCCCTGTCAACAAAATACATACATATACATACATATATATGTGTGTGTGTATATATATATGTGTGTGTGTGTGTGTGTGTGTATGTGTATATATATATATATGTTTATACATACATGGGCTTAAAGCCAATCAAGTGGTCCTGTTACGTAGCGTAACTCTTGATATGGAAAATTATTTAGTGGTGGAATGGATAACTCAGGCCAGTTGGGCAACTCTTTCTTCTGTCTTCAAGGACAGTTTTTTATTTCTCTGGGAAGACTTTGGTGTGGTCCTTTCCACCAGGAGCACTGCCAGCAGCCCATGGGCAGGACCCAGAACTTTCCTGAAGAGGAGCCCAGAATCTTCCCTCAGCCTTTCCTGCGTGGTCCTAGTGTTCCAGAGAGAAAGCTCCCTGAGTTCTGGCAATCTCTTTGAGTAAAGGGGGCTCTGGCGACCTCACTGTGTGAAAACAAGACCGAACCCTGTCACCAGCCAGTGTCCTTAGGATACCTACCTTCCACGTTGGAGACAAAGCCCAGGCTCCGCTTAAGGTCGGAGCAGATCGAGTGGAGACACCATCGGAATTTAGCATCGCAGCGATATTTGTTGGCACCGCAAGTGTCATAGCAGACGTCCAGCTGGTTGCAGCACTTGGTCATCGCCGGAATGCCCAAGTCCATCTGTAAAAGGGAAGAGAAAGAGAGAAGGAGAAAAGTGCCACGTTTAGACTGAAGACCTTAGAAAACCTCACCCAGCTTGGTATTTATCCAGTTCTCAAATGCTGTTGTGGATTCAGATGATTCAGAGGCACCACCGCTGGGCAGGGTAGGCTGAGGGGCCCTGGCTGCTAGGTTTTGATTATTAGTCGCTTATTAGTCTAACAAATGACGCCTGCCCAGTTTTCACTGAGATGTCAGTCATTTTCAAACCTGCAGGCAGCTCCGGGGATGAAAATAGAGGCCAGAGGGAGGCCAAGAGCACAGAGCTGCAGGACCTCCAAATTCCACGAACACTTAGGCTAACATTTCCATCCGAGATTGTGTATGAGGAAAGGAATCAAAGACTCAGAAAGTAGAAAAAGATTCATCCTTCAAGAGATCCGCAGCCAGGGGAACTCCACATTACGTACAACCTAGTTAGAAAAAGTTATACTCCATGTATGCATAATATGTCAAAATACACTCGACTGTCATGTATATCTAAAAAGAATAAATTGAAAAACAATAAAGGAACTTCGAGAATCAGAAGAAAAAAAAAAAACCAAAGAGATCACCAGCATTTCTCAGGGACCCATCCCATATAGCACCGTCTCAAAAGTGTTGTTCCATATGTGCGTCGGGAAACAGAGTGGGGTGCAGAACACACAACTGTTGACCAAACCACAACATCACACACACACACACACAGTTCTATAAATAACTGTAAATGTTGTGGCATAAACTGAGTAACTAAGATCACAGAATACCACACTGACAGTTATGAAACAGGAATTTATTTTTAGATGGTTTTAAGAGAAGATAGAAAGGATTTTTTAGAGATGAGGACTGACTTAGAATACAACAGACAGATAAATGAGCAGATCCTATGTGAGCAAATCAACTTAGTGTTTCAAACATCTTAGCAGGGAGAGAACGTGCGCAGGTGTACAGGTGCATGTGTGTACTTAGACAAATTTTTCAGGCTTAGGGATGGGGTAGCTCAGTACTAGAGAACTTGCCTAGCATGTGTAAGGTCCTGGGTTCAATCCCCAGCACCACAAAACAAAAGTACTTTTTTGGGTTTTTTTGCTTTTTAATTAGGGAGAAGGGCAAGTTGATAAATGGCCTTGACTTCCAAAGTAACTAGTTAGATTTGGTAAGGAATCTTGAGCAAGGAAGAGCCATGATTACAACAGTAACCCAAGAAGAGTAATCACTGTGTTGTATATAAAAGATTGGAAAGAGTGGGTCTGGATGTAAGTAGAGCATCTTAGAATCTTTTGCAGTTTTCCTGATAACTTAGAGTTGGATGGGGCTGGGCAAATCTGGCTCCAGAGTATGGGTGAGGAGTGAATATCCAGTGATGACAGATCCTTTCCTTTAGGTGTCTTTAAATGTTCTCTTATTTAAAAATTTTTAAAAATATTTTTAGGTTTAGATGGTTACAATACCTTTATTTTATTGATTTTTTTATACAGTGCTGAGAATCAAACCCAGCACCTCACATGTGCTAGGCAAGTGCTGTACCACTGAGTCACAACACCAGCCCAAATGTTCTCTTATTTGATTTTTTTATTCCATTTTCCATATCTAAACAGCATAAGGACTTTAATTATTAAAAATGCCCTTTTAGGGCTGGGGATATAGCTCAGTTGGCAGAGAGCATTCCTTGCAAGCACAGATCCCCAGCATAGAAAAAAAAAATTGTCCTTTTAGGGTCTGGGGTTGTGGCTCAGTGGTAGATCACTTACCTATCATATGTTAGGCACTGGGTTCAATTCTCAGTACCTCATATAAATAAATGGATAAAATAAAGGTCCATCAACATCTAAAAAATATTTTTTAAAATTTCATTTAAAAAAATGTCACATTAAGAGAGATGAGGCAAAGACCTGGATGCTATAATTCTGGAAAAATTCTCATTATCTGATACCTAAGGTAAAAGATTTTGCTGTCCCCGTCCCCCGAACTAAAAATACATAAGATAGAGGCAGCTGGGATTAGATGAGTATAGTAACCATCATTCAATTTGAGTTAATTGGAAATTCTTGAACTAGTTCTAAATAACAGAGTGCATATCACTTGAGTTTTTTGCTACTTTTAAAATTGGTGCATTATAGTTGTACATAATGTTGGGGTCGTTGTTTCACATTCCTACTGAGCACAATGTAACAGTATCAGTTGGGCGGATGTCACTCCCTAGCACTTCCCGCTCCCTCCCCACCTCCCATTCCCTGGTCCCTTTCCTCTACTGATCTCCCTTTGATTTTCATGAATGCCCCACTCCCCACCTTTCTTTCCCTTTTCCTCTCTAGCTTCCACACATGACAGAAAACATAGGACCCTTGACCTTCTGAGTTTGGCTTATTTTGTTTAACATAACGATCTCTAATTCCATACATTTTCCTGTTAATGACATTTTCATTTTTCTTTATGGCTGAATAAAACTCTTTTATCTGTTCATCCGTTGACACCTGGGCTGGTTCCACAGTTTGGCTATTATGCATTGTGCTGCTGTAAACATGGGAATGCGTGTGTCACTATAGTTCAGAGACTAATTCATTAGGATAAATACCCAGGAGTCGGACTGCTTGTTTTTTAGTCATCAGTTCTATAAATAATTGTGACCCATTTTCTACCTATTAGATTGATAGCCAAAAATGCATGGTTTCTCTAATATAAATTTATATTTGAAAGAATTTTCAAAGAAAATTTCTAAGAACATTGGTGTCCATAACTTTCTAAGGATTGTAGACAAGACTGAGCACCCAGGTTGTACAGGATACAGGGTACACATCTCTAAGAGGATACCCTCCCCAAGACATATGGATTTATACGTTTATTAAGAAAATCTGGGGCGCTGGGGTGACATGCATGAGTCACTGGATTTGATCCTCAGCACCACATAAAAATAAATTAAATAAAGATATTTTTTAAAAAAGAAAATACGGGCTGGGTTTGTGGCTTAGTGGTAGAGCACTTGCCTAGCACCATAAATAAATAAATAAATAAATAAATAAATAAATAAAATAAAGGTATTATAAAGAAAGAAAGGAAATCTAGCCAATGGCAGTCAAAATTCTTTTTGTAACAAAATAAGTATATTAAGACACACTTCTGACATATAGATGAAAATCATCTTGAGGGAAAGGAATCCTCTTATAATTTGCATGAAATGTCCCACATGTGAGCGGCATTTTAGTTAAAAGAATAAACATTATGCTGCTTAGAAAATTACTGCAAAGTAGCCAAGCACAGTGGTGCACACCTGTAATCCCAGTGGCTCAGGAGGCTGAGGCAGGAGGATCACAAGTTCAAAGCCAGCCTCAGCAACTTATTGAAGTCCTAAGCAACTCAGTGAGACCCTGTCTAAATACAAAAAAGGTCTGGGGATGTGGCTCAGTGGTTAAATGCCCCTGAGTTCAATCCCCAATACCAAAAAAAAAAAAAAAAAAAAAAAAAAAAAAAAAATTGCAAAGTAAAATCTTTGAATCAGTAGAAAAATCAAGTGAGACACTATTCAAAATCATAGTTTACAAGGAAATCCCTCCAGCTACATTTTACATGAAGTTTCTGTTTTACAGTGAAGAAGGTAAAAGGGTAAAAGGGCTCCCAAATCTTAAAGGAAATGTAGGGAGTCCGACAGTTCGTGAAAGAATCAGCGATGTGCTAATAAACATTTAGCAAGCAGCTGGGGGTGTGACTGCGAATATCTTTGATGTCAATCCTCCAAACATAGCTGAGTTGACACTATCAAAGTGAAATTTGTGGTTTGCAAAAGTCAGACTGATATAATTAAAATAACCAGCTTTCAGTGGCAGTACCAGCACGTCACTGAAACGGCTCATTAATTTAAATAAGTGAAACTTGTCAGACTTATTTTAAATGATGTTTTGATACCCCAAGTGTTGGCAGATGTTTGCAGTGGTGACTTCAAAGTTCTAATCCACTACCAGGGGCTTACCTGAGGGACATCGATCTCTGAGAAAAGGAAATCAGATATCTTCTATGAGAATTTTCTCCCTTCCCCCAGATCTAATTTAAAATACCTAATTATGTTGCTCAGTAAGACTTCATAAATGATCACTTCCACCAGTGATAACTCTTGGATTACTCTTAGTTAAAACCAATTAACCAAGAATGTAATGCTCGCAGTACATACACTTTCTGGTACCTTGAGACCCAGGAAATAGGAGCTGCAGCCGTTGGGCTCCTGGGGTTTGTAGCCAGGTCTGGGCATTGGTGCCTTTCCTAGCAGAGGGAAGAGAGGAAAGAAGCAGGAAGAAATATTTAGAAATCAAGCATTCGGGAACATTCCTCAGGCAAAGATTTTCTAAAAGCATATTCTATTTTCCCTTTAAAAATCATCATTCCTCACCAGATATTCACATTAAATAGGTGGTGACAAGGATGATGTCATAAAAGAACAATAACCTTCAGACAAATTTTCTCCTAATCTCAAAGAATTTTATGAGCACTTATTTAATAACAATTTTTAGTTCTAATGTGTCTCCTGTGCATGACCTTGAAAGGCTTATGGCAAAAGCAAGCTAAACTCATGGCTTTATATTCCTCAGGCTGCTGTAAACCCGTAGGCCATGGGGCTGGGATCGTGGTTCAGTGACAGAGCGTTTGTCTAGTGTGTGTGAGGCACTGGGTTGGATTCTCAGCACTGCATAAAAATAAATAAAGAAAATAAAGATATTGTGTCCCTCTACAACTAAAAACAAATAAATAAAAAGAAAAAAAAAAGCCATAGTGAGTGGAACACCAATTTGTCACACACTCATGGAATCAGAATCTTTTTTTTTTTTTTTTTTTTTTTTCGGTACTGGGGATTGAACCCAGGGCCTTGTGCTTGTAAGGCAAGCACTCTGCCAACTGAGATATATCCCCAGAATCAGAATTTTAACAGTATTGCAAAGGCATTTAAGACTGACTTGAGACTAGGCAGGGTGACACATGCTTATAATCCCAGAAGCTCTGGAGGCTGAGGCAAAAGGATCGTGAGTTCAAAATCAGCCTCAGCTGCTTAGAGAGGCCCTCAGCAACTCAGCAAGACCCTGTCTCTAAATAAAGTATAAAAATGGGCTGGGGATGTGACTCAGTGGTTAAGCACCTCTGGGTTCAATCCTCAGTCCCAAACAAACAAACAAAACAAACAAACAAACAACACTAACTAGAAGGAAGTTTAGCAAAATTTCATAGATATATACAAAACATTACTAATCAAAGAGCAAAGAAAACACCTGGTGCGATATTTTAGGCATCCGAATCATTGGACTAAGCAGAAACAATCTGAAAGCTCTTTCTTGGCTTCCCCTACATGGCTTTGAGTTGTTCTATGATCTTGTAAATGTGTACAGAGAAGCTTTGTCGCTTGTGTCAGTGGTGATCATCACAGGGAAAGATAACCTTGACCTGAGGTGACCTCAGGACAACCATCTGCAGTGGGCATTTTATCCCATTATTCCAATAAGGAAAAGGAAGAGTAAGACGTTGCCTAGCTATCTAAGGTCATGTAGTAGGGAGGGGAAATAGGTATAAATTTAGATTTCCTGTCTCCAAAGCCCACATTCTACTTCCGCGTCTCTGCCTCTTTTTAGGAGATGCAAGATTAAGCACAAGACTGAGGAAACACCACAAGAACCAACCTCAGAGTGAGGCACAGGGCAGGTTGGTTGGTTTTCTTTAATCTTCTCCCACCAGGGATTTTATTTTTAATTATTCATAAACATATTTATGAAATGTTTCAAAACTGAATAAAAATCAGAGAAATAAACACTCATTTGCTCAGTATTACAAACATAATGCACATTAACATTTGCCGAATTTGTTTCAATTACAGTTTGGGTGCGGGTCTGGGTACAGTTGAAGCCCCTTGCATCCACCTTCCTATTTTAATTTTAAATAATATGTCTGTGCTTTAAAGTCCTCCCTCCTTAATAGTCCTCAAAATTGCATTATTCTTGGACCTTCACTCTAGTATATGAAGTTTGAAGTCAACTTAATAAGTTATATAAGAAATAAGTGTCAAGATTTTGATTAAAAAAATCCATTGAATTTATAGATTAATTTGGAGACAACAGACTTTTTAGGCTATTCAGTCTTCCTAAACGTGGGCATAGTCCTGCCCTGTATTTACTTAGTTCATCCTTTAGTCCTTCAATAGAGTATTACGATTTTCTCCACATATCTATTTTATCTCCTATATACTTGTATTATTTAGGGCCTTACTCATCCAGGAGTAAGGCTCATAAGGCTAAGATGGGAAGTTTGCACTTTTCTGGAACCCAAGATGCATCTAGATTTCTGGTCTACCAGACTTAGTATGTAGCCCTGGCTCTCTGGTCCAAAATGGTGCCTTGCCCCCCTCCTCCCCTATCCATATGACCAGCAACAGGATGGAAGGAGTTACAAGGGTCCAGTTCTTCTCTTTAGTAAAGACACTAGAACATTACATACATCACTTCCTCTTCCTTCCCTTTGGCTAGAGCTTCATCCAGTGTCATCTCCTAGTTGGCAGGTGGGCTAAGAAATGAAGTCTTTATTCAATGTGAACAGCCAGGAACCTGGCAGAAAAGTGAGAGGAGGATCTTATCACTACAGAAAAGGGAAGAATGGATATTAGGAGCAACAAGCAGTTCCTGCCACGGTATGCTGGGGTATTTGTTGCCGTGGTACAACATGTGGTGTAAGATTATGGACCAAGACAACCCAACGATCCCCATGTTCTGGTGTTCATACCTGTGTCTTGTCACAGAATTGGTCTGTGTGACCAAGAGAGTATGGCAGAGTTGGAGGTATGTTGCTTCTAAGATAGGTTATAAAAGACTGTGGCTTCTGTCCTAGGCTCAGGTAGTTCCTCTCTCTCTCTCTCTCTCTCTCTCTCTCCCTCCCTCCCTCCCTCCCTCTCTCTCTCTCTCTCTCTCTCTCTCTGTCATCATCCACTCTGGGGGACGATGAGTCATGAACAGCCATATGGAAAGGCCATGTGGCAAAGAACTCAAACCTCCTGCCACTAGTATGTGAATTGAAAGGAGATTCTCAGCCCCAGTCAAATCCTCAGAGATGGCGGTGTCTCTGGCAACACTGGCTACGACCTTAGGAGAAACTCAGCCACAGCTACCCAGTAAAGTCACTGCAATTACCCGACCCTCAGAAACTGTGTGATATCACATTTGCTATTTTAAGCTGCTAGGTTGTGGGTAATTTGTTACTCAATAACACATAACTATTGCAGTGGTCATTATGATTTGGACTTTTTTATTACATTTTTTCTATGATGGCTTGATTGAAATATAATTCACATATCATACATTCATTCATTTAACGTGTATAATTCAATGGTTTGGGTATATTCAGTGTTGTGCGAGGGTTACCACAACCTATTAGAACATGTTTATCACCTCAAAAAAGAAACCCGGTATCCATTAGCAATTTCTCTTCATCCCACTGCTCTAGCCCTGGGCAATCACTAAATGAACTTTGTGCCTCAATAAATAATCTGGCCATCTCGCATAGACTAGACCACACAGTACGTGGCCTTTCGTCTCTAGCTTCTTTCCCTTAGCATAATGTTTTCAGGGTTCATCCACATGATAGTATCAGTACTTCATTTCTTTTTATTGCCAAAAAATATTCCAGTATATAAAGAGACCATATTTTGTTTATTCATTCATCAGGTTGTTTTCACTTTGGGCTATAATGATCAATACTGCTACAAAGCTTGGGGTATAGAAAGTCGTTCACAAATGTTTGCTGGATAGAATTTTGATGTACCAAAATATTTTTAGTTATCTTTAGAAAAGACAGGAATAACCCCAGTTCAGGAAGCTTGACCTTTCCCTTATGTCATCTGGTATACTTTCAACATCAACCTTTATAACTGATTGCTTTCAAAATTCAAAGAAATTACAGTATTGGGATGTGATATAGGCCAAGTTACACTGTTATATTGTGTGCATGTACAAATATGTAACAACAGATCCCATCATTATGTACAACTATAATGCACCAATAAAAGTGTAGGGAAAAAACATAAAAAAATACTGCTACAAATATTTAGGTACAGTTTTTAGGGGACATACACTTCTTTTTTTCTACAGGTGTGGGATTGCTGGGTCATATGGTCACTGTTTAACATTCTGAGTTACTAACAGACTGTTTTTCACAGTGACTACATTCCACATTTCCATCAGCCACATATGTGGGTTTCAATTTGTTCACATGCTAACACCCATTTATTATCTGTCTTTTTGATAATAGCCACCCTAGTGGGTGTGAAGTGGTATTTCATGGTAGTTATGATTTGCTTCTCCCTAATGATTATGTTGACCATTAATATATCTTCTTTGGAAAAATGTTTATTCAAATCCTCTACCCAATCTATAATTATTCTATTTTTTTTAAACTGTTGAATTCTCAGAGTTCTTTATGAACACTGGAAACAAGTGCTTTTCAGATATATGGTTTGCAAATATTTTCTCCTATTCTCTATGGTTTTTTTTTAAACTTTCTTGATGAAATCTATTTTTATTGAGCTGAAATTCACATAGAATAAAAATATCATTTTAAGGAATACAATTCAATACATTCACAATGTTGTACAACCGTTTCCTCTAATTCCAAACATTTCCAGCATTCCCAAAGGAGACATTGTACCATGAAGCAGTTATTCCCCATCTCAGTCGATTCGGGCTGCTATAATAAAAATGACATAAAAAATAAAAGTTTAAACCGGATGGCCTAAACAACAGAAATTTATTCCTCAAAATTCTGGAGGCTGGGAATTTCAAGGTCAGTGCCAGCGGACTCTGTGTCTGATGGAGCCTCTTCCTGGTTTGAGGATGGCCGTGGTCCTCTTGTTGTATCCTCATGTAGTAAAGAGAGAGCCAGGGTCTCTCTCTCTTCTAAGGACACTAACCCCATCTTGGGGGTCTTAACTTCCAAAGGCTGTGCCTCAAAATAAAACCCCACTGGGGATTAAAGTTTCAACATATGAATTTGTCAGGGACACATATGCACTTCATAACAAGCCTCATTTGTTTCTGCCCCCAACCCCTGGAAACCACTAATCTGCTGTCTGTCTCTGCGGATTTTTTTTTTTTTTTTTTGGTATCAGGGTTTGAACAGGGGTCAGGGTCGGGGTGGGGGTAACCACTGAATCACATTCCCCAGCCCTATTTTTTTAAATTATTTTATTTTACAGTTGGATTATTGCTCAGTTGCTAAGGGATTTGCTAAATTGCTGAGACTGGCTTTGAACTCTCGATCCTCCTGCCTCAGCCTCCTGAGCCACAGGGATTACAGGCATGTGCCACCGTGCCCTGCAGATTTATCTATCTTGATATTTCAAATAAATGAAATGGTACAGTGTATACTCTGTGACTGCCTTCTTTCACTTACCATAATATTTTCAGAGTTCATCTGTATTGTAGTATGTATTAGTACGGTTGACTAATATTCCATTTCATAGCATTTACCACAGTTTATTTATTCATTAAAGGACATTTGGATTGTTTCTGCCTCTTGGTCATTGTGAACAGTGCTACTATGAAAAACTGTGCAAAAGTTTTGTTTAAATCTTGGTTTTCAATTCGTTGGAGGTACATATCTACAGAACAGAATTCCTGACTTGTGAGGTAATTCTATGTTTAACTTTTTAGGAGCCACTAGACTGTTTTCCATAATAGCAGTACTGTTTTTTATTCTTACCAGCAATGCACAATGATTGCAAGTTTTCTACGTCCTCATAATTTCATTACAGTGAACCTAGATGTGGAGTATTTCTCCTTATCCTGCTTGGAACAATCTGAGGACTTGATTTTCTTTTAATTCTGGAAAATTTGCAGTCACTGCATAAATATAAATATTTCTTTTCCTCTTTGTACTTAGTTTTTCCTCTTTCAGAATGTTCAATCTTTTTTTATCCTGTCCTTCATGTGTCTTAATCTCCGTTTCATAATTTTCATCTTTTTCATATGTGTACTTTCATTTTTTCTCTGTGTACTGGCAATCTTCATGAAATCCTTTTTCCATTTTACTAGTTTTAAGTTGGCTGATCCTGCTAGTTGGTCCATCCACTGAGATTTTTCTTTTAAAAGTTATAACTTTCTTTTCTTAGAGTTCTATTTGGTTCTTTTAAATATGTGTACTCATTTTCATTGAATTGTTAAAATCTAATTTCTACTCCTCTTATTTAATAATTTCAAATATTCTTGTTATGTCGTCATCTCCAATCCTTGGGTAGCTAATTCTCATTTTTAGTGTCTATAGATTCTCTGTCTCATGGTGGATTATTTGTTCGCATGGGTGTAATATTTTAGTGAGAGTTCATTTTCAGTCGGCTTGGTTTTCCAGGGAACTGCTGTGCCCTGGGTCACCTAGGGAGTATTCCTCAAAGGCTTCTGTGGCTCCAGGATGTCCAAGGTAGTTGTGACGCCTGTATTTATGTTCATTGCTTGGCTGGGCATGCTCACACCAGGACACTTTTCCATTCCGTATGGATTCAGACTCCTCACGTGCCCCCATATGCTTGGGGGAGTGACTTTTTATTGGTGCTTTTTATTCTACCTGCGGCCCTAAGGGGGTGGAAGGCGTTGCTTGGAGCAGGGCGGAGCTTTTCAGCAGGCTAGGCTGTGCCTCAGTTGCTCAGCTTCCTGCCGGCTCTTCCGTTCCCATGGGTGAAGGTTCCATTTCCACTGAGCAATACAATCTCGTGGAGTCTCCCGTGTTCCCCAATGAAAAACCTGAGGGGTGCTGCAGCTGCCTAGCTGCTCACCAGCTCGGCTTTTCTTTTCCTCTTTGTTTGGGGAACTTGAAGATTTCCCTTTATTTCATACTAGTTTGAGTGTGGTTTTTTTTTTTTTTTTTTTTTTTTTTTTTTTTTTTTTTTTTTTTTTTTTTTTTGATGTTTAATTTCCACCCAGCATTTCTTGTTATTGGTAATGAATTTAATGATGGAGTCTGCCAGCCCTCCAGCCATCCCAGTGGTACTTTTTAAAGTTGAGAACTGTCGTTTTGCTATTAACCTGCTGTGTGTGTGTGTGTGTGTGTGTGTGTGTCACAGGTAGAGTGTATTAAGCAACATTCATAATCAAATTGCACACATGAAAACAATCACACCATTACCATACAATTAATGTGATTATTTCTTGGAAGTGAGACTACAGTGATTTTAATTTTTAAATTTTTCTTCAGATTATTATTTTATAAATAGTCTACATATACTATGTTTATAGATATCAGGAAGAAAATTCTAAGTTTTTTCTTTTGTTTTTAAGACAGGGTTTCGCTATATTGTTCAGGCTGGCCCCTAACTCCTGGGCTTAAGTGATCCTCCTGCCTCAGCCTCCCAGGTACCTGGGAATTCAGAAGTATACTGCCACACTTGGCAGGAAGAAAAATTTAAACAGAGAAACAAACTTCTAAATTTGATGATGTGACATCTTTTTTATTTAATAGCTTTGCTGGTAAAGGGCATTTGCAGCAGACTCCTGCGGCTTCCTGGGTTACCCTCTGCCTTTCTGCACCTGAGAACTCACAGATAAAACTCTGATATCACAGTTTGAAAGATAATGGAATGAAATTCCTATCTGACCTGCAGGTGGTGAAGGTTATTTTTATTATATTTAATATTTTACATTAACTATAGAAATTCTGCTTAAGAGAGATGCTTGTAGGGTAAAAAAAAGAAGTGATGTTTTGAGTCTAGGCAGAAATAATATACCAGATCCTCAAATTATAGTTTGAGTTGTTTACAGCTTGGTGCTTTAAGTCTAGGCATCAATAATGTGCTATGTCCACAAACTGCTTTTATTTTCTGACTTGGACTGTTTGCAGGAGCAGCAGGCTGGCAACTTGCAGTTCTACTTTTGGGGCTGGCAAATGGTGGCTATTTTGGGTAACCTGCCAACTCAAAGTGGTTTTTATATTTTTAAATGGTTGGGGGGGTAAAGTCAAAACAAGGATAATATTTTATGACATGTGAAAATTATATGAAATTCAAACTTTAGTGCCCATAAAGCAATTGTATTGGAACGCAGCCACACTCATCTCTTATGTATCAGCTATGGCGCAGAAAAAAATTGCAGTGTTGTTATGATCTTGAAGTGAGGATGGTTTTGTAATCAAGACATAAAATTCAGAGGCCGTAAAGAAAGAGACTAACAGATTTGATCTCATAAAGTTGAAAACCTTCTGAATTAAGTGAAACACCATAAAAGACTTGAAAGACAACTAGGAGGGAGAGAGGGGAGCAGAGTTAGCCATGAAACCCGGGCCCTCCTCCTAGCTGCGCACACTACCTCCTGGGCCAGCCTTTCTCCAGTTTCATCACTGAAATGAACAGTAAAAACTTGTAGGGCTTTATGTCCTAGGTCAAGGGTAGGGACCGTGACCTTCCAGGAGGGTGGATCCATTCTCCCCACCCAGCTGGTTCCCCCAGAGGTGCTGGCGAGGACGCAGGTTTCTTTATATGAAACGCATGCGCACCTCATGCGCCGCCTGCCTCCAGAAGCGCTTAAATACCTGAGCCAGTGATGGGTCAGAGCAGACACGTGGACTGTTTCAGTTGCTAAAATGGATTAAGCCACTGCATGCGGTGGGGTGACCCACTTGTCCTGGTTTGCCTGGAACCGTCCCTGCTTAGTACTGAAAGCCCCACATCCCAGGAGCTTTCGTCTACCTCCATCCTCAGCAAACTGGGAGGTTGGTCATCCTAGCCTGGGGCAATGTATGTGCTTCCAAACCAGTGGCAATATTCTTTATCCAGGCTATGAATCCCCTGGAGAATCTTTTAGAGGCTGTGAATTCACTCCTCCTAAAATATACGAACTTGAATTTCATAAAAATTTGCTCTAAGGTTTCAGACATATAAAACTGTCTCTGAAAAAAGCAAGACAAAACAAAAAGACGGATTTACAACAAACCAAAAAGCTTCTGGACAGCAAAGGGAACAATTAACAGAATGGAGAGACAATCTGTAAATTGGGAGAAAATATTTGCAAGCCATACATCTGATAAGGGGCTAATATCCAAAATATATAAAGGAATCCAAACAACACAAGAATGGGAAAACAAATAACCTGACTTGAGAATGGGAAAAGATCTGAACAGACATTTCTCAAAAGGATGGCCAACGAGTACATGAAAAGATTCTCAGCCTCTCCAGTCATCAGGGAAATACAAATTACAATCACAATGCAGTAGCTAAAATGGCTATTATAGAAAAGACAATTGATAACAAGTGTTGATGAGTATATACACCATCAGTGAGAATGTAAATTAGTGCAGCCATTTTGGAAAACAGCATGGAGTTTCCTCAGAAAACTAAAAGTAGAACTATCATATACTACTAGTATATATCCAAAGGAATTGAAATTATCATGCTCACTACAGCTTTATTCACTATAGCCAAGATGTGAAAGCAAACAAAGTGTCCATCAACAGATGCCGGGATAAAAAAAAATGGTGCATATGCATAATAAATATTATTCGGCTTTATACAAGGAAATCCTGTCATTATTTACAACATATATTAAACTGGAGGACATTACATTGAATAAGCTAGAAAGATAAATACTATATGATCTTACTTATATATGAAACCTAAAAAAAAATTGATCTCAAGAAGCAGAGTAGAAAGGAGATGACCAGAGGTTGCAGGAATGGGGAGAGGGGGAGGAATGGAGAAAAAAGGAGATGTTGATAAAAGAGTACAAGTTCCCGTTACACAGGAGGGATCTTTTAGTGATCTATGATACTGCTGGATGACCATGGCTAATGACAATGTACTGCATATCTCAAAATTGTGAAAAGAACAGATTGCTAATACTCTCACCATAAAAAATAAGTTGGAGAGGTGATGGGTTATGTTAATTAGCTTGATTACAAGCTAAAAGAAATAGAAATAGATCAAATAGAATGGAAATTGGAAACATCATATTGTATTTCATAAGTAGACACTATTATTATTTGTCAACTAAATTTTTTTTAAAGATTGATACTTTAAGATACTTTAAAGATTTTTTTTCCCCTTAGAACTAAATCCAAGAAGAATTCATCTCAAGGTTCTTTTTCAAAAGTGGGACAGTGCAGACAGTATTTACAAGGCACAGAGACTCTACTCCAAAGACCCTTCTCCAGAGAACTTTGTAGAGCAGAGAACACTTAGATACCTCTTCCAGAAGCTGAGAGGATGCTGTCCAGCCACTGGGACTTGGGGAAGAACCTGACTGCAGTGAACCTGTTCGCTATTGTCTTTGTGGTGACATTTATAAAATGTTTTGGATACCTACCATTCTCCATACATACCACTAATTCCTTACATATTGCCTTTAATTCTCACAATAACCATGTGAGATAGGTGATACTCTCAATGTTCTTTTAATACATATGAGCAACTGAGGTTAACAGAGTCAGGCAACTCACCCAAGGTAACAAGCAATGGGATTTTGCCCCCAAATTTCAAACTTATAGATTGTTTATTATTAGGATTTCTCAAAGTTTGATTCAAGGACCACTGTTACAAGTGCAGCTCCATGAGGTTAGGGGTAGCTCAGTGGTAGACTACATGCCTAGCCTGTGTGAGGTGCTGGGTTCCATCCCAAACACCAACACCCCCCAAAAAAGAGGGGCTACAGGGTCATACCACAGACCCACAGAATCAGAATCTCTGGTATGAGAAAAGAAATGTGTATTTCCAAAAATGATTCTCAAGGAGATTTTGTCTCCTGGCAATAGCTCCCTTAATACCAGCTGTGTAGTTACTGAATCTCATCATATTTATAGCCCAATCCTTTAAGCACAATTTTTGTGTTGACATGAAAAATGAATTGCTTTAACTATATGAAGTGTGGAAAGCTGTCTGGACAAGCTGCAACCGGGCTGCCAGGATACAAACCCACCTCTGCCAGCCAGAATGATTTAAAGTAGGGGCTGAAATTGTCTGAGAGTGACATCTTGGGGTAGTGCTCCTTTACCTTGTCTGTACTCGGTAGTCACCTGGGCAACTAACCACCAGTTAAAATGCTGATGTCTGGGTTCAGCCCACAGAAGTTCTGATTTAAATGGTTGGTGTCAGGACTTTAAAAAACTCCCCAGCTGCTCTCTACTTCCTGATTGTAATGTGAGCTGCTTCCCACTGCCACACTCTCCTGCCATGATGTTCAGCCTCACCTTGAGCCCCGAGGATCGGAGCCAGGCTTCGCTGGACTAGGACCTCTGAAAATATCTACAAGAGATGTCCGAAGAGTGTTTGTTCTCAGCCTCAGCTCAGTCCTCAGCCCCCACTGTCAGGAAGTTGCCTAAGAGTGACATCACAGCTCTCAGCTTCTGTGACACAGCTGTCCTTGGACTCGGGTCGTGTAAGAACATGAGTTATCCAGTGGAAAGGAAAAGAAGCACTCCACGATCTAGACCACAAATTAAGCTGGTAGAAGATCCACCAGAGCACTCCAGGCCCTAGGAGAGACAGGAGGCTGGCTGCTGCGCGTGGTGCTGCAGATCCCTGCTGAACAGGAACACCTGTGTCAGGTTTTGTGCCAGCCAGGGATGAAATTTTAGTTAACTTAGCCATTTTCACCTTTAATTGCAGGAGAGAAAGGGGGGAATATTCAGGGAAAGAATGGTGAATGACAAGATAGAGTAACTTGAATCAGGGAGGAAGGAACAGAAATGTGTCTGGAAATGTTGGTGGACTGAGGCATATTAGAAGTAGGCAAGTGGATTATCTGGAATCTGAGTCTGATGCGAGGCTGTGAGGAGCAGATGTGCTAGGTCAGCCAAATGAATGATAAGAGTTGGAGGAAAACCGTACCAACACTGAAAATTTTCAGTAATTTGGAACAGAATCTTCCTTTGAAATTAATACACATTCTAAAACTCCAGCCCTAACTGGACATGGGTGCTCACCACCCTACCATGTAAAACTTAAAATCACGTGGTCTTAGTATCTAACACATCTTCTCCCACTAGAAAAAGGTTTCTACTAAGACCCTGTTTTTAGGTGACACGAGTCAGAATTTTAATTGGCATTTACTTTTCCCTTAAACATTTTGTATTCCATGAAAGAAAATATATTTTCCAGAAGCCATTAATTTGGGAGGGCCTCTTCCTGTTGTACTTAATTTGTGTGACTTATATGTTTATTAAATAAAAAAATGTAATAATGTTTTGATTGAAAAAAAAAAAACCCTCCCCCGCTGATTCTAATGTGAAGCCTGGTAGAGAACCTATGCTTCACAAAATAAGCACCTATCGAATGTAACCTTTTTTTTTTTTTTTTTTTTTTTTTGTGGTACACTGTTGCTAAAATGCTCCTTCTGGTGAACTTGGTTATGAAAGCAGATTTTTTTGCAGTGTGGACCCAGGACCTGTGGCATCAGGACCATCTGCAAATCCTTAGAAACGCGAATTATCTGACCACACCCACCCATCAGAAATGTGAGCGGGTGGAGCCAGCAACTGTTTAAATAAGCCAGGGGCTGAGGTGTGGGACGTGTGGAGGCAACCAAGAGCTTGAGAATTACTGCTTCAAAGTGAGAAGCCTTGTGCACGGGGTATGTCACAAAGCAAACCAGAAGGGAACTGGGACACAGTGATTTCTGTTTGATAGATTGCTTGATTCACAATCAGCTTGAGGAGATGTTTTGTCCTGTTTGGGCAATCTCCCGGTTCTCGGCTCCCCCCGGGTTCCAAAGGTAACAAGGCTTACACCCCTGTTTTCCTAAGTGGCTTTCAGGCCCCTCCTTGAGCGGGTTCTGTTTTGCACAGAGAGAGCGCAGTTATTTGCCTTCCTGTTCTCTCTCTGTTGACTGTTCCCATCCCCCACCACTTGCTGCTGACCTGGGCCTAGGCAGGCTACAGACTCTGCAACCAAAATGTGATAAAATCTTTGATACCATTTTGCTAGAGAAGAAGAGGGTTTGGTTCTAGATATCCTAAAGGGAGGTGGGGATGCTGTTAGCTCTTTGCTAGCACAGATATTAGTGAAAACACCTGTGTTGATTCAAACCCCTGAAGTGAGTTAACCCTTTCCTGCTCATCAATACAAACTGGGCTGGTCTAAACAAACCTGCCACCTGGCTTCTGCATTTCTTCAACCCACCTTGGATGAGTTTGTGACTCAGGGTCCAGGTGGGTGCATGTGCAGACCAGGCTGCTAGCCTGTGAAGTTTTCACTGAAATGCAGTGTTCATTTTTCAGTTGTGTCCCTATATGGTTAAAACGTCTCTACTACAGAACTCTGGGTTCTGAAGCTATGGCTAACCATTATCTCTCAGTCTCTTTTAAGTGTGTACAGAAGCTATCTCTCCTGCTAGTGGTGAATCCAAGTGTGTAGCTTTTTGTTTGTTTCTGGAAAGCCGAGTTTTATCCGTTGAATGTTTGGAGAGAATATTTCTCAAGTGTGTTTTGCTGCTAGGCTAAATTATTGGCTTGCCATTTTCAACTCGAATCCCATGAGGGAACACTGGATAAATGAAACCATCAAACTAATGAGACTGTACACTCCGAAAGCATTCTCAGGCTGAGAGTACAGCTCAGTGGTAGAGCTGTGTTTAGCAAGCGAAAGGCCTGGGTTCAATCCCCCACACCATGTTTAAAAACATTTTCATCCACTAGGGAAATCATACCATGTCACCTGGGTGAGACCCAGGGCTCTGCATTCTGTTTCCCTTAACTGACTTCTGAACAGAGTGAAGGGGGAACCGGCCCCAGGGGCTTCTCTTGGGAAGCTTGATATGCACCCTGGCTTTTCATTCACCCTCTTTGCAACTCAGATGAGAAAGGGGTAGGTGCTCCCACTGGCTCACGATTCTGCCTCTGGTGTATGGACTGAGGAGCAGCAGGCTGTCCCCAACCCCTGCTACCATGGCTGACTGGGGCAGCAGTGCAGGGACCCCTGCTTCCGGAGAGTTGAGCAAATTGATGCCCATCCCCAGCTGGCAGAGCCCAGAGGAAGGGGTGAACAGCAGTAGGGGAAGGCAGAATCTTTCCCAGGCTTTCAGAGTCACGGAACAGGAATCACTCCCTGGCAGAATTTCCACCCAAGGTGCAGCTTGGATTTTCTTCCCTAAGAACCCCTCAGAGACCCTCAGCTCTTTTCTCCCCACTCCCTGCGACCTTTCCTCTGCCTCCCAACAAGCCAAGTCAAACCGACCCTGGGAAAGCTTCACTGATAAAACACAGGAAGCTCAGTGAAATGCGAGTTCCCCATAAACCACGGATAATTTCTCAGGATAAGTAGATCCCAAATATTTCATTGGACATACTTGTCCTAACAAGTTAGTTGTTTATTTGAATTTCGGATTTCTCTGGGTGTCCAGTATTTTTGTTTGCTCAACCTGGCCGCACCACCTAAGAGGTAGGTTACATGAGACAGAGTGTGTGACAGATTGTGGCCCGTGGGGGCTGCTGATGGATCCCCCTGACAGGTTTTTACCAGAAGCGAAACCGCCCACTCACCGTATCGGCACCTGTATTGACAGACTCCGTTCTTCCCTCCCAGCAGCTCCAGGAAGGAATCAAAGTAGCTGTTGACGGATTCGAAGCTGCCCCGGAGGTGCCGCAGGCCCCAGTCAGAGTAGGACTCCTCTGCTTTGGGGCTGGGGTCGCTCTGAGCCAGGCCCCCTCCCAGGCCGAGCCACAACACCAAGAAGCTGGTGGCTAGCTTCATCTTGCAGACAGGTAGGTACGGAGCCCTGTCCTCAGACCCCAGCCGGTGTCCCAGGAAGTCCCAGGTACTCAGCCCCCGGGGCCGGATGTGAGGCAGGACAGGAACGGGATTATCGGGCACACTCAATCTGTGTTCCCCAGAGGTGGACTTTAAACACAGCTATGGAGCCGGGATGAGATCAGGGCAATTAGAGGGCAAAGGTGAGGCAGTGGGAGGGCCTGTCTGAGGGATGGCCGGAGAGAGAGAGAACACTTAAAGTGGATGCCACCGCTGGGGAGCTGGGAGATGCCTGCAGGAGCAGGAGCAGCCCTCGGGAGCCGCGCTTGTGAATCTCAGGGCCAGACTCTCCACCCAAGAGCTGGTGCCAAGGTCCTAGCCACACCCCTAAGCCAGTCTCTGTAAACCTGGTCTCTCGGGAGATTCAGGAGGGTGTGTAAAGGACCCAGGTGGTTTGACAGGGTCACCTTTCCCAACAATCAAGCGTGTGTTGCCCTAGGTGGTGTTAGGCAGGACTCGGGACCTGAGGCCCAGCTTCCCTCCCTGGCTCTCAGATTCATAAATCTGCGAGTACGGCAAAGGTCCTAGATGAAGCCATCCCAGTGCTGGTGCATTGTGGTCACTGTTTGCAGCACATTCTGTTTATACTCAGCAGTATTAGATCATAAGATCCTGAGATCTACTTGTGGCCGAAGAGTGGTTCTGGGGACACTCAGGTCTCCCAGTGGTGTTTTTTCTTTAAGTGACTTTACAGTCCAGGAGTGTGGGCTGGGGATGTAGGTGAGTGACAGAGCACCTTGCCTGACAGGAGAGAGGCCCTGGGTTTGATCCCCAGCACCCCCGGGGGGTTGGGGGGTGGGGGGTGTCTGGAGTGTATTAACAAAACTATGAGAATCTAGGCTTTACAATTGTCGACTGAATCCTAGTGTTTTGGCTTCATTTTCAGCTTAGAGTTTGCTTTTAGTCATGTGAAGAAATAACTATCTACATGATCACTAGTCTGAAAACCTGATACTTTATAAACAAAATGAATCATTTTAGTTTCTTTCTCAAATATCTGAAAAGCCCCATAGAAAATAACTCATTTTTTTACATATTCATGCATATATACAATATAACAATATTTTTTTTACATATTCATACATATATACGATATAACAATATAACTTGGCCAATATCACTCCCCAGCACTTCTTCTCTCCCTCCTCCCAGCATCCCATTTCTTGGTCCTTTTTCTCTGATTTCCCTTTGATTTTTAAGGAGAGCCACCCCTATCTACCTTAACCTTCTGAGTTTATTTCACTTAACATGATGGTCTCTAGTTCAATCCATTTTTCCTACAAATGACATAATTACCTTTTTTTTTTTAAATGACTGAATAAAATTCCATTGTTTACATATACCACATTTTCTTTATCCCTTATATCCCTTGATGACCACCTAGGCTGGTTCCACAGTTTGGCTATTGAGAATAGTGCTATTACAAACATGGGTATGCATGTATCATTGTAGGATGATGGCTTTAATTTTTCTGGATAAATACCAAGGAGTGATATGATGGCTCCATGCCTAGTCTTTTGGAGCCTCCATTACTGATTTCCATAGTAGTCGTACTTAATTTACAGTCATATCAACAGTGTAAAAGTGTTCCTTTTTCTCTGCATCCTCTCCAGCATTTATTATTTGTATTCTTGACTGCTATCCTGACTGGTGTGAGATGAAATCTCAGTATAGTTTTGATTTGCATTTCCCTAATTGCTAATGATGATGAACATTTCTTCATGTATTTTTGCTGACCATTTGTATTTCTTCTTTTTGAGAAGTATGTTTAATTTGTGTGCCCATTTATAAACTGGATTGGAGGTTTCAAGATGGCGGCCTAGAGGGTGGCTGCATTTCATGTTGCTCCAGGACTCAGGATTCAAAAGAGGAGATATTGAGAGACCTGGGACCAACTCAAAGCAGCCAGGTGAATCTCTCCCATTGGGGAGGCGTCCCAGATGGGACGGTGGTCCCGGAACGCAGGGAACTTTGTGAAGTAGAGCTGCCGGTGAGACGCCCCTCCCCCCGCTGGAGCAGTGAACTCGGACAACTGGGAGCATCGTAGAGAAGGCCGCTCAGCGCAGCACTGGGACTTGGAGCAACCACTGGGGCTCTGGTGGCTGCCCAGGGGAGCAGCGAGGAGAGCTGTGTGGACTCAGAGCACGGGGCCTGCCCTGAGGAGGAGGAGGAGGAGCATGGCCGCTTGGATTCGGAGTGGCTATAGCGGAGCTGCAAGCGGTTACCAGAGGAGAAGCTGCGTGGCGAGCTGTTTGGACTCAGACCACTTCTGAACACCGGGGCCTGCCCGGAGGAGTAGGAGGAGGAGGAGGAGGAGTGCGGCAGGGCGTTTGGACTCGCAGTGACTGCATTAGAGCTCCAGGCGGCTGCTCAGAGGAGAAGGCGAGTGGTGAGTTGTTTGGACTTAAAGCGACCGCTCCTGAACACAGGGGGGCTGCCTGGAGGAGGAGCGCGGTGGGTCGCCTGGTCTCGGGTGGCCACACTAGAGCTCCGGGCGGCTGCCCAGAGGACGCGTGCAGTGGGTCACGTGGATTCAGAGCCACTCAGAGCGACCACTCCTGAACACCCGGGGGTGTTACCTGGAGGAGGAGGAGGAACAGGGAGGGTCATTTTGACTCGGAGTGATTGATTGCCCCGGGCTACGGGTGGTCGGTGGGAGGTGGAGGCACGCAGTGAGTTGCTTGGACTCCTAGTGACCGCACCGGAATACTGGGTGGCTGTCTGGAGGAAGAGGCGTGTGGCGGGTCTCTGGGACTCAGAGCGATTGTACGGGGCCCCAGGCGGCTGCTCAGAAGAGGGGCCACATAGCCAGGCGATTAGGTGCAGAGCAGGGTCCCAGGATCTAGGAGGCTTCTTGGTGGAAGAGCCGCACAGAGACATGCTTAGGGGAGCAGCGAAGGTTCCAGGACTGCGGGCAGATTCTCTGAGGAGGGGCAGCCTAAGGAGATTCATCTGCAAAGGGTGAGGCTCCCAGGCCCAGGAGGTAGGGCCGGGCCCCTGGGAACTTTGCAGAGGAAGGCAGCCCAGCCCAGGCGGGGATGTAAATTGAGGGGAACCTCTAGGAGGGAACTGACCAACGAGACCTCCCCACCAGGTGAGTCTTCCCTGCCGGGTGAGGTTTCCCCACAAGGACGGTAAAACCAGAGACTCAGGCCCAAACAGGCCTTGCCTCAGCCCACAGTCTAGTTCCCCTTTGGATGACCATTGGTCAACAAGTGGAGGCACCTCTGCCCACTAGCAGGGAATATACCCCACCTGAAGGCCACCACTCCTAGAGAGGCAGCTTCCTTGTGGAGCACCGCATTATCAACTTCCTCTAAGACTTCAGCCTACTGAAGGCTAAGAGGGGATATATATAGAAATCTTCAGGGACATTGTAAGTCAATAGAGGAAACCTACAATATCTCAGCGGTCCACTGATACCTGAACAATATGAGAAAACAAGGAAAGAAAATGCTGCAAACAAATCTAGATATTACATCAATAAAACCCAATGACAGCATGGCAGAAGAAATGACAGAAAAGGAGTTCAGAATGTACATAATTAAAATGATCAGGGAAGCAAACGATGAGATGAAAGAGCAAATGCACGCACTGAATGATGAGATGAAAGAGCAAATGCAGGCATTGAATGATCACACCAATAGACAGTTAAAAGAGCAAATACAGGAAGCAAAAGATCATTTCAATAAAGAGTTAGAGATAATGAAAAAAAACCAAACAGAAATCCTTGAAATGAAGGAAACAATAAACCAAATTAAGAACTCCTTAGAAAGCATATCCAGTAGGATAGAACACCTGGAAGACAGAAGCTCAGACATTGAAGACAAAATATTTAACCTTGAAAAAAAGTTGACCAAACAGAGAAGATGGTAAGAAATCATGAACAGAATCTACAAGAACTATGGGATATCATGAAAAGGCCAAATTTAAGAATTATTGAGATTGAGGAAGGGTTAGAGAAACAAACCAAAGGAAGGAACAATCTATTCAATGAAATACTATCAGAAAATTTCCCAAATCTGAAGAATGAAATGGAAAATCAAGTTCAAGAGGCTTATAGGACTCCAAATACACAAAATTACAACAGACCCACACCAAGGCACATTATAATGAAAATGCCTAACATACAAAATAAAGACAGAATTTTAAAGGCTGTGAGAGAAAAGAACCAAATTACGTTCAGGGGGAAACCAATACGGATATCAGCAGATTTTTCAATCCAGACCCTAAAAGCTAGAAGGGCCTGGGACAACATTTTTCAAGCTCTGAAAGAAAATGGATGCCAACCAAGAATCTTATACCCAGCAAAACTTACCTTCAAATTTGACGATGAAATAAAATCCTTCCATGATAAACAAAAGCTAAAAGAATTTACAAAAAGAAAGCCAGCATTACAGAACATTCTCAACAAAATATTCCATGAGGAAGAGATGAAAAACAAAGAAGCAAATCAGCAAAGGGAGGAATTATCCTAAAGGAATTGTCAAATAAAGGAGGAACCAAGTTGTGTCAAACAAATAAATAAATAAAATTTAAAAAATGAACCAAATGACCGGAAAACCAAACAAATCTCAATAATAACCCTGAACGTTAATGGCCTGAATTCATCAATCAAAAGACATAGACTGGCAGATTGGATTAAAAAGAAAGATCCAACAATATGTTGCCTACAAGAGACTCGCCTCATAGAAAAAGATACCCATAGACTAAAGGTGAAAGGATGGGGAAAAACATACCATGCACATGGACTCAGCAAAAAAGCTGGAGTATCCATCCTCATTTCAGACAATGTGGACTTCAAGCCAAAGTTAGTCAGAAGGGATAAAGGTCATTTCATACTGCTTAAGGGAAGCATAAATCAGCAAGATATAACAATCATAAACATCTATGCCCCAAACAGTGGCTCATCCATGTATGTCAAACAAATCCTTCTCAATTTCAGAAACCAAATAGACCATAACACAATAATACTAGGTGATTTTAACACGCCTCTCTCACCACTGGACAGATCTTCCAGACAAAAATTGAACAAAGAAACCATAGATCTCAATAACACAATCAATAATTTAGACTTATGGACATTTATAGAATATACCATCCAACCAAGAGCGAATACACTTTCTTCTCAGCAGCACATGGATCCTTCTCTAAAATAGACCATATATTATGCCACAAAGCTAATGTTAGCAAATACAAGAAGATAGAGACACTAGCATGTATTCTATCAGATCATAATGGATTGAAGTTAGAAATAAATGAAAGAATAAAACACAAACTATTCCAACATCTAGAGATTAAACAATATGCTATTATATGATGAATGGATAACAGAAGATATTAGGAAGGAAATTAAAAAATTCTTAGAGGTAAATGAGAACAAAGAAACATCATATCAAAATCTCTGGGACACTATGAAAGCAGTACTTAGAGGGAAATTTATTTCATGGCGCGCATTTAATAAAAGAAGTAAAACTCAACAAATAAACGACCTAACACTACAGCTCAAAGCCCTACAAAAAGAAGAACAGACCAGCACCAAAAGTAGTAGAAGACAGGAAATAGTTAAACTCAGAGCTGAAATCAATGAAATTGAAACAAAAGAAACAATACAAAAAATTGACAAAATAAATAGTTGGTTCTTCGAAAAAATAAACAAAATTGATAAACCTTTAGCCATACTAACAAGGAGAAGACGAGAGAAAACCCAAATCACTAAAATTCGGAATGAACAAGGAAATATCACAACAGACAGGATTGAAATACAAAACATAATTAGAAGCTATTTTGAAAATCTACATTCCAACAAAATAGAAAATTTCGAGGACATCAACAGGTTTCTAGAGACATTTGAATTGCCTAAACTGAATGAGGAGGACATACACAATTTAAATAGACCAATTTCAAGTACTGAAATAGAAGAAGTCATCAAAAGCCTACCAACAAAGAAAAGTCCAGGACCAGATGGGTTCTCAGCCGAGTTCTACAAAACCTTTAAAGAAGAGCTCATTCCAATACTTCTCAAAGTATTCCATAAAATAGAAGAGGAGGGTACCCTCCCAAACTCATTCTATGAAGCCAATATCACACTGATGCCTAAACCATAAAATAGAAGAGGAGGGAACCCTCCCAAACTCATTCTATGAAGCCAATATCACACTGATACCTAAACCAGACAGAGACTCATCAAGGAAAGAAAATTTCAGACCAATATCCTTAATGAACATCGACGCAAAAATTCTCAACAAAATTTTAGCAAATCGCATACAAAAACATATTCAAAAGATAGTGCACCATGATCAAGTGGGTTTCATCCCAGGGATGCAAGGTTGGTTCAACATCAGGAAATCAATAAATGTAATTCACCATATCAATAGACAAAGTCAAGAATCACATGATTATTTCAATAGATGCAGAAAAAGCATTTGATAAAATACAGCACCCCTTCACACTCAAAACACTAGAAAAAATAGGGATTGTGGGAACATTCCTTAACATTGTAAAGGCCATTTATGCTAAGCCCATGGCTAATATCATTCTAAATGGTGAAAAACTGAAAGCATTCCCCCTAAAAACTGGAACAAGGCAGGGATGCCCTCTTTCACCACTTCTATTTGACATCGTTCTTGAGACTCTGGCCAGAGCAATTAGACAAACCAAAGAAATTAAAGGGATATGAATTGGAAAAGAAGAACTCAAACTATCCCTGTTCGCTGATGACATGATTATATATTGAGAGGAACCTGGAAATTCCACCAGAAAACTCTTAGAACTCATAAGTGAATTTAGTAAAGTAGCAGGTTACAAGATCAATGCTCATAAATCCAATGCATTTTTATACATAAGTGATGAATCTTCAGAAAGAGAAATTAGGAAAACTACCCCATTCACAATAGCCTCGAAAAAAATAAAATACTTGGGAATCAATCTCACAAAAGAGGTGAAAGCCCTCTACAATGAGAACTATACAACACTAAAGAAAGAAATTAAAGAACACCTTAGAAGATGGAAAGATCTTCCATGTTCTTGGATAGGAAGAATTAATATTGTCAAAATGGTCATACTACCTAAAGTGCTATACAAATTCAATGCAATTCCAATTAAAATCCCAATGACTTACCTTACAGAAATAGAGCAAGCAATTATGAAATTCATCTGGAAGAATAAGAAACCCAGAATAGCTAAAGCAATCCTTAGCAGGAAGAGTGAAACAGGGGGTATTGCAATACCAGATCTTCAACTCTACTACAAAGCAATAGTAACAAAAACGGCATGGTATTGGTACCAAAATAGAAAGGTAGATCAATGGTACAGAATAGAGGACACGGACACAAACCCAAATAAATACAATTTTCTCATACTAGACAAAGGGGCCAAAAATATGCAATGGAGAAAAGATAGCCTCTTCAACAAATGGTGCTGGGAGAATTGGAAATCCATATGCAACAGAATGAAACTAAACCCATATCTCTCACCATGCACGAAACTAAACTCAGAATGGATTAAGGACCTCGGAATCAGACCAGAGACCCTGCATCTTATAGAAGAAAAAGTAGGTCCAAATCTTCACCTTGTTGGTCTAGGATCAGACTTCCTTAACAGGACTCCCATAGCACAAGAAATAAAAGCTAGAATCAACCACTGGGATAGATTCAAACTAAAAAGCTTTCTCTCAGCAAAGGAAACTATCAGCAATGCGAAGAAAGAGCCTACAGAGTGGGAGAATATCTTTGCCAATCATACTTCAGATAGAGCACTAATCTCCAGAATCTATAAAGAACTCAAAAAACTCTACTCCAAGAATTCAAATAATCCAGGTGACAAATGGTCCAAGGAAATGAATAGACACTTCACAGAAGAAGATCTACAAGCAATCAACAAACATATGGAAAAATGTTCAACATCTCTAGTAATAAGAGAAATGCAAATCAAAACCACCCTAAGATTCCATCTCACCCCAATTAGAATGGCGATTATCAAGAATACGAGCAACAACAGGTGTTGGCGAGGATGTGGGGAGAAAGGTACACTCATACACTGCTGGTGGGGCTGCAAATTAGTGCAGCCACTCTGGAAAGCAGTGTGGAGATTACTTAGAAAACTTGGAATGGATCCTCCATTTGACCCAGCTATCCCACTCCTTGGCCTATACCCAAAGGACTTAAAATCAGCATACTACAGAGATACAGCCACATCAATGTTCATAGCTGCTCAATTCACAATAGCCAGACTGTGGAACCAACCTAGATGCCCTTCAATTGATGAGTGGATAAAGAAACTGTGGTATATATATACAATGGAATATCACTCAGCCATAAAGAATGATAAAATTGTGGCATTTGCAGGCAAATGGATGAAATTGGAGAATATTATGCTAAGTGAGAGAAGCCAATCTCAAAAAGCCAAAGGACGAATGATATCGCTAATAAGTTGAGGATGACACATAATGGGTGGAGGGAAGGGTTAGTGTTAGGGTTAGAGTTAGGGTTAGGGAGGGGGGCAAGTATGGAGGAAGGAAGCACTGTATAGAGGGAAAAGAGGGGTGGGAGGGGAGGGGGGAAGGGAAAAAATAATAGAATGAATCAAACAACATTACTCTATGTAAATTTATGATTACACAAATGGTATGCCTTTACGCCATGTACAAAGAGAGAAGCAACATGTATCCCATTTGTTTACAATAAAAAAATATAATAATAAAAATAAATAAATAAATAAATACACTGAACCATCAAAAAAAAATATAAACTGGATTATTTGATTTTTTAAAAGTTTTTTGACTTCTCTATATATTCTAAATATCAGTCCTCTGTCAGAAGAATAGCCAGCAAAGATTTTTTTCCCATTCTGTAGGTTCTCTCTTCACATTCCTTATTGTTTCCTTTGCTGTGCAAAAGCTCTTTAATTTGATGCTGTCCCATTTGTTAACTCTTGACATCATTTCTTGAGTTTTAGAAGTCCTACTGAGAATGTCATTGCTTGTGCCTAAAAGCTGAAATGTTGACCCTACATTTTCCTCTAGGAGTTGCATAGTTTCTGGTCTAATTCCAAGGTCTTTGATCCGTTTCGAGTTGATTTTTGTGCAGGGTGAGCAATAAGGGTCTAGTTTCATTCTTCTACAGATGGATACCCAGTTTTCCCAGTACCATTTGTTTAACAAGACTATCTTTTCTCTGATATATGTTTTTAGAACCTGTAGATGTGTGGGTTTGTCTGTCTTCTGTTCTCTACCACTGTCTGTCTTTATGTCAGTACCATGCAGTTTTTGTTACTATAGCTCTGTCGTATAATTTGAAGTCAGTTGTAGTGATGCCTCCAGCATTGTTTTCTTGGCTTAAAATTTCTTTGGCTATTTCTGGGTCTTTTATTCTTCCAAATGAGTTTTAGGACTATTTTCTTCTAGTTCTGTGAAGAAGTCATTGGTATTTTGAGGGGGATTACATTGAATTGGTGTATTGCTTTTGGTAGTATAGTCATTTTAACAATATTAATTCTGCCTATCCACAAACATGGGAGATCTTTCCATCTTCTGAGGTGGTCTTCAATATCTGTCCTCATTGTTCTATAGTTTGTATTGTAGAGGTCTTTTACCTCCTTGATTAGATTTATTCCTAGGTTTGTTTCTGGTTTTTTTTTTTTTTTTTTTTTTTTTTTTTTTTTTATCTTTGAGTCTATTGTTAATGGAATTGTTTTCCTGATTTCTTAGAAGATTCATTGGTAAGTTTTTTTTTTTTTTTTGGTATGCTGAATTTATAATCTGCTTTGCCAAATTTATTAACTCTAGTGGTCTTTTTGTGGAGTTTTTTGGATCTTCTAGGTATAGGATCATATCATCTGCAAACAGTGATAATTTGACCTCTTCCTTTTCTATATTTATTCTTTTATTTCCTTCTCTTGCCTAACTGCTCTGGCTAGAATTTCTAGCACTATATTAAATAGGAGTGGTGAGAGTGGACCTCCCTGTCTTGTTCCAGAGTTAAAGAAAATGCTTTGCTTTTGTTAAATTTACTATGAGATTGGCTTTGGGTTTTTCATACATTGCCTTTATGATGATGAGGTAGGTTCTTTCTATCCCTAGTTTCTTCAGTGTTTTTATCATGATGGATGCTGAATTGTTGAAGGCCTTCTCTGCATCTACTAATTCCTAAGTGATTTTTATCCTTAATTCTGTTTATGTGACATATTACATTTATTGATTTGCATATATTAACCCATTCTTGTATTTCTGGCATAAAAATCAACTTGATTGTGGTGCAAAATCTTAATATGTTGTTGAACATGATTTGTTAATATTTTAAGTATTTTTGCATTTAAGTTCATCAGGGATATTGGCTGTAGTTTTCTTTCCTTGATGTGTCCTTATCTGGTTTTAGTATGAGCATGATATTGGCTTCATAGAATGAATTTGGAAGTGTTCCATCCATTTCTATTTAATGAAATAATTTGATACATTAGTTATTCTTTAAAGGTTTGGTGGAATTCAGCTGGGAATCCATCTGGTCCTTGGCTTTTCTTTTTTGGAAGGATTTTTATTACTGCTTGTATCATATGTTATTGCTCTGTTTAGGTTTTCTATGTCCTCTTGATTTAGTTTTGGCAGACTATATTTGTCTAGAAACATATCCATTTCTTCTAGGTTTTCCAATTTATAGGGTATAAGTTTTCAAAATAGTCTCTAATGATCTGCTGGATTTCTGAGATGTCTGTGGTGATTTCTCTTCTTTCATCTCTAATTTTATTTGTGTTTTCTTTTTTCTTTTGGTTTAGCTAAGGGGTTATCAATCTCATTTATCTTTTCAAAGAACAAATCTTTGTTTCATAAGTCCTTTGTATTTTTTTTTAATTATCAAGTTCATTGGTTTAAGCTCTGATTTTAATTATTTCCTGCTACTGGTTTTGGAATTGGTTCTTTTTTTTTTTTTTTTTTAAGGCCTTGGGATTCACCATTAAGTTGTTTGAGATCTTTCTGATTTTCTTATATAGGTATTGATAGCTATAAACTTTCCTATTAGAATTGCCTTCATAGTGTCCCACAGATTCTGGTATGTTGTATCACTATTCTCATCTAAGAATTTTAAAATTTCTCCTTTGATTTCTTCTATCATCCATTCATTACTCAAGAGTGTCGTTCAATCTCCATTTGTTTATATAGTTTCTGTAGGGTTTTGTTGTGTTGATTTCTAATTTCATGGAATTATATCCATTTTTTGTATTTGGTAAGAGTTGCTTTGTGGCCTAAAATATGCTCTATTATGGAGAAGTTTCCATGAGCTGCTGAGATGAAAGCATTCAGCTGTTGTTGGATAAAATATATTCTGTCTGGCCCATTTGATCTATATTATTTTTTTAGGACCAAAGAATCTTTACCAAGTTTGTCTGGATGACCTATCTAATGGTGAGAGAGATGTGTTGAAATCACCCAGTATTGTACTGGGGTCTATCTGAGGCTTTAACTTGAGTAGTGTCTCTTTTAGGCAGTTAGTTGCACCTATGTTTGGAGCATAAATATTTATAATTATTATATCTTGTGGATTGTTCCCTTCATCAATATGAAGTGATCTTCTTTGTCTCTTCAGATTAATTTTGGTGTGAAATCTGTTTTGTCAGATATGAAAGTAGCTACTTTTGATTGTTTTGGGGCTTCATTTGCATGGTATATCATGGTATATCAATTTCCATCCTTTCACTTTCAGCCCAGGGTTGTCTTTGCCTGTACGGTGTGTCTCATGCAAACAACATATTGTTAGTTCTTTTTAAATCATTCTGTCAGCCCATCTCTTTTAAATGGAGAATTGAGACCATTTGCATTCTATGTTGTTATAGAGAAATGTTAGTTAATTCCTGCCATTTTGATTTATTTATCATGTTATTCTGGTCCTGTTTCTTATTTGCTTAGCTATTCTTCAGATGAGATTTATTCTTTTATGAGCACTGAGGTTTTTTTTTTTTTTTTTTTTTTTTTTAATTCTCTGTAGTAGTTTTTTAAGTTCTATAGTGCTGGTTTAGTAATCATGAATTATTTTAGTTTCTGCTTATCTTGGAAGGTTTTAATTTCATCTTTTATTTTGAATGATAGCTTTGCTGCATATAGCAATCTTGGATGACAGTATTTTTCTTTCAGAACTTGGAACATACCATTCTAAGCCCACCTGACTTGTAGCATTTGTGCTGAGAAATCAGAAGTGATTCTGATACGCTTGCCTCTAAATGTGTCCTGAAGTTTTTCATTTGAGGCTTTTAAAATTCTATTCTTGTTCTGTATGTTAGGCATTTTAACTATAATGTGTCATGGAGAGGTTTTTAATTTTATCTATTTGGGTTTCTGAATGCCTCTTGTATCTGAAAAAATAACTTTATCAAGTGAATTAAATTTCTTAAGAAATGTAGCTCCTTGGTAGAACACTTGTCTAGCATGCAGGAGGCCCTGGTTCCATCCCAGTATCCCCTCTCCCTCAAGGTAAATATAATTCCCATTTGAGAAGCAAGAAAAACAAATCAGAGGTTAAATGGCTTGGTCAAAGCTAGGCAGGCTATTGGTGGCAAGGCTGGGACCTGGGCCAGTTAAAACAAAATTACAGAGCTTCTTTGAAAAAATCAGGGAAAAGATCCCATTAAAGATACCATAAATAGAAATATTTTTCCTTTAAAAATGTCTTTTTTGGGGGGCTGGGGCTGTAGCTCTGTGGCAGAGTGCTTGCCTAGCACATGTGAGGCACTGGGTTTGATCCCTAGCACCACATTAAAATAAACAAGTAGAATAAAGACATGCTGTTCATCTACAACTACAAAAAAAAATTTTTTTTAAATGTCTTTTTTGGAAACGATTTAGGATACTAGTTACACATAAATAATAATATAAACAAACATTAAAAAGTATTTTTGATGTTATAGTTTTAAATAATACAACATATATACTAATATGTGATATCTTGCTTGATTATAAGATTTATGTGCTTTTCTGAAAATTCATTTAGATGATCAAATTTATATTTCAGTTTCAGTCAATATAATTGAAAATTATTTCAGTTGCTGATGACAATCAGAGTTGGCAAACAAAATTAGACAACATTTTGTTTTGAGAAGGGACCTTTTTGCTGATGTATCTGTGAGGGGAGCTATTAAGGATATTTTCTTCCCATTTCTTAATGCCTAAATTTTTGTGTGTGTGGTAAAACAAATGTTAACATAGTATCCATTTTATCTATTTCTGAGGGTATAATGCAGTGGCAATAAGTACCGCCATCACCACCATCTATCTTCAGAACTTCTTCATTATCCTAAACAAAGTCTGAACCCATTAAACAATGACTTCTCCTTTCTCTAGCCTTTGGCACTTTCTTACTTCCAATTCCTATGAATTTCCTAGTCTATTATGTTCTCGATATAAATGGAATCATGCAGCAGCATGTATTCTTTTGTTTGACTTATTTCATTTAGCATGTTTTCAGTTTATCCATGTTGTTTATATCACTACTTCATTATTGTGGATAATACTACTATGAATATTTGTGTACAAATACTCATTTGAGTTCCTGCTTTTCAATTCTTTGGACTGTATCTCTAGAACAGGACTTTTTAGATCATATGATAATTTTATGTTGAATGGTGTGTGTGTGCGCACGCGCGTGTGTGCGTTTGTATGGTCCTGGGAACCAAACCTGGGGCTTTGCACATGCTAGCCCTGTTTAACTTTTTGAAGAAATGTCATAGTAGCCACACCATTTAAATTCTCACCAGTGATAAATAGGATTCCAATTCTTCTACACTTTTGGTGGGTGGTTTTTGGTACCAAGGATTGAACCACTGAGTTGCACCCCAGCCCTTTTTTGAATTTTATTTAGAGACACGGTTTCACTGAGTTGCTTAGGGCCTCATTAAGTTGCTGAGGCTGGCTTTGAGCTCTCGATCCTCCTGCCTCAGCCTCCGGAGCCACTGGAGTTACAGGTATGCATCATCATGCCTAGCTCTACATTCTTGCTAATGCTTGCTACCTTCCTTTTTCTTTTCTCCCCCCTTGATAAGTTTCCTAGTGGGTGTCAGTTAGTATCTCATTGTGGTTTTGACTTGCATGTATCTAAGAATTAGTGGTACAGGGCATCTTTGCATGTGTTTGACCAATTGTATATCTTCTTTGGAGAAATGTCTATTCCTGTCCTTTGCCCATTTTTTTAAAAAAATATTTTTTAGTTGTAGATGGACACAATATCTTTATTTTATTTATTTATTTGTATGTGGTGCTGAGCATTGAACCCAGTGTCTCACATTTGCTAGGCAAGCTCTCTACCACTGAGCTACAACCCCAGTCCCCTTTGCCCATTTTTAAATTGGGGTTTTTTGTTGTTGTTTAGTTTTAGAAGTTCTTTATGTATTGGTTTCTTATCAGATATATGATTTGCAAATATTATCTCCAGTTCTGTGAGTTACCTTTCACTCTCTTGTGTTCCTTGCATAAAATTTTTAGTTTTTGTGAAAAACAACTTTGTTTTCTGTGCTTTCTATGTCAGTCATAGCCAAGAAAGCAAATCCATGGTCATGAAGATCTTCCCATTTTCCTAGGAGTTTTCTAGTTATAGCTCTTTTTTGTTTTTGTTTTTGCTTAATAGTATGAAAGTTTCACTTATATTGCTGGGATTAAGGTCTGAGTATTTTTATTTGGAATTGTGGATCTTTGGGGTTGACAGGAATATTAAAGTTCATCTTGTCCACAGTCTGATGTTTGAGTCTCCCCACTACGTCCCCTCCTAGAATTGATCCGTTTTCTTGGTTGCTTCAGTTAGCTATAATATTTTTAATGTGTAAGCAGGGAGTGATTATTTAGTTTGAGAATTTAAACATGTTTTCTCTTTACATAAATTTTAGCCCATGATCAACTAGGAATTTTTCTCAGAATTGTAAAGAATAAAGCAAATGTAATCCTGCTGTAAAAGAATTGATAAGCCCAAACTTTTAGATGGAGAGATCTGTGAAATAAAAGGGTTTATTTGGGGCTGGGGCTGTAGCTCAGTGGTAGAGTGCTTACCTAGCATGTGTGAGGCACTGGGTTTGAACCTTAGCACTGCATAAAAAAAGGCACTGTATTCATATACAACTTAAAAAAATAGAAATTAAAATTTAAAAAGGGGAGGTTTATTGAACAGTTATGGATGGTAGCCAGTAAAAGGACCAGATCCTGGGACAATTTCCCCAACTACCTGCAGCAGAGCTGAGATGCAGGACGTGTCTTTCAAACCTGGAGCTCAGAGTATCTCTATAAAATTTGAGGAAGGAAAGTACAAGTTGTTTACATTGAATCCACACAGGCTATAGGGGTGGGGCAGCTTAGTAGGAAGTGGAGAGTGCTTTGGGAGAGGAGGCAGTCCAAAAGAAGCCTTTGTTGCTTCAGGAGTGGTTAGGGTTAACAGGGAAGTTTTTAAGTAAGCACGTATCACGGACCCCATAGGATTTAAGTCAAGGTTTCAACATACATTCAGGAATGCAAAACAATCTTTGTTGGATTCAGTCTTAGCTGTAAACTAATTAACTTCCCTTATCTCTCTCCAGAATTTTTATCAGAATATGCAACATTCCTTTTTTTTCTAACTTGTGTCTATCTAGATTCTCAGGTTGGCTTCTATAGTTAATGTGATGCATTACTCTTGTGACAAGAGATTGTCAATTTTTGAATGAGAAATAAAAGATGGTTGTTGGAACAGATGAAAAACGAGTCACTTATTTACAAAAGGCTTCTTACTCAATAACTTGGAAGAAATGCAGAGACAAGAACAGTAATTCAGAATGTCAATCCTAGGACATTTGGAACCCCTGAGTTCCAAATGTTTTCATCCCTTCACAAATTTCTCTGCCCTCTCTTATGTCCTATAGAAATTGTCAGAAACCCTTACAATATATATGAGAAAGGATTAAAAGTAATGAGACCACAGATCAATTTCATCGATACTGCTCATGAACATTCACCTTTAAAATTAGTCAAATGAGGGTTCCAGACAGTTATCCTGGTGCTAAAAGTTGGTCAAAAAGTTTTCAGAACTAGTTCATGAGCCAAGTATGCTGTTCTCTTGATCAGTGGGGCTAGATCTGTGCAGAGTTCTCAATCTTATTTCACATTTAGGAAATTTTAAAAATATGTCCAGGTTCATTTCTAGAAACTAATTGGTAAGGGAGTTGCTCCATTTTGACTTAATTTTTCTTTGTGATATATAAGGGATCTAGTTCATTTTTTTTGCATAGGGATATCTGTGGGAAGCCATCCTTATTTAGAAGAACCAGGTTAGGTCAAGCCATGGGACGCAGATGCCTGGCTTCTAGGAACTGCCGGGGAAGGTTGTGGCTCTGCATGGGAGTGGCTCCCTGTCTCCTTCTGGAATATTCCCCCCTAAAAGAAGGGTTCCCCTAACTCCACCCTATCCTGACCATCACAGAAGAAGCTCTTCCTGGTCCTGGCCCCCCTTTACCTGTATATCATAAATAAGAGTTGGGAGACTCCAGGTTATTGTTAGAGGCCAGAGCTGCTATAGCCAGACCAGTCACACCCCCTCTCATTTAAAAAGCATATTGTCTCTTGTGTGTCAATAGATAAGTTTTTTGGGTAATAGAAAAGCAGTCAACACCATCCTCCTGCAGTTAACCCTTTTCTCATCCATGTGGACATGGCAGAGAGGCCCCCTGCAGATATCCACTGTTCCCATTTGTTAAGACTGTCCTTTTGGGCTGGGGTCATAGCTCAGTGGTAGAGCACTTGTGTAGCATGTGTGAGGCACTGGATTTGATCCTCAGCACTGCATAAAAATAAGCAAATAAAGGCATTCTGTCCTTATTACAACAAAATTTTTAAAAAAATTATTAAAAAAAAAAACCTGTCCTTTCCATCACTGAATGATCTTGGCACCCTTGTAAAAATTATTTGACCATATATGCATGGACCCTTTGTTCCATTTCATTTCTCTGTTTATTCCTAAGCCAACACCATACTGTTTTGATTGCTTTAGGCTTATAGTAAGTTTTGAAATCACATTTATGAGTCCTTCAACTTGTTCTTTTTCAAAAATGTTTTGGCTACCACGAAATGCTGTATAACTGTCAAATGCAGTTTCTGTGTCAATTGAAATGACCATATTTATTTTTCTTTTTCTATGACTATAGTACATTGGTGTATTCCAGGAATAAATCTCCCTTAGTCATGGTATATTGACCTTTTAAATTTGATGTAGAGTTTCATTTGCTAGTATTTTTTATCAGGGATATTTTCATCAGTGTTCATGAGGGATATTGGTTGGTAGTTCTCATATTTTTGGCTTTATGATCAGAGTAATGCTGTACCCTTGGAATAAATTAGGAGGTGTTCCCTCCTCTTCAGTTTTTGAGAAGAATTTGAGAAGGATTGGTATAAATTCTTTAAATGTTTTGTAAAATTCATCCATGAAGACATCTGATCCAGGGATTTTCTTTTTTGGAAAGTTTTAGATAACCAATTCTATCCTATAGAGATGATAGATCTATTCAGATTGTTTCTTCATTGTTCAGTCTTGGTAGATCTTGTGTTTTAAGGAGTTGTACCTTTCATCTAGGTAATCAAATTTGTGTACAGTTGGTATTTCCTATAACCATTTTTATTAAAATCAGCAGTGATGTTCCCATGCTTGTTTCTGATTTTAGTAATTTGTCTTTTATCGTCATTCCAACCAAAGAATGACCATTTTATTTCTATAGAACCAGCTTTGGTTTTGTTTTTCTGTTTTTCTATTTGTTATTCATCTCTGTTCTGATCTTTACTATTTCCTTCTTCCTGCTAGCTTTGGCTTTAATTTTTTTTTCTAGTTATTTAAGGTGTAAAATTAGGTTATTAGAAATCTTTCCAGTTTTTGTTTTGTTTTGTTTTTTTAAGGATATGTTTGTAGCTATAAATACTCCTCTTAGCACTGCTTTTGTTGTTCCCATAAATTTTGGTGTATTTTGTTTTCATTCATCTCAAGGTATTTTCTAATTTCTGTAGTGACCCATTGGTTGGTTAAGAGTGTGTTAATTTTAATTTCCATACATTTGTGAATTTTCCAGTTTTTCTTCTGTTATTTCACTTCTTTTTTTGGTACTGGGAATTGAACCCAGGAGTACTCAACCACTGAGCCACATCCCCAGCCCTTTCATGTATTTTATTTAGAGAAAAGGTCTCACTGAATTGTTTAGGACCTCGCTAAATTGTGAAGGCTGACTTTGAACTCATGGTCCTCCTGCCTCAGCCTCCTGAGCCACTGGATTACAGGTGTGTCCACAGCACCCAGCTCACTTCATTTTGATTGGAAAAGACACTTGGTATGATTCCAGACTTTTAAAATTTAAGACTTGTTTTGTGGCCTAACATATGGTACAATGCGGAAAATATCCTATGTACACGTGAGGAAAATGTGTATTGTGGTGTTGGCTGGAGTGTTCTGTGTTTGCCTGGTGGGCCCAGTTGTTTTATAGAGCTGTTCAAGTCCTCTGTTTCTTTAGTGATCTTCTGTCTGGTTGTTCTATCCATTACTGCAATTACCACAATTGTAGAACTTTCTCCTTTCAATTCTGCCAATGTTTACCTTTTTCCTGAACTCTTAGGTATATAATGTGTATACTTTAAAGCATCTTAGTGAATTGACTCTTTTATTAATATGGATGTCCTTCTTTATCTCTTGTAATAGTGTCTTATCTGGAATCTATTTTGTCTGACATTAGGATAGACATCTCAAATCTTTTATTTGCATGGAATGTATTTTTATATTCATTTTTAACCTATATTTGAATTTTTTGATTTTTTAGTGTTTTATAGTTGTACATCATAGTGGGTTCATCTTGACATATTCATAAATTCATATAACATTTTTTGTGGGGGTACTAGGGATTGAAATCAGGGGCACTTAACCACTGAGCCACATCCCCAGCCCTATTTTGTATTTTATTTAGAGACAGGGTCTCACTGAGTTGCTTAGCACCTTGCTTTTGCTGAGGCTGACCTTGAACTCGGGATCCTCCTGCCTCAGCCTCCTGAGCTGCTGGGATTATAGGCATGCGCCAGCGCACCCGGCAACATTTTTTTTCCCATTATAATTGACAGTACTGTCCCTTCCCCCCTCAACTCCCTTCGCCCCTATCCCCTTCTTCTACGCTATTGTTCTATTTATTTTTAATTGGCACATTATAGTTATATATGAAATTGGAATTATTGTGATATTCATATATGCATATAGCATAATTTGGTCAACTTTATTCCCTGGATCTTCCTATTTTCCTCCCCTCCCTGTTATCCCCCACTTTACTCTGTTGATCTCCATTCTGTTTTTGCAAGATCCCGCTTTATTTCTTTTGTCTTTCTAGTTTCTACATATGAGAGAAAACATTCAACCCTTGACATTCATTCTGAGTCTGGCTTATTTCACTTAGCATGATGTTCTCCAATTCAATTCATACCAGAAAATGACACCATGTCATTCTTTATGGCTGAGTGCAGTTCCATTGTGCACATACCACATTTTCTTGTCCATCTGTTGATGGGCTCCTATGCTGGTTCCATAACTTGGCTGTTGTGGATTGTCCTGCTTTATTGGTATGTTTGTATTGCTATCCTATGTTGAATTTAGTTCTTTTGGATAAATACCAAGGAGTGGGATAGCTGGGTCACATGGTGGTTCCTTTCCTAGTCTTTGGAAGAATCTCCATACTGCTTTCTAAAGTGTTTGCAATCCCACCAACAATGTATTAAATGTACCTTTTCCTCCACATCCTCACCAGTAATTATTTGTATTCTTGATGATTGCCATTCTAACTGGGATGAGATTAAATTTTAGTGAAGTTTTGATTTGCATCTCCCTTATTGGTAGGGTGTTGGACATTTTTTTCATTTGTTGCACATTTGCATTTTTTTTTTTTTTTTTGAGAAATTGCACTTTAGAGCTTATTCCCATTTAGTGAGTGGGTTACTCATTTTTGGTGGTTTTTTTTTTTTTTTTTGTCTTTTTTGTCTTTTTTGGAACTGGGGGGTCAAACCCACAGCTTTGAGAATGCAATGCAAAATGCTTTCCCACTGAGCTACATCCCAGCCTGGCTTATTCATTTTTGAGGGGAGTTTCTTTATTAATCACATGTCAGAAGAGTCACTGGCAAAGATTTTCTTCCATTCTGTCAGTTCTCTCTTCACTCTAATTACTCCTTTGAGTTTTTAAATTTGTTGCTGTTGCACTTATTGATTCTAGGTTTTATTTCTTGAGCTTTAGGAGTTTTATTAAGAAAGTCAATCTATTTTTGTCTTTAGACTTAAAAGAGGTCTCTTATAGACATCATATACTTGGATCTTTGTTTTTTAAAGCCCATTTTGTCAATCTTTTGTTTTTTGGATTGGCATGTTTAATCCACTTACATTTAAAGTAATTACTGATAAGAATTTATTCGTGCTATTGTGCTATTTAAGTATGCCTTATAGCTTTTGGGGGGAATTACATATAACATACTAAAGTTATAGTAGTATAATTCAAATAATACAGCTTCATTCATATACAGAAACACTCATTTTCAGCTCTGCTTCCCCTTTATCAATGTCACCAGTTACATCTTTATGTATTCTATACCCCAAAACATAGATCTATGACTTTCAGGCATTTGTCTTTTAGGAAATAAAAAGTGAAGTTACATATTTGCCCATGCACTTACTTTACCTGAGATCATTCTGTCACCACGTGGCTTTAAGTCATAGTTCAGCATCCATTCATTTCATCCGAAGGATTCCCTTTTAGAATTTCTTACAGGGCAGATCTAGTGGTGATGTATTTTCTGGCTTTTTCTAGAGGATGACATCCATGAAGCTGGCCCTGTCTGGGACCAAAACCTGGTTATCTCAATTCATAGCCTCACATGCTTTCTCTACAAAAGTAGCACAGCAATTGACATCTCAAGTGGAAGTAAACTATTTTAAGTATTTCTTATCCTTTTGTTTAGGCTAAAATAGTTCGTTGTTTAATGTATTTGAGTAATAAACTTACAGAAATAGTATGGAAGATAGCTAATATTAAAAACACATTGGGCTGGGGTTGTAGCTCAGTGGTGGAGTGCTTGCTTTGCATGCGTGGGGCCCTGGGTTTGATCCTCGGCACCAAATAAATAAAATAAAGGTATTGTGTCCATCTGCAACTAAAAAACAAAACACGTACTTGCATGTAGGAGAACTTGATTAGAAAAGATTAGTGAATGAATGGAATCTACCATATGATAAAAAATGCTACAAACACCAATTAGTTGCCATCAATAAGAAATTTGCTTGATTTTATTTTTATTTTTTGCTGTACTGGGGATTGAACCCAGGGCCTACACATGCTAGGCAAGTGCTTTCCCACTGAGCTATATTCATGGCCCATTTACTTTAAAAAAACAAAAAAATCCATTGTACAGGCCTGGTGCAAGGGTGCACACCTGTAATCCCAGTGACTTGGGAGGCTGAAGCAGAAGGGTAAGTTTGAGGCAAACTCAGCAGCTTACTGAGGCTCTAAAAAACTTAGCAAGATTCTGTCTCAAAATAAAAATGGCTGGGGGTATGGCTCAGGGGTAAAATGCCACTGGGTTAAATCCCCAGTTTAAAAAAAAAATTCCATTGTCCAGAAAAGTTTATTTCTAATTGTTATATAGTTATATGCTAAAACTTGTTTACTAAAACACTTGCAATAATGCTTTATGTCCTCAAATTTATATTAAAAATTTATGACAAATGAAAATGGAAAAACTGCCAATTGATTTCTGTTCCCTATTTTTCTGCTTAAAATCATACTTTCAACCTCATGGTGGCTGGCGAGGGGGCAGGGGTGGGGTGGATGGGGGGAGGGACCTAACATTTAGAACTACCAAACAGGAAAAAAGGGGGAAAGAACATTTTTCCCCAGAATGAAATGTCTTCCATCATAGTGGATTTTAAAGCATGTTCTCCAGGTATGTGGCATGCTTTTTGGATTTCTATATTTTTTTTGTCCTAATAGTTACAGGTTTGACATGGACAGCTCACAGGCTGGTATCTTCAAAAAAGTCAACCAGGTAGGCTTCAGTTGCCTCCTGCAAAGCACTGATAGCTGTGCTTTGTAAGGGCAGATTCATTTTGAAGTCTGAGTAATTTCTTATACTATATGCTGAAGGGGAGTGTGCAAGTCTGTGCTGGGGAACTCAGATGTCTAATGCCTGAGAGTGCCACAGTACAGGCCTGGAATAGTGAGGTTTCTTCATCTCTCCAGCAGGGGACGCTTTTTGTGAGCACCATTTGTAGCCAGTTGCTCCCTGGGCATTTTAACCATTGGTTGACTTGTGGGCATTTGGCTTTGTCTAAGCCCTGATACAGAGATCTACTTCCTTCTGCTGGAGCTCAGTAAACTAGAGGTGGCATTGGCATAGGTGTGATGGCAACACCCTGGCAACTGCAAACACCATTCTTATGTTTAAAGCCAAGTTTATAACAGGGAACCTGATCACTTAAGGTTTTTGCAAGATTCAACTCTTAAGTATCATTGTATCTTTGCTTCATACAGCAAGTTTACTTCTCATATGAAGTCCTTTGCAATTTGAGCAACATGGTTGCTCAACATGGTTTTGAGTTATATATTAGCCTACTAGGACTGACTGAGTCAAAGCTGTGTTTCTGGGGCATAAGATGCAAGTCTCTGCTTGGCCCCCTGCTCCCTTGGATTCCCACCACAATTTTCCAGGGCCAGGTGTGTGCACACCTATGTGCATATGTTTTCATGTGCTCATGCACCTATCGTATTCAGGATGTTAGTCTGTGTTGTATGAAATAACCCCTACTGTGGCTTTGCAAGCCTGCTGGGAGATAGAACAGCAGCAAACGGAGAGGCAGGATGAAATGACCACAGGAATCCAGAGATCCCTCTGCAGGTCAAGGTGAATGGAGAAGATAGGCTCACATGGGTCCTACTGGGAAAGGCCTACATACATGGCAGAGAAGGAAGCCAGTCAGAAAGAAGGAAGCATAGCATACTCTCTTCATCCCTGCTCCACGCTCCCCTGTGCTAGGGATGGACCCCAGGGCCTTGCACAGGCTAGGCAAGCTCTCTATCAGTGTGCTACAGTCCCAGCCTCAACAGTCTTTAATCACAAAATTCCTCTTCTGGAAAGCCTTCCTCCGCCTGGTCAAATCTGACTTATCCTTTGTGACTCAGTTTGACTGACTTATTCTTATATAAAATTTAGCTTAACTATAACAGTGACCATCACTTACTGAGCATTTGTTCTATGCCTGCCCTGATGCTAAATGTGTTCTACTTAAATTTCCAAGAGTAATTCTCAGAGGTCTGTGACATAGGTGTTATTACCATTGTACTTATGAAGGTAATGAGGCTTAAAAGCTGGCTGAACAATTTGTTCAAGGTCAGATTGTGAGTGGTTAGACCAGGACTCAAATTTGGGATTGCCTAATTCCAATGCCATTCTCTTAATCAGGACTACTGCTCCTAGTTTGTTGTTGCTGCTCCAGCCCTACTGTTGCAGGTCTCCTAACTCCTATAAGCTTTGGTTTGTCTGCTCCAGGGGAGCAGCAGCTGTCAGTGTCTCCTGCTCTGTCCATACTCTTCAGTCAGCTACCAGCAGTCATGTCTTTGCCTAAAGGCTTTCTCGGATTGCCTGAACCTCCCAGCTCTATGGGGTACAGATGGCTGGAAGTATCTCAGGGAGTAATTACCCTGGGGCAGCCCTACCAAATGCATGATGGCAGCTGGTGTCTAAAAACCCTGTTCCTTTGCCCTGTGCAGGGAGACGGGATTCTGGGATGTATTTTTTTTTTTTTTTTCACTGTTACTGGCAATCTCCTGCATTTGCCCAGGTGCCACAGTAGTAACATACCATTTTATTGGTCTTCCCCTCTCCTCAGGCCACCTCACAAGTATATACATGGCAGCCAAACCCTCCTCCTCAGGGACTGCTTTTGGGGAAATTCAAACTAAGACACTCATTTTAGTGTTATCCCTAACCTTTGTTTTATTTAGACCTTCTGTGTGTTCATGTTTTTTCTACTAAGGCAGACATGGCTTCTAAGCCTTGTCGCTCCCCTGCATATTTAGCAGGGGGTTGGGAATGAGGTAGGTGCTCTTAACAAACCCACTCATTCGATTGTCAGGCTTTGTTCCAATAATTTCTGGTCTGGGAGCTTTCTATGCAGTGGGCCCCTGGGAATGCTATGGTTGAATCGCGAGGCAAGCGCCCTAACAGGTCCTAGAGGAATGTCTGATCTCTAGGTTTTACCATAAATCCAGGTTTGGAGCATCCAAATCAAATTTGGGACCTGGATGTGTGTTTGTCGACTCTGATCTGGGCGTTCAATCTGAAACTACCACAAAGCAGCCCGGGGCTTATTTGGAGAGACTGAAAGCACAGACACCCCTTGATATGAGTAAGGGGACTAATGTAATGCATGTCCTTTGCAGGCAATGAACTATGAAAGGGGGAAAGGCTATTTAATGTTTGTTTAAAAGACTGTATAGAGGCCTCTGGGGAAAGGGTGACCTCGGTAGTATTTCCCTCCTTCACATATTCGCAATACCCACAAGCATTCCTCAGCAGGGTTGTTTTTAACTTTTAGAATGCTGAGTTCTACCAGCACTGAGTTCTACCAGTGTATCTTTGGAGAAATGTGTCCATTTTCAAGTGTTTTTTCCTTTGTTTTTGAATTAGGATTTATCTTCTTGCTTGCTCTTCTATTCCAGTTGTCTGTCTTGCTAGCAGTATCACACTATTTTGATGGCTGACTTTGAAGTACATTTTGAAGTCATCATGAGACTTCTACTACTCAAGACTGTTGGCTATTAAGATCCTTTGAGATTCTTTATTAATTTTAGGAGGTGTTTTGCTATTTCTGCAAAACCCCCACTGGGACTTTGGTAGGGAATAATTATTTCCATCCTTTCACTTTCAGCCTGTATCTTTAGATCTACAGTGAGTTTTATAGATAGTATATAGTTGAATCCTATATTTTTATCCTTTATGCCAATCTGTCTTTTGACAGGAGAATGTACTCCACTACATTTAAAGCAATTACTTTTAGGGAAGGATTTGTTTTGTCTTACAGCTTTTTCTCCCACTTTTTCTTGTTTTTTTTTTTTTTTTTTTCTCCCATTAGTGGCTTCCTTTGTGTTGACTTTTTAAAATAGTAACATTTTGGTTCCCTTATTAACTTTTGTGTATATTCTTTGTGGTTATCAGGGGAATTATATGTAACATCCTAATGTTATAACAATCTAACTTGAGCTGATGTGCTACTACTCTAGTGAGTGAATTCTTCAATTTGGTTACTGTATATTTCAGTGCCAGAATTTGTTTAGCTCCATTTTACATATTCTTGTTGATAACCTCATTTTGTTCATGTCACATTTTCCTGACATCTGTAGTTCTGTCCATGTTTCTTTTTAGTTCTCTGAGCATACTGCAAACAGGTGTACTAAAGTCTTGTTTTTTTGGTCTGTCTTCCGAGATGCCCTTCACCAGTCTTTCTCCCTTTGAAGGTAAGCTTTGTTTCATCTTTTAGTTTTCTAGTTGGAACTTAGAGAAAACAGTCATCTCTCCTGTTCTTTGCCGGCTGCATTCATGCCAAGGACAACCTCTGCTAGTACCAAGCAATGTTCTGAGCCTTGAGATTAGCCTGGGGTGATGGCCTGAAGTCCTGCAGGTTTTCCCCAGCTGCTTCCTTTCTTCCTGAGGTAGGTCAAGCAGACTAGTCCTTTAGGCACCTCCCAGAACAAGTCAGAATATTAAAAATAAGTTCTGCTTCATTCCCTCTAGCTCAAGGAGGGAACTGGGAATTAAGCAATTCTACTTTAAAAGTGATGGTTTTCAATGAAGTAAGTTTTTCCACAATGTAAACAACACATTGCTTTCTTCATTTAGAAAGTCTTGCTATGGTGTGGGGGGAACTGAACTAAATGTGTTCTTGATGTAGTTTAAATTTTGATGTAAGGTCCTTAACACCAATAAGAAACCAATAAGAAACCCATGGCAGCTCACTTGCAGATCACACTCAGAGAACTTTTATTATTGCTTTACTTGAATTTTCCATACTTTTCCCCATAGTTAAAGATATAAAATGGGAATGTGGGAAAGATAGCACTGATTATTTTTAGTTAGGACTTTTTTCTATCTCATGGTAAAAGTCTAAAAGGTGTTTCATATCACAGAACTTCACTTTTTTTTTTCCTTTTAAAAGCAAAAATAGAACATAACTAAATTCAACTACTATGTAAGTTATTTCATCTTTTAAGATAAAACAATGGCCTTATTATTATATAGGCATCAAAGGATAAGACTAATACCTGTTAGAAGTTAAACATTATGTAGTTATTTCATATATGTTTTAAATAATATCTAAACCCATCTAAAACCTACTTTGCAATGGAGATCATCTATACTTACAACTTCAAAGTAGATGGGTTAATAATTCTGACTTTGTGGACTTTAAGTGAATGCCTTTCCCAAGAAAAGGTAAACTTCAAACTGTCCTCTCTAAAAAGCACTGAAATGTAAAGTGCCTCTCACTCTATATTTAAAATGTTTTATTCTGAATTCTATAAGGTGTTTAGACTAAAACAGATTTATATTACAAATAAGCCTATTGGGAAATTGGAAGGATCCAATGACAGAATTTAGAAAAGTTTGAGTTTATCTGTGATTATCTTGCTTTGTACAATTAATTTCAATAGAATAGTACTGCAAAGGAAGTTCAAGAAGGCCACAAAGAGCAGAAAAAGGGTAGGCTCAGGGTTAGTGAGGAAACAAGAGTTTCCACTCCACTGGTTTTCTTTGACTTACCATCTGCTTGTACACATAACAGTAGGCTGTCTTGTCAGTCTTCCTATGTCAAAATTTATATTTAATTGAAGGCAATGTTTATATAGAAGATGAACTTAAAACCCCTCAAAAGTTAGAGTAAGCAGCCAAGGTACTTGTCTGCTGTGGTTAAATTTTGCAAAACACCATCATAGTGGTAGGACAGTATTCAAGGACATTAAGAGGATATGAAATCTACATTTGTCTGATAGATCTGGTAATTGATAATACTCTAGTTTTGGTAATTCATTCCTCTAACTTACCCACTATTATTCCTTCTAAAACACTTACTTTAACAGAGTAGAAATAGGCGCTACCAAGAGAAAAGAGATTTGTTTTTATGTTGCTAATCAGATCAAAATATCATTTTTCTGTTCTGTTTTGTCCTTAGTCTTTATTTCACAATTATCTATTCTTGCTCAAATGATCACAGTTAATTATGAGGGTGTTTTGGTGTTATACTGTTACCCATTCAACTATTTAGCCCATGATGTATGGCCTATAAGTTCATTTTTCAGTTATCTGGGAGTAAATAGACACCTGGCATGCACCTTACATACAGTGATTGATGCATGCCTATACATAGATATTTAGAATCTTAGCAGTAAGATTTCTTTCATATACACATAAAAATCAGGCGATAAATTACATGTTATTTTACTGCTTACAATAACTCTTCTCAACCCTCTTCACATATAATAACCTTACTATTACTGAAGTAAATGGCTGATTGCTTCTTTCATTATTATCGTTAGCTAAAGAATCCTAAAGTTGACTCATTCTTTTACTAGGTTGTTGCCTAGTTATCATATTCACATATCCTGCTGTTTTGGATGTCCTGATGGATATATCAGTTAACTCCGTATTGGTAATAACTGCAATTTTTTTAATAATGAAATGTCTCAATTTGAAGGATAGGCCTAGGGTTGTTGAGGAAACCAGTTTCCACATTTTACAGGAGAGTTCTAGCTCATTAATTTGAAAGGTCAGCATTAAGAAAAAAAAAAAAAAAAAAAAAAAAAAAAATCCTGACAGTTGAACCCTAGGCTTCCTGTTTTCTTTTTTTTTTTCTTTTCATTTGGAAGGAACAATCCCTGATATTTATGAAATTGTGGAGGGTTCCGTAAGATCTAACTCTGAAAGGAGTTTACCAATCCCCATGTGGGATTCTGGGTGAATAATAGGAAATTTGTAAGGTCATGGAATATGCAATTTCCTTTCAAAAGTTATTTTACTTGCTAAAACACATAATGGCAATAAATGTTTATTTTCTATATTTTGAACAACCATTTTATTTCTATACTTTTGAATTTGTTGCTTCTATCTTAACTAGAAATTTTTGTTGTTGTTCTGGGGACTGAACTCTGGATCTTACTTATGCTAATAAGCATGTGCTCTACCACTGAGGTACATTCCAACATCCCCAGCCTAAAAAAGTGTGGGGGCGGGGGGGGGGGGGGGGAGAAGAATCTATGGTTGCAAAACTTTCAGTGGATGAAAGTGTTGAACTTTTTAATATTTTTGGTTAAAATACTTGGGGTGGAGTAGAGGGCAGATAAAAGGAAATTTGTAGTTCATTTTATACATAGGTAAAAATAATAGCTACTTCTCCACAGAATTAAACCCAAACCTTCCTTACGTATTAAAAATGCATAAAGGATAAAGAACCAGGATTCACCACAAGTAATATAAAAACTCATGGTCAATTAACATAAGTTCACAGCTTCACACTATTATACCCTATTTCTGAATAGGAGAAAGCTTTAAGTACCATTAATGTAATAACCCCATAACCAAAGCTGAGCTCTCTAAAGGAAACTTTAGGTTTTTTTTTTTTTTTTTTGAGTTATCAAACCCAGGGCCTTGGGTATACTAGGCAAGCTCTACCACTGAGCTATAACCCCCAGCCTAACAAATACATTTGCTTAAGTATCTGAAACTTTAGTCTTTATCTCCCATGACAATGTGTTGGTGTGAGTGAGAACCAAAAGTATAACTTAATCCTATATATTAAAGAGGTAAAATAAATTAGAATTAACCCATTATTGCTCTATCAATCAGATTTAAATATAAAAAATACCACACAGAAAACAAACATTTAAAAAAAAGATTTAAGATCATAAATAGGTCGTTGTTGACACAACACATTTCAGAATTTTTTTTAAAACATTTTGGTTTTTTAAGAAAAAGATTTTTTAAAAAAAATCAATTCCCTCATTGAAAGGACCTGTACATTTTAAAACTTCCAGTCTTATATAAGGCACAATATTTAATCAGAATGCCAATATTACCACCCTGCTGTAGTAGGAATAAGATGCAAGGTACTGGCACGAAGAAACAAAATTTCTGGAAAAAAAAAAAAAGTCATTTAAGAAAAAGGACAAAAGACTAACTCATGAGCACTTTTGTTAAAAATGCCTAGTGTTGTGGAGGACTTTCTGTTAAAAAACTTAAGTATTTTAACTCACCACAGAGGAGCTATAAGAAAAGAGGGGCATTGGCAAATATGTTTAAAAACTTACCAAAAACAAAAACAAAACAAAAAAACAGCTTTGAATAATGTATGGAGGGGGCAAAAATCATCTAGAACCCGGATTAGAGTCCTAGTTTATTACTATTATTTAAGCATATTCAGAAAATAAACAGGAAGACTTGGTTAGTATAACACTGTAAGGCATTTGTTTGGTCTACCATCCTACAATGGAGATAGAGTGAAATATTAAAATCACGATGCTTAAATTATATTTTATCCTGCTAAAAAATTCTTTAAAATATAACATGAAATTTAAAATTCCTCATTTTTAACTTTCTCATTTCCTGTGGTATCAACTGAACTTTAAAGTTTTATACAATGTGGTGATTTAGTGTCTTAAAAGAAAAAACCCAAAGTGATTGTCCACAGATGAAACACGGGATGAGGTTCATGACTGAATCAATCATGGAGTGTTAGTCAATTGTAAACTCTTAAAGATTAAAACTAGGAACTGTGTATCGGACACTAGAGTAAAAGAATAGGCATAGAAAGGAAAGCCTGTTTGTCATTCCAATTCTGACAAGGTACATGGTCTTCGAAATTCTTGTCCACGTTCATGGAGCCATTTATTAGATACTGTGAAAGAGAAAAAAGAAAAAACATTAATTTTCTTCCCTTCTTAAAGCTGGTCTGTAACAAAGTTTTCCCAAGACCAAGATCAGACATTAAACACTTGACCTGGAAGCACAAGATTCTGTTATCTACGTATTTGTATGTGTACATACATATGTATATTTGAGTCTGTGCATTTCCTTAAATTTCCAGTGTGAAGCTTGCAATGAGACACAGATGGGATTCAGACAGAGCAGGACATTGTTTTACCTTTCAAAGTAAGACATCCAAAATAAAAATGAATGCAAACTTTCCAATCTAGAGGAGCAACTCTGATCAACCACTAATATTATGTGCTCATTAATTTTCCTTGGTTCCAAGATAATTTTTAAAAATACATCCCAAAGAAATTCTCTCCTTCGTCTCTAGTATCAAACTAGGTACCTTTTTAAACTGTTCTTTTACCTTTATCATCCCTTGAATCTGATCATTAGTCATCAAACTCTCACTTCTCCTTAGGTTTTTCTTTTTTTTTTTTTTTGGTACTAGGGATTGAACCCAGGAGTGCTTAAGCACTGCAACACATCCCCAGCACTTTTTACTTTAAGACATTAGGACAGGGGCTTGCAGAGGCTGGCCTTGAACTCAGGATCACCCTTCACTCTCCGGAGTTGCTGGGATTAAGGCATAGCCATTATGTATCTTGAATCTACTGTTTGTCTCTTAACCCTTCTGCTGCTGCTTTAGTTCAGGCTTTCACTTCACCATTGCCAACTTAGTGGAAAAAGCCTGTGAAGCTGAACTCTCCCCTGTCGTCTCTCCTTACTGTAATCCAGTGGTTCTCAAACACAATCACTGGAGACAATTTAAGAAGTGAGATCTGTTTATCAGAAATTAATCTTTCTATTTCTAAGAGACATAAGTTACTACTGACACACTGAAATGTATATATGGGTTAATACATATTATTTTTTTTTCTACCTTTTTCTTTATTTCCATGGTTGTCCCTCAGGAATGCTTCTTCATTTTGTACCCTAGGTGCTACTCTAGCCTCACATTCGTCCTGACCCCTGACATGCTTGAAAAATTACTTTCCTGTCTTAAGGACCAACTATTAAAAATTAGGCATTGAAGAAGTCTTCCAAAACTTAGGAGTCACCATCTTCTGTTTACATCTTTGTATTAGTGTGTACTGCATAATACTGCTTGATACTATATAGTAATAATTCATAAATCAGACTCTAAACTCCTGAGGGGAAGATGTTTTATTCAACTTTGAGTCAATGTTTCTTGGAAGAACAGGTGGAAGTGAAGTTAAAAATAACTCATCAAAATCCTGATCTGAAAAAACACAAATTTATATTAAGATCAGGGACTTACCTGGTTGAATCACATACAATGGTAGTCATATGAGGCAAAACTATGGGAGGAGGTGTTTTTGTTTAAGGTGTAGAATACAAGTTTCAAACAGGAGACAAACATTCTTTCCAGGGAATATAAGAAATACTTACCCCATTTGTTTCCAACTAGCACTGGACAGGCTGCGTGCCGTGTACTATAATCTCCTTCTCCACTGGCAAACAGATTATACCAGAAAACAGCAGTTCCCTGTGAGAAACAATTCAAAATTATCCCCAAATAAAATGCCTGGTTATCACTTTCTTCCTCTCGTTTTTAATTGTTGGGATTACAGGTGTTCAACATAGCTGGGCTCTTGTCTGTATCTTTTTTTTTTTTTTCCTAACATTTCTTTTATTTTCATGTGGTGTTGAGGATTGAACCCAGTGCTTCACACATGCTTGGCAAGAGCTCTACCACTGAGCCACAACCTCAGCCCCAGTTATCACTTTCTATAGTAGTTAAATATTTGTTTCCTCTTGGGAGCATTATATCTCCCCCTAAAACTCTGAAAGTGATAAAATCACTTTAGGAACTTTTATTGATTATACAAAAAAGTTAATACCACAAAGCTTCTTGACTAGAGTATTTGCAAAAACAAAGATAATGAATCTAGTAATGGCAATATGAAGAGGAAAAAAACATGAAAACCAATGTTAGGAATGAGAACTTTCAAATACCAATCCCTAGTTATTACTTACCTCTAGGTACCTCATGGTAATTTGTACCATAAATCTAGAGATAATGTAGTCCTCAAAGGATACTACCTTTAAAAATTTAACAATTAGACCATGAAATACTGTTGCATCTCTTCCTCAGGGGCAAAACAGACAAAAAAAAAAAAAACTCCCACAACAAACCCAGCTTACTTTTTTAGGCCAAACACTAGCTCCTACTTCAGGAAAAACAGTGGCTCCTCCTGCAGACACATCACTCATCTACAAGGGACAAGAGGGCATCATCAAAAGTGTAAGTAGACTGAAGTTTTAAATGCCATTGAGGAAAATTTATATTGAATCCCAGAATACTGGGGACATATAGATTCCTATTTATATAACTGGGCTTTGCATACTACTCAATTAAAGTAAAAGTCACAAAAGAATGCTTAACAGGAAGGGAGATGGGGATATAATTTGAGATAGGCAAAGGGAAAAATAAATGACTGAAAACAAGTAATAGGCATAAATATCTATTTTACTGCACTAGCATGTAATCTCCCCAGAGACCAGAGTGTCATTTGTTTTGCACTGCTGATTTTCAGCATCTAGAATAGTAATTCAAGAACAGTAGGTGCTCAACAAATATTTCTTTAAATAAAATTTAAACAAATCAGCTTTATCATCTCTCATGCTAGGTGATCAATATATTAAAAATTAGAAAATGAAAGGATTATATGAAGTTATAGTCATGAAGGAAACCTAGAATTAAAAACAAATCTTTCAAATTAACAAGTACATGGACCAAAATAAGGTAAAGGAAATACAGTTCATATAGGATCATATAGTGAAGTTGTTTTTTTTTTTAAAGCAACAGAATGTATAGATTTTGTTATCACAAAGAAAACCTAATATGCATTATCAGTTTATCTAAAATAAGACTTATAAATACAAAGATAAGATTTTTTGGGCAATATCACCCCCAAAATACAAGGTACAAGCTCACATCAGACAGCATAAATCAAGATAAAAAGTATTAATGAAAGGTCTTTCACAACAATAAATGTATAATAATGAAGAGTTAATATCTCTTAAACAATGAGAAAATCAACCCTAAAGATATTTATAAGTTGTACGTGATAGGACTCTAATATAATAGACCAAATATTATAACATCAAATTCACAAAGCAAAGACATGAGAAACCCAGAAACTAAGGAAACACTAGTGGCTCTAAAACATCTGAAATATGTAAGGTGCTTAACCTCTCTTAATAAAAATACAATAAATAACTGCCAATTTGATAAGTGAAAGATATACAGATGAAAAAGTCTGACAAATGTATTACACTTAGAGGTGGGATAATTTGGTACAACCTCTATGGAGAGCTCACTTCTAGAAAGTATATATGATTTCACAGCCTAAAATCATACTGTACCAGTTTCTCTCCTCGTTTTCCCTTTGTGATATTTCACTTTATTTTACATAAAACTTAGTAATGTACCTTACTTCCTTTCAGAAACTAGATGGAGTTGTAAGAAGGATGCAAATAGGGAAGAAGAGAGAGAGGGAAGGTAAGAGGGTGCGAAGGTGGAATGGAGGTAGGGAGAGAGGAAGACAGTAGACTGAGCAGAGAGACAGACATTGGTAGGGAGTGAGATACTAAAGATAGCAAAGACAATTCCATAAAATTCCAGTAAGGGTAAGAGATAAATAATGAAATCAGCAAAATTAAGTCTAGTTAAAAAATACATCTTTAAAATTAAAGGTCACAGCCTTGTAACAAATTGTATTTTTCCAAATATAATACATCCAAATACATTTCATTCTACATGTTTTTTGTTTTGTTTTTGGGAAGTGCCTGAGATTGACCCCTGGGTCTTAGGCATACTATCCACAAACATGCTACCACTGAACTACACCCAAAGCCCCTACATTCTCTTTTTACATGACACCAACATTCATCTCAAGTGGTAGGACCTATATTCCCTCACCTTGAAGCTGAGCAGAACTTTGTGATTGCTTCAATTTTAATATAATACAGCAAACATTACTCTTACTACACTGTATGACGTCTAAGGGTAGGTTATAAAAATACCATGTACTTTTGCATTGTTCTTTTGGGATGCTTGCTCTTGCAATCTAGACACCATGCTGTGAAACAGCACAGGTCACATGGATTGGCTAAATTGAGGTATGCTGTCAAAGAGCCAGTTTCAACCTTGGCTTCAAGATGTTCCTAGTACCAAATATCTGATTGAAAATGCATGAGAAATCTAGAGCAGAAACCATGAATTGAGCCAAGTCAACCGCATAACCATGAGATAATATTAAAAGGACTGTTATTTTAAACCACTCAGTTTTGGATGATTTGTTATGCAACAATAGAAAAGTAGAAGAAATACGACTGAAACTTAATTTTGGGGTTGGGCACATAGCTCTGTGGTAGATGCTTAAAATACATGAGGCCCTGGGTTTGAGCCCTACCAGCACACATACCAATTTCATTTTACATATATGAATATATAATTTTTTTAAAAAGACCAGTGGTTTGAAACTTGAACAATGTCAGCATTGTTACTGCTGATGGGGCTTTTGGAGTACTGCAATGTGCTATTTGATCTGGGTACCAGTTACCAGATGTGTTCACTTTGAAAAATTACCAAGATATATACTTAATGTGTGTACTCTTCTGATACTTTAATAAAAGTTTTAATTTGGGGGCTGGGGTTGTGGCTCAGTGGTAGAGCGCTTGCCTGGTATGTCTGAGGCGCTGGGTTTGATTCTCAGCACCACATATAAATAAATAAAAAATAAAGGTCCATCAACAACTAAAATATTGTTTCAAAAATTTTAACTTAAAATATGTGAATACATGAGCTATTATATATACACATTATACATGACAGAATAGTCCCATTGATCATTGAGTATGAACTAAATTTAAATTTTCAAGTTTTTCATATTTCTACATTGAACATCTACATTACAAACTGAAAAAGTTAATTTTAAACACTTTAAACTAGGATGCTAAATAGGAACTATGCTTAACAGTTGAGCTTATCTAAATGTCACGTGATCAAATCCCAACTTAAAAATATTTATCCATAACTTACATAAAACAGCCACGTAGCAATTCTATTTCCTGTCCCCAGCTCTTTGAAAGCATCTGGCTCATCTTTCTGTGAAAACAACAGTGAATTAAATATAAAATTCAACAATACAAATACTCTAATGACAAACTGAACATCAGTAGAAATAAGCTGAATGATATGCCAAATATTCCCTTATTATGTCCATAAGCATATTTAGTATCTATTCAAGTACCTATTGATTCAGCTTGCATACTGGATACTTTCAACAAAATCATTAGGGGGTAAAACATACTTGTTAGCTTAAATAATAGCAGCCAGCATTAAATGACCATAGATTATTTAAAAGACATGACAATTATCTCTTAGTTACACTCCTGAAGTTTATTCTCTGTGGACAAAAAATTTACTCTGAGATTGACTTTCAGCTTACAACTCCCTCAAATACTTCAATTCTGGTTGTCTATCTTTTGGATAATCAACACTAATCAGGTTGGAGACTTCATGTCTAGCTATTTAAATCTAAATTAAAATACAGAAAATCTCTTGGCATTTATGAAAATGTCCCTTCCACACAAATTTATACACATCTGTACTGGTAATAACCAAAAATTGAGAACAATCCAAATGTTCTTCAAAAGGTGAATGGGTAAACTGAGGTACATCTATGCTATGGAATACTAATAAGCAATAAAAATCAATATTGTGGTGTCCCTTGAGGGAAATATGCTTAGTAAACAATCTCAAAAAGATTCATATTGTATGTTTCCATTAATATAACATTTATGAACTAACTGAAATAGAACAGATTGTTGGTTACCAGCAGTTAAAGATGGGAGGAGGAAGGCTGTATGTAGCTATAGAGCAGTACTGCAAGGGAACATTGCTGTGATGCTACAGTGATGCAGCTTGACTACAGCAGTAAGTACATAAAGCCACACCATGTGCTGAAACTGCAGAGAGCCACAACTAGAAACATGTGCAAGTGTAAGTGGTAGAATATGAATACACTTTGTGGATGTGTTAAGGCCCAGTTCCAGGTTTGAATATTTGACAGTACAAAACTTATGCAAGATATTAACACTGAGGGAGGCTGGATGAGGGGTGCATGGGCCCTCCCTGAATGTGTGTTTGCTAATTCCTATGAATCAATAATTTAAAAAGTTCAAAACACTTAGTTTTGTAATGTCAAGGCTTTAACTGTATAGTTTTCTACACCATCAAAAACCTTCATATTTTTCAATAACTGCAAACAGAAGGAAAATAGACTTTACATGACTCCATAGAAAAAAGGCCCAGAATTCTGGGATTAAGCCAGAAGAGGGTTTTTAAAAAAATACTTTTTTTTTTCCCCCCCAGAAAACAAAGAACCTACCCTTATTTAATAATGGAAACCAAGAATGTTGTGGATACATGGGGCACATTCCTTAGATGTTTTTACAATAAAGATTAAGTTAAGATTTGGTAATGTTATACTTCAAAGTTGAATATATTAAAGTAAAAAGAGATCAGCATTTATTAGTCTTAAACTAAGAGTACTTTGCAAGCAGCACCAACTTTTTGAAAACTGCTTTAATATTATCTACCCTCTAAGCTTTCTAGTCTCTAGTCTCTATCTTTCATGTTTCTTGTTTTAATTCTCTATTTTTTAAATCTTACTATGTTGCTCAGGCTGTTCTGAAACTTCGGGGCCTCAAGTGATCCTCCTGCCTCAGCTTCAAGTAGCTGGGAATACAAAAACATACCACTGTGCCTGGCTTCTCTTGTTTATTTTCCTGTCTTAAAATGCATTGTAATTGCTTCATATCTATTGGCCAATTCACTTCCTCTGTCTCCAATCTGTTTTGAACTTACCCATTAAAATTTAATTCTCAATTATTTTTTTTAATTTGGAACTTCCCTTATTTTTCATATATGCCAATTCCTTTTTATAGTTTCTTTTGTCCTCTTCTTTAAGAACTATGTATTCATTTTACATTATATATCTGATAATTTTAGAATCTAAAATCCTGGGGATGTCTGTCACTTGCCTTAGTCTTACCAATAGTGTCTTATTTTTTACCAGATAGTGATTTTTTAAAAGAGTCCATGTTTATAGCTTAAGTGCTACAATGAGGATTGTCCCTCTCTAGGTAGGATATGAATTTGTTTCTGTCACATCAAGGAGTGCCACCACGCTGAACAGTCTCTTCTTTTCCAGAGTAGTAAAAATTCAAATCCAAGATTTATGTGAGGGTAGGCCTATGCTTTAAAACTTCTAGAACTTCTCATACTCACCCCAGCCAGGATGGAAACAGATAACGCTTCTTTAGGCTCAAAGTAGATTATTTTCAAACCTACTCTTTCCTTCACTGAAGGTGTAATCCTTCTGGAGATATAGGTGTGATGCATGAGTTTCACACTGCAGCTCACATTGCGGCAGGTCCTCTCACAGCTAGTAACCCATAAAGCTCTGGGTTCTTGGAGGAATGTGCCTCTAGCATCAGCTATTCTGCCTCCTGTTAACTAATTCTGGTCTCTAGGTATTTTTGTTCAGTTTGCCTTTGGGAGTATCCTTTACTTTCTTCCAAGTTCACCAATGTACTTAACCAAGTATCTTACATACTTTTTCAGGTATCTAGGTGTTTTTTACTGCTAAAAAGGCTTTGCAGAGTATGTACTTGCTATGGATTTATAACACTAAAACAACAGAATCAATATGTTGATATTCTTTAACAAGTGTCATAAGTAAGTTTTTCTTTAACAATGTAACACCTAAGCTTCAGTGGATTCGTTAGGTCTCCATTTCTTACCCGTGCAAAGTCAAAATGGGGTTCATATTGTCCTCCAACTCCGTAATTTGCGACCTGAAGAAACAATGTATGAAAAGAACTATCAAGATGAATGCTTTAAAAAAATTTCTGTGAGCCCTCTTACATGGTTAGGAACTTCAAGAGAAATGAAAAAGTCAATGAGAGTTCCAAAAAATAGGAATGAAAAACTAAGGATAGTTACTATATGCAATTTTTAGAACCTTAGTTAATATGCTTTTCTTTAGCAAATGTTTGGGAGACATGTTTTTTCCTAATAATTTAAACTAAAATTTTTGAGTTTACAATTTTCACAAATATTTTTCCTTAGAAATTTAAATTTTAAAAAAGGTTCCCAAAGTCCCAAATGCTGGCAAATTCCCAATGGACTTTGATAAAATTCCTTTTCTTAAATATTTTTTCTTTGCTCAGATAAAAATGAGAAGTCGAGAGATCCAAGATGGCAGACTAGAGGAAGGCTGCATTCCTTGTTGCTCGGAAACTTGGGATTCAAGCAGAGGAAATACTGTTTCTCCATGAGGCAGCTGTCACTGCCCATTGATTCCCTGCTGTTTACCCCATTTATCCAGTGGGGTGCCTGAGAGGGAGGATTACCCGCGGTCTGCCAGCATATCGCCTGCCTTTTAAGTGCAGATTGCTCACTGACCGCCACCTATCATCTGCCATTTGCCCACCTCTTGCCTACCTTTTATCTACCCATTGCCCACTGACCAATGTCCACTTGGCAACTGTCTGCCATTAGTCTGCAGACAGTGTGCAGACCGCCAGAAAATCACCTGCTACCTAGAAGTTCATTGTCACAGTACCCACAGATTTGGTTATACGCAGATGCTGCCAACTTGGGACAACAGCCATGACCTGCAGGTTTGCCACCACCATCGTGGAGCGTGGCAACCTCAGTCTGGGGACTCAGGCCACAGCCTGGAAATATATTGGGGTACCTGCAGGTTTGGTTGCACCTGAGGTCTTAGTGCTCAGTATGGTAGTGGCTGCCATCTGGCTGCCTCTTCGCAGGGTCACTTCTTTGTGTGAGTGCATCCCTGGTAGTCTCTCTGCAAGTTAAAAGGGCATTGAGATCTTAGGGCTGTAGTAAGAGAGGGTCTGGGTAAGCTGAAGCCCAGGTCCATCAAATTGCAGCAGGGTTTGTTGGGCCAGTCTGGGTCTGGCAAGCCTGTGAAAAGCCAGAGACTACGGGCAGCTCCCTGGGGGAGCACAGGTTGAAGAAACTGAAGAAAACTGGGCTCTCTCCAACTCAGTGACTCCTGAAGTGCACAGGGACAGAGGGGCCAGCTACGATGGTGGGAAAACTATAAGAGGGTATGTAGGTATTTTGCTATCAGCTCACCCACCCAACCAGTCCAGCACTCACTGAACTGAAGCTAACATCAAATTTCAGACAACCCACCTATCTGCAGAGAAGGGAAGCTGAGAAAATTTTTGAAAACAAATGGAAGCAATCATTCCATTTTCCATTGAGACTTTCTCCTTTTTTCGCCCTCTTGAACCTCTACCATCTTTGAATCCAAATATTTTTCCAAATATCTGAATAGCATATAACAGTTGTTGTGCATTCTTATATTTTTACCTTTTTTTTTTGGGGGGGGGGGGCTGCGGATCGAACCCAGGGCCTTGTGCTTACAAGGCAAGCACTCTTCTGACTGAGCTACCTCCCCAGCCCCCTTATATTTTTACTTTTTAAAAAAAATTTGTACATATTTTTTTCTCTCACCTCCCTGTCCCCTGGATAATCTTTCTCACTTCTCTCATACTAACAGCCAACCTCTATTAATTCCTCCCTCACTCTCACCATAAATTTTTACTCTATCTTCTCTCCCTCTCCCTCATAAACATCACATCTTACACTACTTCTGTTCCCTCATTGTCCATCATTTGAAACCGTAAACCCTTTTAGCAAACTTACTGTTTATGTTGTAGACAATAATTGAATACTTCATTTCTGTCTATTGTGACAAAACAATAAATGCATTAATAGAAGCCCCATTTGGTTTAAGGTGGTATATTGTTTTCATTGGGTGCTGTTAATATTGGTCTCCCTGGACTAGGGATACAGCTCAGTTGGTAGAGTGCTTGCCTCACATGCACAAGGGCCTGGGTTCAATCCCCAGCACCACACACATAAATATATTGGTCTCCCCCTTAACGGTGAGGTACTAGAAGCCTTCAGGCTATAAGACTACAGGGTGGAATCTATACAGCCTCAGCTCCATACTGCTAGATAAGAAGACAAACAACATGAAAAAACAAGGGAAAAATGTACCTCAAACTAAGATGTTCCAACAATAGAATCCACAGATGACACAGAAGAAGAAATGTCAGAAGGAGTTTAGAAAATACATAGTTAGATTGATCTTTGTAATAAAGTATGGTACTGGAGAGAAAATACAGGAAGAGAAAAAGAGCACTTCAATAAAGAGGCAGAGAATAATAAAAAGGAATCAAGCAGAAATCCTTGAAATGAAAAACAATACACCAAATTAAAAATTCAATGTAAAGTATCACCAACAAACTAGACCACTTGGAAGACGGAACCTCAGACAATGAAAACAAAATATATACTCTTGAAAATAATGTTGACCGCACAAAGAAGATGCTAAGAAACCATGAACAGACCAAATTTAAGCTTAATCAGAATAGATGAAGATGTGGAGATATAAACCAAAGGAATGCACAATCTCTTCAATGACATATCAGGAAACTTCCCAAATCTAAAGAATGAAATGGAAAATCAACTGCAAAAGGTTCACAGTACAAATATACAAAATTACAGCAGACCCATACCAAGGCACATTATAATGAGAATCATTAACATACAGAATGACAGAATTTTAAAGGCTGTGAGAAGAGAAAACCAAATTACATATATGGGGAAACCAATTCAGATCTCAGCTGATTTCTCAACCCAGACCCTCAATGCCAGTATCAAGCTCTGATGGAAATGGATACCAACCGAGAATTTTATATCCACCAAATTAAGCTTCAGATTTGAAGATAAAATAAAAACCTTCCATGATAAAAGAATTCACAACTATAAAGTCTGCACTATAGAGCACTATCAGCAAAATATTCCATGAGGAAGAAATGAAAAAAACAAGGAAAACCACAAAGGGAGGAAAAGGAAAGGAAAGATCAATCAAAGGAGAAACCAAGTCAAGTTAAAAACCAAAAATAAACCAAAATGACCAGGAATACGAATCATATCTCAGTAATAACCCTGAATGTTAATGGCCTAAACTCATCAATCAAAAGATATAGAGTGGCAGACTGGATTAAAAAAACAGACCCAACAATATGCTGTCTTCAAAAGACTCGCCTCCTAGGAAGACATCCACAGACTGAAGGTGAAAGGTTGGGAAAAAACCTCTCACATGGACTGTGTAAACAAGCAGGGATTTCCATCCTCACATCAGACAAAGTGGACTTCAAACCAAAGTTAATCAGAAGGAATAAAGGACATTTCATACTGCTTAAGGGAATCATACACCAACAAGACATTACAATCATATATATGTATATCCCAAACAATGGAGCATCTATGTACATCCAAACAAACCCTTCTCAATTTCAAGAATCAAATAGAACACAACACAATAATACTGGATGACTTTAACACACCTCTCTCGCCACTGGATAGATCTTCCAAATAAAAACTAAACAAACTATAGAATTAAATGATACAATCAAATGATTTAGACGTAAGGGACATAGAATATTTCATCCATTGAGCAAATACACTTTCTTCTCGGCAGCACATGGATCCTTCTCTAAAATAGACCTTATGTAATGCCATAAAGGAATCCAGCAAATATAAAAAATAGAAATACTACCCTGCATTCTATCATATCAAACAGAATGAAACTAGAAATCAATGATAATAAAAAAACTGAAGCTACTCCAACACCTGCAGACTAAATAGCATGCTATTGAATGATGAATGGTTAAAAGAAATCAAGGAGGAAATAAAAAAAATAGAGGTAAATGAGAACAGTGATACAACATATCTAAACCTCTGGGACACTATGAAGGCAGTGCTAAGAGGAAAGTTTATTGCATTGAGCTCATACATTAAAAGAATAAAAAGTCAACAAATGACCTAACATTACATCTCAAAGCCCTAGAAAACAACACCAAAAGCAGAAGACAAGAAATTAAAATCAGATGAAATCAATGAAATAGGAACAAAAGAAACAAATTAATAAAACAAAAAGTTGATTCTTTGAAAAAAAATAAAATGGATAGACCCTTAGCTACACTAACAAAGAGAAAAAAAATCAAAATTTGCAATAAAAAAGGAAATATCACAACAGATGCTATTAAAATACAGAAGATAATTAGAAACTATTTTGAAAATTGATACTCAAAAAACAAAATAGAAAAACTTGAAGGCATCAACAAATTTCTAAAGGCGTATGATCTACCTGAGCTGAATCGGGAGGACATACACAATTTAAACAGATCATTTTCAAGCAATGAAATAGAAGATGCCATCAAAAGCCTACCAACCAAGAAAAGCCCAGGACCAGATGGATTTGCAGCCAAGTTCAATAAGACCTTCAAAGAAGAATTAACACCAATACTCCTCAAATTATTCCATGAAATAGAGGAAGGAACCTTTCCAAACTCATTCTATGAAGCTAGTATCATCCTGATACCAAAACCAAAGACACATCAAGGAAAGAAAACTAAAGAACAATATCCATGAACATAGACACAAAAATTCTCATAAAATTCTGGCAAACTGCATCTAAAAACATTAAAAAGATAGTGCACCATGATCAAGTAGAGTTCATCCCTGGAATGCAAGGTTGGTTCAACAAAGGTAAATCAATAAACATAATACATCACATCAATAGACTTAAAGACAAGAACCATATGATTATCTCAATGGGACACAGAAAAGGTGTTTGACAAAATACAGTACCTCTTCATGTTCAAAACACTAGAAAAAAAAAGGGATAGTAGGAACATACCTCAACATTATAAAAGCTATCTACATCATTCTAAATGGAGAAAAATTCAAAGTGTTCCCTCTGAGAACTGGAATAAGACAGGGATGCCCTCTTTCACCACTTCTATTCAACATCAGTGTCCTTGAAACTTTAGCCAGAGCAATCAGACAGATGAAAGAAATTAAGGGATATAAATAGGAAAAGAATTCAAATTATTACTATTTGTGGATGACATAATTCTATATTTAGAAGATCCAAAAAATTCCACCAGAAAACTTCTAGAACTCAAGTGAATTTAGCAAATAACAGGATATAAAATCAATATCCATAAATCAAATGCATTTCTATACATAAACAATGAATCCACTGCAAGAGAAATTAGGAAAACTATCCCATTTTCAAAAAAACCCCACAAAACTTGGGAATCAATCTAACAAAAGAGGTGAAAGACCTCTACAATGAAAACCACAGAACACTAAAGAAAGAAATTGAAGATCTTAGAAGATGGAAAGCTCTCCCATGCTCTTGAATAGGCAGAATTAATACTGTCAAACTGGCCATACTACTAAAAGTGTTATATAGATTCAATGCAATTCCTATTAAAATCCTACTGACATTCTTCATAGAAATAGAAAAGGCAATCATGAAATTCATTTGGAGGAATAAGAGACCCAGAATAGCCAAGGCCATCCTTAGAAATAAGAGTGAAGTAGGAGGCATCACACTACCAGACCTTAAACTATACTGCAGAGCAATAGTAACAAAGATGGCATGGTATTGGCACCAAAATCGACATGTAGACCAATGGTACAAAACAGAAGACAGAGACGAAACCAAATAAATAGCTCTTTCATACTACACAAAGGTGCCAAAAATATACATTGGAGAAAAGATAGCCTCTTCAACCAATGGTGCTGGGAAAACTGGAAATTCATATGTAACAAAATGAAATTAAACCTCTATCTCTCACCCTGCACAAAAATCAACTCAAAGTGAATCAAAGACTTAGGCACTAGAACAAAGACTCTGTGCCTAATAGAAGAAAAAGTAGGCACAAATCTTCATCATGTCAGTTTAGGACCTGAGTTCCCTACCAAGACTCCTAAAGCACAAGAAGTAAAATTAAGAATCAATAAATGGGATGGATTCAAACTAAAAGGCTTCTTCTCAGCAAAAGAAACAATAATTTGAAAAGAGCCTACAGGATGGGAAGAAATCTTTACCACAAGCACCTCAGAGCACTAGTCTCCAGGATATATAATGAACTCAAACTTAACACCAAAAAACCCCAAATAACCCAATCAATAAATGGATAGACTTCACAGAAGAATAAATATGAATGGTCAACAAATATATGAAAACATGTTCAACATCTCTAGCAATATATACATGTAAATGTATACATATGTATATATATATATATACAGAGAGATACAGAGGTAGGTAACTGATAAAGGAAATATTTACACTGTTGCAATATGAGAGACTCTAGATAGGCAGTCAGAGAAATTTAATGAAGGCAAATGTATTATTGTGAAAAAAGTGTGATGAAAAGGAGGAAGATGTCCAGAGGAAAATATTGTTAAAACAGATGAGCCCTCAGATTTTACAACACTAAAGGATAGTGTTGGAAGTGTCTCCAAACTTAGAAGTATGACATAGGGCACAGAAAAGATGTTTACTCTATAAGTGAAATGAAAAATATTGCTGAAATGATTCTTGCTAAGTTTTTACAAAGAAACATAACACTTTAATTCTTTAACTTTTTTTATGTTTTAAATTACCATGATAAGTGTACTTGTCAAGACAATTCAGTAGGGAAAGGACAGTCTTTTCAATAAACAGTGCTGAGACAATAGATATCCACAGGAAAATAATGAAGTTGAATGCCTACCTCACAATACCTTTTACATGCAATATTAATCTAAAATCAAAGACTTGAATGGAAGAGATAAACTAAAATTCTTAGGGTCAGTGGTATAGCTCAGTGTGTGTGCTTAGCATTTGCAAGGCCAGGGAAGGTTCAATCTCCAGTTCTGAAAATGAAAACTATACAACTCTTACATGAATGCACAAATGTAAAAATATTCATAACCTTGAATTAGGTAAGAGCTTCTTAGAAACCTAAAGGCATAAAAAAAAAAAAACTCTGACAAATCAGATTTCATCAAAATTTAAAACATTTGTGCCTTGTGCCAGTGGATACCTTTAAATTGAAGACAAGTCACAGAATGGGAACAAATATTTGCAAACCACATCTGATAAAGGTCTGGTATCCAAAACACTTGACAAACAATTCAATCTGAAAATGGGCAACAGATTTTAATTGACATTTTTTTTCCCCAAAGAAGATATAGTAAATGACCAACACAGGAAAAAGATGTTCATTATCATTAGGCAGCAGGGATATGCAAACAAAACGTGAGATAGTACTTCAAACTCATTAGGATACCCGTGCTGCTTAAAAAAAACACACACACACAACAACAACTGGACCGGTATCGACAGTTAAGGTTGTGAAGAAACTGGAACTCTCACATATGGCTAGTGAGATCATAAAATGGTACAGTCACTTTGAAATAGTCTGGTAGATCCTCAAATGTTAACCACTCTGGAAAGCAGTATGGAGATTGCTAAGAAACTTGGAATGGAACCACCATTTGACCCAGTTATCCTACTCCTTGTATATACCCAAAGGACTTAAAATCAGCATACTATAGTGACACAGTCACATCAAAGTTTAAAGCAGCTCAATTCACAACAGCTAAGCTACAGAACCAACCTAGGTGCCCTTCAACAGATGAATGGATAAAGAAAATGTACATATACACATGGAATATTACTCAGCCGTAAAAATTGAAATTATGGCATTTGCCAGTAAATGGATGGCTATCATGCTAAGTGAAATAAGCCCATCCCAAAAAACCAAAGGCTGAATGTTCTCTGATATGCAGATGCTGACTCCAAATAGGTGTTGGCGGGGAGTGCAGGTTCACTTGATTGGTCAGGGTGGAATGGACAGAATGATTTGGACATAGCTCTCCCATGTTCATATATGAATACACAACCAGTGTAAGTCCACATGTGCAATCACAAAAATGGGAAGTTATATTCCATGTATGTATGATATGTCAAAATACATTCTACTATCATGTGTAACTAAAAATTTTTTTAAAAATGTTACCATATTGAGCCAGCAAGGCACATTCTGTACATGAAATGGTCACTGCAGAGTTATTCATAATAGCAAAAAGTAGAAATAATCCAAATGTCCAAGTTATGAACAGATACATAAAATGTATCATACCTACAAAGTGGAATATTATTGTGCCATAAAAGGGATTAAAGAATGATATGTGCTTCAACACAAATGAACCTTGAAAATATAATGCTTAGTGAAAAAAGTCAGATACAAAAGATCACATAATATGATTCCACTTATATAAAATACCTAGCAAAAGCAAATTCAGAGACAGAAGGAAGACTAGTGGTTGCCAGGGGCTCAGGGTGGGGGAATGTAGTATTACAATTTAAGGGGTAAGGATAGGGTTTCTTGCTAGGATGATGAAAATTTCTGGATTTAGATCACGGTGATGGCATGTCAATATAAAAAAAAACAGGGCAAATTTTATGGTATGTGAATTACATTTCAATTTAAAAATTATTTTTAAAAAGTCAAAATTCATAGTGGCTACTTGACAGACTAGGCCTGGGGAATGAAAAAAAATTATAATGTGCTTAATGTTAGTATCACATACTTTCAATTTTCTTGCATATTCATACTCAATAGTATTTTGCTTTAACAAAATTTAAGTCACAGAACAATCATAATTTTTCCCATTGATTATTAAAATCACACTGCATGGTTTCAGGCAACAGGGTTACTTTTTACAGTTCCCAACTATCATACAAATAAAGGACAGCCTGTTCAGTGTATGAAATTCTCATCTGAAGCCTCTCTTGAAGAACTATTAAAATAACTTGATATTATACCTACCTGTAATTCCTCTGCTGTGGAAACATCTAGTCCTGTTAGATCTTGTATTCTCATATTAATCCGAGACACTACAGGATTTTCATAGCCAGAGAGCCAGGCACTAAGGACAAGAAAATATTGGCTTTACTGATATTGTTTTATACATGAAGATCAAGAGCTATAATTGGTAGATGGGTGCTGGGGATTGAACCTAGGGTGCTCTACCACTGATGCATATAACTGGCCCTTTTTCTTATTTTGAGACAGGGTCTCTAATGTGCCCAGGCGGCTGTGAACTTGTGATCCTCCTGCCTCAGAGTCCCAAGTTGAGATCATATACCACCTGGCAAGAGCTGTGAGTTTAAAAATCATAATGTATAGGACAATAAACATTTAAAAGCATTTACTTGATTTGCTTGTTGGATATGCTTTTTGTCAAATATAATTTTTAAAGGATGTCACATTCTATAGTTAGAGGTTGGAAAGGAAAAAATTCTTTTACAGTGTTTCTATAAAAACAGTTGGATTAATGTAGAGAGACTACACTGAGAATTTCCTTCTTTGAGATGACATCTCACCATGTTCCTCAGGCTGGTCTTTTAACTCCTGATGTCAAGCAATCATGCCTCAGCCTCACATGTAGCTGGGACTATAGGCAATTACCACTGTGCTCTGGCTTATGTTGACAATTTCTAAAAATTCTAGAATACATTCCAAACTGAAAACAACTGTTTCTTTCACATAATGGTAGGAACCAACGTGGGGATGGAGGTCAAAGGGTCATATGTATATAATGGTAATACTGTTTTACAGGAAACAATATCATGTATTAAGTTTTATAAAAATATCCAAATATCCAAACACACCAAGATGGTTACAACAAACTGTTGATAAGAATATACAGAAACTGGAACCCTCATACATTGCTGGTGAGAACATAAAATGATCAGCCTATTGTGGAAAAAAGCTTGGTACTTCCTCAAAAATGTTAAGTACAACCCAACACCATGGCGTACACCTGTAACCCTAGCTACTTAGGAGGCTGAGGCAGGAGGATTCCAAGTGAGGTCATTCTTGACTACCTAGCGAGACCCTGTCTCAAAATAAAAAGGGCTGGGGAAGTAGCTCAGCAGTCAACTGCCCCTGAGTTTAATTCCCAGTACCACAAAAACAAATTAAAAAACCAAGAGTTACCATAGTAGCCAGTAATTCCACTTCTAGCCATCTACACAAATTAAATCTTACATACAGAAATGTTCAGAGCAGCGTTATGACCAAAAAAGTGACAACCTAAATGTCTATCAACTGATGAAAAAACCCATAAATGTGGTGTATACATATCCATAAAATGGACTATTACTGAACGGACTATAACGAAAGTTATGCTATGACATGGATGAAACCTTAAAAGCATTACATTCAGTGAAAGATGCTAGATGCAAATGGCCACATATTATGATTTCACATATCTGAAATATACAGAATAGGCAAATCTATAGATAAAGATCAGTGATTGCCAGGAAACAGATCCGTGGGGAATGGGAAGTAACTCGTTTTTTGGGGGGGAGGGGACAAAAATGTTTTGGAATTAGATAATGGTGACAGTTATATAACTAAAAAAATTAAAAATCACTTGACTGCACACCTTTGCAAAAGAATAAAATTTCGTAGTATAAAAACTATCTCTCTTTAAAATATACCTCCATCAAAAGGCCCTGGGTTTAACTCCCAGACCCCAAATTACAAAGGAACCCCAAATTAAACTATATCCCCTTCATATATGTTTGCCCAGTCTATTGGCCCTTTACTTTTTTCATTTCTCCTCTCATTAAGCTCTGATTCCATGGTTTATCATTTTAATATTCTTGCTATAAGACTAAATTTAAGAAAAAATCCTGCATCAATTCTTTCTCCAAGCTATACCTGTGTCACCAAACCCTAATCATCAAATAGGACAGATATGGTGCACTAAAAAATCTCAGAAACCAATTTCAAATGGGCCCTCATTCTTATTTCCTCCTCTACTCTGGACTCCAACCCACCCAGACTCTTCTTTACTCTGCAAATAACAGAAAACTACATCACAGAGAAAATAGACCATATAATTTACCTACATTTGCATCCACCTGCTCCTTCTAGTTCCTACAAGTTAATCTAGTTTAGATCCCATTACCTCATGCCATCTCAGGAATGAAGCATTACTGATTAGCCCTTCTATGATCAATTTCTCTCTTTTGCACTCCCCCTCCTTATTGTGGTGCTGGCAATTGAACCCAGGGCCTTGTGCATGCTAGGTACCCTACCATTGAGCTACATTCCCAGCTCCATCTTCCTTTTCTTAATACATCTTCCCACAGCTTTTAACCGTGCTTATGTCTCTCCCATTAATAAATATAGAAAAACAATTTCCCTCAATTTTCTACCTCCCACCAGCTACCAAACTCCTCATTCCCCTTTTCAAGTAAACTTTTTCAGACTCTCCTCACATCCTAAATCCATTCTAATCCAGTTTTTTTTTTTTTTTGGGTGGGGGGAGAGTACTGGGGCATGAACCCAGGGGCACTTAACCGCTGAGCCACATCCCCAGCCCTTTTTTGTATTTTATCTAGAGATTACAGGAGTGCACCACCAGGCCCAGCTCTAATCTAGTTTTAGTCCCTTATCACTCCATTAAAATTGCTCTTGCTCATATTACCCATAATCCTATTGTGCTATTAAATCTAGTAACACTTTCTAAGTCTTACTGTTTCTGCCTCAGTAACATCCGAGAGTATTTATTCTTTCTGGAAACTCTTACTCCAACACTCCTTCTCCAGGTATTCCTGCAGTATCTCTGACTTCTTTACAGCCTCCTCCACCACTTTCTACCTCCCTCCTAGGGCTTCAACATTCCCAATGGAACATGGTTCCTCTAGCCCTAAGGCTAGTGCCATGCTTTTCTGTCTGCCCAGAATACTCTTTTTCACTTTGCAAAATTAAGGCCATGGACAGCACCTTAGACATCACTTCTTCAGAGAAGCCTTTCTTGGCCTCTTCCCCCTCTCAGACTAAGTCAAAGGTTCCTAATACTTTTTCTTTTTTTAAGAGGAGAAGGAAGAAAGAGAAGAAGGAGGTGGCAGAGAAAGAAGTTTTTGTTAATCACATGAAACTGGCATGACATCCTATTAGAATCAAACCAGGATAAATAATACTGCTATAAAATTTCTATTTCTTACATCCATTTCAAAGGAAAATATACTTGGCTTTTTGATCATATGGACTGATTTCAGTAATACCATTTTTTTGTGTGTGTATAATATCAGGGTTTGAAACCAATGATGTTCTACCACTGAGCTACATCACCAGCCCTTTTTGGTTTTTGAGACCGGTCTCACTAAATTATCCAGGCTGCCTTCTAACTTGCAATCTTCCTACCTCAGCCTCCTGTGAAGTTGGGATTATAGGCATGTACCCCCATACCTGGCCAGTAAAACCATTTCCCCACCCCACTGCATCCAGTAGAACCATTTAAAAAAAAAAAATAGTAAATGGCAATTAACATCTTCTCAATTGCTACGACACTGTCAGAAAGGCAATTATAAAAACATAACAACTGGCAGGATTAGGAACACTAAGACACACCTCTATTTCAGCTATTACATCAATGCACCTTGCAGTTTTCTCTCCCAGTTTTACTTTTTTGGAGTACAGTAAATAACACAGGTTTACAGGTAGGGAAGTATCGCAAAATGCTGCTGTTGCAATTTTCTAAATTTTATTCCTTCACATGTAAACGGGGCAATCTATGATTGTTAAGAGTAATTCTTTGAAAAACTTTGTTTTTAAAACAGCAAGGCTTCTGAATAACTTCTTAAAACTAGTTTTTCATTTTGGTACATGAGCTTATAAGCATTATGCATTTTGATCTGTATTTTAGTACTTTATGACTGTACTTACCTTCAATGAGGGTTAATGTTTGAGTTTCAAATTCTACTTAGATTTAAAAACTGAACTGAGATCTTTTTTCCAATTATATGCATTAATGAGGTAATCTAAACATACACATATACACTTGTCTATGAATGTACATGTATTTTAAAAGTAAGTTAATTTACCACTAGACTAAAACTAAACTTGAGAAAAAACTCAAGAGTAGTTTGGTTTTCCTTAGAAATTCTTTTCAAGGTTGGAGAGAGCAGGTAGTTTGTTGAAGAATACAATACAACTACATACAGTCTTATCATCTGTTAGTCCCACTTTGCATGTCTCACCACCTCAGCTATGTGTATGTCAGATTGCTCTGCAGCACAGGTCTCTAGAGTAATGCACATCAGAAACAGGATGCTGTTGGTTGGTCATTCAATGATCTGCAATCTTTCAGTTAACTCTTCACTTTGTGCCAAGTTTTGGTATCAAAATAACACATTCAAGAATATCTCCCTCTGTAGAATGCCCAAATAGCCTTTGTGTCACTACATTGAGAATAAATACTTTCATTTAAATCTTCATTTACTGAATGCTGTAACTACACATTCAAAGAATTCTGCTTTCCTATGCCCAGCTCTGAATGTTTCTACCCCCATGTAGCCCTGTAGCTATTTCAGAAATACTGGCCCAAACGCATTATCTGCTACAGCCTGGTTCATCTGTTGTAGGATGTCTGCCCTATTCCCAAGCTATAGGGATCAGAATAGTCCCATCCTTGTGGGAATCCTCTTCAGGCCTGTTTCCTTAAAGGACTTACATTCTGCTGGCACTCCTTTTCTTTCCAAGAGGGAAGACATGTTTTTTCCTGCAGATATTTTTAGTGTTTTCTTTAATTTAAGGAAATAAGATGTTCTTCACAAAATCAATCTATTTTGTGGCTCCTTTGCTATATACTGGAACTGCAGTGACTCTGGCATCTGCTGAATGCTACTCCCGGAATCAGCCTAGTAGATGGAAGACTAGAGAATGGCAGCAGCCTTACCCCCAGAAGTCTGGGTTTCTCATAGCCCTCTAAGAATCTTGGAGTTAGCAACTGCCTGCTGCCTGAACCTCATCAGGAAAGGCCACCTCTGAGCACCATGAAGTGGAGAAGGCAGCTACTTCTAATATGCTTTGTTTTTTTTGTTGTTGTATGAAACATTTAATTTATTGAACTTTTAAGGGGAATTTGACACATCACCATTGTATTAAAACTGAGCCATTAATCTCTTAGCTTTGTCAACATTAACTGGTTCATTTTCATGATGCTGAGGACTCAGTTCTTTCTGCAGAAGTTCCAGAGAAAGGTCTTTTGAGAAGTGTGCAAGTTCCTTCTGTAGGTTCACAAAACTTTTATTCACTTGGTTAACTGTTTCATCATTCACAATGTTCATCTTCCTAAGATTAGTAGTAATTGGTTTTTCTTTGTTTTTAGTCTCAAAGTTTTTTTGGCTGGCTATGTGAAATACATTCCTTAACTTCTGTCCTCTTAATTTGTTCTTGGTCATTTGTCTTTCACCAGGTCTTCGATACCTGTGTGCAGTTGCTCAAGTTCCAGGCGATGCCATCTGCCTCTAATATACTTTTATAATACTATACTATCCTTCCTTTCTAGCATTTATCACAGTAATAATTTTACATTTATTTGTTATTTATGGTAGATATCTTAATTTGTCTCAGTTCCAAATACACATAAATGCTGTTTGTTTCTGCTCACCATCATAACTGCAGAACCTACAATGCCTGGCACGTAGTAGATGCTTAGTAAATATTTGCTGAATGAATGAACAAATTCTGTACATTGCTTAAAACAAATCCAAGATTTACCCTATTTGACCAAAATTCTTGCCTTTTGTAAATTTATCAGGGCTAGCTGAGTAGATTTTCTTAGTGAGGAGAATGGGGAAGAATCAAATTATCTTATTGTAAAGAATACAGATAATGAATATATTAAGAATTTGATTTTTTAATTTAATAAGCAACCAGCAACTGACTTATATTTATAGTTAACTGCAATGCATAACTGACAAGTGTTCTAATTAACACATCCTGATAACTGTTTATATTCTATCCTAGAAACTAGTACCAAGAAAGAATCTGACTTCTGATATCTTCACCTTAAATTGTCTATTCCTCTTTTTCTAATACTTTAGAATCATCGTCCTTCAGCCTTACAGAGGCAAACTATTTTTTTTTTTTTCCTTCTATGCTGAGGACTGAACTCAAGGCCTTGCCTTGCATGTGCTTACACATGAGACCCCATCTGAGCAGGGAAAAAAGTACAGGCAACCAAAAGCATAAACAAAACAGGGCACCATCAAATACCAGTAAAATATCCAGAAAAACAAACTTTTAGCCAGGCAAGGTGGCACATGCCTAGCTACTTGGGAGGCTTAGGCAAGAGGAATACAAGTTCAAAATCAGTCTGGTCAACTTAGTGAGACACTGTCTCAAAATAGAAAATAAAAAGGGCTAAGGATATAACTCAGTGGTAGAGCACCTAGCTTCAAATCCCATTACTGCAATAAATAAACTTTTGCACCTCAAAAACACCACCAAGAAAGTAAAGAGACAATGGAATAAATTTTTTGCAAATCAAAAGTCTGAAAAGGGACTTATAGCTAACATATGAAGAACAATTATAGTCAATAATAAAGGACAAATCATTTAAAAATGGGCAAAGGATCTAAATAAAAATTTCTTCAAAGAAGATATACAAATGGCCAATAATCACATGAGAAGATGCTCAACTACACCAATCATCAAGGAAATATAAAACAAAACCACAAAGAGACCAAACATGGTAGTGCCCACTTATAGTCCCAGCTACTTGGGAGGGCTGCCTGAACCCAGAATTCAAGACCAGCTTGGATAACAGAGTAAAAACCCTGTCTCAAAAATTCAAAAATGTGTGCCTATAGTCCCAGGTACTGGGAGGCTGAGGTGGGAAGGTTGCCAGGAGTTCAAGGCCAGCCTGTGTAACACAGCATGACCCTATCTCAAAACAACAAAAACAAAAACACACACTCCACCATTAGATAACACTTAACCTCTACTAGGATGGCTATGATCAAAAGGATAATAACAAGCCAGGTGCAGTGGTACATACCTGTAATTCCAGGGACTTGGGAGGCTGAGGGAGGGAGACTGCAAGTTCAAAGCCAGCCTCAGCAACTTAGAGAGGCCCTAAGCAATTTAGCAAGACCCCTTCTCAAAATTAAAAATAAGAAGGGCTGGAGATATGTAGCTCTGTGGTTAAGCACCCCTGGGTTAAATCCCCCATAGCAAAAAAAAAAAAAAAAAAGTTCTGTAAAAGCTAGAAGCCTAATAAATTGCTGATGGGACTATAAAATGGTATAGCCATTTTGGAAAACAGCTTGACAGTGTTAAACATACAGTTATCATATGTATCAGCAATTTCACTTCTAGGTATAAACTGAAGAAATTTAAAATATTTATTCCTACAAAACCTTGTGCTGAGTATTTATAGCAGCATTACTGTAATAAAATTTTATGTATATATTTGAACATTTGTGAGAATATCTCTGTAGGATAAATTCCCAGATTTAAAACTGCTACTTGACTTTCATATTTTGAAAAACTATATTAAATTGTCCTTTAAAAAATTGTATTGATTTATACCTGCCCATTTCATAAAATGCTTGTTAATATCAGTCTTTTTATTCTCTGTCAATCATAAAGCAAAAACAATTTTAATAGCTTCAATTTTCTTAAAAATTTTTAAATTTGCACTTCTGGTTATAAAAGATCTCAATGGAAGGCTTGGAGTTTAGCAGTTAAAGCCAATAACAATTACAGGTTAAAAAAAATATTTTTAATTGTGGTTCTATTGTAGTCACTGCAGAGGAAAATGAATTCTAAAATGACACATGGGACTCAATCCTGCAAATACGTCTTTATGGACATAACTATAGGCCCATCAGGTAATCTAAAAATTTAGCTCTGAATTTATATTATTATAACATTGTTAAAAATTCAGTAGAGAGAATTATACTATAATTTGTTAACTGTCCATTCTTCTAGATGTGGAAGTCTTATTCCTGCATTTAATTTAATTGTCAGAAATCATGGTTTCGTGTAGTACCCACTGCTTTACCTAAATTAATATGTAAAGTTGTTGTGGGGGGAATGTAGTTCAGTAGTACAGCACTTGTCGAGTGTGTACAAAGCCCTGGGTTTCATTCCCAGCACTGCAAAAAAATAAAATAAAATAAAAAATAAAAAGAAAGATAAAAAGAAAAAAAGAATTTAGAAATAAGTTAATATGGACATTATTATCCTACATACATGTATGAGTACACTACCAGTGTGACTGCACCATGTAAGCCAGAGGAATGAGAAGTTGTGATCCATTTGTGTACAATGTGTCAAAATACATTCTACTGTTATGCAAAACTAATTAGAACAAATTAAAAAATAAAAAAATTTAAAGCCCTAAAAAAAAAAAAAAAAAAAAAAAAAAAATAAGAAAGTAAAGTTACAGAATTTACTTTAATAGGAAAAATCATTGAAGCTGGACTTGGTGGTGCATATCTCTAATCCCAGCTACTTAGAAGGAGGGGCATGAAGATCACAAGTTCAAGGTCAGCCTCAGAAATTTAGCAAGACCCTTAGCAATCTAATGAGTACTTGACAAAATAAAAAGGGCTGGGATAGTAGGTCAGTAGTAAAGTGCCCCTGAGTGGTTCAACCCCCAGTATCAGGAAAAAAACAAAAAACAAAACCCACAACCATTTCAAGATCATTTCTTTTTTTCGTAGAACTGTATTAGAAAATGTCAACTAAGTTATAGCATTTTTCCCATAATACAATTTAGTGCCAGAAGGAAAAAAATTCTTGCTTCAAATAATTTCATACACATTCCCAAACTTCCATTAAAAACTAAATTGCCCAAAATATCTTCCTTTTGGTCTTAATGACAGGACTTGAGAGCCAAGTTGTACATTTAATTAGGGCAATATTTCTTTACTTCTTCCTTTTAAACTAGATTCTCTTTATCACTGTTTTAAAATATTTTTAAAACATTATAGTGATAATGTCTTATTGAGAAAGAAGCAACATTCTCACACTAAGCAAGCACAAGTGAATGATATTATTTTGGAGGTTTTGGAGATTGTTACAAAATCTCCAAAGGAAAATGTCAGTACAATAATTTGAACACCATCACTACCTTCTTCTAACACAATACAGATGTGAAAATTAACTTTTACAATTAGCTAATATAAAAATCTCTATGCAAATTACCTTTTGCCTTTGTAATTTAGGCTCAAAATGCCAGTTACTGAAGGCAAAAATTCCAACAGTTCGCTAAGTGATTGATGGTTAATGAAAGAGAATTATCTACACTGGGAATTTAGTGCTTAGTAGGATAATTAACAAGACTACAGATCTGCCCATTTCAGTTCTCAGTCTGAGAACCACTGTTCAACCCAATAAAGGGGAATGTTGTTAAAATTTATGCTAAAATTATGTTAAAATTTTTTAAAATCAGAAATTATTCAAAATGATTTGTAATTGCTTACATATTATAAACATACTTTTATATTTGGATCTCCTTATTAGCACGGTAAACTAAATACTGAGCATAATATAAATATTATATTTGGTATCAAAAATGCCATACTGTAGGAAAAGATTACTTCAGAGTAAAAAAATTAAAACCATTTCCAAGAATAATTCACCAAATCATAGAAGCTTTTTCTACCACTTTAAATAGATTATCATTTATTTATATACATCATTATATTACTTCAACTGAACTTTATAAGTTCACCTCTCTTTTCAGAACAGGTAACTGAACATTTACCTTTCAAAACTTCAATTTCTCAGCCAGGATGGTGACACATATCTATAATCCAGTGACTCGGGAGGCTGAGGCAGGCAGACCACAAAGTTAGAGGTCAGTTTCAGCAATTTAGCAAGACCACAGGCAATTATGTGAGATCCTGTCTCTAAATAAATCAGTCAATAAAAAGGACAGAAGATGCAGCTCAATAAAGTGACCCTGGATTCAATTACTAGTACCCAAGGGGTGGGGGAAATTTCAATTTCGCTAATCTAGCCCAAATTATTAGCTTTTCCCTTAATAAACTGTAGTTAATTTTTAGGGGCTTGTAGTTTTTATCATTGGAAAATTCAGATTTGCCAAAAGTTACCAAATGTTTAGTAATATAAAAACCCAGGCTGGCCTAGGATTCCTGGGCTCAAGCAATCCTCCTGCCTCCGTCTCCTGAGTAGTGTGCACCATCATGTCTGGCTTAAATAATTTTATTTTATGTTTTCATTTATAAAGAATTTCCACATATATTTTGCCAAAGAAAATTCCATTTGCTGGAATGCTGAAATAAATTTTACTTCTACAGAAGATGATGCACTCTCTTAGAAATTTCTCAAAATACAGTTATTTGAAATCACTTTCTGGAAATTTTCAGAATACAGATGTTCCCAGAGCAAAAAGCATTACATGAACTGACATCAGAACACATAAATTTTCTTCCACTTTGTATCTGAGATGTCTATTTCTTATAATTTATAAGAAAATATTTATTTCACTCATAGGAAATGTTCAAAATTAAGATTTATGGTGGTGGGTGGCAAATGGCTCCACATAGCTTTAAAATAATTTTCAAAATAGACAAAAAAACCCTTTTTACTTGTTAATATAAAACATAGGGCTGGGGATGTAGATCTGTGGTATAGTGCTGGCCTAGTATGCACAAGGCCCTGGGGTTCAATCACCAGTACCACTCCCAAAAGATTTATAATATATAAAATTGATACAATATATAGAGATCCTTTATATATAAAATACACATAAAAGATACAGAAAATTTCCAGAAAATGTTTTCTAAAACCCTTTACTTATTAAATGTTGTTTTATATGCTCCTTAGAAACATCTAAATGTGGAGAATTGAGTACTTACTAATTTTATGATAGTAAAAATGTCTAAAACCATGCAATCATGTTTTTATTTTAAAGAGGTTCATATTTGTGGAAATGAATGATATTTTATAATACAATGGAAAATTAGCTTAACTTAAAATCGGATTAATTACAATGGTCAGAAGCACTATAAATTATGTCTCAGAACATGTCTTCCAAGTTGATTTCTGCAAATCCTTACCATCTATTGGTGTTCCTGAAAGATAATTGCCTCCTACAATTAAATCAAAATGATATAAAGCAATTTAAATTTTCCTCATGTCTTCTGATAGGGTTCAGGGTGCTCTACCCCAAAATATGGCACCTTGGTACTTGAGGAAACAGCAAAAGTCAGAAGGTCTCTTTGACTTCCTCCTACTCTTCTCCCATGAAGCAGGCCACAAAAGAATTCTCTGACCCGCCTCAAAATAGATTTTCATTCCAAAGATACCCTCCTTAAACCTGAAGGAAAAGAACTTTTTTTTTTTTTTTTTGTACTGGGGACTGAACCCAGGAATGCTCTATCATTGAGCCACATCCCCAGCCTTATTTTGTATTTTATTTAGAGTCAGGGTCTCACTGAGTTGCTTAGAGTCAGGCAGCTGCTGAGGCTACCTTAGAACTCTCAATCCTCCTGCCTCAGTCTCCCAAGCCTCTGGGATTACAGGCATGTGCCACAATGCCCAATGAAAAGAACATCCTTACCCTTAAAGATACAGAGATGCCAAGAAGTAACTGAACAAACAGGCCTTGTTAAATTCACTCTAGTTTATCCCCATTAGATCATATCCCATTTTGTCCAATCATGTTTTTCTAAAGGCTTTTATGTAATGTAACACTTTATTAAGTAAATACGGATGCTCTTCTTTTAATAATCTGTCTTTTGTTGTAGTGACTCAGCCATGACCTAGTGAGAGGTGGGGGAAAAAAAACTTTTCTCCCGTCTTCTTACCCAGCAAGCGGGCAAGTATAGGGCAGAGACAGGCAGGAAACCAGAATATGTATATGGTGATGCTGAAGGTAAATACATGAAGGACATACATATATGCCCAAAAAACAGTAAGAAAATGTTTAAGCGATGCATTATTGAACCTTTAGAATGTTTTTGAGTACTTTCTAAAATACTTGTTAAAAATCTATGAACTTATTTTGCATATTTTTTTGTTACAACCAAAATTTTAATAAATAATTTCAAATGATTTTCTTCTATCACAATGAAATATTGGTGTTATTTTGGTTTTGGTACTGTGGATTAAACCCAGGGGCACTTTACCATTGAGCTACATCCCAGTTGTTTTTATTTTGAGACAGGGCCTTGCTAAGTTGCTGAGGCTGGCCTTGAATTTACAATCCCCCTGCCTCAGCCTCCCAAGTTGCTGGGATTACAGGTATATGCCACTGTGCCTGGCTTCTAACTAATCTTACAAATCATTTTAGTGGGCTGGGGTTGTAGCTCAGTGGTAGAGTGCTTGCCTAGTATGTGTGAGGCCCTGGGTTCCATCCTCAATACCACATAATGATAAATGGATAAAATAAAGGTATTGTGTCCATCTACAACTTAAAAAAATACTTTAAAAATTCATTTTAGTAATCTAATCAGCTAATAACCTAAGCAGATTATCTTAATGAATTAGATTCTCCTTATATATTGTCAAAAGCAAGGAATCTGAAACTGACTTGCAAAGTCTTCATTATGTAATCATTCAAGGTATTTACTTTCTTAATATGTACAGCTACTGGGTGACCCAGAGATTAACTCCTGTTTATAAAAGAATCCAAATTAGGCTCTGTTCTGTGGAGGGTCTTTGGGAACTTCTCTTACTTTACTATGAGAATACAACTTTACATATAAGTTAAGAGTTTGGGGAGTCTCACTAGGTACTTTGTAATCTAATTAATTACTTTGGAAAATGTCATTAATTAACCATGTCTGTTTATTGGTCCATCACAAAAATTCAAGAACAGATGTCATCAAATACCTACACTTAATAGCTGAGGTCTCAGAAACCATTTCAAGAATTTTTTGAAAATTAAATTCAAGAAAGAAAATGGTCCAAATATGACTAAAGTTCTCTCCATTACTCCCTTACCTCTTAGACACTCTGTACTGTGCTGTGGTCAATTTTCCAGTCTCAGGGTCATGTACTGTAGCTCGGCTCAGCTACGAAAAAAAAAAAAAAAGAGAAAGGACAAGGACTTACTCCAGTAGCAGGCAATTTTGGACTTTTGTTCCTTTTGTTTTGTTTTGCCAAGCCACAGGTGATTGGAAGGATTCAGATTGGTCTGAATGGTAGGTAATGGTTTCAAATCAGCAAAAAAACATTTAAAAAAAGGTGGCAATAAGAACAGCCACTTCTAAATAAAGAGAAAAAAGGGTTGACAGATTCTTTGTTGCAGATTTATTGTCCTTTCACTTTTTTTAAAAAAATCATTTGAAACTGTATGTAAATGATTTTTGGCACTGGATTTCACAGGGCTTTCCCAGATCTAGAAGTTTAATGTTCTTCAAATATTTTGGGGAAAAAATTAGTCTCCGTAAGTACTTTTTTTTAAAAAAGAATTTAAAATTTTTTATTTATGTAAGGCTGAGGATCAAACCCAGTATCTCGCCCATACTAGGCAAGTGCTCTACCACTGAACTACAACCCCAGCCCTGTAAGTACATTTTAAAAAACTCTCACCAAAAGAAACTGATTTTCACTTTCTCTGCAAAGTAAAAGGCAACTAAGTTCAGAAGTAATTTTTGGAAGACTGAGCTCAGAAGCATAACTTCATTCTTTCCATTGCCAACTTTTGAGTCAGCAAGTTTTTCTAAAATAAAAAAAAACTCCAACAGGAGAAATAGATTATAATGACAATATTTTATAAGATGTAAGAACAAATGCCAACACAATCACTATGAAAAATGATGTGAATCACTGTAGCACTTAGGAATGCCAGAGAAATTCATGAGCAGGGTCTATTCCCAGATTAACCAGGCTGCTTCTTTTTCTTTATTTCCTACATTAGCAAAAAGGGGGGAAAAGAAAAGTATCAGGCCATTTTCTGGATATTTGATACCTGATCTTAAGAAAGATACAAAACATATTAATTCCCTAAACATAACAGATCAATTAGCAATAAAAAATAGAACTTCTACTTAAAGGGAAAAGCCTGTGAAACACAGGGCAGTTTAATCTATGTGTTATCCTGTTTATATATAAGGTGGCAAATTGAGCTGGAGACTGAAAATGACCTATTTCCCTTAAATGAATAAAAATTCCTGTAGGATGTACAAAACTCATTAGAGGGCAAAATATGCAGCATATAAGGTAACATCTCTTACCTTTTGCTAATTCTGTAATGTACCGTCTCCAAGTCTCCTGTTATTGGGTTTGAAATGGTGGCTCGCCTCAGCTGTGAAGCCAACCATCAAAACAGTAGCATTACAAGACAAAACATGAATCACATTTATCCAACCAGTCAGAATTCTGGTGTTTTGTTTCGTTTTGAAAGGAAAGTAAATAGAGGAAATAACTCCATACACTTCCAGTCACCTTGTGCTGAGCTGAGAAAGTCAATTGGTTTCTTAGGATTTTGTATTTTTTTTTTAATTATTATTTTATGTGCTTTTATGTTGTATGAATAGAGGAACACAAACAGAAGAGAATGGAATATAAATTTCTTTATGTGACAGTGAGGAAAAAAGAAATGTGTCAAATTTGAAGCATAATTTACAGCTATAATAAGGGCTGTTTACAATTATTGATCTATTCCAATTTCTCTGGTTCTAATTTTTAGTGACAGAACTATTTACAAAGGCTAATACTGTTTAGAATTCATTTTAAGGTCAATCTTTCCTCCTTTAAGATAGCCACTCAACAAATACAGTGAAATAATTTTGGACTAAGGAGAAAGATGAAAGAACTCATAAATGAAAGAGATGACAGCCAAGATAATTATTTCAAACTTTTTTAAAATGGAAGAATGATTCTGAGGTTAACGAGTATGAAATTTTATTGTCATTCAATTTACTGATCAAAAAAAAATTCAAATTAAGGAATCTCCAAAGACTGAGGCCTTCAAATCCAGAGATGAATTCTTAATATTCTACTAAGACAGTTTACTAAACTGAGTTTATTGGCCACAAATAAAGGATTAAAATAAGAAGAAAATAACAGAATATGATATAATTATAAGTAGCATTCTGATAGATAGTAGGTTTGTAAGAATTTCAGTGGACAGCATCCAAATGCATTAAACCAGTCTTTTCAATTACAATGTAATCTTTCTTTGGTTAAAAAATACTAATTTGGAAAAGTAGTAAAGCTTTAAAATTCGAAGTTTATTTTGCAGTACCCATACCCACATAATTCAAACCTTTATGATATAACAAGGGTGAGTAAACCCACAGGTCAAATTCAGTTTTTGCCTATTTTTAGAAATAAAATTTTCTTGTAATATTAGCTACATGCATGTATATTAAAGCCACACTTTATATATTTTCTTTTGCTACTTTTACACTGCAGTCACAGAGTTGAGCTGTCTGCAAAGCCTAAAAAGTATTTACTATCTTGACCGTAACTGAAAAAAAATTCAACAGTCCCTGTGTAACAAGTGAGCAAAAATATGACCACCATTTAACAAAATCTCTCTGAAAGTGATAGCAGTTTGTAGTTTACTATCAATAAGATGAACTGTTTTAAGAGCAAGCTGATAGGAAAAAAAGCAAGAGCATAAAGGTTATCCTTTCCCATATTATCACACAAAAGAAGAACTTCTATTCTGAACAGTGTATAGGACTGGGTTTTAACCGAATGAGACTATTTTTCTTATTAAAATAAAGATTGATAAAGTCAGAAAACTATGATGCTGCCCTTTAAAAGTCAGCTTGATTCTTGTATCCAATTATATTTTTCTAGTATGAATGTGCCTAAAAGGGAATAAAAATACTTCAAAAGTTTTTTTAGATAAAAACATTGAAGGTATAAAAAAGTTGAGTTTTGGTCTCTGCAGTTATTAGGACTACAAAATATATGAAAAAGTTCTTCAGTAAGAGCAATATAGATTTGTTAAGTGTGAATAAAAATCTCACCTATAATTTTCATAATTTGGTATTTAAAGCCGAGTTGAAGAATTACTTGTGTTGATAACAAAGAGAAAACTGGTATATATAGAGCATAATTAGCAACTCCATTATGTTGAAGTGATAATATCTAAAACTGTGGAGTTATTGCCTTATCAATTATCCTTTCTATTATTTTACAAAGGAAAATTTGATAGGTATAGTAAATTGAGGAGAAAAGAAAAAGAATTTACCCTGGGTTTTGCTAGATCTTTGACAATTTCAATTTCTGCATCAGAAATAATATCATGGAAACGAATAATACGAGGTTTGTCCCACTCATCCTCCTGTTTGGCTGGAGCCAGAATAAATTTAGGATTCCGGTTTCCATCATGGTAGCGGCAAAACAGCTTTTTTTGTCTCCGAGGAGTCTAAACACAAAGTTAAGAAAATGCTAAGTATGTTAGAGTAGTAACAGTTATCATAGCTATTCCCACATATATACATAAGAGTAGCTCTGGAAGAATACACAAAGTACTTCGCAAATACGTTCATCAAAAAGGGCTTTTAGGATCTAAAACAATTTATTAATGATCATTTTCTTGAGGAGAAATGAGTCTAAATAGGAAAAAAGGTAAGGTTTTTCTTTTAACAATTCCTCATCAAAACAAAAGTTGAAAGTTGCAAATATGAAATAAACAAGGAAATGGTTATGAATGCTAGCACTGCTCCAAACTTTAAAAAGTAACTGGGGCCGCCCGCAGTGGAACATGCCTGTAGTCCCAGCAGGTCGGGAGGCTGAGGCAGGAGGATTTTGAGTTCAAAGGCAGCCCAGCAATTGAACCAGACCCTGTCTCAAAATAAAATATAAAAAGGGCTGGGGATGTGACTCAGTGGTTAAGGGCCCCTGGAACCAAAAAAAAAAAAAAAAAGTAACTGGGAAGTACCTAGAAAGTGACAGTTTCTAAAAGGAAATAAACAAACAAAACCAAACAGATCTTCCTAAATACCTCACAATTAAATGCTTGTGGTGGTAATAATAATAATAATAATAATATTTTAAACAGTAAAGATGAAACTGGGTCTTCTGTAAAAGAGAAAACAAGTTATCAAAGAAGACAGGTGCTTTTATTAGGGGGCATAAAATACAGCTGTCAATAAAGCAAATTTTCTCATCAAATATCTATACATTATATTAATGAAGCAAATTATTTCACTGCTGATTCTTTTTCTTGATTAAAAAAGTATGTCATATATAAAGCAGGAATATGGTGTTTGTCTTAAGTACTGTAACAAATAATGATCCATATTTTTCAAGGACTTTACCTAGAATCAAATCCAAGTCTTGATATCAAAGAGGTCTCTTATATGTAACAATGAAATGAATTAGCCATTGGACAAAATAATGCCCTAGGCAAAGTTGACATGTATTTGTTACATTACACTGGGAATTAGTAGGCTCCTGTTTTGTACTTATAATTCTATTTTTCTCTTATACAAGAGTTATTAAGGGCAATAAAAAAGTCTGCTTACTGTTAGAAATTTATTGTGAATTTTTTAGGTGTGATCATGGCCTTATAGCTATTCTGAATCCTTATCTTTAAAAGATACACAATGTTAGAGTTTGGATCAGCCTGAGTTTGTTAGCAGTGAAGAAAAATTCAAACGCTTTTCCGAAGTCTACACTTAGAAGTACTTTCTCTAAAAATTCACTAATTCTTTTTCAACTGAACACTACTACTTAAAATAAGGTTCCATGACCAATTAACTTAGGTCATGTATATTAAATTCAAAATAATGCACATTATCATTAAAAGTTTCTGAGAAGTCCTGAAACTCAACAAAAACCTATGTTCAACTCTGTTTAACTAATGTTCCTTGGAACTTTTTTGATTTGGGCCCCACATTCTATTGATATCCTAAAAAGTCAGCATAAACATACATATACATATACAATAAACAAAGGAACATTTATAGACATATTTGGGTCTTTTAAAGAGTAAATGTTAAAATAAGCCTGTTAAATGTCTGTGTTTTAAGTGTTTCTTAAATAGACTAAAATATTTCACTAAGGAATCTTTTTAAGATTAAACAAGAGCAAACCCACAAGAGATTATTATATAAATGAATCTGTTATGTCTCAAAATCAGATTATTATTTTAACACAAGATGGCTGAAATCTTTTCTGCATGAAATATAGAAAATGTATCACTTCCCTTAAACTTATTGGAAGGGTGAAGACCCTAAAAAATAAGCCTCATTTGATATGTAAAAAGGGTAATATTACCACAAATGCATATAATGGTCTATGATCTACAAGTTTTATGATAAGACTATTTTACCAACAACTGGAGTATATTTAGTGTGACATCTATAAGCAAGGTAATGTGGCATACTATATTTTACACATTGAGTTTTATCACATAGACTTAAAAGAACTATGGTTCTCTCTTGAACTATGTATACACACACACATTCTCTCACACACACAATTGGCTTTTCCACTTTACCATTTTGATACCCTCCCCACGGCACAGCATTTCGTACTTCTGTCTCTCTGGCAGGTAATCCACAGCAATTCCTTTTTTCTTCAGTGAGGTTTGCTGATCAGATTGCTCATCTGAAGCAGACTTATTGACATCTTTTTCTTTAGCCATTATATACTCAAAATATTTTAAGTTACCATTAGCTCTCTGATGTTCAGGATCTATTACAAGAGAAATAAAGCATGTCCATGGTTAAACTTACAGTTGTTCAAGCATCAGAATACAGTAACATACAGAATACAGTAACAAATACAGAGGACCATATAATTTATCTTCCAAACTAAGATGATTTTGAGTTAAAGGAGGAACAAATAAAAATTATAATACTGAAGCAATAGATACAAAATAGTACTGCCCCAAGTAAATGAGGATATACAATCATCCTATATAAAAATAGTTCTGGAGATGGAAACAGGCTTTTATTTCAAGGTAGCAATTATTGCTTCTACTTTGAGAACTTACTAATCAGCTAAAGGAACTATGTTCAACTTGATGTCAAATGAATCTTAAAATCTTAGTCATTTTACTTATTTTAAGAAATGGAAAAGACCTTTCTCAGAATGAAAAGTAATCACTATGGTAAAGACAAAGCATACATGGTTTAAAATCAAGCTTTACCACAAATATATAATAAATGCAGATCACAGTCCACATCAGAGGACTAAGTGTAACTTTCTATGTAAGAAAAAAAAAAAAAGAAACTAAAGATATAATTTTCAAATAAGCCAGAATCCACCAACTACCTCAGAATTGCTAGTGGTAATTTTTAGCTACCTTTTAGTAGAGCAGAAGAAGAGAAACATACCACCCATCATGGGAAGGAAAAAAAAAAAGTAATTCAAACCACTACACACAGATGAAAATAAAGGGCAGAATGGTAAGTAGAAACTTCATGAGTTGTTTAGGAAATCTAGTCCTAGGTTGTAAAGTATTTCTGTCCTTCAGAAACCACTCACAGTATATGTCATGATATACTATAACAGCCTATTTTTCTAAAATGGAAAAGTGAATATGTGCAGGGGAATATATACAATATTGAAAATTTGTGTGTATCTTTGGATAACTGGCTCATGGATGACTCTTCTATATATTTTTGTTTTAATTTCCTACAATGAGTACAAAGTATGTTGTAAGTCAGGAGGAAATTCATTGGACGACAGTGAAAGAAAACGGATATTTGAACTAATATCTTATTTGGCTTTTTCTAACATATACAAATATTCCTATTCATAAAATAAATTTTTAAAAGTTTTAAAGCTTCATTATAGCCAAGTGCACTGACACATGCCTATAATCCCAGTTCAAGGCCAACCTGAGCAACTTAGTAGGACTTTGTTTTAAAAATAAGAACAAAAAGGGCAGGGGATGTAGCTCAGCATAGAATCCCTTAAGTTCAATCTTCAGTAATGCAAAAAAATAAAATTAAAATTAAAAAAAAAACACAAACTTCATTATATACTAAAGGCCACCTGAAATTTTTATTATATAGATTCTGGACCCCCATATCCAGATATTATGATTAAGTAGATCAGTATAAATTAAGGAATTTTCAGGGCTGGGGTTGTAGCTCAGTGGTAGAGTGCTTGCCTAGCACACATGAGGCATTGTGTTCAATCCTCAACACCACATAAAAATAAAGTATTATGTTCATCTAACCTAAAAAAAAATTTAGGGGAGCCCAGTGGCAAATGCCTGTAATCCCAGCAATTTAGGAGGCTGAGGCAGGAGATGCTGAGTTCAAAGCCAGCCTCTGAGGCGCTAAGCAACTCAGTGAGACCCTGTCTCTAAATAAAATACAAAATAGGGCTGGGACTGTGGCTCAGTGGTTAAGGGCCCCTGAGTTCAATCCCTGGTACCCCCACACCCCCTAAAAAACTTTAAGAAATTTTCATTTCTAAAATGTGTTTAAGTAATTCTGATGGGCATAGTCCCTGGACCATATCTGCAGAAAGTATGCATCTCTTATAAAATGCTAGTGGTAAATCTTCTTATAAGATGTCACATGTTTAAAATTTTTTTTTTTTTTCAGTACAAGTAATTGAAACAAGGGATGATCTACCACTGAGCTAAATCCCTAATCCTTCTAATATTTTAAATTTTGAGATAGGGTCTCACTAAGTTGCCTGGCTGGGCTTAAATCGAAATCCTCCTGCATCAACCTCCTGAGTTGCTGGGATTACAGGCATATGTTAGCACACTGGTCATATTTTTCCAACATTTGAATATGAAATTCAATAAACTGATAACACTCTTCAAAGGAAACTCATTAACATTTAATATGGCAACATGATAAATAAATATTTTTGGCTGAGTTAGATTTGATTTTGAAATTCCTGGAAAATATAGAGCATAGGAACACAGCCACTGTTGTAGTACTAGTAGGAAGAAAAATCAGTTGCCATTTACTTTGAGAATTAAAAGTGAGAGAATAAAGTATATCTGACAGATATGGCTCTTGAGTTCTAACAGCAAAAAAAAGTACCAAAGGTATATGCATGAATGGGTAGATACATACATACATAGATGATATATATCCCCAATAATAATTAAAACCTTAAGTTAGGCATGGATAACATACCTAGTTCAAGAAGCTTCTTTGTGAGCAAAAGAGCCTTATCCAGATCTCCCTGCTGGTACACTGCATAGCTCAAATAATCTAGAACAGAGACTTTATCTATGGTAGAAATCTCGCCTTCATTCAGCTGCCTTAGTGCTTGATCCATCCACAGTTCTGTATGGTAATAATCTGCTTCTGTATAGGCTACTTTGCCCAACTCAAAGCAGTCCTCAGCTGTTAGAAAAGATTTGTGTTTTACTCCTATAAAAGAAAAAATAGAGAACTTTAGGAATCTTCACATTACTTTATATTTTATTTAAGACCATATAACTTTCAAAGTGTGATTTCACTTTCAATTTAACTTTACAATAATCCTGAGGTAGAAAAAGCCAAAATTATCCTAATTTTATAATAAAGGAACAATTTACAAGGCAATACAGGATAGGAATTACACTGCTGAAAGAACCCAAAACTTAGATTATCAGTCATTATACCCAAATGAAACATCATTTAAATTGAAATATGCTATTCTCTAAACAGAGAAATCACCATATGAGATATATCTATCTTACTCCTAACCGACAATCTGTACAGCAAGAGAGACAACCCTATCAAATGCATGCTTTGGTTTTTTTTTTTTTTTTTTTTTTTAATGGCATCAATGATAAATAATTTAAAAATCGTAGATATCACCCATTTAGATTACAGTAGTTCTTAGGATATTTAGAATTATGCAAACAATCATCACAATCTGTTTAAATTGTTTGTATACTGTAACTATATAAGTATATCCCACCAGACGTTCAAAGTAATGAGTCTACCTGATGATGGACTGGAAATTCCAGAACTGGCCAAAATAAACCTTTTCTCTTTATAAGTTAATTGCCTTAGGTATTTTGTTATAGTAATATAAAGCTGCCTAATACAATAGCCTAAAAAGGACCAGGCAGATTTGAGGGGATTGGGGGAGACAACTTCCAGCTGTAAAGTACAAGTTGAGTATCCTTAATCTGAAAATATGAAATGCTTCAAAATCTGAAACATTTTGAGCACTGACAGAACAACAGAGAGAAATCCCACACCTGACCTTATGCACTAAAGTACAGGTGCACTAAAAAGTTGTGTGAAATTACCTTCAGGCTATATGTATAAAGAGTCTATTAAACATAAATGAATTTTTTGCTTAGATTTAGGATCTATTTCAAGATATCTTATTACATATATCAAATATTCCAAAATCTGAAAAACTCCAAAATCTCAAAACACTTCTAGTCCCAATTTGAACTTATTTCAGATGTGGGATATTCAATCTGTAAAATCAATGCTAGTAAAAACTCACTGGACAGGTTTAATAGTGGACCACATATAACTACAAAGAGAATGAAGAAACTAGAAGAGCTAAATAAATCAACACTTAATACACTACCCAGAATACAACAGAGAGAGAAATAAAAAGAAAGTGCTAGATTAAAAACACAAGGAATAAAAAATAAAGTAAGTATGTCTACTTGGAATTCCAGAAAAAAAAACTGAGAGAATATGTATAGACACTAAAGACAGTAGAAATTTTTCCAGAACTAAAGCACCTAATTTTAGATTCAGGAAACACAATGAATTCTACACCAAACAAAGTACATAACGGTTTCTTAAGGATGTATCTCAAGAAAGAGAAAAATTTCAAAAGTTTGAGGTACAAGAAAGAATCATGAACAAAGAAAGTGGCATACATATAAGCCAATCTAAACTAACAAATTGGCAAAAAATATCAAAGTCTGACAATATTTTGGGGAAAGAGGCTCACATACTACTGGTAGAAATGCAAACTGATACAAACCCTATGGACTATATGGGGACAATATTAGCAAGAATATTTATTTTCTCTTTGTATCAGTGGTACCACTTCAAGAAAAATATCTGTAAAGATCTGTTAGCAAAAACAGAAAATAGCCTATCCACAAGGTTACCAGCAGCATTATTATTATTATTTTTTTTTTTTAGCAGCAAAGGACTGCAAATAAACCAGATGTTCATCAATAGAGGCATGGTTAAATAAACTGTGGAACCTCCACAATAGAGTAACATGCAGCTATAAAGAGAAGTGAAGATTCTTTCAGGATATGAAGTAATATGTAGGGAATATTAGTAAATTAAAACACCAAAGTACAGAACAGTATTCATAGTATACTGCATTTTGTGTAAATGTTAACTGTGCTACCTTTTGGGCATATGTCAAGAGGAAATAGGAATATATATATATATAAATATAAATATATATTTATAAATATAAATATATATATAAATAGGAATATATATATATATAAATAGATAGATATATATATATATATCTCATACCAGATATGAATAGTCAAAACATTATCGTGAAGATACCCAAAATAACTAATTGCTCTGAGTGGTATGCCATACATACATATATACACTAAGGATTGAGGGGGGGAAGCTAGGTGTGGTGGTGCATGCTGTAATCCCAGATACTTGGGGTGTTAAGACAGGAGGATCACAAGGTTGAGGTCAGCAACTTGGGGACAGTCTGTCTCAAAATAAAATAAAAAGGGCTGGGGATATGACTCAGTAATTAAGCACCCCCAGTTCATCCCAGTTTATCAAAATAAATAAATAGTACCAAAAATACTGCATTCAGCAGTCAACAATATTAATACAAAGGCACTGTTATCTTGATATTCTTTTAGGCATATTATAGGTAATACAAAGAATTAAGTTAATGTCATTAGGAACAAAAATTTTCACTAGAGGAAGGAGATATAAGCCCTGTAATCTTTAATTTGAATCAGAAATTAATATGAATTCAAATATTTCCCATCTGTTTATTGACAGGAATAAATGACAAAGAGCAATAAACACCCCTAGAACCCAGCTAGCCTGCTCCTTAAATGCTATTCCCTGTTAAAATAAATCAAGGGTTATTAGAGAAAAGCCTGATTACAGCTTTGGAATAGAATTTACAAGATAATCCTGGGAAAAATTATACCCAAAAGTAAGAAAATTCCCTAGCTATCAAAGAATATGATCACTTCAAAAAGACAAAATGAGATGACGAGCTAATCTGAAGAAACTTCCATTGGCAAAAGCAAGGTAATCTGAGAATCAGACACAATGAATAAAATAGACTGAAATACCAAAATACTACATCTAAAAATTTATGAGTTCATGATAATTTAGATGAAGATCACCGGTCACTAACAAAAGTTATTAGGACATCAACTTATTATGCTGAAAACTGATAAAAAAGGAATATTCTTGTTAATACAGAATGTCAGCTAATCAAAGTAAAACAAATGATGGAATGAGGAAAACCACCATTTTGTAACCCTTAATGAAATACTGGCTCTAGGCAATGATCATCAAAGCTGCCAAAACCATTAGATAAAACTCAGAAAAACATTATATGGAGGGACCAGGCTCTCAGTACCTGAACCCACTCATCAATTAGCATCACAGAAAGTATAAGGAGACGTTAGTTGTCCATTTATGTAAATCAATAGAAAGTTTATAGCGCCACCTATGGAGTTAGTGAAATAAACTTAAATTGAATCAAACCAAGCCTCAAGCTCTTTTTAGTTTATTGAAACAGGAGTTAGAAAAAGAAGTTTAAACACTACCCAAAGAAGAAATCAGCCAATTCCAGAAAGTGGGACATTCCACAGATCATATGTGCAGGTTTTCCAAACTGATCAATGGCATGAAGAATTAAAAAAAAGAAGAGAAATTTAAGAGACATAACCCAAACTCCTCAACTATAAAAAGACATCTTTGAGATCATCACAGAAATTGAACATTGACTATGTATTAAATTATTAAGGGAATACTACCCATTTTATCATGCAGAATAATAGCTAAGTAGTTATGTTTTTTAAAAATATTTTCTTTAGTTGTATATGGATACAATGCCTTTATTTTTATGCGGTGCTGAGGTTCAAACCCAGTGCCTCACGTGCTAGGCAAGCACTCTACCAGAGCTACAACTCCAGTTCAGTTATGTTATTAAAAAAAAATTCAATTGGTTTAAAACATGCATACTGAATTATTTGTGGATAAAAATAACAGAATGGCTAGGATTTGCTTTTAAAATATTCTGGCAAAAATAACAACAAAAAGGAGGAGTGAAGGGAGGAGATAAAATAACAAATTATGATGAAACTTTGGAGCTCTGTGATGGATACATGAGGCTCATTATGTTACCATCTTTAGTATGTGTGTACACCTGTGCGTGTCAGAGTGAGAGAGCACACGTCCCCATGCACATGAGAGATGTTTGATATTTTCTATGATAAAAGATTTGTAAATAACAAAAAAAAGAAAGTCAAGGTGCTACAAGACTCTTCTTCTTATACCTTATAAAGTCCCAAAGTTCCCATTTTGACACAGACAAAAACAAAAAAGAAAATGACAAGTATGAAGGAAAAAATAGTAAAAATAGACAATAAAATTAATATGATTATCTGACATTTCCCTCTGACTATATAGTTCTGCTAATAAATTAATATTATAGCCAGAAGCAGTGGCACACCCCTGTAATCCCAGAGGCTCAAAAGGCTGAAGCAGGAGGATCACAAGTTCAAAGCCAGCCTCAGCAACAGTGAGGTCTAAGCAACTCGGCAAGACCCTGTCTCCAAATAAAATACAAAATAGGGTTGGGGATGTGGCTCAGTGGTCAAGTGCCCCTGAGTTCAATCTCCGGTACCAAAAAAAAATAATAATAATATCATACTAGAATCATACTAATATTAATGTAATCAATTTTATACTAGAATCATTTTATCTGATAAAACAGATGATTTTATTAACATTATCTGACATCCCCAAAGAAAATTGCTAGAAAAAGGAGCAAAAGGGTATTTTTCTTTCTTTTCTTCCTCTTCTTTTTTATGCTGAGGATAGAACCAAGAGCCAAATGCTCTGCCACTAAGCTACACTGACGCCCACAATGATGTTTTCTTTAATAAATTTTGGTTGAATATACTTCAAGGACTATGAAATTGGTCAAAACCAGACTTAGCTATTAACCTAACCAATAGTGTTAACATGTTTTTTAAAAAGATGCTTAGAGAAAAGGAATTCATGAAAAAAAAAATCAAGAAGTTATAGGCACACTTTGCTAATGATCAGACATTCAATTCAATGTCCAGGGGGAAGTATGCCCTGGTCTAAAAATGATCTGTTAAATTCCAGGACAAAGCAGAGTCCTAGCATGGAGATATAAAAAAATTCTAGAAAAATTGCATGATCCAAAACAATAAAAAATTCGAACTATACAATTATATTACCTCCATTCACCTTTTTTTTTTTTTTGCTCCCTGTTAATCACTTATGGATAGTAACTGAGTATCAATGTACTCCTAAAATCAAGATGAAGATCCATGTTCTGATGTTTTCCCCCTTAACTAATTCTTTACCTTACCACCCTCCACTCTAGAATACTATCCTTGGCCATCTGTGCTGCTGAAACAAAATACTGGAGACTGGGTAATTTATAAAGAACAGAAATTTATTTTCTCACAGTTCTGGAGGTTGGGAAGTCCAAGATCAAGGTGCCAGCAGGTTTGCTTGTCTGGTGAGGGCTGCTCTCCACTTCAAGATGGCACCTTGTTGCTATATCCTCCAGAGGGGAAGAATGCTGTGTCTCACATGGCAGAAGGCGGAAGGAAAAGAGAGCTGAATACTGCATGAAGCTTCTTTTATAAGGGTCTTAATCCTGTTCATAAGGGAGAAGCCCTCATGGTCTGATTCCTAAAGGCCCCATTTCTTTATATCATTTCATTGGCAATTGTTATGGTTTAGATCTAAAGCATCCCACAAAAAATGTGTTTAAAGCTTGGTCCCCAATGTATCAGTGTTCAGAGGTGAGGCATTTGAAGGGTGATTGCCTCCGGGGAGCTCTAACCTCATCAGTGGATTAATCCATTAATGGATTCATAGATTAATAGACTATTGGGAAGTGGTAGAAACTTTAGGAGATGGGGTTGAGTTGGAGGAAGTAGGTCACTGCATGAGTGTCCTTGAAGGATATTTTGTTCTTGGCCCCTTCCTCTCCTTCCTAGCTACTAAGAGGTATAAGCAGCTTTCCTCCACTACATACTTCTGCCATCATGTACTGCCTTGCCACAGGTCTAAAAGCAACCAGGCCAAGCGACCATGGATTGAAACCACGAGCCAAACCATATCTGTCCTCCTTTGAGTTGATTTTCTCAGGTATTTTGTCACAGTGATGGAAAATCAACTAACAGCCATTAAGTTTCAACACCTGAATTTTGGAGGGGACACATTCAAACCACAGCAGATAGGAAGAAACTAACTCAACAGTTTAATGTGACATAATTCCAACAAATAAGTATATTAAATTCTGGCTTTCCTATGATTTTTTGTTTATGAGAAGTGGTGCAGTTCTAAGATGAATTCACAGTGCAGCAATGATGAGTGTCTCAGGGACATGCCAAACACATAAGAGAACCATAAACTACCATCAATACATGCAGGTAGCACCAGTAGTATTGTTTTACATGACCTGATATTTTGGCAATGTTACTTGAATAAACGTATTTTAAGAGCAAAGGCTTTAGTAAAGTATCTATGCTTCTTTTATTTTTGAACTAGTTACAATTATTAAAGGAAACTAGAAATCAGATTCTTCTTTAAATATTTTTTTAGTTGTCAACGGATTTTTTATTTTATTTGTATGTGGTGCAAAGTATCGAACCCAAGGCCTCACACATGCTAGTCAAGCACTCTACGACTGAGCCACAACTCCAGATTCTTAAAATAAAATTTAAAAAATGATGTGGAGCATTTGAAAATAGAAGTCATTGCAAAAGAGTAAACGTGAGGGTAGAAATAGGCAAGAAAATGAGAAAAAAAATGAAATGAGGAAAGTTATACAGCCAGAAACAGACCTTAAAAGGCTTTCATACAAAGGGTAAACAGAATTGGGTCAGTAAAAAGAAAAAGCTGTAATTCCTTTGGTTCATAGGAAGTGGCATGAATGACTGACATTAACCTATAAGACTGAACATTTTGAGACTGTCGCCAAAAAAATAAAATAAAATAAAAAGGGCTGGGAATAGCTCTGTAGTAAAGAAGCCCGTGAGTCCAATCCCCAGTACAAAAAACAAACAAAAAGGGTCCTCTAATTTACTGTCACAATGACCTCATGTGTTTATGACTTGAACTGTGTTGTTAAGTCACACAAAATTTTTAATTATCTGAATATGATATGCTTTACTTTCCAGCCTTTGTAGATGTTCCCTCTGCATGGAACACTTTTCTCCTGACCACTTCTGCCTTCCTCTTCCATTTTCATGGCTAATGCTTTGTCCATTAGATCTCAATTCCCCCCCCCCCCCCAGGGATTGAACCCAGGGGCACTTATCCCCAGTCTTTTTATATTTTATTTAGAGCAGGGTCTCACTAAGTTGCAAGGGCTGGCTTTGATCTCATGATTCTCCTATCTCAGCATCCCAAACTTGGATTATGGGCATGCGCCACCACGCCCAGCTAGGTCTCAATTTTTTAAATGTTGTTTTCTCCAGGAAGTCTTCCTTTACCCTTCTTATCAAGTCCAGAATTAGGTTTCCACTTATGTGGTACCATGGTATGGTAAATATTCTCCTTCTATGCATTCACCATAATATATTGTAAAAAATAAACACCCTACAAGGCAAAGGTAGAATTCTGTCTTGTTCATTATATATGGGGATCAAACCCAGGGTCTTGCATATGCCAGGCAAGCACTCTACCACTGAGCTACATCCCGAGTCCTTCAGAAGTCAATTTTTAAAAATAAGATTATATCTAATTGAAGGTATTATAATATATAATATTAGCAGAAACAAATTTGCAAATTTTTACATTTAGGGAACTATAAATTAATGGAATTATATCCCAGTTTAACAAATTTTATTTAATATTAAACCATGTTTATTAGCTTTACCACTTGATACTTTTATCCAAAATGAAGAGAGATAAATATGAAAAATTTTTTTTTGATATTTTCTTTTAGTTATAGGTGGGCACAATACCTTTATTTTATTTTTTTATGTGGTGCTAAGGATGAAACCCAGGGCTTCATGCATGTGAGGTGAGTGCTCTACTACTGAGCCACAAACCCAGCTCCCAAAAACATCTTGATAAACAACTCATCCCATTGTTTTTTCCTTCCTGAGAAAACCAATTTCAGTTCTGAACACAGAGGAAACATTTTTATTTTTTCAGTTGATAGTGACAGGAGACAGTAATGGTAGTAAGCCCTGACTCAAAGAAAAAGTGAGAAAAGTAAGTTATCATGAAACAAGATGTAATTTTAAAAAAGGAAAGCTCTGCCAAAAAGGTTTTGGATGTTCCATATAATATCTGTGCAAAGTCACTGGGAAGCCGGGACGCGGAGACAAGATAGTTTACTCGAATGGACAAGTGTTGGAGACTCTCTTTGCCAACAGATTTCTTTTGGGGAATAGCTGAGTTTGTGGTTGTTCTTTAAAACTCTGCTTCAGCAAGATGTGAAAAAAAGAAAAAAAAGAGGCTATGAAAACTCATCTGATTCCAGATATGATGATGGAAGAGGGCCACCAGGAAACCCGCCTTGAAGAATGGGTCGAACCAATCATCTTCATATGGCCCCAGTCCTCTCCTCCAATGGGTGGTGGATGAGGAAGGTAAACATTTGCTCTAAGAAGCAGACAACTAAATGTACACATTCATAGCAGAAGGAAACCATCAAGAAGTGGAGGGCTGACCATGCTAGTCAAGTAGATGAGTGTACATCTAAATAAGGATTGCTCTGTGTCTTCATGGTTAATGAGGTCATGCTGGGAATTCCCTCTGCAGGGATCTAGCCTGACTGACATGCAATTCCATAAATGCACATGTTTGTCTCATTATCTTTTTTGTATAGTTTATTAAAGTATTAATATAGTTTTAATAAGTAAATATTTTTAGGTTGTAAAACTGGTTCCTCATCTTTATGTAATTAAATCACAAACACTCTAAACCTGAAGAAAAAAAGGCTGTATAATCAGTACTGTGTCCCTTTTTTCAACGTCTGCAGTACTGTACATGGTTAATTTGTTCTCATTTATAAATAAATAGCACTGTATTTCAGTAGTATGCATAAAAAAATCTGTGCATACCAAACACATCTTGGTTTTTAATTATTAAACCTATAAACTTTGATTATCAATTCCCTCATTTTACAAAGCATTCTAGTATCAGATGTTCTAAAAATCTGGAAGAATTATTCTTTTTCAAATCGATAAAATTGCCTACTTAAGTTAGTCCCCATAAATACAAGCTTTCCCAGTAACGAACTAGAAGACTATACATGATGATTAAGTCCTAGAGAAAGGGATGGTTCTTTTGCTCTCAAAGATTATGAAACAAACAATAGTTTAAAACCTTAAAATGTAAAAATCATTTTAAATTAACATTATCCTACTGGACTGAATAGAGCAGCCAGGGGATAGGCATTCCATTGACTGGAAGAATGACCTTACCTGGAAGATTTCCCTTCGAGATGGTATCAGTATCCAGATTGTAAGTGTCCTGGAGACGCAACAGAGCCTTGGCTGCCCCAACCTGATCTTCATCATTTGGAAAGTATTGTCTCTGAATGGTTAGGTTAGAGATAAAGCCTTGAAATAGGAAGAGATATTAAAAAGAAATGTACAACCTCATTGACTTCAAAAACAGAGTCTTTTCAAGAATTAAATCATATCATTTTCTACCATGCCATGAATGTTTCACATGTTCATCAAGAAAAAAATTAAATACACTGAATGAGATTTGACATATCTCTAACTTGTTCACCTTTCCCAATCACTTCTAAGGTTAAATTATCTGAGGTAACTGCATAAATTCTATCTATATTAGTAGGTAAAGATCAACTAACACATAATTGCAAGAAAACAAAAATATAACACCAACCTAGCCAGAAGACAAAAAGTAGCTCCATTAAGCTTCTGAAATAAAATATTTATGGATTTGAAAAGGACATTCCTTGGTAATCAAAATAAACATTCTGATAACAGATAAGTAAAATCTGTGCTCTTAAAGCTGTTTCCTTCCATGTAACACATGTTATATGGCATGTAAATATATAAATTTAAGTGGGATACTTTGGGGGACAGAAAAGATGTTAATTATATATTTAAGATCAACAGTTAAGCTAGTATACTGAATATATTTAGATATGTTAGATTATCAAATGCAGTATTAATCAAAATTTGATATATAAAACCTTGATTTAAAGAGGATTTGTATATAATATAGCAAAAATCAAACAAACCAATTACTGATAGGGGTTCCTAAGAAGGAGGGATGTAAAATACTCCGAGAAACCAAGACCAAAAAAAATGGTATAAAATTTTTATAATGTAAATGTCATTACTGTAAATGAAAATTAGGTATGAGATTTCCCTCTTATTAACTTATAATCAACTATTTGTATTTTGATCAGCAAAAGATTAGGCATTTTTATGTTAATGAAAATAAGCAAATAACTAGCTGGAAGAAGGTTACAGTTCATATTGATATATTTTAAGTTTTAAGATTATCCCTCAGTAACAATTTCTATATGGAATTTTACAAATTTTACAGACGATCATATGGGGATTTTTTTTGGTTTTTTTGTGTAGTGCATTATGTGATAACTACCACAGATTAAAACACCAAAGTCTCAAGGTTTGTGTTATAAAGGAGCTACAGGTTATTTTCTTTTCCAGCCTTGCATACTGCAGGTCATTACTTTAGAATGAAAGTGTGTTTATGTGTGTGTAATATATGCTATACATAGAAAGAGAGAGAGAGAGAAAGAGGGGGAGAGAGGGAGGGCGCAGTGTTAATTCTTTTAAAATGTTCTCATGGTGTTATATAGCAGAGAAAATAATCACAGGCATTTCCCCTCATAGTGGAGTAGTCACAAGTACTTGCCATTACTTTTCAAGATTTCTGGTCTTATGAATAATACAGCAGTCCCCCTAACTGTAAAGGAGACATTCTAAGACCCCCAGTGGTTGCCTGAAATCATGGATAATACAGAACCCTATATAAACTGTTTTTTCCTATACATACATATATATATATATATATATATATATATATATACAAAGTTTATGCAGTTTATTTTTTAAAATACTTTTTTTAGTTGCAGAAGGACATAAAATATTTATTTATTTTTATATGGTGCTGAGGTTGGAATCCAGTGCCTCGCACATGCTAGGTGAGCACTCTACTGCTGAGCCATAATCACAGTCCATGCTTTTTCTATCTTAACAAGCACTTATACACTGTTACCATACTTCTGTAGTTTGAGATGAAATAGCAAAACAAGCATGAGTTTCTTTTTCCTTCTTCACAATTTCATAGATTTTTTTTTTTTTTTTTTTTTTTTCCGGTACCAGGGATCGAACCCAGGGACACTTAACCACTGAGCCATATCCCCAGCCCTTTTTTAACATTTTATTTAGAGACAAGGTCTCGCTCAGTTGCTAAGGCTGACGCTGAACTCATGATCCTCCTGCCTTAGCCTCCTGAGCCTCTGGGATTACAGGCGTGCACTACCACACCCAGTTCACAGAAAATTCATTTTTACTATAGAGCCTCACAAATTCAGTATGTAATTTTTTCAAGTTCAGTACAAGATTTTTCTCCTATCAAGTCAACAACTTTCACTTAAAAGAAATAACTTTCACTTGAAGAAAATACTTTATGGTTTCTCTTTGGCACATCCAAATTGCCATCACTACTCTTGCACATTTAGGTCATTAAGTAAGATAAGGGTTATCTGAACACAAACACTATGATATGGTGACAATGATATGGTAACCAAGAGAGTTACTAAGTGACTAAGGTTGGGTAGAATATATAAAATGGCTACACTGGACAAAGGTATGATTCCCATCCCAGATGGAACAAGGCAGAACAGCATGAAATTTTATCACACTACTAAGAAAGGCACAAAATTTCAAACTGCTTATTTCTGGAATTTTCCACCTGATATTCTTGAAATATTAATAACTAAAACTGCAGAAACGAAAGTCATACATACAGTAAACTATAGTTTACTTTGTTGCCTAAAACACTGGCAAGTACTCCTGGAGATTTTTTTGGTGGTGCTACAGGTGGAACCCAGTAGCACTCTACCACTGAGCTATATTCCTAGGGGTTTTGTTTTTGTTTTTGTTTTTGAGATAAGGTTTTTCTAAGTTACCTAGGCAGGCCTCAAACCTATAATCCTCAGCCTCCCAAGATGCTGGGATTACAGGTGTGCATCACCATTCCTGGCTATATTGGAGTATTTTTATCTGAGACGAGCTATCTTGGAATATTTTATCTATATAGCTAACTCAGCATGCGTGCTCCTTTTGGCTACCTTAATACACACCACAAATATTTGAGCCTTTGTATACTAAACATAATCCCTTACTTCCTGCAATTCTAGACTAAGTTTTCTGTTACTAAAATATCTAAAACATCAATGATTTCAACTGCAATTTTACTGTTTCGATTAGGAAGACTTACTCATTATTGGTGTTTGTAGTCTGTTTTTTAATTTATTGCCTATATTGAGTAAAATAATCCTAAACTGTAAATACTAGATAGAACATAGCTAACACTTCTCTTTTTAATACTAGTCCTGGGACTTTGGTGGTCCATTTTGCGAGCGTGGGGCTGATGTTGGGGAGAATGGTTAAATGGGTAAGACAGGACTCAAGGGAAGACCTGGGAAGAGTTTAAGGGCAGGCTATTCGACATGGAATGGGTGCAATTAATGGAGGGAAGGATTTGACACCCTTAAGCACAGTTTTCTGCTTTTCGCAAATCGGAAGCTCTTTGAACTTCCTCATGCCATCTCCATCTTGCTGTGCGCTTTTTGAAGGGCAGTGTGGAGTTCCTTTTTGTATCTCCCTATTGATTCCAGAACCCTCTGCACTTCAGCCCCCTGCAGAGAGAGACCATGCTGAGACCCCAGAAGAGACCAACCGGGGCTGCTGGCCCAGAAAAAAAGGGGCAATCAGAAAAACATACCAAATCTGAGAACTTAGGTGAGGCATCAGCTAAAGTGGAAAACTCCAGCCTTCAGAAGACTTCAGCCTTTAAAAAATGTGGGAGGAATCTAAGCAACTACTGGCTGATAAAGTCAGAGCCAAAGGCGTAGATGTGAAGTTCAGCACTGAGGATCTCAAAGCACAGCCCAAGCAGACAGCATGCTGGGATGGTGTTTGAAACTACCAGGCACAGATCTTCCTTAGAGCCATGAAGCTGGAAGAAGAAGCCTTCTTCTACCATAGCAACTGCAAAGAACCAGGCATTGTAGGACTTATGAAGATTGCAAAGGAAGCTTAACCAGACCACACACAGTTTGAGAAAAATAATCCTCATTATGACCCATCTAGCCAAGAGGACAACCCCAAATGGTCCATGGTGAATGTACAGTTCATTTGGATGATGAAGCGTTTCATCTTCCTGGCTGAGCTTAAAACCTATCGCCAATCTCACAAAGCTACTGGTGGCCCCTTAAAAAGATATGGCTCTCTTCACTCACCAGAGGCTCTCAATAAAGCCCCTGACCCAAGAAGAGTTTGATTTTATTTTGAGCCTGGAGGAAAATGAACCAAGTTAACTGAGTATTGCAGTAGTGGACAAGCCATTACTCTAAAGGTGGCAAGGTTTTATAAAACAAAGGATGGTGTGTGAAGGCTTGTGTGTTATGTTCACCTGATACTTCTTACACAGATATTTTTTTCCTACTTCTTTCAATAAAACATTTAATGTCAAAAAAAAAAAAATACTAGTCCTGATACGTTTAAGAACTGATTGAAAATAAAAATTTACGCACATCTTTAAAGACTGAAGGTAATCCTAAAATAACAAATGATTACTCTCAGAGATGCCAAATGCTATTTGCCAAATAATGTATTCACTTCTATAGGTTTCCTAACAAAATCCCAGTGTTAGTCACTAATAGCATAAATTACTATTTTTTAAATCAAAGAATTCAGGATCTTGACTAAATTAGCTCTAATCAAAGCAAATGAACTCAGGCAATAATTCACTTCATTTACAACATTGAATATTTAATGTTCTAGGAACTGAACTTATCATGAATTCTAGCATCTCTACAGGTGGTGAAAATACTGCCTTATCCTTTTTTTTTTCCCCCCTCATTAGATTCCTCAGACTTACCATCTGACATATCCTTAAGGATAAGATTCTCCAACTCACTCCACTCAGTGTTTAGTCGTTTCATTAACTTGAATGCATTTACAGGATGCCCAACAAATCCTTCTGGATCTTTTGTTGCTGTGCTAGTTAGCTGATCTAACTTCTCTGCCCATCTACAAATGTTAAGATATAAAAATGGAGTATACACACAAATAAGGAAAAACTCAAAAAACACATTTTAGTAAACCACTTAGAAATAGAGACTAGAGGCTTTTGAATTAAAACTATAACTTCTTTTTAAAGTAGAATTATAAAAGCTCTTTAAAATCCAGAGTCAAAATATAACTGTAAAATGTTTTGCTTTACTTTTTTTTAGATCTCGACCTTTATGTATGTACATATATATGTATGTATGTATTTATATACAGTGCTGAGAATCAAACCGAGTGGCTCCCACATGCTAGGCAAATGCTCTACCACTGAGCTACAATCCCAGCCCTCTTGGTTTAGTTTGTTTCTTCCAAATAGTAAATGGAACCTACCTTAGTAAAAGTTGAAATTTGATCTCTTTAGTATGAGTCAAAAAAAATTTCATTTTCCCATAGGTCCTTAAGGCCAAATAACTATTACAAAGTACAAATTAGCTCAACTCAAATTCAACTACATGATTTAAATCAACTTAGACTAAATTTTTTTGGGGGGGTGTAGCATTGGGATGGCCTCATGACATTTTGCTAGGCTGACCCAGAACTCCTGGGTTCAAGCAATCTTCCTGTCCTGCCTCAACCTCAAGAGTAGCTAGGTCTATGGGAGTAAGAAAAAGAACCTGGCTTAACTTATACCAAATTTTTACATTCAATATGTAGAAACTATGTTTTAAAACAAAAGCTTTAAAACTTAGCTACTCATTGAACAAGGAACAGGAATTCTCAGGTCAGGATTAACTATGAACCTGAGTCAATTAAAGATAATAAGCATTTGAAAAAAAACTATATAAATTAAATAATATTAACCATACTTATTATCAGCTCAACAATGGGGCCCTAGGAGTGAAGGATAAATAGAACTGGAAAATTGCTCCAGATTGCTTCACTGTGGGTGGGGCAATCATAGGAGATAGATGATATTAGCACCATTTTGAAAAATGGTCAGTCAACTCCTCATTACCCATCCATATCCTCATCCCAATCCATGTTCTGCCACATAAACCTGGGCCCAGGTTTTAACCCTTGTTTTCTGTACTCCTGCTTTAGCCAAATGTTCTCAAAGACCCACAGATAGTTTTAATTTCTACTGAAATAATGTTTTAGCTTAAAAAAGAAAACACTAAGGTGGAGTCAGTAATTTTTTTTTTTTCTGGTACCAGGGATCGAATCTAGCAGTGCTTAACTACTGAGCCACATCCCCTATCCTTTTATATTTTGAGGCAAGGACTTGCTAAATAGCTGAGGTTGGCTTTGAACCTGTGATCCTCCTGCCTCAGCCTCCCAAGTTACTGGGATTATAGGTGTGTGCCACCACACCCAGCTTGGAGTCAGTCTTAATAAGTAAAATACACTACTTACCTTTTTATTTGTTCTAATTTGTCCTCTTCTGCCTTAATATAATCTTTCAGAGAAGTCACCAGATCTTTCTCAGTATGGATCAAATCAGTCATCTGACCTATAAAGGAAAGAGGGGAAGAAAGTATTGCTCATATTCATCAACACAAATATTCTAGAATAAACTGAGAATGATTAAGAATGCTTCATTCTATGGGAAGATTTAACTGGCACTAAATAAGACAGTTTAGAGAGGATCATCTTTTTCTTTTTCACAGTGCTTGCTTAACATGAGAGAAGCCCTGGATTCTATCCCTGGCACTACAAAAAAAAAAAAAAGAGTTTAAGAAGATAAATCAAAATAAAACCCAAAACTTTTCTAATCATGTGTTCCAATTTTAATTTTCAATCTACTTAATTTTACAAGCCTTGTCTGTGTTGGCAAATTGTCTTCTCATCGACAAAATTAAGTTACAAAACAACAGTACTTTCCAAGGATAGATGTTTTTCATCACTTTTCTCTTTACCTTTTGTTTTCAAGACTAGAATTAAACAGAAACCACACTAAAAAAGTTGCAAATATTCTATTTTTAGTTATATATAAGGCATGAAAGTACTCATTATTTTATATCCAGAAATCAAATATCATAAATATTTGTGGTTTAGTGTACAATTTCATAAGGGTCAAAAGGTCAACAGAACGAAGAAAAACACCTTATTCAAGACAATGAAATTTACATACATGAAAATATAAAAGGATACATTTTGAACTCTAAGGAATTATTCTGGGAGGAAGGGGCTATGGGAAGATATCAGTCTGTGTACTGTACTTTTTTCCCCCCACTTTAACCAATATGCTATTTTTATAATACTTTTAAATAAGATTTTTTAAAATTATGATGCAGTAGAGTCTTAAATGGAAAAAGATTAGAAAAATAATTTGTAGGGTATTTGTGTATATGTGCATCAAAAGACTATATCCATTCAATTATTTGCTAGATAGACAATCAGTAATTCTGGTTGACATGCTTTTCTACATTTTCATAAGCTTCTAACCAGAATATTTATCATGGGAATACATTGTATCTGTTTTTACTAATTTTAAAACACTTAAAAATGGAAAATTTTAAATGCAAAACAACACAAATCAAAACATAGTTAAGACTTACCAATTGAAGTAAAAAAGCCTGGATGTGCCAAAGACCAGGGAAGTAGAATCCCTATGATTAAAGTACACCAGATCATCTTGGAAGGCTTAATTTTATAGATTCACAAGTCTACAAGAGAAACAGAACCATTACCAATAAAAAAAGAAGGGAAAGGTTATTTATTCTTCCCATTAACATAGTAAAAGTCCGACTCCAAGGTTGCCCATAGAATTGTTTTTGTTGTTGTTGTAGATGGACACAATGCCTTTGTTTTATTTATCTATTTTTATGTGGTGCTAAGAATGGAACTCAGTGTCTCACAGGTGCTAGGCAAGTGCTCTACCACTAAGCTACAACCCCAGCCCCAAATTGATGTTAATTATTATAAATTCAGTGGATTAGACAAAATGGAAAAGGAAGAGGAGCTAGGAATAGGAAAGACAGTAGAATGAAAAGGAAAAAAAATCTTATAAATTGATGTAATAATTTAATGATAGCTAATTTCTTATTTTTCATGTAGAAATATTACCTTGATATTTCCTATTAGAGAAAAAAATGTGTTTTTATTACCTGATAACTTATGCTTAAAAATTCAATCTGAATTTTTTCTTAATTACTATTACAATTAGAGTAGCTGAATAGTAGTGGCTCTTCATATAATCTAAAAAATAAATTTTCTCTGTGATATAGAGCTAAACCATGATATTCCCATAAAGATATACTTCATAAGATATTGCCAATAGTTTAAAGATATCAGAATATGTTTTAAAAGAAAAAAAAGGGGGGCTGGGGTTGTGGCTCAGTGGTAGAGCGTTTGCCTAACTGGGTTCGATCCTCAGCACCACATATAAATAAATAAAATAAAGGACTATCTATATCTAAAAATGTTTTTAAAAATATTTTTTAGAGCTTTCTAATTAATCCTTAAAACTCTTAACTGTTCTATCTTTTCCCTATATAGTTTCTAAATTTTAAAATAAATTCAATTAAAAGTTGTGCATTTTGGGGTAATGAAAATGTAGGGACACAGGGTTAAATAACTCTGGTAGTACTGAATCATGAATATTAAATGGGTGAATTGGTATTGTCTATGAATTATATCTCAATGATGCCTAAAAAAAATCTCAATGAAGTACATAGCTGTGGAATTTTTCTTTTTCTTTTTTAATTCTGGTAGCAAAGCCCTTCTGTGTTTCTGTGTCCCTGACAGCAGTTTTTTAGTGAAATTTGTTCACAGCAGATGAGGATATCAACTAACCAATGGAAAGGTCTTAACTTGATTTTCCAGATACCCTACCAGCACTATTCTCTTTCTCCTTCTCTACCACAAACATGAACTTTAAATGCTTCTGATTACCTTACAGGAGAATAAACCACCATTACATTACTGTTTGCCCCAGTAACAGGCTCCCACTGGTTATTCTGATTTGTCACACTGTTCCTTTTTGTACAAGCACCTCTGACTTCCAGTGACTTTACCTAAACCAACAGGCTTAGAGGGGCCACAATGAAAGGTCCCTATTCCACAAAAGCTGAAAAATAAAATAACAACACTTTCCCTGTAACTTGAATCTCAATAAAAATAGATCACCACAAAAAACGACATTCTGGAAGAACTCCTAAATCTCCTCCCTCAAGTATGCTGCAAACTTCCAGATACTTCCAGAACCACACAGTAGTGAAATGCACTGCTTTCTTGGCTGCCTTACAGTGATTTTGGGAAGGCTTCTAGAATGTAGTAGATGCAGACACTTCCTTTGCTGGGTTGCTGCCAAAGCACAAGCCTTTTTCAAAACCCGGTGCTGTCTGAAGAGTCTAGAATTTTCTCATTGTTTAAAAGATTTCTGTCATCATTTTCTTCATGAATAAATGCTCTTTCCAAAAAAAAACCAAAAACAAACAGAAAAAAACAAAGGCTTGGACTGTACTAACAGAAAGATAATCACAAATATTGTCTAAACTTTTAACTCTAATGAGAAAGTTTAGATTTTTCAGATAAGAGATTGTTTCACTGCTAAAATATACTGTTAATAAAGATTCTTCTTTAAGGTCAACTTTTATTGTCCTTAAACTTCAAGAACAATTAGCTTACAGAACTAAAGAGAAGGTTTCAATGCTGTCTTTCTTCAAATACAACTTGAAAATTATATTTTAAGAATGACATAGCTTACATAAAAATTCAAAGCATTATTCATGTAAAGAATAAGTATGTCTTGAACTAGAGTTGTGGCTCAGTGGTAAAGCGCTTGCCTGGCATGTGTGAGACCCTGGGTTTGATATTCAGCACCACATATAAATAAATAAAATAAAAAATCCATTGACAACTAAAAGAATATTAAAACAAAAAAATGTTTAATAAAAATAAGTATGTCTTTACCTTATATTATGCTTTAAATTCTACACAGGTTTAACAGTTATAAACAATAAAATAAACAACCAAAGTTATAGCATCTCTAAAAGCAGAGAATTTCTAAACATAAAAATAAACATGCCATCAAAATCCAGATGGAATTTATATTCACACAATATAAGTTTATATGTAAAAAAAACTATAAACTACAAATTAGGAAACCATTTAAAGAAAATAGAGCTCTTTTAAGGAGTTCATACAAATCAGTAAGAAAACCACTAAGATGCTAATAGATAAGTAAATAAAGAATATGGAAACTCACAAAGAGGAACCACTAATAATTAACTAAAAATGATCAAACTTATTAGTAATTAATGACAACAAAATTAAAATAAGATACCATCTTTGCCCATCAAATGAATAATAAACAAATTTTTCAATATAACAATTAAAATGATATGTTTTTATGTTTGAAGAAACACAAAACAAACTTATCTTTTAACTTGTAAGTTGAGTGAAATACAATATTTAAAAACTAACACCATACAACTCTGGTGTAATATGTATTAAATGAAAAGAATTCTTCACTGGTGGACAGAAAGTTATAAATTAATACTGACCAAAACAAAGGAAAAAATTAACTCTAGGCCTCTATATTTCATTATTTCCTTCAAAGATATTTATGCCTACAAGAAAGCCACCCAACTACCTAGTACTGAACTACATTACCACAGTAGCACAATTTCCCACTCTGCCTCCACCTAGAGAGAGATATGAGCTAAGGTAGGTCAGTCACTGAATGGTGGTTGAGGAATGGGTTTGTGAATTGCAGGAGTATCTCTTTCTGGAATTGCTAAACTCAGAAAATGTGAATTTGAATCTGCCCTGTGACCTATCTGCCAAGGATTCACAGAAACCCAATTTAAAAACAGGACAAAGTAATACAGATATAATCAGTTCCAACCCCCAGGTCCCTGATTCTTTAAATTACTGTACTGAATCAGAGAGCAAGAATCAATAAATGGGATGGACTCACACTAAAAAGCTTTTCCTCAGCAAAGGATACAATCAAGAATGTGAAAAGAGAGCCTACAGAGTGGGAGAAAATCTTTTCCACATGCACTTCAAATAGAGCACTTATCTCCAAAATTTATAAAGAACTTACAAAATTTTACACCAAAAATACAAAGAACCCAATCAATAAATGGACCAAGGAACTGGACAGACACTTTACAGAAGACACACAGGCAATTAATAAATATATGAAAAAGTGTTCAACATCTCCAGTAATTAGAGAAATGCAAATTAAAACAACTCTAAGATTTCATCTTACTCCAATTAGAATGGCTATTATTAAGAACACAATAATAGATGTTGGCGTGGATGTGGGGAAAAAAGGCACACTTTTACATTGCTGGTGGAGTTGCAAATTGGTGCAGCCACTCTGGAAAACAGTATGGAGAATCCTCAGAAAACTTGGAATGGCTCCACCTTTTGACCCAGTCATTCCAGTCCTCGGTTTATACCCAAAGGACTTAAAATCAGCAAACTACAGTAACACAGTCACATCAATGTTTACAGCAGCTCAGTTCACAATAGCTAGATTGTGGAACCAACCTAGATGCCCTTCAACAGATGAATGGATAAAGAAACTCTGGTATATATACATAATGGAATACTATTCAGCCATAAATAATAATAATATCATGGCATTTGCAAATAAATAGATGGAACTGGAGAATATCAAGCTAAGTGAAATAAGCCTAGCCCCAAAAACCAAAGGCCGAATGTTTTCCCTGATAAGTGGAGAATGATATATAATGGGGGTGGAGGGGGCAGGGAACTTTAGAATATGTAGAAGGAAATGAGAGGGAGAGGGGTATGAAAAATGGTGGAATGAGACAGACATCATTACCCTATGTACATGTATGATTACACAAATGGTATGAATCTACATTGTGTACAACCATAGAAATGAAATGATGTACCCCATTTGAGTACAATGAATCAAAATGCAGTCTGTAAAAAATTAAAAGCTAAAAAAAAAAAAAGGCAAGTGCAGACACTACAGCTTTATCAAAAAGTGAGCTATGTCTTCTGTTCTGAATCTTCAAACAAGTTTGAATAGAATGTAAATGGAGCAAGGTGGATACAATCTCCTTTAGAAGACAAATCTCTATTAAGCCTGGATAAAAGTAATTGCAAAGTACACTAATTATTCAAAATCAAACTTTCCTAAAGTGCTTCTTCCAGGCAAGTCCAGCCCCACAAACTCAACTGTTCAATTAAACCTCAGAACAGATTTTAAGAGTTCTACTACACTGTAAATATTTACAATGTTGGGTTGTCCAGATTTATTGAATTTTAAGTATAAATTATTCGATAAATTACTAGAACAGAGCATCTGGCAAAAACAATTCTATTACCCTTTCAGTTTTACATTTTTTCTTCCAAGAAAAACCTGCAACATTTTAAAGTTTGTCTTTTCCAGACAAATCACCCAACAATTAAAAAAGGCAGACGAAAGAATGCTTGATAGTCTAAACTTTGACACTAAAAATTTTCCACAAAGCTCCTTTTAGCAGTCTCTCCACACCTTCCACACTTGTTCCAAACCTTTTAGAAGGCTCCAGCCTTATTTTTCCTCATACAGATCTCATATTCGACTGTTGGTTCTCCTTTCATGGTGTTCACTTTAATCTTTTTGACAGTTTTTATGATCAACACAAAAGACCAACACAAATTCAGGCCATTACAATGTGCTATATGTCAAAATGTAGCATGCCTTTTCCATCTAAAATGAAATGGATTTTCTAAGACAACTAGGAGTGATTACTGATACAACTAGTTTTATTTTTGCTTTTCTCTTTAATCCCTCAGCAAATTGTCATTTGTTTGAACTTAATTCCATGAATTCCAGTCATACTTCTGCTCCCAAAGAATGTGAGCTAGTGTCTAGTACTTAGAATTTGATGGACAAGTGCTTTAAAGCTATGATCAACTTCTCTCAAACACTCAGAAATCATGTTAGCTTCTTTATCACATCTTTCAGTAGTTGAGCAGTGAACCCAGTTGCTGACATAATTCCAAGTTAATAGCATTTCAAGATTCATATGGGGAGTCAGCTCCAAGTCAAAATATTGCTCTTTACTAAAAGTGCTACCCGGGGGATCTTTTAGAAGTTCTTCTATCAGACAGAACTTTACTATAAGATCATTTCAGAAAAACACACCTCTGATTTTTGCCTATTATACCTATATTACTCCTCTTTCTTCTGAAAACTAGTCTTCTACAGTTTCATTGCTGTTCAACTGTACCTTTAACTCATCTCCATAGTTTTAGCAGTCATGTTACAAACAGCATGATCCCTAACCAAATGGCTGATAAGTTCTTTTCTGGAAATTTTGGAAATACAACTGAGAAAGAAATGGCACTCACACTTTGAACTATATAAAGTAAGTTCAGGAGAAATTAGAGATAAGTTCTGTTACATAGGTCCAAAGAGTAGATGAAACTTATCTGGAAATATTAATAAATGAAGCAGATATACAGAAAGGAAGAAAGACAAGCTAGAGAAGAAAAAACATATTCTTCAAATCTAATCATAATCTTAATCTCAGTTTTGTAGACAATTCCCTATCTATTCAAGACTTACATAAATTACCTTAAGTTACCTTATATGTTAGTAGGATTTGGGTTTTCATTTAGCCCAGAATACTAAAGGGTAATTTCTCACCTCATCCCTGTACTTAATGCACTATTTCTCAATGACTGCTTTTGGTTTGTTAAGAGATTCAAAAACACTACTTATATATAAAAGGTACTTTAAGAGTATGTGATTTTAATCTATTTTCTAAAGATTTAAATTGAAATTTGGACTCACATTTGGAGTTAAATGAACTCAAAGTTTATTTATTTTTGTTTTTTTTTTTTTAAGTGCCAGAGATACCCCTAAAATAGAAATTTTTAAACACAGGTTAATGGGAAGGTTCGACAAAGATATTAATCTTATTATTAAAATGGTACCATTCTTTACTGAGACTGTGTATTTTAAACTATATGATACCTTTCCATTATTTCAAACATCTTAGTTAGAAATGCACACATTTCCTAATATAGGAAAAAGGTCAGATTCTTACTCCCAGGATAGAAAATCTAAAAACTTATGGTAAATCTGATTCATCAATAATGTCAACATTTATTTAATGGTTCCTTTAACAGGAACCAGGAATAAACAAAAGGGTAAGGTGCAAACATAAAGGCCAAATGTGACTGCCAGCAAGTAATTTAAAAAGCAATAATTTATATCAAGGTGCCTAGCTTACCATCTGGCACACAGAAGACACTTAAGGTATGTCAGTTACTTTTGGATATAGGGCAAGAACTCAAGAATAGCTGAATTTGTTGCCAAAGATATCTCAAGGGGTACAGAAACAGAAATGACCTGAAGAAGAAGAAAGCTCAATTTCAACTCTGGGCTAAGGCTGCAAGAAGGAACAAGTATCTCAGTCCCCTAAAGACAGATGCAGGTCATTTATATTTTAGGAAGTTTGAGAAGACAGTAGACAGAAGCACTGGAAAGGAAGGAGGAGGACTGGGGTTGTGGCTCGGTGGTAAAGCACTTGCCTAGCACATGGGTTTGATCCTCAGCACCACATAAAAATAAATAAAGGTACTGTGTTCATCAATTGAAAATATTTTTAAAAAAGGAAGAAGGAAAAGATACAAACATTAAATTATATACACATTTCTTGATGTTGCTTAATAGATGCTGTGTCCAAATATTACCTTAAGCTAAAGATTTCTGAGAAATAAAACAAAGATTTTTTTTGCATATAGATATTCAACTGTTCCAGACTATCTCCTTCTTTCTATTGAATTGCCTTTCTACTTTTCTCAAAAGAATTGACCATTTTTGAGCATCTGAAATCTTATTTTGTCCCATCTTTTCTCTAATACCATACTGTCTTGATTATAGATTTATATCAAGTTGAAATCAAGCAGTGTGAGTCTTCCAACTTTATTCTTTTCCAAAAGTGTTTTAGTTTTTCCAGTTCCTTGCTTTTCCCTATCAACTTTAGAATCAGCTTGTGAGTTTCTATTAAAAAATCCTGCAGGAATGTGGAAATTACACTGAATCTATAGATCAGGTTGAGAAGAATGTACACCTTAATTATGAATCTTCTGGGGCTGGGGTTGAAGCTCAGTGGTAGAGCACTTGCCTAGCATGTGTGAGGCACTGGGTTCGATTCTCAGCACCACATAAAAATAAATGAATAAAATAAAGGTCTATCAACATCTAAAAAATATTTTTAAAAAATAATGAATCTTCCAATCCATGAACATGGTATATAATCACTGTTTTGTAATTTTCACCACACAGGTTTTATAAAGTCAATTCTTCAAATATTTCATGTTTCTGAGATAATTTTTTTAATTTCAATTTTTAAAATTTCATTTGTTCATTAAAAGTATATAGAAATGCAATTGATTGTTGATGTTGTGTACTGATCTTCTATCCTGCAAATTTGCAGAATTCACTTATTTACCAGAGCTGTTTTTGAAGAGTCTTTGAAGTTTTCTAGAGATGTTGTATGATAAGAGGTACCTTTTGATAAACACTGTTAAAAGGATGCAGACAAGTCACCAACTGGAAAAAAATTACTTCCTTATCACATAAAATCAAGTCATTCTACTCCTAGAAAAGAAAGCAAATGCCCTGCTAAAGATCTGTACATGAATGTTAGACTTATTATAGTCAAAAATGGGGAAACAGCCCAAATGTCCATCAACTGATAAATGGATTTTTTAAATTATGTTAACTCATACAATACTATTTTTTAAAAAAGGAATGAACAACATGAGTGACTGTCAAAATAATTATACTGGGGCTGGGGCCATAGCTCAGTGGCAAAGCCCTTGCCTAGCATGTGAGAGGCAATGGGTTTGATCCTTAGCACCACATAAAAATAAACAAATAAAATAATGGCATGCTGCCCATCTACAACTACAAAAACAATTTTAAAAAATTATACTGAGTGTAATTAGCCAGACTCGTACTCCACCACCACCACCACCAAAAAAAAACAAAAAAACAAAAAAACAAAAAAAAATATGTATATATATATATATATATATAAAATGTGTGTATGTGTGTGTAAGATCTACTATACAATCCCATTTATATAAATCTGTAGAAAACACAAACTAATCTCAAGTGGCAGAAAGAAAAAAATGGTTTCTTAGGGATAAGAAAGCAGAGAGGAGGAATTGAAAATTCATAAGGAAAATCTTAAGGGTGATGTTTAATACTTTTTTTTTTTTAGTTGTCAATGGACCTGTATTTTTTTTATGTTCAGTGCTGAGAATTAAACCCAGTGCCTCAGACATGCTAGGCAAGCACTCTACCACTGAGCCACAACCCCAGTCCAAGGGTGATAAGATATATTCCCCTGATTGTACTAACACCTTGAATAGATATTTTTGTTAGATTTATCAAATTATATACAATAAATGGCCATTTAATGTATGTCATTTATACCTCAATAAAGTGTTTAAATATATCAATTTCTTCAATTGGTAATCTTCCTTATATTATTTACTTAACACCATCACTTTACTTGCAACTATAACTGTAGTTTTCACATAACTTCATTAGTGTTGTTTGCTTGTTTATGGGTACATTTTTTTTTTACATGATAGTAAAATGTATTTTGACATATCATACAGAGTATAACTTTCCATTCTTGTGGTTCTACATGATATGGAGTTACACTGGTCATGTACTCTTACATGAACATAGGAAAGTTATGTCGATTCATTCTGTCTTTCCCATTCTCCCTACCTCCCCACTATGAATCAGCACAAATCAAGGAGAACACTGGGCCTTTGGTTTTTGGGGATTGGCTTATTTCACTTATCATGAAATTCTCCAGTTCCATCCATTTACCAGCAAATGCCATAATTTCATTCTTCTTTATGGCTAATATTCCACTGTGTATATATGCCACACTTTCTTTATCCATTCATCTGTTGAAGGGCACCTAGGTGGGTTCTGTAGTTTAGCTATTGTGAACAGAGCTGCTATAAACACTGATGTGGCCACATCACTAAAGCACGATGGTTTTAAGTCCTCTGGGTATATGCCGAGGAGTGGAAAAACTGGGTCAATTGGTGGTTCCATTCCAAGTTTTCTGAAGAAGCTCCATATTGCTTTCCAGAGTGGTTGCATCAATTTGCAGTCCTACCAGCACTGTATATGAGTGTACCTTTTTCCCACTCTCGCTGACATTTATTGTTACTTGTATTAGAGTAGTTTTTAATCAATTAATTGTGATCTATTCTCCAAATATCTTTGAGGTTAAAAGAAATGACACTAAATTTTGAAACTATGTAAATCTGAGAATGTCTTCACAGAACCTTTGAAAATGAATAAATCTGTCCAAATTTAAAAGGGGTGAGGACAATGGGCCATAAACATAGGTCAACATAGCAATGCTGAGAGATCCTAAATGCTTTGAGGTTCTAAGTTCAAACAAGTAGATTTTAGAAACACTAAAATAAACACTTACTGATCAATTTTTGAAGGAACTACATCTGTAAATCCAGCTAATCTAAGATTAGAGTGTAATAGAAGTCCTGAGTCTATTTAAAACCAGTTAATCAATATTTACTGCACATTCTCACATAAATACATAAACACATGTAACTGTCCTCCATTCTGTATGTTACTTCAAACAAGAAGTTGTATTCTTTCAGCACAATGTAGATTAAGTAACAATATCATTATGCACAATAAAGACAAAGGACCCAGGAGAACATTTCCAGGACAATTTTTCTATAAGTAAAAAACAGTGCAGTCTTTGTATACACATTTTCCTTCTTTACTGAAATGATTCTTAAACATCTCAGAGAACAATTTTTGGTTAGAAAGCTTGAGAAATTATTTGGGCAACAGAGCTGGGGAATGAAGTAAAGAATCTTATATATTCAGAAAACAAACAAACAAACAAAAAAAACAGGTTAGACACATCTTAAATTAGTGATTAAAACTTTACAATTTCCATTTCTATTACTTATTCCCCAGAAACCTTACAAAAGACCTTCTAAAATTTTAACATGTCTATAGAAATTTTAAGATGCTTATACAATCCATCTCTGTCATTGTAGACATGAATAACAGAATACAAGTTTTCCTTTATCCACAAGTTCACTATCTGTGGTTTCAGTTACCCATGGTGAACTGTGGTCCAAAACTATTACTTTAGTGCAATAAGTAATTAAGACATTTTGAGCACAAGTGTAGTGATGCTAGCAATTTGGTAAGCAAAGAGAAGCTATAAAGTGCTTCCAAAATAAAGTTCAAAATTTTGAGAGACCATATCACATAACTTTTATTATAGTATAGTTACAGTTTTTCTATTTTAATTTATTGTTTTTAATCTCTTACTCTGTGTATAGGAAAAAGCAATACATGTACAATATGATACTGAGTTTTCAGGTATCCATGGGGGTCTTGGAACGTATGCCCCATAGATCAGAGGGGACTACTGTATATTGTTCTTCTACTTAATACTTCATACAATGTTCAAAGCCTTTTTCATGACTTGTAGTTGTTGACTATCAATTCTTGGATCTTATTAAGTTCCAAAATCAAAGTAACTTTCATTCCTATAAGAGAAACATCTGTTTAACTCATTCTGCATGTGTGAGGGACAAATACCCACAGATACCTATAATATTACTCAAATGTCATTCCTAATACAAAAAAGGTTATTTATGTATGCAATCTTTGAACATGATCAATTCAGGTCAGGATTCACTAGTTCAGAGTAGAATACCCAAAACTGGTTAGCAACCCCCTTCTTAATACATGGATTATAGTGTAGAGTCAGGTATACTTTACTCAACTTCATCCCTTCCAAGGCTTTACTGCCAAAATACCACTTTTCTTTACCCTGGTCTTCCTCTCCTCTTTCCAGCCTTCAATTCTCTTTTTTCTGATGCCAGCTAAAGAAAATATACACAGAAGACCACATATACTAGGAGAAAATGAATTCCTTATTACTGAGGATAAGAATCTAGATATGTGCCTCCATTCAGCACTGACTGATTTAACATGGAGTAAAATAATAGTATTATGCTAAGTATTCATGTTCTATTTCTTTTTCTATGAAACGTTTTTCTTCACTTTTGATACCCCCAGTAGTCTTTATTTCAACCCCACCTTTATTTCAACTCTAGATATTGAAAATATTTCTAATACGTTGTAGATATGCTATTTAATTGACTTTCATTAATTCAGAGTCAGTCTGGCCAATCAGCAATGATGAAGGAATATGAAATAGGAATCAGAGGGCTGGGGTGGCTCAGTGGTAGAGCAATGTATGAAGAACTGGGTTCAATTCTCAGCACCACAAATAAATAAATAAAATAAAGTTCCATCAAAGACTAAAAAAATATTTTTTTAAAAAATATGAATCAGAGAACAGATAACCTGAGTCTAAGTCCTAGTTTTGCTACTTGCTATATTCTTAAGCAAGTTACTTAACTTTTCTGAGCCTCGGTTTCTTTACTGTAAAAAGGAAATAATATAAAACTACCTCACAGAATCATCTTCAGATATTATTTAAAGAAACTCTTCCAAAAGTGCTTTAGTTATCTGGTAGATCATATAGGCGAACTTTCCCAGTCTTTTTAGAGCCCAGTCCAATCCCTGGAGGATTAGAGAAAGAAAAAAATTACTGACTGCTATGGTTTGGATATGGTCTGTACCCCAAAGGTTCATCTGTGAGAAGCCTGGCCCCAACATGGCCCAACATGGCGATGTGAAAAGTGGGCCCTAGTGGGAGGTGGTTACATCATTGAGGCGCTGCCCTTAGAAGGGATTAATGCTGGTCTCAGATTCAGTTTGTTCCCACAGAGTAGATTGTCAGAAGAGAATAAACCCAAACCCTCAATTTCTCTGGCTTCCTGTCTCACCATCTCATCATTTTCTCATACACTTCTACCAGTGCGATGCCATCCACTGTGAGGCCCTCACACCAGAACTGGGCAGAAGCTAGTGCCATGCTCTTAAACCTCCAGACTTTAAAAAAAAACTACCCTATTTTCTTATAGCAATAGAAGACAGACTAATACATGGATCAGGTCTTAGTGTCATGTGTTTCTTTCTTCAAAGAATACAAATGGAGGGCTGGGGATATAGCTCAGTTGGTAGAGTGCTTGCCTTGCATGCACAAGGCCCGGGGTTCAATCCCCAGCACCGTGCACACACACACAGACACACACACACACACACACACATAAACAAAAAGAATACAAATGGAAAGAAAACTGGTTAAAGTTAACTGTGTTCACTACTTCCCCTTGCATTATTTATAAAGCAGTTCATTTGCCAAAAAAAAAAAGAGGCTGAGTATATTAATTTATAATTATTTATATTAATAGTATTATTTAAATTAGATTTATAAATCAACATACCTATATGAAACACTAAGGAAGAAAAAGTCCAAGACAATACTCACTCACTGATGACAACTATGTTATGAACCACGATCTCTGTATTTTTAGCCAACATCCAACCACATATACTAATGGCCATACTGATTTCTTGAATGATCAGTATCAAGTTCAAAAACTGTTGGAGTAACCTAATGAGAATCCTTTTGAATTCTGTACAATATTTATTTGACTAGAGCAAAATTAATGACAGAATAGCTTCAATTTATACAAATACATTTCATTAAGTAGGAAGAGAAATTTAACACGTTTCACTTATATACATACCTACTTTGTTTAGCTTGTCTCATATATTTATATTCACATCCCATAATTGTTTAACTGTAAGAGTCAAGATCTCACTGTAAGAACAGCAGGAAGTTTAATTCAAGAGTGATGCAATTTACTTTTGTGTACTTTCATGACTATTCCACTTTCAGAGTGAAAAACCAAAGATATGTCACAATGTGGTGGGAATACACAATATGATGTACTATCACTGACTTGGCAATTCAACAATTCTAACCACCTATTAACTTTTCTTAAAACCCTTTAAGCAAATGTTTATTAGGGTTATCTATGTACTCAAATCCATGCCTAACTCAATTTTCAATAATATTCAAGAAATTCAGTCTCAGGATGACTAGATAGCCTTAAACATTAGCATCATGTCTTTTTTTTTTTTTTTTTTTTTTTTTTTTTAGGGTTTCTTATAATAAGAGTTCATGGGAAGGAAGGGGGCAGAAATGGTATATAAAATTCCATGTAAGTGCATATTTGCATTTTTTGACCTAGGACCACACCTTTCAGCAGTTTTTCAAAGGACTCCATGACTTGACATAAGTTAAGAACCACTCACAGGTCAATCTAAGAGCAGTATCTATGTTCCAGTTGATAATCACTAAATAAAATAAGCATTCCTTCCACAGGAATTAAGACTTACAAGTTTTATCACTATACTTAACTGCTCTATAAAAGATATTTTTTGTCACTGCAGTAACAGAAAAGGTTAACGTCTCCTTACTAAAAGCCAGCGTCCACCTTCAACAACACGGACTACACAGGTGATACAAAGCTTCCTTTTTTTCAATGGCTATTTGAAAATAATTAAAAGTCGTACACATTTTTAATCTGTTTTACCAGTTTAGTACCAAGACACAAAATAACCAATGTAATTATCCTTTTATCAAAAAGAACTGGTTTTCAGCACTTTAAAATTCATTTCACTATGTCAATGGAAACAGCATTAACCATTTTAAAATAGACAAAGTAGTTCTTTTTGTAGACTTGCTAAATCCAAGAAGCTTTTGCCATTAGCTATCAAAAATACTGGCAGGACTTAAAAGAGCCAACAGTCCCAAACCAAAACTGACAGGATTTTTAAAGGCAAATCCTAAAACTGATGCTTCTAAAAAAAGAAAAAGGTAAAATTTAAAAGTTCATGGGCTGGGGTTGGGGCTGTGGTTCAGTGGTAGTGTGCTCACCTAGCGCACTTGAGGCTCTGAATTCGATCCTCAGCACCACATAAAAATAAAATAAAGGCACTGTGACCACCTACAACTAAAAATATGTATTTTTAAAAAACCCAAAAACTTAAAAAAATAAAATTCATATTAAGATTCTTAAGTGACACTTTAAGCCAAAGTTTAAAATCATGGAATGACTATTCATGTTTCAAATCAAGGCAAAATACATTCAAGGTTGTTCACTTTTCAGCTTCCTGACTATTTTCTACTTTACCTATTTTCTCCATATAAATTTGATCCAAAAAACCCTTCAAATTGTTTAACTTCCAGTGTTCCTGCTATGCACACTGAATGTTTCATCTAATTATTTTAGGAAAAGACTAGCCCCATTCATAAGCTACATCCAAACCTACAAGGGAAAATACGTTTCTTCCCAGAACCTTAAAAAAAAAAAATGAGCAAAAGTTGATGAAAGAACACTGCTGCCACGTCTTTCCCCCTCCCCCACTCACGTAGTGGCCACTTCATCCCTTCAGAGTGCATTCCAAGGGAAAGTCCAAGAGCCACAGCTCTCGGAGAAACAGTTAAGTCTAAATTGGCAAGCCTGTTAGACCTTTTAGATCAATTCCTAAAAGGGGATTTAGCTGCTGCTTTATCCCTTTAAGACGGTGCAAAATTCCAAGAGTCTTCTCCACTCTGCGGAATGAATGTTAGCGTCTAAAAATTAAACTATGTATTTTAATAGGTTGGATTATTTAGAACTAGTCTCATACTTACCGTACCATCCCTCCTCCCCTTGAAACATGTATCTGGAGGCCAATCATATAATCCAACTCAAAATTCTCGCACAATCATGAAATGTTTGACTTAAGGGGACTTTTAAACCCTGCAAATTCTCGAGGGGTGGGGGAGAACTCATGTGCCTTTAAAAAGATTTGTGGGGAAGCAGCAAATCCAGCTTCCCCAACGGGGTGATGTGACAGCAACTTCCTCAGCTCCAGCAGCCCTAAACTCGGTGCCCCGGGCTAGTCTGGCTGCTGAGGCAGCACCCCAGCGCGCAACAGATGACTTCAGCCCGAACTTTCCGAGTAGGTCCGCTTCCCTGACCCGACGCCTTTTCGATAGCGCCGAAATGCCTGGAGAGCTTCAGCCTCAGCTCTGAGCTTTAAAACCCACTCTCCACTGCCACATGCTAACCATCTGCGACTGTGGCGGCCAAAAACCCACGCCCCACCCTCGCGTTCCTCTCGGCTTGGTAGGGAGCACCAGGTACGAAGGGAGCTCGGAAAAATCAACAGGGCGATTCCTCCCCGGGAAGGAACATTCAAGAAAGTCCTGGTCCCTGGGGCGGGGACAGAGGCTGCTGCAGCCCCAACGGTCAGAGGCGGGACGGGGGCAGAGGTGGGAAGGGGAGCACCGATCAGAGCAGCCGGGCCTGCGGGGCAGCACGAGGGCACCGGGCGAGGGGCCGCGTCTCCAGCGGGGAAGGTACCCAGGCTGCTGTAGTTAAGCGGAGACCCCCGCCCCCAAGCCATTCTACCACAGCCGGGAGACCCGGACTGCCGCGGCAAGTGAGAGAAGGACCCGGGCTGCCCCGAGGCCACAGCCTGTCGCCAAGGTCGAAGGAGCGTCTCACCTGGAAAGCGGGACGGGAGGGCGGCACGCTCTTCAGTTCCTGCCGCCTGCACTCGGGCCGGCTACCTACTCCCTGCCCTCAGCCCGCTGGCGGCACGTCTGGGCAGCAGAGGGAGCCAGTTAGCCCTTTTATAACCTCTAGGCCGCGACGGCAGCGCCTGGGAGGAGGCAACTGCAGCCCTCGCTACGTGAGCTCGATCACACCAGCGCCCCCACGACTGCGCAGGCGCCCAGCCCCGGCCTCCCTCCCGCCCCCACCCGCGGAGGGTGCGTGGAGTTAGAGGCGGAGAGGAGGGGCTGGGGCTGGTCGCGCCGCCGGGGCTGGCGGGCCTGGGATGTAACGCGCGTGCGCAGTGCTCTCTCCACGCGCCTTCCAGTGGTTACCGCGGGGTTCTCCTGCTCCGGTTCAGTTTAGCGCTTTAATTTCATGGTCAGCGCCTGGTCTAAGCGAACAAGCCACCAGCAAAGCGGCCTCTTGAAAGTGGGAAGAGAAACATGGAAACTTAGAAAATGTAGCAGAAAGGAATACTGGAGTGGAAAATCATACAGTGCGTCCAGTCTAGTGTCTCAGCTGTCCTGTCCCTAAAGCCTTTTTGCTTTTTAACCTCCCTTTCATATCTCTACATTTTATAGGAATCTCACTGTATCTCCCAGCTTTATTCTTTATCAGCAGATAATAGGCTAAGAGCTCCAGAGGCAGATTATCTGGGTTTAACTCCCGGCACAGTCCTGTGTCACGTTGGGCTTTAACATTTCTTGTATCTGTTTCCTCATCTGCAAAACAGGAATGACGGTATTATCTGTCTCCTAGGATTAGTACGAGATAATGAATGTGAAGCACTTAGAACATGCCTACCATACAGAAAGGATTTGATAAATATTAGAATCTATTATTAAAATAGTAAATCCTCTGGGGTCTGGGGGTGTAGCTCAGCGACAGAGCGAGCACTTACCTTAGCACACAGGAGGCCCTGAGTTTGACCCCCAGCAACGCAAAGAAAAAGAGGAAAAAGAAAAAATATAGATTAAGTACTGTAAGGCACCAAGTACTGCCTTTGATCTTAGTCCTTCCTAAAAGAAGAAAGCCTTACTACCAAGGAGCAGTGCAGGTGATTTTTCTCTTGTCCGTGAAAAGAAAAGAATAACTTCCCTAAAACATTTTTTAAAAATTTTAAGTTGTCAATGGATCTTTTATTTTATTTATTTATATGTGGTGCTGAGTATAGAACCCAGGGCCTCACTCATGCTAGGCAAGTGCTTCACCACAGCCACAATTCCAGCCCCTCACTAATACACTTTATTCAATAAAAATTGTTCCCAAAGCTTTCCATATGTGCCAAAAAGTACAGCAATGATTAACTGTTGACACTTATCTGAGAGGTGGGGTTGAGTATACAAATACTGAAATAGATAAAGCATACTTGGTAGCTTCAGGCAACCAGAAAGTAGATAAGGTGATGCCTACATCAATGGTTCTTAAAGTGTGGTCAGGACATCACACAAGGTCAAAATTCTTTTCATGTTAAGACTTTATTTGCCTTTCTGGCAATACAGTGGGGTTTTCCAGAGTGCACAGCATACATGAGAATCTTTTAAGCAACATTAAAGAGATTTGCAGAGATATAAAATAATGCTACTTTTCTTGCTTTAGAAAATATATTTTATTTAAAAAGTTAACATGTAACTTTTTAATTGTTTTTGAATGAATATTTTACCTGTTTGTTTTAACTCCTAATACAGTAAATGTTGACAGATATGATCTACATAAAAGCTTCTTGTTGCTAGTCACAGTGGCACTAGCTTGTAATCCTAGTGACTTGGGAGGCTGAGGCAGGAGGATTGAAAGTTCAAGAACAGCCTCAGCAAGCTAGTGAGATCCTGTCTTTAAAAAAAAAGAAAAGGCAGGGATTGGGGGGCTGGGGATGTAGCTCGGTGCTAACACATCCCTGGGTTAGATTTCCCCCTGCCAAAAAAAAAAACCTTGTCCTCAATACTTTTTAGAAGTGGTAAGTGGTCAAGGAGCCAAAGAAGAATGGCTCCAGTAGATTTACTGTGAAATCTGTGAAGCTTCAGCTTCAGCTTCAGGGATACTCGTTTGCACTACCCATTTCCAAGTCCCTGGAAGGAATTCTAAGAATATGTTCAAATGGTCCTATGCTTTTGTAAAAATTTTAAAAGCGAAATATTTTAACAACAATCTTTAGTCCTTAGTGACTTCACCTCTTCCACACTTCCTCTTATCTAGTGGTGTTGGAATAGCTAGCAGACATTTTTTAAGTGCAGCTGAAGTTGAATTAAGGATACATTTGGTTTGAGTTTAGTGGGATATATTTTTGTAACCCACAGTCTCTTTCATGTGCAGTTAAGATATTGCCAGCTGTCCCAGGCTTCCAAGAATATTCCTTACCACCCATTGTGTTGACCCACCCAGGATTGTAAAACAAAGGTGTAGGATCAGACCTCTTAGAGTTATTTGAATGTGTCCTGTGTGTTAGCATCAAAAAAATATGTGTGGGCTGGGGATGTGGCTCAGTGGTAGAGCACTTGCTTAGCATGTGTGAGGCCCTGACTTCCATCCCAACAGCTCAAAAAAATAAAAATAAAAATAAAAATGTTGCTATGGAAAATAAGCAGGGTTGAATTTTGGGGAGCTTGAGGCTAATCTGTTGGAAATTCTTCCTATTTGATGTATAAACTTTTAAAGTAAAGATTAAGTGTTTATCAATGCTCATCCCAAAAAAGGAAGTTCTTTTCTGTTAGAATTTAATGAGAACATCCTCAGCAACTAAAGAGTGTTATTCATTCGAAGAAAATTGATGTGCCCTGAACTCTTTTGAGTCATACATTAAGCAACCCTTGGTGATTTCCCCAACTTTGATGACAATTTTAAAGATTTATATGGCATAATCAACAATGAGTTGTGAAGCTTAAACTTTTCTTACCTACTTCTGTCAATAATATAAGATTTTAACCAACCACACTAGAGGAAAAAAACTAAATTTTCTTTTTATCTTCTCTATAACAAGTTATTACAAAATTCTTAGCATTTGAAGAGACAAATAGTATAAGGTAAAAAATTTATGGAAAGAAAAGTAATACAGAGATGTCTGGCAGTGAATTAATAAATTTATTATATTAATTTTCTGAATTTTATGATGTTTTGATTGTTTTTAATCCATTTAGTGTTGCTATAACAAAATACTTGAGACAGAGTACTTTATAAGGAAAGTGGTTTATTTTGGGTCATAATTTTGAAGGAAATAAGGGCAAGATCAGGCTGCCACATCTGGCAAAAGCCTCATGCTGCATCACAACATGGTGGATGACATCTTGTGATGAGAGCACATGCAAAAGAGTAAGAGAGGTCACATGATAAGAGAGAAAGCAAGAGTGCAAACCAAGAAAGCTGAACTCAACTTTACAACAACCCTCTCTCATGGAAACCAATCCAAGTCAAGAAGACCTTAATCCCTTAAGAGAAGCATTGATCCCTTCTAAGGGTGGTGACTTCAATCGCCTAATCACCTCCCACTAAGTCCTGCCCTCTAAAGTTCCACTACCTGTCAATACTGTTACTCTGGGTTCCAAAACTCCACATGAAACTTCAGGGGACAAAACATATCCAAATCAAAGCAGTGATGTAATTTAAAAATATTTGTCATCTGTTTGCTCCCCCCCAAAAGCACTTCATATTAAAATCTTTATGATTATTCAACCTGATCATCCCTGCCTGGTTATAATAAAAATGAGAGATACTTGGTAGAGTAGAAAAAGAGTAACATGAATCCCTTTTGAATAATCAAACATTCAAGCAGAGCTGATCTAGCCTTACTCTAAACTCTTGCATCTGAAAAACTTGAACATGTTCATCAATCAATAAATATTTTTTGAATAAAGCATTAAAAGTTTAATACATAGATATATATTCATTCTTAGGAAAAGACTTTGGTAACTAAGGTAACCACTAACAAGCAAAAGTGATTTTAAACTCAATGGATTGATGCAACTAAACTTGGCAAACAAGACTCTCTCAAAAAACAAAACAAACAAAAAACCCAGCCAATTAGTAACAAGCTTCACACTTTTTAAAGTTAATTATAAACAGTCTTACTCTAGTGAATTCATCTCTGAAAGTCAGCCAATCCTCAATAGTCTCTCCACCAAAGTAATCATACTGCTAAGGGTGATGTCTACCCTTCCCCACCTTTGAAAAATCAATCAATCCCTTCCTCAATACTGTACAAGATCAACAGAGAACTGATGTCAAAAAGCACAACACTTCTACATAGAAAATAAATTAGCTTTTTATTTTACATTTTGAATGTTTTTTCCCTTTGACATTGAGCATCTGTGTGACCAACAGAGGGGAAACCAAAACAGAAGACATATACCATGTTATTGAAGGCAGTTTTAAACAACTTGCACTCACATATAAAACAATTAGAAATCATTTGAGATAGTAAAGTATTAAATTGTGAAATAAGGATTATGCACTTCAGAATTAGAGTGAGTAAAGTTAAGTTTGATGAAATAGATAATAGTTCCTTTGGTAGGGGATAAAGATGATGGAAGAAATACTTTAGATCCTGTGTGTCAGGCACTGTGCTAGAGATTTGGAGATACAGGGCTGAGAAGCAGACACCAGTGGCCCACCCCCTGGAAGTTACAGCCCAGTCAGGGGACTGCTCAGTTCCATGTTCCATTGACTGAGGAGCTTTTAAGTTCTGGTTGTGTGTGAGGAAGGAGACAGACCCCCACAGACTAGTCTCAGGGTAACCCTTGCTCCCTGGGCAGCTCTTTCACCCCACCCATTCCTCCTAGACCAAGGCAACCTTTACTTTCTTGGTCTTTGCAGCAAACGAGGCTCATAGTGGGAGTAAAGCCTGGTGGGATGAGGGAGATGTGAGGGTATGTGTTACCGGGATAGCTGGTCTGGGGAGAGAAAAAGGAAAAAACAGTGACCTTGAATGAGCTGCTTCATGAGATTAAATCAGACTCTATCTGCATGGGTTTAAACTTGGGATTTGTGAGTCTTCTTGTGCAGCATTCCCTCGATTTTAACTGTCCCAAATTTCAGGATTTCTTGTCCCATCTCTACAATTTTGTGATATAATGTAACATATTTTTAATTATACTATAATATAATTTAATTATAATTATAACATATTTGTAATTATTTTAACTCACTTATTTAAATGAAGTTAAAAATTTTTATATCTTATGAACCTTCCTCTTTATATTATATATAATTATTTATAATATTTGTAATTTTCAAATGTTCTTGCCACTCTCTTGGGCGTCCTCAGGTGTTGCTTTCTTAGGGACAGTCTGCCTAAGAAACTCATGAATGTTCCTCCAGGAGGACCTTGAATCCCTAAAATTAAAAATTGTGCTTATATTGCAAAAAAAATTTTTTTACAAATATTATGCTATATGACTTAGAAAAGTAGGGTCTGGTGAATAATTTAAGATTCACTGAATTAATATTTATGGAAGACCTACCTACTATACCAAAGACACTGCCTGCTGGGCTGTAGAAAATAAAACTTTGATTAAACAGTCTCTGTTTTTAAGAGATTTAACTCTTATTGGACAGAGTAAAAAAACTGCATTAGTGGCAGTGGGAATTCATTGATCCTGACTACATAAATTAGACTATGCTAAGAGATGGGTATGTGACTCCTGCTGTCATAGAACCTGGGATCCTTCTAAGTAAACCAACAACATACCAAATTAGTAAATCTACTTACATATATCTTGATAAGGGAAATAATAAGAAAAATACCCAAGTGCTATAGGAAAGAACAAGGGATATAATTTAGATTAATAAATATAAAGTATCACTGAAGAAGTGACGTTTAAACTGAGGCCTGAGTTGAGCAGATAGAGTGTGTAAATAAGAACATTCTAAAGAGAGGAAATAGTATATGTGAGGACAAGTGCACAAGATAAACTTGATGCATTTGAGAAGAAATTCAGTATGGCTGTAGTATAGGAAGCGAAGAAGAAACTCGTAAGAGGATATTGGAGAGGTTTGTAAAGGCTAAATCATGTGGGACACATTTTTTTTTTTTTGGTACTGTAACAAGTATGAAAAGGCATGGAAGTATTTTAAGCAGTGCAGTTACATATTATTTGCCTTTAACGAAGGACAATACAATGTAAGAGAATAGGTTTTCCTATGAATGACATGTCACTGAGTGTGGGGATGGACCTTAGGAATAGGAGTGATGGAAACTTTCTCCTTGTTCATGAAGATCAAGAAACAAAGGATTCTAGAATGTAGCTAAAACTGGCACGTATTCTATTCACTAACATACTGGTATTGTGACACTGTGGAAAATGATGGCATCAGAATAGCCAGTCCTCCTACATCATGTGACCTCAATAGAGATGGAATACTTGCTGTAGTAAGCAAAATAATGACTCCTAGAAGATATCCACATCCTAATCCCCAGAACCTGTAAAGAGATGGCCTTACAGGTCAAAATAACTTTGAAGACAAAATTAAATTAAAGATGTTCAGATGGGAAGATTAACCTAGATTATAGAGCTGGACCCAATCTCATTATGCAAATTCATTAAAACTGACACCCTGGGCTCAAGATGTGGCTCAGTGGTACAGTGCTTGCCTGGCATATGTGAGGCCCTGGGTTTGATCCCCGTACACTCTCCTCCTGAAAAACAGGGGTACCTTCCATGATCAGAGAAAGAAATGTGAAAAGGAAGTAGGGTCTGATATATGCTACTTTGCTGACTTCAAAGATGGAAGTGGACCTTGAGTCAAGGAAGGTGGTAGCCTCTACAAACTGGTAAAGCCAAGGAAATGGATTCTTCTATACAACCTCCAAAAAGGAATACAGCCCTCTCAGCTCTTTTTAATCTTACCCAAGAAAATCTATATTAGAGTTCTGACCTTCAGCACTGTAAAAGAATAAATTTGTATCAAGCTACCAAGTTTGTGGCAATTTGTCATAGCAGTAATAAGAACCTAAGGCACTCCCTTATGTGACCATGACTGAAACAATGGCAAAGACAATGACTAAAGATGTTTCTGAAGAGTTCTGAGATGTGAATGATGTGAACACTTACCCTTACACTGGGTAAGTGTTCTCTAGACCATGGGAATTATCTAAGGAAGAGATTGAGAAAGAAAACCCTTTCAATAAGCAGGATAGGAACATTAAGACCTTTAATTCTCACATTAAAAGCTATATTGAGGTTGGGGTTGTGGCTCAGTGGTAGCACACTTGCCTAGCATGTGTGAGGCCCTGGATTTGATCCTTGGCACCACATAAAAATAGAAAGTATTGTGTCCACCTACAACTAAAAAAATATATATATACATATATATATATGTATATATTTATTTATTTATAAAGCTATATGACCTCATATTGTATCCTTAAGCTGATAAAGCAGGTCATGTGAGTTACATAAGAATTGTGCCATGGTTTCTAGCTTGAAAAGCTGTCAGAATAATGGTATCAACTACCAACATAAGGAATTTGGGAAAGTGAGCCTAGTTTGTAGAGAATATGATGACTTTGATTTTGAATCGTATTGGGTTTGAAATGATAGAGGCTTTCACATGGTTCAAACACACTCCAAGAGTTTGCCATTATTAAGCAGATTTTCATAACAAAAGAAATTGATCTAAATTCTGACTTTCTGTCTACACATAATTCTAACTTAAAATTAATCTATGATTTCTTTGGATCTAACTGCTAACTTAAATCAACTGTACGTTTACTAGACATATCTTTCTGTTGTTGGCTGGCATGGCAAGACTACCTCCTTGTGGTAGCCATTAGTGTTATTTGTCAAATATTTCTAGGGCTTTCGTCTTCCCAGACAGGAAGTTCTGCTCTTCTCCATTTTCTCTGAAGTTAGCCAATTAACTTGCTTTTGCCAAAAAAAAAAAAAAAAAAAGTGGCAGTTTGAGAGCCAGAATTGTTTCACCATGTTCTCTTCCCATTGTAGTGACCATGCAAGTTCATATCAAGATGAAGCATTCATCTCTTTGGGTCCCAGAGTTCCTACAAGGAACACAGCTCCAAACTCTTCACTGTCTTGACAATCTATACTGAACCTGTAGCTTGAGTGAAAAAAAAAAACACAAACTTGTATTATTTGAACCAATAAAATTTGAGCTTTATCATTGCAGCATTACCTAGTCCATCTTCACCTATAGACTGCTGGGGGTGTAGCTCAGTGGAGGAGTGTTTGCCTCGCATATGTGAGGCACTGGGTTCGATTCTCAGCATCACATAAAAAATAAATAAATAAAGGTGGTGTGTCCATCTAGGACTAAAATTATTTTTTAAAAAAGAAAATAATTGTATATATCAGCCAGGTATGGTGGTTTATGCCTGTAATCCCCAGGGATCAGGAAGTTGAGACAAGAGGATTTCAAGTTCGAGGCCAGCTTCAGCAATTTAGCAAGGTCCTGAGCAACTTAATAAGGCCCTGTCTCAAAAAATAAGAAGGACCAGGAATGTAGATCAGTGGTAAAATACCCCTGGGTTCAGTCCCCACTACCCCCCAAAATTGTATTTATTAGTTCTATTTTGTATCTGGAATGTACCAGAATTCTATTTATTGATTATATTTTGTAACTGCTAATAAATACTGTGTTACCTACATACTGTTAATTTCCCACTTCCTCCAACCATTGAGACTCTCCAGATTGCTAAATTTTCCTGTTTAGGTGTGATTTCTACTTCTGCTTAGGATGTAGAAAATGGCAAAGAATAACTTTCATCCTTATGAGGAGAAAAAAATGTTAATAATCTACAAAACAATAAAGTTTTGATCATAACAGACAGCTGAGGTCACAAGAAAACCAAGTAACCTAAGTTCCAAGGAGAAATGGGACACACAATTCAAACCTTCAGCAGAGCAAAACAGAAATCAGCAAACATTTTAACAAATTGTTAAAGGCCAATTGGAGGCTACATGTCAGTTGAGAATCTCAGCCTTCCAAGTAGTTGGGACTACAGGTGTTTGTCACCATGCCCAGCTCGTAACCCTAATATTAATGGCCATTTTAGAAAATACTCTAACTCAGTCCTCAACTGTTGTCTTATTTTGAACAAAATTTCTAATTCCTAAAGGAATCCATTTCCCAAAGGGAACTGTTGTAATAGGAAGACTATTTTAATTCTCCATGTCTTCATTCATTCAACAAATATTTATTGAGCACCTACAATGTGCCAGACCTTGTATTTGATACTGGAAAAATATTGGTGAATGAGAAACAATCATTTATTAACGTGGGTATATGAAAATTGATGAATAGCCTGATAGCTGTAGCAGATTCCATTTGCTCCTCTTTCATTTTCTGGTCTCTTTCCTAAGAAATTTATCATCTTTTGAATATAACTGGTTGGAGTTACAAATATTAAATATTTTCAGTTTTATAGTTTTCAGGAGAATATCCAGCAGCTCTTCTATCAAGCATAGAAAATGTTTACAATTTTAAAAATACTTTAATGAAAACAAGAAGTTACATTTGAGAATACTTCTGTTTATAAACAAACAATCTGTCTTGGCTGACTGGAAGATTTGTAGAGCTTGGCCAGTCTTCACATTCTTCCACCCAAATGAACTTGTCAAGAGGTCAAAAACACCCAGAAGGAATGCCAGAAATCTCAGCTTGATTTGGTGAAACAAGTCTCAGAGTTTAGGACCAGGAATTCATTCAGTATTTGGAAGAATAACTCTTGGTTTGGAAAGAGCACTAATAGATTCAATGAATGAACTTGGGTCTTGGTCCACCATTAACAGTATAGTAGAATGTCCCTGAGTGAATTGCTCTAACTTTTATGCTGAAATTTCTTCAGCCATCAAATGGCCATTATAATATGCATTCTACTTTTAAAAATCATGTATTCAGATTATTTTTAACTTTACCCCAATTTTTTTTTTCACCTTCACTTCCAGGTGCCTATAGACTTTAATCTTGGCTCTATTCATTTCTGTGTGTTAAGCATCATTTCATGTTTGAGAATATAGTGTTGGGGATACCTATTCTACTTTTCTTTTAAAGAGAAGCATAAGGATCACCCCACGTTTATGGCATCGTTGGCTTGAATGGACAGAGCTTTTTGCCAGTGACTTTTATATTTGAAGAGTCTAAACCCTTTTCCATTCTCATTTGCTAAAATCTATTTCATGTTCTGCATCGAGTAAAACACTATCCAACTATAAACCTGCTTGCTGAATAAACTTCCAATTTCTCTCCAAGTTTGCTAGCATATGCTCTACTTCCTGATGTTCATTCCTGTAATTGGTTAAAGGCTGAGTAAATGGGCTGTTGTCTCACATATTTATGTGCTCACTCATTATGTACACACCTGTACACACACATTCACACACACACACACAATACACATACGTGTATAACTAGCCTTTTTTTTTTTTTTTTTTTTTTTTTTGCGATGCTGGGGATCGAACCCAGGGCCTTATGCTTGCAAGGCTAGCACTCTACCAACTGAGCTATCTCCCCAGCCCATAACTAGCTTTTTGATGGCAGAGCAATAAGTTATTCACCATCATATCTCCAGTTCTAGCATGATGCCTAGCACATGATAAGTTTCAATGAGTATCTGTTCAATGAATGAATAGTTACTTCTTTACCACCACTAGGATTTAGTGCCCTTTAGTGTATTCAGTGCTAATTTATTACACCACTAAACATATCCTATTACTTTGAAGCTAAGCATGCCTGAGGAAACACAATTTTATCTCGTCATCTAAAAAAAACTATAAGGATTATTAATAACATGTTTTGTATTTACTAACCATGTGCTATAATTGTTTAATGGAACAGTGATTTGGCTGAATTTTCAATAGCTTTATCGAGATATAATTGAAATAACATACAATTTACCCACTTAAAGTGTGCAATTCAGGGCTGGGGTTGCAGCTCAGTGGTAGAGCACTTGCCCGTCATGTGTGAGGCACCGGGCTCAATTCTCAACACCACATATAAGTAAAATAAAGGTCCACTGACAACCCAAAAAAGTATTTAAAAAATTTTTTTTTAAAGTGTGCAATTCAAGGGCTGGGGATATGACTCAGTTGGTAGAGTGCCTGCCTCGCAAACACAAGGCCCTGGGTTCAATCCCCAGCACCGCAAAAAAAAAAGTGTGCAATTCAATGATCTTTAGTAAATTCACAGAACTGCATAATTAGCACTCTAATCAATTTTAGGACATTTGCATCAATCAAAGGAAAAAAATTAAAAACCTGTTCCCATTAGTGGTCACCCCATTATCTCCAAACTCTTCCCCCACCCTCCCCAGGCAACCACTATCTACTTTTTGTCTCATTGATTTGCACATCCTGAACATTTCATATGAATGCAATCATATCTCTATGTTTATTTCATATAATTGCTCCAACCTTAGGCAATCACTAATCTACTCTCTACCTCTATAGATTTGCCTATTATGAACATTTATATAAATGTGATATGTAATCTTTTGTTTCTGGATTCTTTCACTTAGCATAATGTTTTCAAGTTTATTTCTGTTGTAGCACATATTGATATTTCATTTTTATTGGTGAATAAAATGCCAATATATGGCTATAGAACATTTTGTCCATTTATTGGCTGCTGGACATTTGAATTGTTTCTACCTTTTGGCTATTTAAATAATGCTGCTATGAAAATTCATGTACAAGTTTTTGTGTGGATATGTCTTTTCAGTTATCCTGGGTATGTAACCAGGAGTGGAATTGCAGGGTCATTAGTAAGTCTATATTGTAACTTTTTGAGTAGCTGCTAAGATGTTTTCCAAAGCGGTTGGACCATTAACAGTCTCACCATCTGTGTATGAGGGTTCCAATTTCTCCACACCTTGTCATTATTTGCCTTTTTGATTGTAGCCATCCTCGTAGATATGAAATAGTATCTTGTGGTTTCAGTTTATATTCTCTGATGGTTAATGATGTCGAACTTTTTTTCACGTGCTCTTTGGTCACTTTTGTATCTTCCTTTGAGAAATAAATATTCATATCCTTTGTTTTTAAAATTGGGTTGCTTATCTTATTACTGAGTTGTAAGTGTTCTTCATATATTTTGGATACAAGTTTCTTAACAGATACATGGTGTACGATCATTATTTCCAATTCTGTGGGTTATCTTTTCATGTTCTTATCGGTATCATTTGTAGTACAAAAGTTTTAAATTTTTATGGAGCCCTGTTTATTTTCTTTTGCTGCTTGTGCAAAAAAAGCCAGCTGATTTTTGATAGGTATTGCATTGGATCTAAAGAAAAATTTAGGGAATATTGCCACCTTAATAAAATCAAGTCCTCCAATCTATGAACATGAGATTCTTTCTAACATTCCCATATTTTTCAGTATTTTTGTTCAGTTTCTTGACCCACACCTAGTCAGAGATATAGTCCAGGTCTATAGAACAGCATAGTGATCAAAACTACTGCTTCTGTCTAGAGTTTGACAGCTTTGAGTGAAAGTCCCAGCCCTTATTCAGACTTGCTATGTATGGGCAAATGATGGAACTTCTCTAAGTCTGTTTTTTTAAAACAGAGTGTAAAGTGCAAATAATAATACATATTACATAGGATGGAAAGATTAATGACAAATATGTGACACATTTAGCATTGCACCTGGAACATTTTCCCCTAAGTACACTCCACTCCCTCTTTGGAATTCATTGACTTTATATCTTGTTTCCTTCAAAATTTCTGTGCCTTCCTTAAATACATGAATCAAACTGGTTAAAAGTTTCAGTTCATGTCTAATGGAAGAGGTTCTAATGGAAGAAATGACTGGTCAATTAACTAGCTCTGCTCTTCCTTCCCATGTAATCTAGGTACATATCAACTATGACATTCAGGATTTAGTTATCCTTGTCCCCTACAGTCTGAGCTCCACACACAGTGATTCTTTTAAAATGTAAGTCAAATCATTTCACTCTCCTACTCAAGTCCTTCAGTGATATTCCAACCCTCTTCCTGTAAGAGCCAAAAGCATTGCAATGGTTTTATAAGAATGTAAGACTTATAAGACCCGATGTGCTCTAATAACTGGCTACTCTTTGACCTCATCTCTGGTACCATCCTTTATCCCAGCCTTTCCTCAAACCTGCCAGGCACATTCCCACCCAAGGAGCTTTGTATAAGCTCATTTTGTTCTGTATACAAATATCTTCCTAGAGATATCAACTTGGCTTCCTCCGTTACATCCTTCAGGGTCTTTGCTCAAATATTGCCTTAACAATAAGGCTGACAACCCTGTATAAAATAGCAAAATTAGTCCTCTTATTAACTTGCTTTATTTTTCCTAGCACTTATAACCACCTGACAAATTATATATTTACTTGTTTGTTTCCTTCTATAAACTGCAAGTTACATATGTTCATGTATTCTATACCTTTAATATTCCCAGGCACATTTGATGCTTATTAAATATATGCTAATTGAATGGCCTCCAAAGTCATCTTTTCCTGTAAGTAAGTAACTTCAGTAGTAAGAAAAGAACAATGAGGGGCTGAGGTTGTGGCTCAATGGTAGAACGTTTGCCTGGCATGTGTGAGGCACTGAATTCAATTCTCAGGACTGCATATAAATAAATGAATAAAACAAAGGGCCATCAACAACTAAAAAATATTTTTTTAAAGTGTTAAAAATTAAAAAAAGAGAACAGTGCAGGACCAGAGTGGGGGTGGGGCAGGGTGGGGATTGCTTCCAGTCAGATGGCAGATTCTTTCCCAATCTATCAAAGGATGAATTCTACCCAAAGCTCAAACATAGCTAGACACAGTCCTGTATCCACAGTCCTGGGTGGACACCTTTATTTATTTTTATGTGGTGCTGAGGATCAAACCCAGTGCCTCACACACGCTACATGAGTGCTCTACTGCTGAGCCATAACCCCAGCCCCCAATCCTGTATTTTTTTAAAAACTTTTTTATACCTTTATTTTTTTTTTAATGTGGTGCTGAGAATTGAACCTAGTACCTCACATGTGTGAGGCAAGCGCTCCACCACTGAACTACAATCCAGTCCCCTATATTTTTAATTTAACAGAATTTCAAGAAATGTTAGAACTAGCTCTAAAGCGGACAGAAATAGAATTAGAAAAAAGAAAGGTTAAAGTTACCTGATTCCCACTCCCCTTTGCCCTATCCCCATAATGTATGCAATTCTGTGTTTCAGGGTGGATTTATAACTTTATCATTTTGTTATTTAAAAATGGATATAATGCCACTTTACTTTTTCCGCACATGGCATTTCTCTTGGTGTTAAGATCTTAAAAATTTGTCAACAAGATCGTGGTTAACTTTGCAGTTGGAAAACACAGTTCCACGCCTTGGAATTGAACTACAGTTCCCAGAGTGCATCTCTTAGGAGAACTCTGGGAAGTGTGGCAGAAGTATGCTTTTTGACAACCATAGATAACTTTATCAGACATAGGGATTAAATAACATTTCCCAGAGTGCATCTTTAGGAGGATTCTGGGAGGTGTGGCAGAAACAGCAATGGTCTCTCCAGGGAAGGAAAACTGAACTTGAACATTTGGAGTTTGCTGGTTTCTGACGATTCTTGATGCCTAGGAAGGCACCCCCAAAAGAATTCAGAGTGAGTACAGTAGAACAGAAACTTGTTCAGTTCTAAGTGCAAGAAGAATTTTATAGGGAGACATAATTAGAACTTAATAATAGCTCTTGGTTACAGCGTTTTACAACTTAGGTTAGTCTCCCCTCTGTCTTACAGAAACCAGGGGAATGACCAGTTTTGCACTTGTGAAGCTATCTCATTAACTACAGTTCATCACTTTCTGATACCTCTTTGAAAGGTTGTTTAAAAATAGAATTTGTTAACTTCTCACCCTTTTCCTTGATTTTTGAGTTAAAGGAGAAAAAATGATCTTTTAGAAAGCAAGTCATAAGACCTTGAAATCTGTACCCTAGTGCTTCTTCAGTTTTGCATACTTCCCCATCTATTTGAGGTCCATAGTTATGCCAAGATAAATGGACCCTCTCCAAAGGTGTCTCCCAAACACAAGAGTCTTGACCTCTTCTTGGTGACAGTAACATAAAGATTTGAGATAAGTTTTTATGTCATGTTCTTGGGTTTTATAAATTAATTCTTCTTTTGGAAAGATGAACAGAATGAGAAATGTGTGTGAATCATTGATTTCAGAGGGACAGAGAAATTGTTAATCTTAAGGTCCTACCTCATCATTTGTTAGTTTTTGATGAACATAATATTACTTTTTTTTTTTTTTTTTTTTTTTTTTGCGCTGCTGGGGATTGCACCCAGGGCCTTGGGCTTATGAGGCAAGCACTCCGCCAACTGAGCTATCTCCCCAGCCCCATAATATTACTTTTCATCTCCATAAGGCTATGTACTTTAAAAAGCAAAAACAAAAGTCAAGTCAGCCATGATAATTCACCCCTGGCTGACGTTAACCTGAACAAAACTTCAAAACTTAAGCAAAACTTCAGACAGCCAAGTACAGTGGGCCACACAGATTCGTCAGTAGTTAGAACCACAACCAAATAGTTCTTGAAGTTCCCAGGATCCAGAAAATATTCTAAAGGAATTCCCTTTGGCTAACGGAATATGGTGAGGTATTTCCAGTAACAGTGGCTTAGAAATTAGCCTCATTGACCAATTAGTCCTTGGAACTACTATTTTATGATACTTTCTTTAATTTAAATAAAAGAATAAAGAAATATGGGGGCTGGGGAGATAGCTCATTCAGTAGAGTGCTTTCCTGGCAAGTACAAGCACAGGGCCGTGTGTTCAATCCCCAGCACCACAAAAAAAAAAAAAAAGGAATATGTACATAATGAATAAATTAAAGTTTACAAGTACCCCTTTCAGCCTTTATCTCCTTTCCTCTCCCTCAAATTAGTCAATGTTAAGAGTTTGGTATGTATACTTCTAGTCATTTGAAAAATGTAAACAAATACACAAATTATGTACTCTGGAATATGTATGTATATGTCCATTTCTTTATAAATTCATTAGATCCTGCTGACCAACCAAATCTTACTTTTTTTTCCCTCCAGCTTAAGGTATAATTGGCAAATAAAAACTACATATTATTATTATTATAACAATATATAAAATTATATATGTATATATGCATCACATAATTTTGATACATATATTCATTATGAAGTTATTAAATCAAACTAATTAATGTATTCATTACCTCACATACTTGTGATTTTTTTTTAATTATAGTCAGGACATTTAAGATCTATTTGCTTAGTAATTTTCATATATACAATACATTAACCATAGTCATCATGAGATACAATAGATCTCCAGAATTTAATATCCTGTCTAACTTAATTATCCTGTCTAAAGTTTTATCCTTAGTACTTTTGACCCACATCTCCTATTGCCCCCTGTGCTTTTCTTACTTAATGATATATTCTGAATAAACTTACCTATTACTACATAAATTTTCTTGTTATATTATTCTCTTTTTAACAGCAAAGTGTGTTATTCCATTTCATCATAATTTTTGAACATTCTTATACATGTCCTTCTCCTCCTAGGATAAATTCCTAGAAGTGGAATTGTTAGGTAAAAGGTATGCTTATTTAGATGTTCCTAAATCAATCTCTAAAAATGTTATTTCAATTTACATTTTCTGAGTCATATATGAACCAGAAATATTGACTTCAAATACATTTCTCCGAATATATCACATAAGTCCCTGGGTTATTAAAATGGGGATTTTACATTTAATACTGTCTCAAAGAGTGCTTTGCAATCCCCATATCACACAGTCTTCTGTGAAAGTTAGTTAAGTATTTGTGTTCTCTCTCTGCTAAAGTTTCTTGAAGGTAGGGGTTTTCATCCTGTACATTTTTGTGCTCCTTAAGAGACCCTGTGCAAAGTCAGTATTCAATAAATGCTTAGTTGACTCCCATTGCTAAATATATTTTACCCTTGCCTAGGACATAGATTGGATCTGAAACTATCCAAGGATTAGTCACCAGTGACTCATAATTATGCAAGGAAGAAGTAGGCCTGAACTTTACTTGTTCCTTGGTAGGTTAGGGTCAAAGCTTGCGTCCCTTGAGCACAATTAAAGGAATGGCTTGTTACTTAGCTGTACTGATTTTCTCATTTTTTTTTTCAGAAGTTCTTGATTTGATTTTTTTTTTTCCTGTTAATGTGAAAGGTACTTTTCATGGGGAAGAAAATACTACTGATATACAATTTAAAAGGAACTCTGGGAGCCAGGGATGCAGCTTAGTGGTAGCTTACTGGGCCCTGGGCATGCCCTGGGCCCTGGGTTCAATCCCCAGCATGGAAAAAATAAATAATAAAAGGAACCAAGTTTTGAAGAATGGCTTCTTCAGATACAGATTTTTTCCCCCTCTTCCAATGATCTACAAAAGATACAAACTGAGTGGGATCCATGTGAATATATATAGCTGTCTTTTGAAATATTTTCCTAATGGCAATGATTTTAAATTTTTCCTATCTACAGAATTTCCTCCAACCTCATTCTCAGAAGGATGTTGGCTTTTATGTATTCTGAGATATTTAGTTTCATTACTCTGGAGATATCTCAGGCTTGTTATATGATCTTTTAATTAGAGTAATGCCTAACATTGTAATAAATAAACTTCAAATTTTCAGTACCCAAGCCAGATGCAGTGGTGTGTGCCTGTAGTCCCAGCTATTTGGGAGGCAGAGGTAGGAGAATCACATGAGCCTAGGAGTTCAAGGCCAGCCTAGGCAACACAGCAAGATTCTATCAAAGAAAAAAATAAAAATCAATGACCAGGCATATAGCTCAGCAGCAGAGTACATGCTCCCTGCACAAGGCCTGGTTTCAATCCCCAACACCAAAAAGTAAAAACAAAATGAAGCATTTCAGTGACTTAATATGGTGAAAATTTTTATTTATTTTCTTGTAGTGCTGAAGATTAAATCTAGGGCTTATGCATATTGGGCAAGTGCTCCATCGCTGAGCTACATCCCTCAGTCTCCATGTCATAGAAATTTATTTCTAAATCATAAAAATCCAACATAGAGGGTCTGTTGTCAGTGGACAGCTTTTCTCCATGTGTGAATCAAGGATCCAGCCTCACGATCTAATCGATCCTTTTCCTGTGGAGTCTTACAAGGAGAAGGAGAAAAAGAGAATGGAAAAGGCATACCTATTTCTTGATTGCTTCTGGCTAGAAGGGACACATCACTTCCACTCATATTCAACTGTTAGGGCCCAGCCTTGGCTCTACTCACATGCAAGGAAGGAGGGAGATGTAGGCCATGGCCTGGCAGCCACCTCCCTGCAACAATTTCACAATACGAAGTATAATCAGGTGATTCTCCTAACTTATCAGCTTGGCAGAACTAATTTCAATTTTGTAGATTAAGAGAGAAGCACTGAGAATTTGAGGTCCTGTGGCTAGTTAGTGGTGGAAGTGCAATGGAGAAGCCAGATCACCTGACTCTTATTTAGTTTCTCTTAATATTGCAAAGCCATCCTAACCTGGCTTAAAATATAACTCTTGATGATTCATTACCTTAATTTTTTTAACTCCTTTTTTCTCTAGGGATCTGACAATGGCTCTGTATTGTAGAATAGCTTTCAGAGGAAAATCCTTTTGTTGCTATAGGCTGCTGTCAACCTATGTCACTAAGACTCGGTAAGTTTTGACCAATCTGAGCTCTAATTATTCTGTTTTTGGCCTAATAAGTTATGAAATCTAAACATCTCAAAATCCCACTTTGAGGATTAAAGATATATAATAAAATTACCAATAAGAATGTTCAATGTAAATTACTTACCATTGAAAAGATTTTTAAACAAATGAAATTTCCAATATATCTAAAATACCTAAAATATCTCACACCTTGAATATAAATTCTGTTAAGATTTTGGGGCTAAGGATGTGGCCCAGGGATAGAGCAATTTCCTGGCATGAGTGAGGCCCGGTTGTGATCCCCAGCACCACCAAAAAAAAAAAAAAAACCCAACGAGAAGACTTCATCTCTTCTACTGTGGTACCCTTAGTACATAAAACAGTGCATAGTAGGTGCTGAAGTATTAATGAATGAACAATAAGGGAGGAGTCAAATTTAAAGTATATGCAGAGATGGAATAATAAACACATTAAGAACTATATTGAGTAATATTTCATGAACTTTCCTGAATATAATGTAGATAACTCCAATACCTTCCTCCCTGCAAAAGAACTAGCCTTCAGCAAAAAGCAGACTAGAAAATAGAAATCTACAATCACACAGGAAGATGACAAAATAATTTTTTTTCTTAGCCTGGAGACATTTGAAATCACTACCTACTCTCACAGTTTCAGGGTTTAAATGTATGCAATCTCTGTGGTATAGCCCAAGAACCCCCACTTAATAAAGGAATTTTAGTAGTAATACTGGACTGCTATTACTCTTGGGACACCTCGAAAATCAAATGTAAAACCTTTCAGGGCAAGACACACACAACCAGGGTCTCCAGGTAACCTTGCCAAAATTGAGTGCCTAGTGCAAAACTTATAGGGCTCATAAGCATAAAATCCTTCATGAGCAAGAGTGAACAAACAACAAAATTGCAATTTTTTTTTTTGGATATTTTTAGATATTTAGATGTTTGTGCTTCTTAAACTGAGACTCCAAAAATAATAACAAAATTACTGAGCAGAGTCTAGGAAATGAGAATCTTAAAGTGACTAGATGTCTTTAAAATGAATTGAAAGCATGAGAAAAGAATAAAAGTCTATAAGAATATGTTATGATGTAAAAAAATGTTTATATAAATTTAGGAAAAAAGGCTACAAATGAGTATGTATGTTTGATTCTAAATATACATACATATATAAAACATATATATATATATAAAATATTAATAGTTTGAAGAGTTCCAAAGTACAAATAGTGATCATCTCTGGTAGGATTGCTGATTCTTTCCCTTTTTAAAAAAATTGATAATTGTATTTTCTAATCTTTAAACAATGACTATTTTTTTACAGGCATAAGAAGAAAAAAATGGTTAAAGTTTTCTTGGTATAATCTTAGTATATTGACTTGCATGCTATTATAATGAAAGGAAGAAAATGAATTTTTTAAAAACAGAGTTCTTCACTGATTAGAGTATGAGGAGTTCCAGTTCCAGTGAGGCCAGGGTTTAAGGTCTTAACCTGGGTGTTTTTGTGAATATTTTGCTTTTTAGGGTCATGGGGTCAGAGCACAGGTTGTATCACTCTTACTCTTTTGGGAAGGTGACAGTGTTTGTTCCATTTTTTATATTTGTTAACTTCTTGGTGGCTCTCCTTTGGCAAACATGTAGTCTTTACTCCCCACCCCCACTTCAGTCACTCAAAATGAGTTTTAAAATATCACAGGTCATAAAAGATCTGGTTTCTTTGTCTTCTAGTTTTAAGGAGCTCATTTTACTTCCTTTTATCACACAATCAAAGTAGGTTTGTAAAAGTGGCTACTGGGATGTGTTTGTCATTTTGCTTTGTACTGTCACTGTTAAGCCAACTCTGCCTCCTTGATGTTACAGATATTCCCAGATCCTACAGAAAGTATCACTTTTTGTCCACTTTCTGGACAAAATATGCCATATGCCTAAGAGTGTTTTAGAGTTTTTGATAGGCAAAAATGGCTAATTCCAAGGCCCAAAGAAGAATCCTCATTCAGTCTCCACTGAATCACATGAGCCCTAACTCATTTCCTGAGAATCTTGAAGGAATAGATTCAGACCACCCTTAATGAAGGTATTGGAAAAGCCTAGAATCCCATTTTACCTCTTTTTGAGAAATCAATAAAGCGATGTTCATTTTCCCACATTTTTTACTTTGGCTACTGAAAATATTGTCCTCATTAAACAAATCAAGTATAGGCTTCATCAGTGGTCTCTTCAACACAGATAAGCAGCTAATGGTGTCTCCCTTTGGAGCTAGATGTTCAAAGCAAGGGTGCACCAAAGAAAAAGGTGTTCCTTGTCTTTGCCAGACTGAATGAAAGCTCCTGAAGGTATAGTGCCTGCTCCTTGTCTGCAGTGATCAAGTCTTGCTCCCTTCTCTAGGTCTTCTTTGGTTGGTGTTTCATCATGGCACCTGTTTTCCTTTCACTCCACTGCCTGTAAATTCTTGCCTCACAGTGTAATATTGGCAAAGTTCCTTGAGGTTCATTCAGTAAATATTTATAACCCTTGAAATTCAGTTCAATAAATATTTATCAAATTGAGTCATTCAATATGCTAATCAGATGCAGAGCTGAGAAAGGCAGACCTCTGCCCTTAAGAAGATTAAAGTCTTCCAGGGGAGACAAATGAACAGAGAGTACAACAGTGGAATCACAGAAGTATGGGCAAGGGATGCAGTGGAAGGAAGGAGGGAAGCAGTGATTGCCTCTAGCCACCTCAGATCCTTTTTAGAGCACATTAGAATGCAAATAAAATAAGTAAAGGAAAATTATCAACAGAATTCTCAAAATTATATGCTATGCTAGTAAGTATGGTCTTGTAATGGCTTAACTATTTCCCAAATTCAGTTATTTATTTGAACTGAAAGAAGATGATGACGTATGCAGAAAAGCCCAGCAGACAGGAGCATTTTACCTCTTTCACAGCCTGGCTCCTTTGCTTCAGACATCAGAACATCAATACCTGGTCCCTCGGTTTAGCCTATCAGGTAAGCCCAATGCAGACCTGTGGAGTAGACCAGCCTGTGGCCACTAAGCAGAACTCAGTTCATATTAGATCTCAGAGAAATATCCTTGAACTTTAGAATCCATATTTTTCAAACAGCTTCTGTGTCTCAAGCTTTTACAGCTGCTCGTGCCAATTAATCATATATTGTATGGACAACGTTAATTGACCAAATAGTAGGTGATGATAGGAACCTCTAATGCTTTAAAGCAGAGGTCAACAAAACTGCCAATGGAACCTGCTGCCTGTTTTGTAAAAACATTTGTTTTGTCAGGGCTTGGGATTGAACCCAGGGTCTCACGCATGCTGAACACACTCTGCCATTGAACAACATCCTCAACCCCTGTAAATAAAATTTTATTGGAATGCAGCTATACTCATTTGTTGACATACTGTCAATGACTACTTTTGCCATACAATGGCAACTGAGTAGTTGTGACTCCCTAAGCCTGAAATAATTAGTATCTCTTTACAGAGGAAATTTGCCAACCTCTGCCTTACACTGGTAATTTCCAGCCTCCACAGAGTTGTAGTTGTTTTACTGTTTAAGATTTGCATCCTTCCTTCATTTTTACTAGAAAATCAAAATTTAAAGAGAATTGAAATTAATTTGTTTTGCTGGGCACAGAGGTGTACACCTGTAATCCCAGTGCCTTAGGAGGCTGAGACAGGAGGATCACAAGTTCAAAGCCAGCCTCAGCAAAAATGGGTCGGTAAGCCACTCAGTGAGACACTGTCTCTAAATGAAATACAAAATAGGGCTGGGATGTTGAGTGAAATACACTGTCTCTAAATGAAATACAAAATAGGCTCCATGGTTGAGTGCCTCTGGTGAGTTCAAACCCCTGTATACCCCCCCCCCCAAAAAAAAATTGTTTTGAGAACTCTGTTTTAGTGTATATAAATAGAAATATCTAAGCTGTTGGGATTTGGTGGGTTTTTGGTTTTTTGTTTTTTTAAGTGGGATCTCAATATCTCACTACGTTGCCCAGGTTGGCTCAACCTAGGCTCAAACAATTCTGCTGTCTCAGCCTCCTGAGTACCTGGAACTACAAGCCTATGCCACAGCACCAGCTGGGATTAGATATTCAAATATTAACTTTCAGTTTTATATTGATACATAAATATAACAAGTCACTGTGAAGGGACAATGGGTTAACAAGGCTGCAGCCATTTCTCCCTTGATTCTGCCCCCCTACACCATTTTACAGCCTAGATTGTTACTGACTGTGAACAATCAAGATAACTCATTACTTTCCTAGATTGCTAGCCTGCGAACTTCCTTGTCAGTCATTGGTCAGATTGTTATTAGACCTCAAACTTCCACTACTTAAGAATAGCTCCCCCGCCACTCTCTCTCTTTTTCTCGCCTTTGAGGGCAGGCACTGCTTGTCTGCTTAATAAAATCTCATGTGTGTCTTCCCACATCCGGAGTAGTTTTCCTGGTGCTTTCACACTGTAAAGTAACTTCTGAATACATTGCCAGTAAATTTCTCTCATGGGTCAGATGTTGGAGTACTTGCATAGGTAGTTTCTGACAAATACAAGGACTCCGATGGCACTAAACATCTTTTTTTGATGCCTAAAGTGGTTGACTGTCACTCATATTCTGAATGAAGTGGTATGTTCCTTGTTTACTCATACAATCATAGAGTAATAGTTACACAGAATTCCTTCTTCGATGTAAATCCTTCAAATTGCTGTTGAAAAAATGGATTCCCAAAGAAGTTAAAATTATTAGATCAATGAATGTTACACAGCTAATTAGCTACAGAGCAGGAACTTTAAGTACAGTTGACCTCCATATCCTCAGAGTCAACCAACTGTGAATACCAAAAAAAAAAAAAAAAAAAAAAATGTTTTTAAATTGTGCCTGTGCTGAACATGTATGGACTTTTTCTTGTCATTTTCCCCAAAACCATACAGTATACTATTTACTTAGCATTTGCAGTGTACTGGGAATTGCAAGTAACCTAGAGATGATTTAAAGTTTATGGAAGGATGTACATAGGTTATATGCAAATATATACCATTCGTATAAGAGACTTAGCACCTGCACATTTTAGTATCTGAGAGTGGTTCTGTAATCAGTCCCCTGCAGATACTGAGGGGCAACTGGATACTTACTTTAAGCTGGAGTAAATGATTTCCTGTAAGTCTCATCAGGCTATGGTGATGTTATTGAAACTCATTTTTGTTTGTTTGGTGTGTGTGTGTGTGTGTGTGTTTTCCCTTTTCCTTTCTGTTTCTTAGAGTTGGAAAGGCTCCTGAGTAAATTTGGACAGAATGCACAAAGAATAGAAGATTCGGTGCTGATTGGATGCTCTGAACAGCATGAAGCATGGTTTGCTCTGGATCTAGGTCTGAATAGCTCCTCTTCCACACATGGTACATAACACCTTCTAGTGGGTACTTCTTAGCAGTTCTCAGGCTTTGAGATTTCACAAAATATCATTTCAAAAAAGTTTTAGGAATATAAAAGATGATCAACTTTCAACTTTTTTCGAGTTAAGGACATAAAATTTCTATCATTTAAGAAAAAATAAAGGACATTTTTAATCTTTGTTTTCTAAGCTAAGTGATGGGTACACAGATGTTTATTGTATTTTTCTTCATACCTTTATACATTTTTATAAGTCTTCAATCTTTTATAAGAGATGTTTTGAAATTCAAAACATCATACTTATTGCTCTTACCAATGCAGGGAAATAAAAATGTTACCATGAAATAGATCTGGGTCTCCAGTGGTCATGTGGGAACAATTCTGGTCTTGTCCTGTCAGACTTTCTTTTCTCTTTCAGGGTCTGGGTGTAAATGTAATGATGCTGGAATGAGGTTCAGATAGGAGTTTAGAGGTCCATTTCATCTCTTTTCCAGGGATAGTGTGTGACTTATTGCCCTGAAGAGAATCTTGAGAAATACTATGTTCTAATGTTTCCCAAACTGGCCTGATGGTAAGAATCATCTGGTGCTTGTTAAAAAGAAAGAAAGAAAGAATTCTGGGCCTCACTCCACACCTGCTGCTTCAAAATCTCCAGGTAGGAGCTTGAGAACCTGTATATTTTTTCTACTTTTCCCAGATGAGTCTTATTAGGCAAGTTTGGAAAACACTGCTCTATCAAGATAGCCTGCGTAGGGACCCAGAGGCAAAGTTTGACATTTGTTTAATTTCCTTCTCTCTTCTGATTTAATAGCCTCCTTACCAAAATCTGAAATGGAGACAGAACTCAAGGGGTCTTTCATTGAGCTGAGGAAGGCTCTCTTTCAACTGAATCCAGTGGATTCCTCCTTGCTATTCACAGTAGGTTGATTTATCAGTTCAGTAGGAAATTTAATAAAGTTGTGTATATGGTTAAATGCATGTGTGCATACACAAGGCTAGAGTGACATTTGATTTCTTCTTCTGCAGATCATAGTCCTGCCTACAAACCTTGGCAGGACAATGTGTTTTAAGAAGTTTGCTTCTTCTTCCTTGTTTAAACCTGTTTTTGGCAGACTTGCTGTCAAGGCTCTTTTCTCCTAAGGACTTGCAGTTCTGTATGGCAAGAGAGTCTGTCAGCCTCATAAACATTATTAATGGCCCACAGAAGGACATATATCATGTCTTTAGCATGAGAAATAATTTCACATTGCCTTAATGACTTGTCCTTTCTGCTTTAGATTCCACTTGCTTTGGCATTTCCATTGTCTATTTGATTTAAAAAGAAAACTCTGGGTCTGGGGAGATAGCTCAGTCGGTAGAGTGCTTGCCTTGCAAGCACAAGGCCCTGGGTTTGATCCCCAGCACTGCAAAAGAAAAAAAAAGAAAACTCTGAATACTAATAGTTAAAAAAAAAACTCAAACTTATTGAGATATACATGGGGGTGTTCAACTATACTGAAAATATTTTCTTTTTAAGCTAGGTCATGAATATGTGGGTGTTTGTTATCTTACTTAATAAATTTTATTTAATAATTCATAATATACTTTATGCTTCCTTTTATTCATATTTCTGATATTAGGGGAATATATTCAGATAGTTTCCTTATCTTAAACAGTTTGTAACCACTTACAGGTAGTAGGTGGAAAGGGATTAGCATTTCCCTCTACATTGCTCTAGGTACTAGGACCAGTGCTATTGTGGATGAATCTCACATTTTCTCCAATTGAAACCAGGCCCCTCTGTGTGTTCCTAGGCTCAGTCTCTTCTCCATTGGCATGATGGCCATCAGTTCTGCAGCAGAAGTGGGCAGCCCACCAAGAAGAACATGGCTGGCAGCAAGCGTGTGTGTCCTTCCAATAAAATAATCTATTATCCACAGGTAAGGATTGGTTTAAGGGGACAATAATCCAAGAAGACTGTGAGTTACTCTGTCCTGGGGAAGGAAGCCTGTGCAGTCGAAACACTTCCTTAGCTGGGCACAGTGGCACATGCCTGTAATCCCAGCAGCTAGGGAGGCTGAGGCAGGAATTGAGAGTTCACAGCCAGCCTCAGCAACTTAGCAAGGCCCTAAGCAACTCAGTGAGACCCTGCCTGTACATAAAATATAAAAAGGGACTGGGGATGTGACTCAGTGGACAAGGCTTCCTTAATTATATATTCCTTCTGCCCAATTAGCAGGCCCCAAAATGCCAGTGTCTCATTTCTGTTCCCCATTCCTAGATGGCACCTGTTGTGATCACTCTGGTGTCTGATGGGACCCGATGTCTGCTTGCCCGCCAGAGCTCCTTTCCCAAGGGACTATATTCTGCTTTGGCAGGTTTTTGTGATATGGGTAAGAAGTGTGGGGAATGTACAGGTGATAGTGGGGGACAGAAAACCTTATTAAAAGTAGGCATTTTGTTACCATAGTGCTTGGAATCCCAAACACCCTCTTTCCTCATGTCAAGAAAACTGCCTTTTGGCACTATGAATTTCCAGTATTGTTAGTTAAAAGAATTACATAGTGAACATCCTAGAGTGTACTACCTACTCTATTGTACTACGTAGAGTCAATACTTTTTGATGACACTAACTTATTGCATATCCATTCATCTATACGTCAATCCATTTTTTTTCTGATGTACAGATTACAGACCTAGTACACTTTTCTCTAAATACTTCAGCATGCATAATACTAACTAGGATTTCCATATTTATTTACAGGGTTGTTATTTGTTTTCTTTCTTAGGTTATTGGAATAAAGCTTAAAAATGGTGAAAAGTAAGATTTTATTAAAGCTGAAGTCAGTAGTAGCCTCTTTCATTGACACCCTCATATATAGTCATAATAAATAACTAAACTATCATGGGAGCTGGATGCAGTGGCACATGCCTGTAATCCCAGCAGCTCAGGAGGCTGAGGCAGGAGGATTGCAAGTTCAAAACCAGCCTCAGCAACTTAGCGAGGAGTTAAGCAACTCAGCAAGACCCTATCTCGAAATAAAACATTAAAAAAAGGGTCGGGGATATGTCTCAGTGGTTAAGCACCCCTGAGTTCAATCCCCAGTACCAAAAACAAAACAAAACAAACAGACAAAAAAAATACATAGTAGGCATAAGCACTTCAGTTCAACATCCAACTCCAGACCTGATTCCTGTCTGATTCCTGTTGTTGGAAAGACTCAGATTGAGGACAGACCCAAGAGTATTTTATTGGGACTTGGAGCCAGTTTTGCACTCTTTTCACAATGGGCTATCATGATACAGAAACATGATGCATCTTCCGGTTCCAGGACTATCCTGAATTAATCTGAGTGCTTGCAGGTGAAAGTGTGGAAGAGGCTGTCCGAAGGGAAGTTGCAGAGGAGGTGGGATTGGAGTTGGAAAGACTGCAGTACTCTGCATCCCAGCACTGGCCCTTTCCTAACAGCTCACTCATGATTGCTTGTCATGCAACCGTGAAACCAGGGCAGACAGAGGTAAATTCTTATGTTTCTTTTATTCTGGGCTGTTTCCTTTGCTTCATCCAATCTCCTGGTCCACAAATAGGACCTATCTTGTTCAGTGTGTGTAGACTGTATGTAAGATTTGATTGATACCCTCAAGGAATTTGCATTCTAGTAAAGGAAACCCATAATCACCATTCTGCCTTACCCATATATATCAATCATAAGACAATTTCTTTTTATTTTTAACTACTTTATATAATTAGCATACAAAAATCTACAGATTTTTAATGTATCCAACTTGATGGGTGTTTAGATAAATATACCCATGGAGTCATCAATCTTTATGAATGTCATCAACTTATCCATCATTTCCAAAAGTTTCCTCTTGTCCATTTATTTTTTTCTCTTTTGTGGCTAGAGCCATTTACTCTTTTCTTTTTCTTTTTTTTTTTTCCGGTGTTGGGGATTGAACCAAGGGCATTGTGCTCACAAAGCAAGCACTCTACCAACTAAGCTATATCCACAGCCCTATCAGAGCCATTTACAAAAGATCTATTCTTTTAGCAAATTTTAATGTATTCAACATAGTTCTGTTAATTATAGGCCCTATGTTATATAGGTCTCCAGAACTCATTTTGTGTATTATTTTATATTTTGTGTATTTTTTAATATTCTTTGACCAATGCCTCCCTATGTTCCCTTCCCTCCAGCCTCTTCACTTTTTGCTTCTATGTATTTGGTTCTTTTATATTCCACAAGTGAGGTCATGCAGAATTTGTCTTTCTGTATTTGGTTTATTTCACTTGGTATGCCCTGTAGCTCCATCACCTTGTGGCAAATGCAGGATTGCCTTCTTTTTTAAGACTCAATAATATTGCATCATCTGTATATGCCACATTTTCTTTATTCATTCCTTAATGGACATTTAGGTTGTTTCTATATCCTAGATATTGTGAATAATACCTCAGTGAACATAGGAATTCAGATATTCCTTCAAGAGACAGATTTCAGTTCATTTAGATATATATCCAGAAGTAGGATTCCTGGATCAAATGGTCATTTCATTTTTAATGTTTTCATGAATCTCCATATTGTTTTCTTCTCTCTCTCTCTCCTTTTTTTTTAGTTGTCTATGGACTTTTATTTTGTTTACATGCGGTGCTGAGAATCAAACCCAGTGCCTCACATGTACTAGACAAGCACTCTACCACTGAGCCACAACCCCAGCCCATTTTCTTTTCTTTTTAAAATTTTTTTTGTTGTAGGTAGACACAGTACCTTTATATTATTTATTTATTTTTTGTGTGGTGCTGCGATCAAACCCAAAGCCTTACACATGCTAGGCAAGCGCTCTACCTCTGAGCCACAATCCCAGCCCTCCATATTGTTTTCTATAGTGACTATACCAATTTACATTTCCCTTGTCTATGTACAGGATTCCCTTTTTCCCACATCTTTGCCAGTATTCACTGTCCTTTTTTTGTTGTTGTTTTGTTGTTTTTTTAATAATAGCCATCCTAGCTATTATCAGGTATGAGGTGATAACTCATCACGAATTTAATTTGCATTTCCCTGGTGATTAGTACTGTTGAACATTTTTCATATACCTTTTGGCCATTTGTATTTCTTCTTTGGAGAAATGCCTGTTTAGGCATTTTGCCCATTTTTAATTGGGTTATTTGCTATTGAATTATAAGAGTTTTTTACATATTTTGGATATTAACTTCTTATCAGATAAATAGTCTGCAAATATTTCCTCCCATTCTGTGGAGTGCCTTTTCATTTTATTGTTTCCTTTCCTGTGCAGAAGCTTTTTCACTTGATATAATCCTATTTTTGCTTTTGTTGCCTGGCTTTTGGTGTCTTATCTACAAACTCATTGCTCAGTCCAATGTGTAGAAGCTCATTCCCTATGTTTTCTTTTAAGTGCTTTATACTTTCAAGTTTTACAGTTAAGTCTTAAATCCATTTTGAGAGGTTTTTTTATTTTGTTTTTTGTTTTTGGTCTCTGGTATGTAAGGATCCAATTTCATTCTTTTGCAGTTGTTTCAAAACCATTTGTCTAATACAATTTTATCTTTCATCTTTAGATTATAATAGTACCTGCAATAACAGGCATAAAATATATATATCAAGTTTAATGACTAATTTTGGGATTCATCTCATTGTTCAGGTTAGTCAGGATGTTGGGGACTAATGATATAAAATTATAGGAACTTCTGGTTGAAAGGTGTTTGGAAGTTATGTTATCCAACCTCATCTTACTCATTTTCATCTGTGGCATCCCTGACAATAGCACTGTGGTCCTTGCTTGCCAAAGTCTGCCCATTATGTGTTTTGATTTTTATAGAATATTCTATTCTGTTTTGACTTCCTGTAGACAAAGTTTGTATTTGTTTGCCTCTTGCAAAGAAGATACTGTGCTTTTGATTAACATTAGCCCTTAATCTTTACAAAAATAGTAATATTTATAAGTTCTTTTTTAATTCACTCATACAATCAATGGAGGTACAAAGTAAAACAAGTATTATTCATAATTTACCATTCAGTGTTAACCACTACTCTTAATATTTTAGTATTTAAACTTCCAGAATTGTGGGGATAGGGCCTCATGCATGTGAAACACTGAGCTATATATACCCCTAGCCTTATATTTCCAGGGTTTTTTAAAAAAAGTATCTTTAAAAAAAAAAAAACTATTTTTTTCAAATGCATTTAAGGACTGGGGATATAGCTCAGTTGGTAGAGTACTTGCCTTGCATGTACAAGACCCTAGGTTCAATCCCCAGCACCAAAAAAATAAAAAAAGATCAAATGCATTTAAGTCTCATTTCTAGTTGTACTTCTCTTGTGTCTGGGCCATATCAACTATTGAGTTTCACTTAACCTGGAGATACTGTAGGGAATATTCCTCAAGCTTATCTGACAGAAGTTGCTGACACCATGGTCTAAGTAAGCCAAACAGTCTGGACAGAGAAACTGAGGTAATGGTAAAGACATGCCATGGAATGAAGGTCTTTGCAGTTGCTGAGGCTGAGCTACGAGCTGAGGGGAAGCCTTGTTCTTCAAGCATCCCAGCAAGCTGTATGTGAGCTTGCCCACACTGCCTTGCCTCATGCTGTGTGCTGGAGCTTGCCATCCCCCCAGTCCTTTGACTCAGACTTATTGCCGGGCAGAATTACTTAGGCATACTTGGCTTGTATATTTTGTTCAACATATAGCTTACCTATAGGCTGGTTCTGCTATGCTTTAACAATCATGTTAACCTGATTGGATAATGTGCCTATATATGTCTTGTACAATCCTAAGTTAAATTAGATCTGTGCCTTCAGAGCATGGTATCTGAACTGGGGTAGACATCATTCGTCTTCACTCTCAGCAGACCCCCCCGCCTCCAAACATCAACAAGATTCCAAGTGTTATCTTCCAAGGCAATCATTTTCTTACTTTTGATCATAGTATTTTTAAATTTTATAGTTCCTAACCTTACATTGTTTATTCCTTATGTTTTCCAGATCCAGGTGAACCTGAGAGAACTAGAGGCAGCTGCTTGGTTTAGTTATGCTGAGGTGGCTGCAGCCCTAAAGAGAAAGGGCACCTATATTCAGCAACAGAATCAGAGTTTTCCATTCTCCGTGCCCCCTAAGTTAGCCATTGCCCACCAACTGATTAAGGAGTGGGTGGAAAAACATGCCTGTTCTTCCCTGCCTGATTAACCCAGATCAAGCCATCAAGATCCCTCCTAGGTATTGTTGAAGGGCCTACCAGAGATCCATTGTAAAGGTGAGGTAACACAAGGCCAAGGACAACCTCAGGTAAACCCACAATAAGACAGCTCTATCAGCAATGTTAATCTAAAAAGTTTCTACTAACTGGTAGTCAAGAATGTCAGTGTAAGCTGGGTACAGTGGTGCAGGCCTGCAGTCCCAGCTACTTGGGAAGCTGAGGCAGGAGGATCACTTGAGCCCAGGAGTTTGGGGCTCACCTGGGCAACATAGTGAGACCCCATCTCTCAAAATAAAATGCCAGTGTGATAAGAAAAATGAATGAGATGTCAACTCTCAAAATCAGAGGGAAGCATAAAGATTAGTGTGGATATAGACCTCTGATCACTCATTTTCTCTCAGGCATTAGGAGCAAACATCTGGTTTGCTTGTTAATGCTATGTTTACAATAACTGCCAAAATGTGCCTGGGGTAATTTTGGTGAAAACCTTTATTTTAGTACTGAAAATATGTAGCAAGTTTTAAATCACTATTGAGTTACTTTTCCCCAAGAATTTTGAAAAATTGTGCAATGTAACATTTGTGAATTTATGTACAGGTACATTCTTGTGTATGGTACTCAAATAAAACTTGTATTTCCTTAAGTCACCTGAAGGGCTGAGGAAAGAGGGATCGCAGGTCTTCCTTGGAGTACTCTGCAATAAATCAGAGGTAGTGAGGTTCCATTAGAATATTAGTGGGGCTCAAGACGATTGAAGACTCTTTTGTGTTCTCAGCTCTGTAACTTGCTCAATTTGAGTCATTGAAAGGACTATCACTTTGCTATGCTTGTTTTCTTAAGTGTAAAAGAGTCATTGGCATTTACACACCCAGAAGGTGCTGATTAATTTCAATTCAAGGATTAGCAAGGATAAAGAAAGGTCAAATCTGAACCATTCTTGAGCTTTACGGGATAAACCAAATTTAGGATAACTCATCATTCATATAGGTTGATCTATAGCTTGTCATAAGTGAGGGGTGAATTTGGAGAAAATAAAATACATTTCCACACCTTTACTCAGATGTATTTTTTTCTTGTCCTATGAATTAAAGAAATTTTGAAACATGAGAATGGGATTGGGCAGGAAAGGTCCCTTTTTTGGTGTGACAATAAAATATTTTAAGTGTACTTTCCAAGTCTGCAGCACAGCTGAAACCGTGTGTAGAAGAACAGCTATTAGAGGTCCAGCTGAACAGAATAACTGCAGGAAGAACCATTTCTTCAGATGATTCTAGGCTCTGATTTGTGACTAAAAGGCACAAGCCCCAGAGATCCTTATGATTATTCACACATTAAAGTTCCCCAGGACTAAGCAAAAGAGATTCTAGGATTAGAAAAGTTGGAGCATTGAACTTCCTTTTGACCTCAAAGGGTCATTGCTATCTTCCCTGACAGCAAACCATCAAATGCTGTGGGGAAATCAAAGTGCCTTCATCCGCAGTTGTTGAGGGATAAAATGTGATGGGACTTGATTGGCCTGTTAGATTGGCATCTTGCCTTTCCCTGGGATGAACCCAGCATGTAGAAAGGAATGCACTTAGGAAAGAGAGGACCTGAGATTTCTTCATATTTTGTAGTCAGAAGAAAACAGTTCAGGGTCCATGTGTATTACTGTCTGCCAATCATTTCCATCTCTGTGGGTGTGTTTGTGAGCACATGTGCACACATCCCCAATCTGAAATACTGTTAAAAAGGGTAGTGTGCAGGATTCTGGTTATGAGTTTCTCAAACTTACCATGGAGTAATTGTTTGCTTTTTGATTAATGTGTTTTTTTGGAAAAGAAGAGACTGACTAACAGAAGTCACAACATTGAACTTTGCTTTCCCAGCACAAGTAGGAAAAGGCCTTTGCTATAGAAAATAATATCTGAAAACTGAGGTGGAATGCAAGGTTAGGGTACTGAAAAAGGCAGATAAATAGAAGAAACTGATACAAGGTTTGGGGACTAGAGAGTGAATGTATGTGGCAATGAGTTATGGAGCTGCTAAAAATAAATAGAATTCAGCTGAATCCATGATGCAGCATAGCAAAAACAGGCAAAATCTTAAAACAAATATATTTGTTACCAGCATGAGCTTGGCTTAAGGTCAGGTAACCATGGTAACAGAAATAAAAAAGCAACAAATTCATTCCGTATTTTTGCCTGTTTCCCTTTCTCTTCTCAACATTTAATCTTCAATGAAGATAAACTTCATGTACCACGAATACATTGTGGGAAAACCTATTTCTCATAATCAATCTGGAATAGCATTCTTAACCAGTGGAATGTAACTTGGAAGCAAATTGTAAGAATGTATTTACTTAAACCATTTTAAACTGTTAACATTATTTAAAATATTGCCTTATGTAATAAAAAGGAACATTTTTCTCTGATGCTCTTAAGTCCTAGTGCAGTGCTTTCCCTGTTCCTCAATTCATTTTTGTCAACGTTGCTATGAAAACAAGAGGGAGGACAGGGGGAGAGGATGATATAGTTGGTGACATTAAGTTCACAAACTATACAAGTTTCTCCTAATTCCTCCCTTCCTCACTAAAGAGGAACTGTATGGAAAAGAATAGGCACCCTGTATTCATGGGTTCTGTATCCTTGGATTCAACAATTGTGGGTTAAAATTTTTTGGAAAAAAGTTTCGTCAGTAAACATCAACTGTACCTGGTTTTTTTTTTTTTTTTTTTTTTTCTTGTCATTATTTTCTAAGAATACACTGCAACAACTATTTACACAGCACATACATTGTATTAGGTAGTATAAGCAACCTGGAGACATTTTAAAGTATAGAGGAGGATGTGCACAGATTGTATGCAAGCACTGTGCCATTTAATATACGTGACACAAGAACTCATGGGGTTTGACCTGGGGTGGGGGTCCTGGAACCAATCCCCCATGGATACTAAGGGACAATTGTACTTTCACCATTACTTTCACACGGCAAGATATCCTAAGAGCATATTTTTTCTGCATATAATAATAGTGAGGAACCCAATGTGATGGTGCAGGCCTATAATCCCAGTGGCTGGGGAGGCTGAGGCAGGAGGATCACGAGTCAAAGCCAGCCTCAGCAATAGTGAGGTGCTAAGCAACTCAGTGAAACCCTGTCTCTCAATAAAATACAAAATAGGGCTGGGGATATGGTTGAGTGCCCCTGAGTTTAATCTCTGATATAAGTAAATAAGCAAAAAAATAAAATAATAATAGTAAGAGAAAAACCAGAGGTCCAAATTATAAAAACATGATCAGTTTATGGAGCTATTTGTACTGACTTAATTCACTTTTTGAAGAATATAAGGATCATCTTAAGAGATAAATACATTTCATCTTGGTAATAGATACATTAGTTACACTATCAGCTTAAGAAATAAACATTTCTTCTTAGTTAATAGATGTGAATTATATTAATATCAAACAGATCTCAGTTAATTCAAACTAGTATCAATGTGTGAAACCTCCCAAATAGGCAAATCCATAGAGACAGAAAGTACATCAACAATTCTAGGGGCTGGGAACAAGGAGGGAGTAGGGAGTGACCATTAATGGGTATAGGGTTTCTTGGTAGGTTGGTGAAAGCATTCTGGAATTAAATAGTGGAAATGGCTGCACAATTTTGTAAATATACTAAAAACTACTAAATGATACACTTTAAAGAAGTGGATTTTTGGTATGTGATTATGTCTTGATAAAACTTGTTTTAAAACGTAAACAAGTGTTTATCCTGGGTTAGGAGCATTCATGCAAAAATTCACCTACTGTAAACTCAAAAAACTAGAATGAAAAGCGAATGAGTTGAAATACTCATTTCAATCTAATTTCAGAATATTCTTGTTCCCCAAAAAAGAAATCCCACATGCATGGCAGTCACCTCTCACTCCCATTCTCCCAAACCTCTGGCAATCACTAATTTGTCTGTGGATTGCTTATTTAAATATCTTATGTAACTGGAATCCTACAATGTGATCTTTTGTAATGGGCTTCCTCTCTTGGCATAATGTTGTAGCAGTAATAATACCTCACAAAAATTTTCTTTCAATGCTTATTTAATGTTTCTGGGAAGTTTGTGATTTCTGTAAAGATTTCGCCTTCATTAAACTTAAAAACTATTAGAACCAGTGTACTGTTTACTTTATTTTTGTTGGTATTGTTTTTTTCGGTGCTAGGGATTGAACCCAGGGCCTTGGGAATGCCATGAAGTGCCCTACCACTGAGCTATACCTTCAGCTTACTTTTATTTATTTATTTATTTATTTATTTATTTATTTATTTATTTATTTTGGTGCAGGGATTGAACCCAGGGGTGCTAAAACACTGAGCCACATCCCCCATCTTTTTAAATATTTTTTTTTATTTAGAGACAGGGTCTAACTGGGTTCCTTGCAGCTTCACTAAATTGCTGAGGCTGTCTTTGAACTCATGATCCTCCTTCCTCAGATTCCCAAGCCAGTGGGATTACAGGCATTTGCCATCATGCCTGGTTTACTTTACTTTTTAAAATAGACTACTAAGCTCACACTGATTCATTGTTCTCTTAAATACAATGCAATAAATGAAAAAATAGATATAAATTTTAAAAGAGGAGATGATATATCAAAGACCCAATTAGTAATGGAAACAATAAGATAGAGAAAAACTTGTTTTGACTTCGCATAAGGGACTACTCTGACTTATACACGAAACATTTTTCATACTTGTAAAATGTTACTGTGTGCTTTATGGGAACAATTTGCATAAGAGCCAAGTCTACATATATCAAATGCTTAAAGGTATATATTATTCTAAACTATTTTAGAATTTTAAAATAGGATGAATCCTAATTTTAAAAACATATCACTGTACTACATAGAAAGGAAGACTCAATATTCCCATCCATTTCAGCAAGAAGTTAAATTATATCCTGCCTTGAATAGGGATGTGTTCAATTCTCTTCCAACCAACAGCATCTAATTCATCAATACACATAACACAGGGAGTATTTGCTTTGGCTTCCCCTTAGAGAATTGGAAAGATTCAAATAAGTTGAAAAAAATCAACTTTTTTTTTAACAGAACCATATATATCTGTAAAACTGTTTTAAAAACTCAGAAGGAGAAAATACACAAAAGAAGAGCCTGTTTTCTGTTTGTTTGTTTGTTTAAACTAGGAATAGGAGCCCTGTGGGTGTAGGTTTTGGGGGTATTATGTTAAAGAGAATGATGGGAACAAAGACCTCACTTCTTTATCCTCTAGTATTTGGGATAAGAGTGAATAATACTTGGAAGGGCTTAGGGGAAGCAGTCTCCACAGGAGAGAAACAGGTTTCCACTAACTTAAGATAGAACTAATACTTGAGGGTATAGCCAAGAGAATGAACATTCTGGAAAGGCAGAAACGCTTCTGAAACACTTTCTAACACTTTGTTATACAGACTATAAGGTCACCGCTCTTACCTTTCCCAACATGGCACTGGTCAGCCTTCTCTTCCAGATTCTACCTCCCATCGCTGCCCCGCCCCCCACACCCAATCAGCACTCAACACCTCCACCTGAGACTTGGCAATAGAACTCACCCTATCAGCTCTCACCCTGTATCATGCCCCAACCAATCAGCCCACACCCAGCTCTATATAAACACACTCCTTTCTGAATAAAGCGGAACTACTCCAGCGCTTAGCTTTGACCTGTGTCTCTGTGTGAAATTCTTTCACAGACTTTCCATATACTATTTATGTTCTTATGCACAAATTACCTATAGAACCAAATTTTTAAATGCTTTATTTTAAAACAATTTTAATATTTGATTTTTGAACCCAGCTCTACTACTGTAGAGCTATGTAAGTGCAAAAGGATGAGAAACAGACCTCAACAGATTCAGAGAAGCCTTTATTCCTTTATGGACTCTGACACCATGGGGGCCCATTTTCCAGGTGGGGAAAATGCCCCCAGTTACAGAGGGGATTTTGGTTTTATAGGATACAATGATGTAATCATTGGGAGCTGTATACGTGCAGTTTTGACAGGGGCTAGTTGAACAACTTAAAACTTTAAGTTAGGAAAGTAGTTGTAAAAAGGTTGAAACTCAGTGTTGTCTGGGGAGATAAGAGTCCCGATCCCAGTGATGACTACTCAATCTTGCCCATTGGTATTTGCTGTGCTTCCGTTTAGGACTAATTAGCCATGGGAGAAGGTCAAGGTTTAGGGCCCAGCTTTCAGTATCCACCCCTTTCCCCCAGGGCCCATTGTTCCTTGGCTAGTTTCCCCTCCCTCCTCTGGAACTGTACCTCTCTCCATCTTTCTTTGGAGAGCTGCCTTTTAGGAATATTATTTTCCATAACCCTTCATTCCAGACTCTGAAAGGGGAGAGAGAATCAGGGCACCAAGTCTGATCTGGCTGTTTCAGCTGATAAGGGGCGAAGTGGGGGACCCCTTCTTTCAGAGTTCTGGAACCAAGCATGGACACTCTGGTGGGGAGAGATGTGGGGGAGGGGACCTTGAGGTCATTGTAGGTGAAGTCCCAGTGAGTCGGGAGGTGGGCAGGAGAATGGCGTCCATGTGTTCCGGGTCATGCAGGTAAGTTTATTAAGAAATTATTCCTATACTGAATTAAGAATAGGCAGGGGAAAGGTTATTACAAGTACAGTGAAATCAGGCGCTTATAATGAAGCCAGAATCAAGGACAGGTAGTTAGTGTAGAAATAGGGGATCGGGTTAAATCGAAGAAATGAAGCCATGAAGCCATCTGTCTCTGGAAGTTGGAAACTGCCCCTGAAAGAATGAAATGTCTAGGATCTCCAGAGCCCATTGATTACCAAATTTACCTGCCTTTATCAAGGACAGCAAGCAAGGAGATGCTAATTAATGCCCCCTGGGCCCTTGCCTGGCTGAATCACCTTGGCCCTCCCCCTGTCCATTGCTTCTCACTTTATGCAAAACCGGGCCTAGTCACTGTAGGCAGGAAGGAGAGATAAGGGGGAGATAACTGGAGAACAAAAGAGACTAACCTATAAAAGATGTAGGGTGCGCTCACTTCTTGGGACTTTAGAACATAAGCCATGGCCCCCTTCTTCCTCCTGGGAGAAGTCTGTATTATTACCTTTAAATAAAACCTGCTTAATATGCTTGCCTTGGCGTGCTTCTCTAGTGTTCAAACTTCAACATTAGAGGGAGCAGAACTCGTCACCGTTAAACCCGTTAAACGGCGGTATCAATAAGAAAGGTGATGATTAATTGATTTGCTAACACTAAGAGAATAATTTCAGCAGGTAATGCAATTGGGACCCTGTTGTCCTTAGTCAGGACCATGGGCCCTACTCAGATTTAGGGAGTACTTTCCATGATTCCAGGAGTGTGGGTCCTTCGGAGCATAGCAAGCATGATTAGCCTCGGAATCATAAGTTTCCTGGTGCTTTAATCATTTCCATCCTGCTTGACAAATTATGCAAAATAAGAACAGAAATAAAGTTAGCAGTACAGTTATAACTAGTAACCCAGCTATATGTGCAGAAAAGCATTTAAAAGGCTTCAGAGAAGAAATTCCTTCAGCTAAATGCCCTTCTCTTCATTATTAAGAGTAGGTGCTCTTGCATGGGCCATGACCAGAACCTGAGATTGTAATTTTAACACACCTAAAGAGGCACTATGAAAAGGATCAAGTCCCTGATCAATATGTACCTGAGTTTGCCAGGTCTCAGTAAAATTTTTGAAATTGTTGAAGTAAATGAGTTGTGGTGCTGTTGGCGCATTGCCACCACTGCAGTAGATGCAGATGCGATTATCCCAGCAAAGATAGCAATGTCAGCTGTTAGCCCTCAGATAAAACATTTAGCACTTTTACAGGGAGCCAGGTGGCTACTGGCCTTTTGGAATCAACGATTTGTCCTGAACTTTATCATATACTCTGATTGACACATTGTAACATACAGTTTTCACATTTAACATGTTTTGTGAGGCATCATATTGTACTTGAATAAGTCCAGACAATAGCACGTAGGTATTTAATATACCTGCTGTGAGATAGGACTCCTTAAGAAAGGAAATACTAAGGTGGGTAACATTTTAAACTTATCATATTGAAAATCACTGTTTGAGATTTGAAAAGTCTCCTGAGTCAGACTTATTTTCCATATTCCAGGTGGTCCTAGAGCTGTTTAATCTTGTCTTTCATCACTCCTGATTGGTTTACCTAGAAATAGCAGTCTTCCCTGATTGTAGATGTCAGGGAATTCAATTGAGTTTTTATAGTCAGTACCACAATCAGTGACCCATTAGATATCTGCAATAACCTGTGCTATTTTTATAATGAATAGAGGTTCCTAACCCTGCTGCTCCTGTGTCAATCCTGGTGGGTGTTTTTAGCCCTATGAGTAAGGAAATAATTTGGTGGGGGTGGTTCCTACACCTTGTATGTGCTGTTCTTGGAATGGGTAGGCTTTGGTTGTGGGGTAAAGTGTCAGCATGAGGAGTAATTTTGGTAGACAGGAATAAATATGAATCTCCCAAAGGAAAAAACCCTCAGAATTTAGGTGGCATCAGAGCTATGGGTCTGACACAAGTGTAGGTCTTAAGTTCCATTAAAGGAACTATTGTCTTTCTTTTAAATGCTCAGGTATGGCTGTTTTTGCTAGGTGTTCAAGACCAAGCTGGTCAAATTGACCTTATTCCTGTCTGCTGTTAAGAGCCAACTGAGTTCCCACAGGGGTCACTCTTGGGGAACTTGAGAGCAGCTTCTTAGCTCTTTTAGTGCTGTCTGCTAGATAGGGTCTCCTTGATGAGGTGTCTTCCCTTGGAAGCCTTAGGGATGTCTCCCTTTTCCAGTGACCCTCCTCTTTGCAGCAGGTGCACTGATTGGCTTTCTTTTCTCCAGGGTTCTCATAATCTCCCTGGGTCATGTGACCCAGAGTTGCAAAGCTCCTTAAAGAAGTTCTCCCATTCCCTGGGTTCAGGCTGACTCAGAGGGCAAGAGCCAAATACTGATTTTCTTTTGTGTTAATCTTGATCTTAAACTTGATCTTAAACATCCAGCAAGGCAGTCTCACCAGTCTTAAAGTAAGAGTACTATTGGACTTTAACTTTAATGTCTATAACATTACAGTCATTTACCCTTTTATTTAACTGGAGTCAGTATTAGTACTGGAAGTTATTATTATATACTATCTGAACTATAGGTGATGGCTTATTATTTCAAGTTAACCTAGGTTGTGTGTTCTTGAAGCAGTACCTCTGCAAAACATTGATAGGTAACAGTTTTACAAAATAAAGTTATCAAGAGTAAAAATATTCAGCTTGCATGATAGCTATCTTGAATCTTGACTGAGTTATACATTATATTGCCTATTTGAGATCACAACAAAAATAAATCTTTGGAATACAACTTTAAAAGAGCTGGAGTCTGGCCTACTTTGGAGTCATTCTAACATACAGTGAGGTGGGAGGCAGAGCCTTATCTCAGGCAAGGCAGGGCTCTTCACAAATCTCAGGTAAAGTGTTCTAATTCTGAAGCTGATCTTTGCCTGTTTCTTAAATGTCATTTTAAAAAGTTTACATATATTGTTTCCTGAGTCTACATGAACATTATTTAACCAATATAACATTATATCTAAAATATGAATCAAAGAAAGGCTGAGAGAACGTTTAACTTTCCTTTTGTGTAGCAAAATGGCAAAATACTTTCCTGTTTCATGATATTAACCTTTAAAAAGATCAGGCTCTCATTATCTTTTAGAAATACATTTACATTTTTACCCAAGTGTAGAAGATAATATAAGGTTCACATCCAGTTCAAAACATTAAATGATATAAATAAATCCCCAATAATTCACTATTCTTATAAGTTTAAAATTATCATTACAGAAAAGTTTAGTTTGGAGAACAGCAGCTTGATAAAAATATTCTTTTACATTTTCTGCTTTACAGACTTGTATACCTGGAAGATGTGAACACATTTAGTATGCCATGCTAATTTTTTTATATTAACCAACTTTAGCTTTTAAAGGGAAATTTAGACTCTGTAATGTAGCATAATACTCTAATAGTTGTTGTTTAACCATAATTGTACAAATCCCAATTTCCTTAAGACCAATTGTTTTAAAGAATAAAACTTCACAGACACAGTGTTAAGAGTAAATTAGTGTTTTTAAGAAATACTTGTCAGTTCAACATATGGATTAAACTTTGGTTTATATCAGTACATTAGTATTTGACCTTAGGAAAAACCTTAAATAGCTTTCACTGATTGTCTCACTTACATATAACCAACTTAGTTACACACAAACTTGTTGAAATTTGCTCTTTACTACTATACAGACTTTCTTAGCATTTACTTAGACCCTCATGTATTTCATCACAAAGACTTTCTTACCCAAAAACATTTTTTTCCTCCTACTGAATATATTTCCATACCTAGAACCTTTTATTTTCTAATTCCTTTCTGACCCCTTTTTGTTCACATTTTGAAACAATCCTCATGAAATTACTGAATCTAGATAAATTATTCCATTTTAATAAGATGAAATACTTTATGTTGTTTACAGTACTCTAATTGAAACACAGTTGAAACTCTTGGATCCCATTGTATATAGATTTGTACCTGTCAAAGCTTAACTCTTAGTAACCTTGTTTTTAGTGATGACACAAAGCAATTTTAAACCCTTTTCATTTGCCAATATATGAAAACACCAATAATGTTTAAGTCTGTTACCCCACAGAATTTAAGGAGTTAAGAGTACTTGATGTTATATTTAACAGTTAGCATTAACTTTGTAAATTAATCAGATGTTTCTAACAAACACATTTATGAAGATTAATCCCATATATGTCAAATTTAATTTGCTTAAAAACTATAAGAATCAAGGTATCAGACAAGTGTATTAGACAGCATTCATCTTTTCTTTGTTGAAAAAAAAATCCTAGAAATAATGGATTTATACCTTTACACTGTCATCTGTGTACCCAATGTAAACTGAACCTTTTAAACCACGTGAATTAAAGGTACTTTGATCCATTTTTAAAATTTTAATTCATGAGTACTCCTTATAGGCCAACTTTGGTATCATGTACATGATATATGGACACATGTACATATACAGACAAGACGAAATACTCAATACAAAAGCAAAGGCTTTGTAGCGTTTTGCAGGTGAATCTCCATTGCAATATTATAGATGTTAAAAGGAAAATAAAACAAACTCTAGAGTTGAATAAAAATAGAACTGATCAGAAAAAAACATTAACGTAGGTATGTAGGATCAAAATTGTGAGCTCCAAAAATATAGCATTTAAGAAAAACAAGAGTCCTAGAAGAAAAAATGATAATAACCATTAATTATTTTAGTAAAGAAGCATGAGAGAGTGAGAAAGATAAAGACAGAGAGAGGGAGGGGAGGGGGGAGAGAGAGAGAGAGAGAGAGAGAGAGAGAGAGAGACTTAAAAACATTTTTCTGTGATGCCGCCCAGTCGAAATTTAAAATGGACACTTTTTTTTCCTTCAGTCTAGGTTGGCCCCTTGCTGAGCTTGCTGGCTTACTTTCCAATGTAGGCTTCAGCAAGGCTAGGTGAGAGAAATTGCTGCCTAGGGCTTTTTAACCCTTTTCCCCCTGGTTGGTAATCAGGTCAGGTTTGGATGCGGAAAATTATGAAACGTTATCTCCCACTACTTTTGAGGAATGGGGCTGCTATATCACACTCCTTACTGAGACATACCACTGGCTGTTGGACTTGTTAGGGTTATTTTTCTCTCTCTCAGTGACAAGCAGGTTAAAGTTTTGCTCCATAGGTAAGTTGAGGGTAGGGACTGGAAATAAGGCTTTTTATGGAATTTTGGGCTGGGACCTCACTTCATTTGCCATTTTGCAATAAATGATTTTATAATTTTTGGAGAATGTATGGATCAAATGTTACATATTTGGGCCATTGGTGCAGATTATCTAATTTGTAGTATGGCCAAATTTGAGTGCTGAGCTTAATGAGGTTTTTGATTTTGAGGTAATTGACTGATTCCCATGTTGTCGTGGGGCGGGTGAATGGGGTGTCAGATTGAAACCAAAGTGTCTCCTGGATTCTTTCTGACACTAAGCTAGACAATGCCACCAGAAATGGGGGAAAGTCTTTACCCCAATTTCAATGGTAGAGGGACCCCCGGGATCCCGTGAACCAAAAGGTGGTGTCTCAGGGCAGGGTACCTATCTGCTAGAGACCAGAGGGACAGAAGTTTTACCTCAATTGCAATGGTAGAGGGACCCCTGGGTCCCATGGGCCAAAACATGTGGGTCTCAGGACAGGGTGCCAATCTACTAAAGACTGGATGTGGACAAATGGACAGATGGACGCAGACAAATGGATGGGATTTTACCTCTCTGGAGAATTTAAAGGTCATATTGGATGCAGGAGCAAAATGGCAAAAACAAGGAGGTCTCTGATCTGGAGGTCTGCAGGGTATCGGGAAGGAGGGATCAGGGAGAGGATGGCAAGGGTGTGGGAAGGGGGTCAGAAATAGGATGCCTCCAGCACTAGTAAAGGACTTTATACAAGTCCTTGCAACATCCACGGCAGCATAGGCTGAGAAAACCTAGCCCAGGTTTGGGTTCGGTCACGGGTCACCAACTGGCAGCCCTTAAGCCAAAGTAGACTCGGAGGTGTGGAGGGTTTCTTTCTGCAGGTTGGGGTGTGCACAGTCAGTATGGGAATTCAGTCATAGTGTAAGTGGTGGCTGGGGGAGCCCCAACTTCAGAAAACCATAGGGGTGCCCAACTCTCAACAGTCATCACCCAGGACGCATCAGCCATTTAACTTAACTGCAGGGGAAGGGAGATGGGTAAGGGGGAAGGGTCAAATTTACCTTACACTAGTTTCCGGTCAGAGAACCAAAATGTAAGCACAAAGGAACAGGAAGCAGACCTCCACGGATTCAGAGAAGCCTTTATTCCTTTGTGGACTCAGACACCATGGGGGCCTATTTTCCAGATGGAAAAATGCCCTCAGTTACAGAGGGAATTTTGGTTTTATAGGGTACAATGATGTAATCATTGGGAGCTTGTACATGCAGTTTTGACAGTCAGGGGCTAGTTGAACAAGTTAAAACTAATTTAGGAAAGTAGTTGTAAAAAGGTTGAAACTCAGTGTTGTCTGGGGAGATAAGAGTCCAGATCCCAGGGATGAATACTCAGTCTTGCCCATTGGTATTTGCTGTGCTTCCGTTTAGGACTAATTAGCCATGGGGGAAGGTCATGGTTTAGGGCCCAGCATTCAGAACAATGGCCCCCAGGGCCCATTGTTCCTTGGCTAGTTTCCCCTCCCTCCTCCTAGCTGTACCTCTGTCCATTTTTCTTTGGAGGCTGTGTTGCAGGAATATTATTTTCTATAACCCTTCACTAAGTACATCAGTGAAACATCATTAAGACGTACCTATTATACTCCATATGGAGTATAAAATAGTTTTCTAAAAAAAAATCTAAGAGTAGAGAATTGTAAACATAAAGGTACAGTTTGAATTCAAATGATTATAACTTTTTTGAAAGGCAGCATGCACTTTCATCTTTACTAGACAAATGAAATTTAATTTAGAACAACAGTATTTTGTTAAACAAGTAACAAGCTTCATTCTGCATGGCTATATAATTACACTAACTTTCAAAAACAAAAAACAAACAAGCAAACAAAAATACCCTTAGTCCCTTTCAAAGTGAGCCATTGAATGACCCTGGATAAAAACAGAGTTTAGCTTTCAACAATATGAACATGTTGTTATAGGATTTACAGATGATTTTTTATTTAACTCAATAGAAGACATTTTAGAGTAACTCATATTGGTTTTACAGCCAAATTATATTCTAAAACTGATTTTATTTAAATTACTAGCTATTGTCCTTAGAGCCTGTGCTCTTGAGGTGCCTGCAGTGAGAGTTCTGGATTCCAGACCACGCTGATGGTTAAAATGAATCTTCAGGAGCAAATCTCTGTGTTGGTATATGAAAATTCTTTTAAAATTTAAAAAAATATATAAATAATGTTCTTGACCATTTTTGGTAATTTTTTTTTTCTATTTGATGATTTTTTTTAATCTAGTTTCTATTTTGGAAGAGAAAGAACAAAGGAGAAACTTCTACTAACAAGCCTTCGTGCTAGTTCAATTCAGGATACAGAGAATGATTTAAAAAATAAATACAACCATTAAGTTGGTACTACAAATACCACATTTTTACATTTCTGGGTATTAAATGAAAGCAATATTGGTTAAAGCAAAGGCACCTAATAAATATTTGTTGACTCTCAAATGCATGACTCAAACAAAAATGACAAATGCATCCATGTGTACAAGTGTAAATTACTTCATAGATCCTTTTTACCTGATAGCATTTCATTCTTAAGAGAACAATTCTTTAACCATGAGCAAAATATTGCATTCGATATACTTTAAGGCACTGAAATAAATTCATACTACAATATTATCAATACACTGAAACATCATGAAAAGTATATAAAATAAGTTTTAACTTCAATAATGCATAGTAATTTAACCACTAAATCAGAATTTGTAAAATTAGAAATATGCTTCTATATATTAGCCCTAATTATTTTCAAAAAATTGATAACAGCTTTGAAACAACTGTTTCGGTCAAACTGTATTCCACACCTAAGGTGTTTCCGTATTTTCAAATTTTCCTTCTCTTGGCAAATCCAGTTGTTTCCCATATTCAACCTGCATTGAGTATTTTATGCATTTACAACATATAAACATTCAAGTAAAAAGCTTTATCAGATGATTAACTTTTCCAAAAACATTTGAGATTATTATTCACATTAACGCAAGTTTTCACAGTTAAAAAAAGGAAGGTTATTGCTGATGATAGGTCTTTCTCTATAGGGCGAAACCACCTCTCATTGGGGCAAACGCTACATGCACACATAAGAAACGTCCACTCAAAAAACCAAAGGACGAATGATCTCGCTGATAAGCGGATGATGACACATCATGGGGGGTGGGATGGGTTAGTGTTAGGGTTAGGGTTAGGATTAGGGAGGGGGCAAGAATGGAGGAATGAAGGACTATAGAGGGAAAAGAAGGGTGGGAGGGGTGGGGGGGAAGGGAAAAAATAACAGAATGAATCAAACAACATTACCCTATGTAAATTTATGATTACACAAATGGTATGCCTTTATTCCATGTATAAACAGAGAAACAACATGTATCTCATTTGTTTACAATAAAAAAAAAAAAAAACATCCATTATATCTTTTGGTTAATGAATTACAAGTTGGAAACTCCACAAAGGAGGGTTTTTCTATAGGTATATGACACTTTTTTTTTTGGTACCAGGGATTGAACCCAAAGGTATTTAACCACTAAGCCATATCCCCAGCCCTTTTTTTTTTTTTTTTTTTAATATTTTATTTAGAGACAGGGTCTTGCTGAGTTGCTTAGGGCCTCACTAATTTGCTAAGGCTGGCTTTGAACTCTTGATCCTCCTGTCTCAGCCTCCGGAGCTTCTGGGATTATAGGTGTGCACCACTGCCCCTGGTGATATACATATTTAAAACTCTCATTGTAAGAAAGACTGCTTGTACAAACACTTGCAGAATCATCTATTCATTTTAATTATGCAAATAAAAATACTTCATGATAGGCTTATATGAAATATCTTACAGAGTTCTGATTATATGAACACTCATAAATTATTTTCCATATCTGAAACAGAAGTTCATTGATTTTACCATTTTTTTGAAAGAATGTCATTATTTCTGTTTTACTAGAGAGGACTCGACACTACCTTATGTTACTGACAAACATTTATTTTCTACTGTGTACCTGCCCATTTTCTAGGGTAAAGGACAAAAGGAAAAAGGATCTCTTTTCTTCCTCTTTTTCTCATAAAAAGACCTCTGCCACATGGACAGCTGGGAGCTAGAAAAGGAAGTGTCCTTAAAATAGACCACAAAGAGAAGCCATGCCATGTAGTTATGTAAATACTTCCCTTTTGCTATTCTGACCCTTTGGGAAAAAGCCTCATTCAAACGTTCCAGCCCTGTCTCATCTGTGTTACAAGAGACAAAGCACAGGATTATGTCACGGTCTATTCAGGTTAAAGGGGGATGGGCTCTCTGTAAGAGCAACTGGTGGATGAGGTACAGCAGCTCTTTTTTGGAGTCTTCCACTGTCCATTGTGAAGCATGCTGGCTTTATTTTCTTGGGGTAGAAGCTTAGTGCAGGATTTCCTGAAGAGCAATACTGCCACCACATCCCTAAGCACCACTCAAGATTTCAAATGCAGTGATTTGGGACCTACCCCAGGGAGAATGCAATGCTTGTGGTGGGTGGTAGGAATGGGCATTTTTTGAAAAGTCAAATGATTCTTACACTAAAGTTCGAGTATTGCGAACTCTACATTGCTTAAAAGGACTGAATCTTAGCGGATCACTGGGGGTTCCTGAGACCCGTTCAAGGGGTTATGATGTCAAAACTTTTTTCTGAGTAATGTTAAAGTATTATGTGCTTCCTCTCTCATGAATGTAGGTGGTGTCTCCTGGAGGCTAGGGATGTGTGCTACTGAAGCAGTGAATGTGGAAGCAGATAGGCCACGCCATCTGGGGTTGAAGATCTGGCTCAGTAGTGGAGTGCTTGCCTGGTATGTGCTTGGGCTTGTTTCTAGTAGTATGCCAAGAAACACAAAAACAAAACAAAAAACTCCCCACAACACAAAAGAGAATCCATTAGTAAGACAGAAAGACATTTGCAGAAAAAGAAAATACAATGTCACTTTTCTTACTTAAACCCTTTTATGTTTTGGAAGTTGCTTATTTATTTATGTATTTATATATTTATTTATTTTCATTTTATTTTATTAAAGAGACAATCTCACTCTGTTGCCCAGGCTGGACCTGAACTCTAGCTTGAGCAAACCTCCTGTCTCAGCCTCCTGTGTGGCTGGGACTACAGGCACATGCCCTGCACCCAACCTGAAAGTCATTATTTTTAAGTAAATAGTTTAAAACTGAATTTTTGGAGCCAGTGCTGTGGTGCATGCGAGTAGTCACACCTACTGCGGAAGCGGAGGCAAGAGGAGGTTCCAGAGTTCAAGGTGCCTGGGCAATAGAGCCAGACCCTGTCACAAAAATAAATAAGTTAAAAACTTTGAATTTTTAGTATTATATTGATATATATATCACACATAAAACAAAAGGTCTCGAGACCCAAAGCCTCACAGCCTCCATCTAGCACCCTATGAACATTACTGCTGATATGGGTCACTTGATCCTCCGCATGCTCAACACCTACTTCATTTATTTATGTAACTTTTTTTTTTCAGTTGCAGATGGACCTTTATTTTATTTATTTACATGTGGTGCTGAGGATTGAACCCAGTGCCTCACACATGTAGGCAAGTGCTCTACCCCTGAGCCACAACCCCAGCCCTAATACTTTATTTTTAATGATTCATTGGCAAAAAAGCTTCTTAAGTTACAAGCCAGGGTGTTTAATTTGATTTAATTTTGAAGTTTAACTGGCTTTAGTTAAACTCCTAAGATGTCTTGGTGACATTAGAATGTAATAAATAGTCTGTTAATGTATGCATAGAGGATAAAAGAAATAAAAAAATTGTACTTCAAGTGATACATTTAAAAACATTCACTAATTAGTATGCGATAACCTAGTAGCATATTGTGACTGGTGGGAATGAATGGCTAAATAACTAATTGTTAACTAAAAATAAATCCCTAGCTAGGCATGGCAGCACATATCTTAAATCCCAGTGACACAGGAGGATGAGGCAGGGGGCCAGCCTCAGAGACTTAGCAAGACCCTGTCTCAAAATAAAAAATAAAAAGGGCTGGGGTGGCTTAGTGTTAAAAAGCCAGGATTTCCCCACACCAAAAAAAAAAAAGAAAAAGAAAAAGAAAACAGACAATTCATCCATTCCCAATTAAATAAAAGGTAGGGGGTGCTAGGATGTGGCTCAGTAGAGCACTTGCCTAGCCTTTGGAGGTACTAGGTTTGATCCCCAGCACTGCAAAAAAGTGAAAGATAACTAAAAATTAAAAAATACATTTAGAAGTACAGAAATGTCAGTGGGTATATTAACACTGACATCAAGTCAAGCAATTTTATTCCTAAATGAAAATACAACTTAGATACTGTTGCCAAATTAATATTTGAGTGTATCCTGCAGCAGAATGAAAACTTAGAACACACTGAGTTTTAAACATACCTGTGGTGAAAGGTCTTTCTTTTTTTTAAATTTATTTTTATTAATTTATTGTAAACAAATGGGATACATGTTTCTGTTTGTACATGGAATAACAGCATACCATTTGCGTAATCATACATTTACATAGGGTAATGGTGTTTGATTCATTGTTATTTTTCCTTCCCCCCACCCCTACCACCCCCCTTTTCCCTCTTTACAGTCCCTCCTTCCTCCATTCTTGCCCCACTCCAACCCCCCAATATGTGTCATCATCTGCTTATCAGCGAGATCATTCATCCTTTGGTTTTTTGAGATTGGCTTGTCTCACTTAGCATGATATTCTCCAATTTCATCCATTTGCCTGCAAATGCCATAATTTTATCATTCTTTATAGCTGAGTAATGTTCCATTGTGTGTGTGTTATCCATTCATCAATTGAAGGACATTTAGGTTGGTTCCACAGTCTGGCTATTGTGAATTGAGCAGCTATGAACATTGATGTAGCTGTATCTCTGTAGTATGCTGATTTTAAGTCCTTTGGGTAGAGGCCGAGGAGTGGGATAGCTGGGTCAAATTCCAAGTTTTCTAAGGAATCTCCACACTGCTTTCTAGAGTGGCTGCAAATTAATGCCAGCAATGTATGCGTGTACCTTTTTCCCCACATCCTCTCCAACACCTATTGTTGCTTGTATTCTTGATAATCGCCATTCTAATTGGGGTGAGATGGAATCTTAGTGTAGTTTTGATTTGCATTCTCTTATTACTAAGATGGTGAACATTTTTCATATGTTTGTCGATTGCTTGTACATCTTCTTCTGTGAAGTGTCTGTTCATATCCTTAGCCCATTTGTTGATTGGGTTATGTGTATTCTTGGTGTAGAGTTTTTTGAGTTCTTTATATATTCTGGAAATTAGTGCTCTATCTGAAGTATGAGTGGCAAAGATATTCTCCCACTCTATAGGCTCTCTCTTCACATTGCTGATAGTTTCCTTTGCTGAGAAAGCTATTTAGTTTGAATCTATCCCAGTTGTTGATTCTTGCTTTTATTTCTTGTGCTATGGGAGTCCTGTTAAGGAAGTCTGATCCTAAGCCACAAGTTGAAGAATTGACCTACTTTTTCTTCTATAAGATGCAGGGTCTCTGGTCTGATTTCAAGGTCCTTGATCCATTGTGAGCTGATGTTTGTGCAGGGTGAGAGATATGGATTTAGTTTCATTCTGTTGCATGTGGATTTCCAGTTTTCCCAGCACCATTTGTTGAAGAGGCTATCTTTTCTCCATTGCATATTTTTGACACCTTTTGTCTACTATGAGAAAATTGTATTTATTTGGGTTTGTGTCCATGTCCTCTATTCTGTACCATTGATCTTCCTGTCTATTTTGGTGCCAATACCATGCTGTTTTTGTTACTATTGGTTTGTAGTATAGTTGAAATTCTGTATTGCGGTACCCCCTGTTTCATTCTTCCTGCTAAGGACTGCTTTAGCTATTCTGGGTTTCTTATTCTTCCAGATGAATTTCATGATTGCTTGCTCTATTTGTGTAAGGTACATCATTGGGATTTTAATTGGAATTGCATTGAATCTGTATAGCACTTTTGGTAGTATGGCCATTTTTTTTTTTTTTTTTTTTTTTTTGGCGGTGCTGGGGATTGAACTCAGGGCCTTGTGCTTGTGAGGCAAGCACTCTACCAACTGAGCTATCTCCCCAGCCTTGGTAGTATGGCCATTTTGACAATATTAATTCTGCCTATCCAAGAACATGGGAGATCTTTCCATCTTCTAAGGTTTTCCTCAATTTCAGTGAAAGGTCTTTCTACCCTTCTTGATTATATCTCAGTTATAAAATAATACACTGATGCTTTTAACCTGTCATGTATAATTTCTTAATATATTGCTATTTAAAAACTCTGAGATAGCTAACATTTAAATAAAAACCTGATATTTAGAAATGTTTCAATGATTAAAACTGTGAACATTTTTTATTCATTTATACCATATTAAGATTCTAAATGATGTAGCTACTTGATATATGTTGATTAACTGGTTTTTGAAATTAAGTATATTTTTCTTTTTGAGTAGCCTTCCGGGAAAAGTACATTAAATATCATTGAATATAGCTTCCAGCCATGTTACTTTCTTAATTTGAAATTATTCAACAGTCTTCTCCTCAGAAGCGGTAAACAGCACTCACAACAGTCCAGTGAATCCAACGGGTCCTTCCTCCCATTTTTGCATGTCCACGTCCAAACCATTATTTCTCTGTGAAATTTCCACTTCGTCTCTTAAAAATCAATACTACGGAAACTTTCTATGAGGTTTGGCAGTTTTTTTGAGTCTCTGAATAATTACAGCATTCTGTAAATCTGCTTCTTCTACTGTGAGGGTCTCATCTAGCAATCTGAGGAAAGGAAGAGCAGTCGCCAGGGTAAAGGGAGGACTTCTTTGAGGTCCTTGGTATTTTTCAATGAAGTCTTTGATATGGCTTACCCTATGAGATGTATTGGATTTCTGAACAATCCTTTTCCCATTGGCTAACCAGATCTGTATATTAGTGATGGGCTCCAAGTTGTTCAGTGAAACGGTGGACAAATTATTTTTATTTTCAACTTCAATACTCTTTGCTTTAGAAACAATTTTTGGTGTGTCACTTCCCAGTCTATGACCCTGCCCTGAGAAGGGCTGGAACACAGGCTTTGTAGATGTACATAGTTCACTTTTCTTGTCTTCAACTTTAACTTCCACCTCTTTGTCAAAAATTCCTTGTATTCTGAAGGTGACTCCCCCTTCTTGATAGAGTTCAGAAACTGCTGACTTGCACCATCAGAATAACGTCTAAAATCATCATTGACTGTGAATCCATTTTTCCATGATTTATACTTACATCTACCTCTTTCTTCTGTTCGGCGGGGACAAGCATTTGGCCCCAATCTTCTGAGGCTTCCTCAAAAAGGCTGTCAACAAAATATTCACAATTTGTTTGTTGATTATCACTAAGAGGTTGATGCTGGATCCTGTTTCAGAAACCCACTTCTCTTTTATACTTTCAAGATTATCAACTTCTTTTATTCTCTTTGTGTTACTCTGGGCGCGACCTGAGGCCCCGGCCTCTATTTGCCCAGGGCCGGGGGCACCACGGCTGCGGCTTGGCTGGAGCCCTTCGGAGCCACCCCAACACCCTTTCAGGCTTTTCGCCCCGCAGCAAGGACCCAGCCCCTCCTCCTCGGTCTCCGCGGGGCACCACGCGCCTAATCTTAACTTTTGATGTCATTTTAAGCTGAAAAGTTACCAGAATATTACAAGCAACTCCTACATGCCCTTGTTCTAGATTCACCCCTTCTTTCCGTTTTCCCCATTTTTTAAATTGCCCCCATGCTTGCTCATGTGCATGTACTCTTTCTTCCTCTCGCTCACATGTAGTATGCATACAGCCAGGCACGGTGACACAAGCCTATAATCCCAGTGGCTTGGGAGGCTGAGGCAGGAGGATCCCAAGCTCAAAACCAGCCTCAGCAATTTAGCAAGGCCCTATCTCAAAAACACAAAATGAAAAAGGCTAGGGATGTGGCTTAGTGTAAGTGCCCCTGGGTTCTATCCCTGGCACCAGAAAAACAAAAACAAAAACACATACAGTACACTAGTGAAGTCTTACCTGTCACCTAGTCTGACTTTAAAGATTTTTTAGTTTTTTTTTTCATTGGTAGTGCTGGGGATTGAACCCAGGGCCTTGTGCTTTCAAGGCAAGCACTCTACCAACTGAGCTATCTCCCCAGCCCCTGGCTTTGAACTCTTGATCCTCTTGCCTCAGCCTCCCGAGCAGCTGGGATTACAGGCGGGCGCCACCCTGTCTGAATTCATAATACACCTTAATAAAGTGATATGGCCAGTTATCGGTGACTAGTTCTGCTTCCTCAAATGTGAAGTTTGATAGCGCCGAGACAAGTGTAGATAGCAGGTTTATTTAAAAAGTACTAGCACAGACTTCTCCTGGGAGGGAGAAGGGGGCCATAGCTGGTGTCCTGGTATCCCAAGACGTGAGAGTGTCTGCCCCTTTTATACATTTTAGACTTCCTTTGTTCTCCTGCTCTCTTCCCCCTTATCTCTCTCCTTCCTGACTAGGCCCAGGAGATGTGGGTGGGATAGCCAAAATGTGAGAAACAGATGGGCATTGGGAAGAGCCAAATGGAGTAATCCAGGCAGGAAGCAGCCTACCAGGCATTAACATCTCCCTGTCTGCAACCTTTTGGGAAAGGTGGTCCAGGCCCGTAATCCTGGTAATCAAAGCACTCTGGAGACATTGACATTTCAATTTCCCAGGGGTGGTCTCCAGTTTCCCTGAACTCAATCAGCCTCCATTTTCTTGATCCAACCAGATCACCTGTCTACACTAACTGCCTGTCTTTAATTCTGTCTTTAGTAGTAGTCTATCCTTTTGATTATGGCCATGCTAATGAACATGAAGCGGTATCTCACACCACTCCTGTTCAAATTAAACTCTTCCAAAAAGTAATATCACCCAGATTAAATTATCGTGGATTTCATTTGCATCTCTCTAGTGATTTACGATGTTGAATATCTTCTATGCTTATTTTATATCTTTGGAGAAATGTCTACTCAAATATTCTCTTTGGAGAAAGGTCTGTTCAAATCTTATACCCTTTTTTAGTTGAGATACAGATCTTAATTATGAGTTATAAGTGAACATATATTCTGAATGAAAATCCTTTATCAGATAGATCTTGCCTTTTATCCAGTCTGATAATCTGCTATTTCACTGGGATGTTTGTTCACTCATATTTATATTATTGATATAATTGAATTTACTCCTGCTTTTGCTATGTTTTTCTCATATCTAAAGAAATTCCTTTGTTTTGCTTTTCATGTCTTTTATTTCATTTTTAAAATATTTTTTGTTGTAAATGGACATGATACCTTTGTTTTATTTATTTTTATGTGGTGCTGAGGACTAAACCCAGTGCCTCACACGTTTGGCAAGTGTTCTACTACTTATGCCACAGCCTCAATCCTTTTCTTTTATTATAACTAAATACTTTTTAAGTACCATTTTAATTTTTCCTGCTATATTGAGATACTATATTTTAAGTGACTACTGTCAGAATGACAACATAAATCTTATTATAATCTACTTCAAACTAACGCAAACTTAAATTTGATAAAATATAGGAAATTTGCTCTTAAAGCTCAGTTGTAGGGCACTTGCCTAGTATACACATGCCCTGAGTTTTGATACCCAGCACCACACACACACACATACACACACACACACACACAAAGTAGGGATCTTGTTCCAATATATAATTTCCCTTTTCCTCTCCTTTTCTTTGTTCTATTATTGTCATATTTATTTCATCTACAAAATGTTGCAAGCTCAACTGTATAGAGATATAACTACTCCTTTGCACAATCTTAAATCTTCATTCTTCATCTCGGAATGTCTATTTTTACCTTTGTTTTAAAAGGTAGATTTGCTAAATACATATGCTTGACAAGTTTTTATTTTGATCTCTTTGAATATGTTCATATCCAGTGCACCCTGGCTTCCATTACTTTTGGTGAGAAGTCAACTATTGATCTTTTTGGTTCTTTTTAGATGCTAGATTGTTTTTGTCACTGCTTTCAAGATTTTTTTTCCTTTTGTCTTTAAAAGTTTGACCATGAGTGCTGGGATTTTGGGCTCAGCGGGTAGAGGCACTTGCCTAGCATGTGTGAAGCACTGGGTTCGATCTCAGCGCTGCATATAAATAAATAAATAAAGGTTCATCAACAACTAATAAAAAATATTTAAAAAATAATTTGACTGTGAGCCATGCATAGTGGTAAACACCTGTAATCCCAGGGACTTGGGAGACTGGGGCAGGAGAATCACAAGTTCAAGGATAACCTTAGCAATTTAACTAGACTCTATCTCAAAGTAAACAATTTTAAAGAGCTGGGGTTTTAACTCTAGGCTAGAACATCCCTGGATTCCATCCCCACAATGCAAAAATAAAAAATGTTCGTGATGGTTTTAGGCAGAGATTTACTTGTGATTATCCTTCTTTTGGTTTGTTGGGTTTCTTAGATTAAAGTTTTTTCATCAAATTTAAGAGAGTTTGGCCTTCATTTCGTCAAATAAATATATTTACCATTTTCTATCTTTCTTCTTCTGTGATTCCTCTTATACATATGTTGGTACACTTGATGTTGCCCTGGTCTCTCAGACTCTGTTCATTTTCTTCTTTCTCTCTGTTCTTCAGGTCAAACAATTTCACTTGATTTTTCTTCAGTAACCTCAAATCTACTGAATTGTTTACTTCAGACATATTTTTCAACTGCCAGGTTTTCAGTTGGTTGTTTCATATGTTCTGTATCATTCTGGGATTTTTTTTTTTTTTCATTGATCATGGTAATCTGTTATCTTTGATTGTGTGCACATGGCTTCTTTATTTAAGATCTACACTTCTTTGTTTTTGGGGGGATTTTGGTGTGGGTTTTTCTTTCTTTTTTACATGCCTTGTAATCTTTGCTTAAGAACTGGCCTAAAATCTGTAAAATTTGTCTCCACTGAAATGTGGATAGCTACTGATGTCTGTGCTCAGGTATTTTGTTTTTTAAGTCTGGTTTCCTAGGTTTAGCCACAGTGTCCGTATATCTTAGCAGAAATTGGCTAAGTCTGTGCTTTCCTTTCAGTTGGGCCTCTGCTTTCTGCTGAAGAATCAGTCTGTGAACTGACAAAGTACATTCAACTTCTCCCTGGCTTTTGCTTTCTACTGGATGCTTTTGCTTCTGCTTCGTGCATAGGCAAAGGCTGTAGCAACAAAGGGTATGTGGTTGAATTTGAGAATTTTCTGCTCTGCATGCCTGGGGCAAAGCTGAAATGTATGAAGTACTTATCAAGTTCAATGGCTGTCTCACCTTCCAGAAGTCTCATTTAAGGACCTAGATACTCCATCATTTGCATCAAACAGGAGTGCAACCTCAGGCTAGTGAACTGCTTCTCACTGATAAAACAAGTTTAATTTACAATGTATCAAATCAAATGAATCCCTTCTGGCAGTTGGAACAGGCCTTATTTATAGGGTTTTCTTCCTCCCTGGTTGTTATGGTTTAGATATGAAGCGTCCCCCAAAACTCAAGTGTGAGACAAAGCAAGAACAGTCAGAGGTGAAGTGATTAGATAATTATAATTATAACCTAATCAGTGGATTAATCATCTGACAGGGACTAACTTGGTGGTAATTTAGGCATGTAGGTAATGGCTGCAGAAGGTAGGTTACTAGGGGTGTGCCTTTGGTGATGTATTTTGTTACTGATGAGTGGAGCTCTCTCTCTGCTTCCTGATTGCCATGTCCTGAACTGCTTTCCTCCTCTGCATCCTTCTACTATGATGTTCTGCCTCACTTCAGGCCCAGAGCAATGGGTTTGGCCATCTATGGATTGAGGCCTTGGAAACCACAAGTAACATAAACTTTTCTACCTCTAAAATTGTTTTTTAAAAATATTTTTTAGTTGTCTTTTTTTTTTTTTTTTTTGGTGCGGGGATCAAACCCAGGGCCTTGTGCTTGCGAGGCGAGCACTCCACCAACTGAGCTATCTCCCCAGCCCTATTTATTCTTATTTATTTACATGCAGTGCTGAGGATTGAACCCAGGGCCTCACACATGACAGGCAAGTGCTCTACCTTTAAGCCACAACCCCAGCCCATCTAAAATTGTTTTTGTTGGGTCTTTTAGTACAGTGGTGAAGAAACTTTAGAGCCAGCGTGGGATAGGAGCAGCCCCAGACAGGCAAGAACACCATAAACTCATGTGCTCTTATCTGAGCTTACGTCATTTTCATGAATACACAAGTTATAATTTGTTGTAGGTTGTCTGTTGATTTCCAGAGTGTTGAAACGATTATTTTGATGATTTTATCAAGGTTTATATTTGGTTTCTTCAAAGGGGGAAAAGAATGTGTCAACTTACTCATCATGCTGAAAGTGAGTCTCCTGTGATGTATTCTGAAAATACTTTTTGACTAAAGTGATTTAATGAATGGACTTGAAAAGACTTGTAAACTTCTCAAAGCTGTCATTTAAAGCATCTGAATGCCAGAAATGAATTGCTGGAAAAAAGGGTAGAGCAAGATATGGAACATAGAACTCTCCAGTAATCACCCCTCCCCCCAGATTTTGGGTTTTGTGGACCCACATTTATTGTGAACAGAACCATCTTGCACTGTATCAGAGATCAGGTTACAATAAGCCCCTTCCTGTGTAGGTTAAATGCATTTGGCTATAGAAAGATGGGTTAGAGAGGCTGGGGAAATAGCTTAGTGGTAGATTGCTTACCTAGCATGTGTGAGGCCCACCTGTGGGGTTCTATCCCCAGCACCCAGCACTGCAAAAAAAAAAGAGAGAGAGAGAGAGAGAGAGACAGACAGACAGACAGACAGTTGAGCAGCAATATTTGCTCTATTATACAGCCTTTCCCTATTGCTATGCAGCAGCAGACTTTCATTGATTTAAAATTAAAATTAATCACATTTCTAATAAAATACATTTATTTCTCCCAGGAAAGCAGCTTTGTCCTATACAGTAATAAAATCAAAGTGGAAAAACAAATAAATTAAAAAACCTATCTCCCACAAAACCAAAGAACCCCTTGAAATTGTTATTGCTAGCAAAATTAACTCATAAATTGAGAAATCTTACACAGCTGTACTAACCTTCTTTTCTGTGTGGTTAGAAAATAAAACATTCTGGATAATATATTTTGGCAGGTAAAAGTTACCAAAAAAAGTTACATGACTTGTACAAAATACAATATTAATGATATATGGAGCAATACTTTATCAGGAGTGAGTCATGTTATACTCATTCCCTTAGTTACTTAAACAGTTTATTTTGTATCTCTTCTATACGAGGAACTATGAACACTTGACTGTGCATTATGTGGACCTTGAGAAGCAATAAATTTTTAGCTAACAGTGATGAGATAGCAGTTTTTATTTACAGTCTTCTCTTTTAAATCTTTGCTTATAACAATTTAAAATCTGAGTAATATGTATATGTGTAGAAAATTACCAAAATAGTTCAGCTGATTTTCTATAAGGCTTCTTTTCTTCCTAAACTAACCTATGTACACTGGATAGATCTTCCAAACAAAAACTAAACAAAGAAACCATGGAACTCAATAACACAATCAATAACCTAGACTTAATAGACATATATAGAATATCCATCCATTGATGAGCAAATTCACTTTCTTCTCAGCAGCACATGGAACCTTCTCGAAAATAGACCACATATTATGCCACAAAGCAGTTCTTAGTAAATGCAAAAAATAGAGATACTGCTTATGTTCTATCAGATCATAATGGAATAAAATTAGAAATCAATGACAAAATAAAAAACAGAAATTACTCCAACACCTGGGGACTAAATAATATGCTATTGAATGAAACATGGATAACAGAAAACATCAGGGAGGAGATAAAAAAATTCTTAGAGGTAAATGAGAATGACGATACAACATATCAAAATCTCTGGGACACTATGAAGGCAGTACTAAGAGGAAAATTCATTGCATGGAGCGCATTCAAGAAAAGAATAAAAAGTCAACAACTAAATGACTAAACATTACAGCTCAAAGCCCTAGAAAAAGAAGAACAGAATAACAGCAGAAGTAGTAGAAGACAGGAAATAATTAAAATCAGAGCTGAAATCAATGAAATTGAAACAAAAGAAACAATTCAAAAAATTGACAAAACAAAAAGTTGGTTCTTTGAAAAAATAAACAAAATAGACAAACCCTTAACCACACTAACAAAGAGGAGAGAGAAAACTCAAATTACTAAAATTTGTGATGAAAAAGGAAACATCATGACAGACACCACTGAGATACATAACATAATTAGAAGCTACTTTGAAAATCTAGATTCCAACAAAATAGAAAATACTAAAGACATTGACAAATTTCTAGAGACATATGCTCCTCCCAAACTGAACCAAGAGGACGTACACAATTTAAACAGATCAATATCAAGCAATGAAATAGAAGAAGCCATCAAAAGCCTACCATCCAAGAAAAGCCCAGGACCAGATGGATTCTCAGCTGAGTTCTACAAAACCTTCAAAGAAGAACTCATTCCAATACTTCTCAAAGTATTCCAGGAAATATAAAAGGAGGGTACCCTACTGAACTCATTCTATGAAGCTAATATCACCATCATACCCAAACCAGGCAAAGACACATCAAGGAAAGAATATTTTAGACCAATATCCTTGATGAATATAGATGCAAAGATCCTTAACAAAATCCTGGCAAACCATATCCAGAAACATATTAAGAAAATTGTGCACCATGATCAAGTGGGGTTCATCCCTGGAATGCAAGGATGGTCTAACATCCATAAATCAATAAACATAATCCATCATGTCAATAGACTTAAGGATAAGAATTATATGGTTATTTCAATTGATGCAGAAAAAGTGTCGACAAAATACAACACCCCTTCATGCTCAAAACACTAGAAAAAATAGGGGCAGTAGGAACATACCTGAACATTGTAAAGGCTTTTTATGCTAAGCCCATAGCCAACATCATTCTTAATGGAGAAAAACCGAAAGCATTCTCTTTAAAATGGGAACAAGACAGGGATGTCCTCTTTCATCACTTCTATTCAACATTGTCCTTGAAATACTAGCCAGAGCAATTAGACAGACTAAAGAAATTAAAGGGATATGAATAGGAAAAGAGGAACTTAAGCTGTATTTGCTGATGACGTGATTCTCTATTTAGAGGATCCAAAAACAACCTCCAGAAAACTTCTAGACCTCATCAATGAATTCAGCAAAATAGCAGGTTATAAAATCAACAGGCCTAAATCTAAAGCATTTTTATACATAAGTGATGAAACATCTCAAAGGGAAATGAGGAAAACAATTCCATTTGCAATAGCCTCAAAAAAATAAAATACTTGGGAATCAATCTAACCAAAGAGGTGAAAGATGTCTACAATGAAAACTACAAAACACTGAAGAAAGAAATTGAGGAAGACCTTAGAAGATGGAAAGATCTCCCATGTTCTTGGATAGGCAGAATTTATATTATCAAAATGGTCATATTTCCAAAGGTACTATACAGATTTAATGTAATTCCAATTAAAATCCCTATGACATTTCTCATAGAAACAGAAAAGGCAACCATGAAATTCATCTGGAAGAACAAAAGACCCAGAATAGCTAAAGCAATCCTGGGCAGGAAGAGTGATGCAGGAGGTATCACTATACCAGAACTTAAACTCTACGATAGGGCAATAGTAACAAAAACAGCATGGTATTGGCACCAAAATAGACAGGTAGACCAATGGTACAGTATAGAAGACACAGAGACATACCCACATAAGTACAGTAACCTCATACTAGACAAGGGTGCCAAAAACTTACAATGGAGAAAAGATAGCCTCTTCAACAAATAGTGCTGGGAAAACTGGAAATCCATATGCAGTAAAATGAAACTAAACCCTTATCTCTCACCTTATACAAAACTCAACTCAAAATGGATCAAGGATTTAGGAATTAGACCTGAGACCCTTCACCAAATAGAAGAAAAAGTAGGCCCAAATCTCCATCATGTTGGCTTAGGACCAGACTTCCTTAATGAGACTCCCTTAGTGCAAGAGAAATCAAAGCAAGAATCAATAAATGGTATAGATTCAAACTAAAAAGTTTTTTCTCAGCACAGGAAACAATCAACAATGTGAAAAGAGAGCCTACAGAGTGGAAGAAAATCTTTTCCACACACACTTCAGACAGAGCACTCATCTCTAAAGTTTATAAAGAACTTAAAAAACTTTACAACAAAAATACAAAGAACCCAATCAATAAATGGGCTAAGGAAATGGGCAGACACTTCACAGAAGAAGATATTCAGGTGATCAACAAATATATGAAAAAGTGCTCATCATCCCTAGTAATTAGAGAAATGCAAATTAAAACCACCCTAAGATTTCATCTAACTGCAAGTAGAATGGCTATAATCAAGAACACAAGCAATGATAAGTGTTGGCGTGGATGTGGGGGAAAAAGTCACACTCATACATTGCTGGTGGAGTTGCAAATTGGTTCAGCCACTCTGGAAAACAGTATGGAGATTCCTTAGAAAGCTTGGGATAGACCCACCATTTGACTCAGCTATCCCGCTCCTCAATTTATACCCAAAGGACTTAAAATCAGCATACTACAGTGATTCAGCCACATCAGTGTTCATAGCAGCTCAATTCACAATAGCTAGATTGTGGAACCAACCTAGATGCCCTTCAACAGATGAATGGATAAAGAAACTGTGGTATATACACACAATGGAATATTACTCAGTCATAAAGAACAATAAAATTATGGCATTTGCTGGTAAAGGGATGAAGTTGGAAAATATCATGCAAGTGAAATAGGCCAAGCCCAAAAAACCAAGGCCAAATGTTTTCTCTGATAAGTACATGACAATATATAACAATGGGGGTGGCGGGGGAAAGAGAAGAATGAAAGAAACTTGGATGGTTTAGAGGAAAAAGGGGTGGGAGGGGGTGGAGATGGAAAAACTGTAGAATGAAACAGACCAAAAAAAAAAAAAAAGAAAGAAAGAAAAGAGACATAGTGGAAGAGGCAGAGGTTTGATCCTATGGGAAGTGTCCTCAGATTCATCCTTCTATTCTGTCTTTTCCATGAAGATCATTGAGAGCCTTCCAGTGTGGGGACATATGTGTCCTGCTGTAGGTTATACAGTCATCCAGGAAAAAAGTTCAAAACATTCAAATTCTCCAACCTCATCACATTTCCTGTGTGATACTGTGGTTTGAGGAAGGAAGGAGAGCCAAATGTCCTGGATCAGAATGACAAGAGCAGTCAAAGATCAGAAAGGTGGGACAGTGAGTCTAGCACCTATCACCCCAGCACTTCTATGACAGGCTGAGGCAGGGGGATCACTCAGGCGACCTAGGGAGACCTCACCTTTGAACAAACAAGTAAGCAAAGGGGTACCTGTGACAAATAAAGGAGGGAAAACACACACACACACACACACACACACACACACACACACACACACACACACAAAGAAGTTGGGTGGGGATGTAGCAGTTCAGTTGGTAAAGTGCCCCTGGGCTCAATCCCCAGGACCTAAATAAATAAATAAAGTTGAAAAATGAATGAATGAAAATTAAAATATATTATATATATAATGTATTATATATTATATGTATTTTATATGTATTTTACATATAAAATTATATATATAAATATATATATATACTTCATATACCAAGAACTTGTTGAGCACCAAGGAGCATGCAGTACTGCGGACAGACACCAGATGGGGCAAGAGATTATTTGCTTCTGACAAGGGCACAGATCTCCCTGGAAAGTTAAGTACATAAGCCCAGAGAAGATGCATCCCCAGAAAGGTTTCAGAGGCCCCAGAACATCTAACCAGATTCATTGGTGAAGGTCTTGTACCAGACTGCTCTTGAGATAGATTATCTAAGCTGAAATTCTCAGACACAGAGAAGGCAATTCAAAGAATACTTCAGAACAAGGCGGAAAACAGTCATTTTACAGAAAGAGGATGACAGAATGAAACATCTCTAGTATTTATGCTAAGAAATGTGACAGAGTGATACTTCAGTATCCAAACTGTAAAGAAATATGACTAAAAGTGAAAAATGACTTAGACAATTCAGTGTTAGGGATAAATGTATCCAAAATCTGATTGAAAATACAAAAGATCATTAACTTGCTCTCAATCTTAAAGGAAAAGGCAAATACAATACTACAATATTATTAAGAAAACTACAATATTATTAAGAAGAAAAAGGACCACAAGTCTGAAACAGACATTGTTGTTTAAAGAAGGATAAGTTTATTTGGAACTCAAGGTTTCAGAGGTCTTGGTCCATAGACCAACAACTCCAATGCTCTGGGCCCAAGTTGTGGCAGAACTTCAGAGCAGAAAAGTGTGGTGGACAGCAGGTCTGGATGTGACCACCAAGAAGCAGAGAGAGAAAACACCATCAATAGTTCTTTTTCTTTTCTGGGGGGCGGGCAGGAGAGTTTTTAAAAATAAAAACAATTATAAGCCAGGCACAGTGGTGCACGCTTATAATCCCAGCGACTGAGGAGGCTAATGCAGAAGGACCATGAGTTCAAAGCCAGCCTCAGCACTTAGCCAGAGCCTAACAATTTAGTGAGACCCTGTCTTGAAATAAAAAATGAAAAGGGCCAGAGATGTGGCTCAATGGTTCAGCACCCCTGGGTTCAATTCCTGGTACTATATATATATATATATATATATATATGCCTGACTTTGTGCCACTTCATGACTTGGTGCCCACACTGTGGCTCCCCATCTACCAACACTTTTGGAAGCTGGTGCAGCCACTGGATTGGATTATCCCCAAAGCAGAAACCACCATCTTTAGGGGGGGCAACACTCATCCTGAGACGTCTGCTGGAGACTGGAGGCTTATTGTCAGGTACCTCTCATGCATCAGGCTACTGAAGACTGGGAGGTTTGAATAGTATAACTGTTGTATTGTAGGATTTTTTTCCTTCTTTTTAAATTTTTAAGTTTTTCTTTTTCTCGATCTATTATCCTTTTGTTTACCTGTTTCCTCAGAGTCTCTTTTTCCCTTTTCTCATGCTAACAACCAACTTCTTTTGATTCTGCTTTCACTCTGCCTATGATCTAGTACTTCTATACATTCTCTTCTTATCCTATTAACAGTTACATCCTACACCCCACCCATCCTCTTTGTCCACCATTAGAAATTGTAGACCTCATTGCAAACCTAGTGGTTATACTGTGATAATAATCAAACTCATCCTCTCTGTTTATTATGAAAATACTATTAACATCTTTATAGGGGCTATATGGTTTAAGACTGCATATTGTCTGTGCTGGGTGCTGCTAATATTGATCTCCCCCTTAAAGGAGAGGCATTAGAAATCTCCAGGGTCACTATAAGCCTATAAGGGGAAAATTGCAATACCTCAGAACTGTACTGCTGGAGGGGATTATAGGGGAATAACATGAAAAAACAAGGACAGAAAGTGTTGCAAACAAACAGAGATTATATGTTAATAGAATTCAGTGACAGCAAGGTAGAAGAAATGTCAGAAAAGGTGTTCAGAACGTACATAATTAAAATGATCCACAAAGCAAAGGATGAGATAAAAGAGCAAATGCAGGCAATAAATGATCACTCCAATAAACAGTTAAAAGAGCAACTACAGGAAGCAAAAGATTATACAAACAGAGAAGATGATAAGAAGTCATGAATGAAACCTCCAAGAACTATGGGATATCATGAAAACACCAAATTTGAGAATTTTTGGGATTGAGGAAGGCAGAGAGATACAAACCAAAGAAATGAGCAACCTATTCAATGAAATAATGTCAGAAACTTTGCCAAACCTAAAGAATGAAATGGAAAATCAAATACCAGAGGCTTACAGAACCTTTAATGCACAAAATTACAATAGATCCACACCAAGACACATTATAATGAAAATAACTAACATACAAAATAAAGATAGAATTTTAAGGCTGTGAAAGAAAAGTGTCAGATTACATTTAGGGGGAAACCAATACGGATAGCAGCAGATATCTAAGCCCAGGCCCTAAAAGCTAGAAGGGCCTGGAACAAAATATTTCAGGCTCGGAAAGAACATGGTTGCCAACCAAGAATCTTATACCCAGCAAAACTAACCTTCAGATTTGATAATGAAATAAAATCCTTCCATGATAAACAAAAGTTAAATGAATTTACAAATAGAAAGCCTGTGCTACAGAATATTCACAGCAAAATATTCCATGAGGAAGAAATGAAAAACAACAATGTAAGTCAGCAAAGGGAGGAAATACCCTAAAGGAAAAGTCAATCAAAGGAGAAATCCAAGCCAAGTTAAAAACTGAAAATTAGTCAAAATGACCAGGAATACAAATCATATCTCAATAATAACCCTGAATGTTAATGGTCTAAATTCATTAATCAAAAGACATAGACTGGCAGATTGGATTAAAAAGAAAGATCCAACAATATGCTGCCTTCAAGAGAATCATCTCATAGAAAAATACATCCACAGACTGAAGGTGAAAGGATGGGAAAAAACATACCATGGACACAGACTCAGTTAAAAAAGTGGGGGTTTCCATTCTCATATCAGATAAAGTGGACTTCAAACCAAAGTTAGAAGGGATAAAGAAGGACATTTCATACTGCTTAAGGGAACTGTAAATCAGAAAGACATAATAATCATAAATATTTATGCACCAAACAATTGTGCATCCATGTATGTCAAACAAATCCTTCTCAATCCCAGGAACTAAATAGACCACAACACAGTAATACTGGGTGCCTTTAACACACTGTCACACTGTTCTTGCCACTGATAGATATTTCTTTTTTTTTTTATTGTAAACAAATGGGATACATGTTGTTTCTGATTGTACATGGACTAACAGCATACCATTTTTGTAATCGTACATTTACATAGGGTAATGATGTTTGATTCATTGTTATTTTTCCATCCCCCCTACCCCTCCCACCCCTCTTTTCCCTCTTTACCGTCCCTCTTCCTCCAGTCTTGCCCCCCTCCCACACCCCATTATGTGTCATCATCCACTTATCAGTGAGATCATTCGCCTTTTGGATTTTTGAGATTGGCTTATCTCACTTAGCATGATATTCTCCAATTTCATCCATTTGCCTGCAAATGCCATAATTTTATCATTCTTTATAGCTGAGTAATGTTCCATTGTATGTATATACCACAGTTTCTTTATCCATTCATCAATTGAAGGACATCTAGGTTGGTTCCACAGTCTGGCTATTGTGAATTGAGCAGCTATGAACATTGATGTAGCTCTATCTCTGTAGTATGCTGATTTTTAAGTCCTTTGGGTGTAGGCCGAGGAGTGGGATAGCTGGGTCAAATGGTGGGTCCATTCCAAGTTTTCTAAGGAATCTCCACACTGATTTCTAGAGTGGCTGCACTAATTTGCAGCCCCACCAGCAATGTATGAGTGTACCTTTTTCCCCACATCCTCTCCAACACCTATTGTTGCTTGTATTCTTGATAATCGCCATTCTAATTGGGGTGAGATGGAATCTTAGTGTAGTTTTGATTTGCATTTCTCTTATTACTAAAGATGGTGAACATTTTTTCATATGTTTGTCGATTGCTTGTACATCTTCTTCTGTGAAGTGTCTGTTCATATCCTTAGCCCATTTGTTGATTGGGTTATGTGTATTCTTGGTGTAGCATTTTTTGAGTTCTTTATATATTCTGGAAATTAGTGCTCTATCTGAAGTATGAGTGGCAAAGATATTCTCCCACTCTATAGGCTCTCTCTTCACATTGCTGATAGTTTCCTTTGCTGAGAAAGCTATTTAGTTTGAATCTATCTCAGTTGTTGATTCTTGCTTTTATTTCTTGTGCTATGGGAGTCCTGTTAAGGAAGTCTGATCCTAAGCCAATAAGTTGAAGATTTGGACCTACTTTTTCTTCTATAAGATGCAGGGTCTCTGGTCTGATTTCAAGGTCCTTGATCCATTGTGAGTTGATGTTTGTGCAGGGTGAGAGATAGGGATTTAGTTTCATTCTGTTGCATGTGGATTTCCAGTTTTCCCAGCACCATTTGTTGAAGAGGCTATCTTTTCTCCATTGCATATTTTTGGCACCTTTTGTCTACTATGAGAAAATTGTATTTATTTGGGTTTGTGTCCATGTCCTCTGTTCTGTACCACTGATCTACCTGTCTATTTTGGTGCCAATACCATGCTGTTTTTGTTACTATTGCTTTGTAGTATAGTGGAAGTTCTGGTATTGCGGTACCCCCTGTTTCATTCTTCCTGCTAAGGATTGTTTTAGCTATTCTGGGTTTCTTATTCTTCCAGATGAATTTCATGATTGCTTGCTCTATTTGTGTAAGGTACATCATTGGGATTTTAATTGGAATTGCATTGAATCTGTATAGCACTTTTGGTAGTATGGCCATTTTGACAATATTAATTCTGCCTATCCAAGAACATGGGAGATCTTTCCATCTTCTAAGATCTTCCTCAATTTCTTTCTTCAGTGTTTTGTAGTTTTCATTGTAGAGATCTTTTACCTCTTTGGGTAGATTGATGCCCAAGTTTTTTTTTTTTTTGGTTTTGTTTTTTTTTGTTTGTTTGTTTGTTTGTTTGAGACTATTGCAAATGGAGTTGTTTTCCTCATTTCCCTTTCAGCTGTTTTGTCACTTGCGTATAAAAATGCTTTAGATTTATGCGTGTTGATTTTATAGCCTGCTATTTTGCTGAATTCATTGATGAGGACTAGAAGTTTTCTGTAGGAGTTTTTTGGATCTGCTAAATATAGAATCATGTCATCAGCAAACAGTGACAGCTTAAGTTCCTCTTTTCCTATTCGTATTCCTTTAATTTCTTTAGTCTGCCTAATTGCTCTGGCTAGAGTTTTGAGGACAATGTTGAATAGAAGTGGTGAAGGAGGACATCCGTGTCTTGTTTCCATTTAAAGAGAATGCTTTTGGTTTTTCTCCATTAAGAATGATGTTGGCTGTGGGCTTAGCATAAAAACTTTACAGTGTTCAGGTATGTTCCTACTGTTCCTATTTTTTCTAGTGTTTTGAGCACGAAGGGGTGTTGTATTTTGTCGACACTTTTTCTGCATCAATTGAAATAACCATATGATTCTTATCCTTAAGTGTATTGACATGATGGATTATGTTTATTGATTTATGGATGTTAAACCATCCTTGCATTCCAGGGATGAACCCCACTTGATCGTGGTGCACAATTTTCTTAATATGCTTTTGTATACAGTTTGCCAATATTTTGTTAAGGATCTTTGCTTCTATATTCATCAAGGATATTGGTCTAAAATTTTCCTTCCTCTATGTCTTTTCCTGGTTTGGGTATGAGCGTGATATTAGCTTCATAGAATGAGTTTGGTAGGGTACCCTCTTTTTCTATTTCCTGGAATACTTTGAGAAGTATTGGAATGAGATCTTTTTTGATGGTCTTGTAGAACTCAGCTGAGAATCCATCTGGTCCTGGGCTCTTCTTGGATGGTAGGTTTTTAATGGCTTCTTCTATTTCATTGCTTGATATTGATCTGTTTAAGTTGTGTATGTCCTCTTGGCTCAGTTTGGGAGGAGCATATGTCTCTAGAAATTTGTCAATGTCTTCGGTAGATTCTATTTTGTTGGAATACAGATTTTCAAAGTAGCTTCTAATTATGTTATGTATCTCAGTGATGTCTGTCGTGATATTTCCTTTTTCATCAGAAATTTTAGTAATTTGAGTTTTCTCTTGCCTTCTCTTTGTTAGTGTGGCTAAGGGTTTGTCTATTTTGTTTACTTTCTCAAAGAACCAACTTTTTGTTTTGTCAATTTTTTGAATTGTTTCTTTTGTTTCAATTTCATTGATTTCAGCTCTGATTTTAATTATTTCCTGTCTTCTACTACTTCTGCTGTTATTCTGTTCTTTTTCTAGGGCTTTGCACTGTATTGTTAGGTCATTTAGTTGTTGACTTTTCATTTTTTTCTGGAATGCGCTCCATGCAATGAATTTTTCTCTTAGTATCACTTTCATAGTGTCCCAGAGATTTTGATATGTAGTATCATCATTCTCATTTACCTCTAAGAATTTTTTTTATCTCCTCCCTGATGTTTTCTGTTATCCATGTTTCATTCAATAGCATATTATTTAGTCTCCAGGTGTTGGAGTAATTTCTATTTTTTATTTTGTCATTGATTTCTACTCTCAGTCCATTATGATGATCTCTATTTTTTTGCATTTCCTTAGGGCTGCTTTGTGGCATAACATATGGTCTATTTTCAAGAAGGTTCCATGTGCTGCTGAGAAGAAAGTGAATCTGCTCGTTGATGGATGGAATATTCTATATATGTCTATTAAGTCTAGGTTATTGATTGTGTTATTGAGTTCTATGGTTTCTTTGTTCAATTTTTGTTTGGAAGATCTATCTAGTGGTGACAGCAATGCCTTAAAGTCACCCAGAATCATTGTATTGTGGTCTATTTGATTCCTGAAATTAAGAAGCATTTGTTTGATGTACAGGGATGCACCATTGTTTGGGGCATACATATTTACTATCATTATGTCTTTCTGATTTATGATTCCCTTAAACAGTATGAAATGTCCTTCTTTATCCCTTCTGACTAACTTTGGCTTGAAGTCCACCTATCTGATATAAGGATGGAAACCCCTGCTTTTTTACTGAGTCCATGTGCGTGGAAGGTTTTTTCCCATCCTTTCACCTTTAGTCTGTGGATGACTTTTTCTAAGAGATGAGTGTCTTGCAGGTAGCATATTGTTGAGTCTTTCTTTTTAATCCATTCTGCCAGTCTATGTCTTTTGATTGATGAGTTTAGGCCATTAATGTTCAGAGTTATTATTGAGATATGATTTGTATTCCCAGTCATTTGGCTTATTCTTGGTTTTTAATTTGGCTTGGTTTCTCCTTTGAGTGTTTTTTCTCTAAGGTAATTCCTCCATTTGCTGACCTACATTGTTGTTTTTCATTTCCTCCTCGTGGAATATTTTGTTGAGAACATTCTGTAGTGCAGGCTTTCTATTTGTAAATTCTTTTGTTTATCATGGAAGGATTTTATTTCATCTTCAAATCTGAAGGTTAGTTTTGCTGGGTATAGGATTCTTGGTTGGCAACCATGTTCTTTCAGAGCTTGAAATATGTTGGTCCAGGCCCTTCTAGCTTTTAGAGCCTGGGTTGAGAAGTCTGCTGCTATCCGTATTGGTCTCCCCCTATATGTAATCTGATGCTTTTCTCTCGTGGCCTTCAAAATCCTATCTTTATTTTGAATGTTAGGCATTTTCATTATAACAAGCCTTGGTGTGGATCTGCTGTGATTTTGTGCATTTGGTGTTCTGTAAGCCTCTTGTATTTGATTTTCCATTTCATTCTTCAGGTTTGGGAAATTTTCTGATATTATTTCATTGAATAGGTTGTTCATTCCTTTGGTTTGTATCTCTGTGCCTTCCTCAATCCCAATAATTCTTAAATTTGGTCTTTTCATGATGTCCCATAGCTCTTGGAGATTCTGTTCATGATTTCTTACCATCTTCTCTGTTTGGGCAACTTTATTTTCAAGATTAAATATTTCATCTTCATTGTCTGAGGTTCTGTCTTCCAAGTGGTCTAGTCTTTTGGTGATGCTTTCCATTGAGTTTTTTATTTGGTTTATTGTTTCCCTCATTTCAAGGATTTCTGTTTTTTTGTTTGTTTGTTTGTTTTTTGTTTTTGAGAATTTCTATCTCTTTGTTGAAATGATCTTTTGCTTCCTGCAGGTGCTCTTTCAGCCTATTGGTATTATCATTCATTGCCTGCATTTGCTCTCTTATCTCATCCTTTGCTTTGCGAATCATCTTAATCATGTATAATCTGAAGTCCTTTTCTGACATTTCTTCTAACATACTGTCCTTGGATTCTATTAATATAGAATCTAGATTTGTTTGGATCATTTTCTTCCCTTGTTTTTTCATGTTGTTCATGTATCTTCCCCTCTAGCAGTGCAGATCTGGGGTATTGCAGATTTCCCACTATAGGCTTATAGTGGCCCTATAGGTTTCCAAAACCCTTTCTTTAAGGGGAGATCAATATTAGCAGTACCCAATTCAGACACTATGCAATCCTAGACCAAATAACCCCTATGAGGACAATAACAAAATTGTTATAATAAACAGAGTGAGTTCAAATATTATCTTCAATAAAACAAACAGATTTGCAATAAGGTCTGCAGTTTCTAATGGAGGACAAAGAGGATGCAGAGGGATGTAGAATGTGGCTGTTAATGGGATAAGAAAAGATTATACAGAAGTTCTAGATAATAGAAAGGGTGAGAGTGTAATCAAAAGAAATTGGATGTTAGCATGTAAAAAGGGAGAAAGAGAATCTAAGGGAACAGGAAACAAAAGGTAAAGAGAGCAAGAAAAGTAAAGTAATAAAATCTTAAATTTTTTTAAAAAGGAGAAAAAAGAAAATCTACAGTATAACAGTCATATAGTATTCAAACCTCACAGTCTTCAGTAGCCTGATGCATGAGAGGTACCTGACAATGAGCTTCAAACCTCCAGCAGGCGTCTCAGGATGGAATTTGCGCCACCTAAAGATCGGAGCTCCAGCTTCCAGGATTATCCAAGATGGCCGCTCTGGCTTCCAAATGTGTTGGCAAATTGGGAGCTGCAGCTCAGGGTGTGGACATGGTCAGCTGGAGGTCCTGGAGGTGGGGTGCAGTTGGTCAGGCAGGGGTCCTGGAGGTTGGATTGTTTGGTGTGGTTGTGGGATCCTGGAGGCTGGGTGCAATCAGTCGGTCTGGGGGCCCAGTGATAGGGCACAGTCAGTTGGTCTGGGGGTCCTGGTGGCAGGGAGCAGTCAGTTGATGTGAGGGCCCCAGAGGCAGGGAGTGATCAGTTGGGCTGAGGGATCCTGGAGACGGAGCTCAGTCAGACTGGCCAGGGGTCCTATGGGGCCTGGCTGTTGTCTCAAAATGGAGGCAGCCACGTGTAATCAAACCTGCAGGTACTGTGACAGAGAACTTCCAGGCAACAGCAGGCAGGTGGTGCTCCACTGGCGGTTGGCAATCAGTTTGCTGACTGTTGTCGGATGATCCAGAGGTGAACCTCGTGCGTTGGGTGATGGATAGGTGTAAGGCAGGCGACATACAGGCAAGAGGCAGGCAAATGGCAGATGACAGGCGCCTGACAGTGAGTAATCTGCACTCAAAAAAGGCGTTGATATGCTGGCAAACTGCAAGTGATCGCAGCAGACAAATGGGGTAAACACCAGGGAATCGATAAGCAGCAAAAACTGCCTCACAATGAAACAGATATCCTCTGCTTGAAACCAGAGTTACAGATCAACAAGGAACGTAGCCTCCCTCTAGTCTGCCATCTTGGACCCCTCCTGATAGATATTTCAAACAAAAACTGAACAAAGGAAACATAGAACCCAATAACGCAATCAATAACTTAGACTTAACAGACATACATAGAATATTCCATCCATCAATGAGCAAATACACTTTCTTCTCAGCAGCACATGAATCCTTCTCTAAAATAGACCATATGTTATGCCACAAAGCAGCTCTTAGTAAATACAAAAAAAAATAGAGCTACTACCTTGTATTCTATCAGATCATAACAATGAAATTAGAAATCAATGATAAAATAAAAAACAGAAACTACTCCAACACCTGGAGACTAAATAACGTGCTATTGAATGATGCTAGATAACAGACAACATCAGGGAAGAGATAAAAAAATTCTTAGAGGTAAATGAGAACAACAATACAACATATCAAAATCTCTGGGGCACTACAAAAGCAGTATTAAGAGGAAAATTCATTGCATGGAATGCATTCAAGAAAAGAACAAAAAGTCAACAAAGGTCATTTGACCTCACTTCACATCTCAAAGCCCTAGAAAGAGAAGAACAGAACAACACCAAAAGTAACAGAAGACAGGAAATAATTAAAATCAGAATTGAAATCAATGAAATTGAAACAAAAGAAACATTCAATAATTGACAAAACAAAAAGTTGGTTCTTTGAAAAAGTAAACAAAATTGATAAACCCTTAGCCACACTAATGAAGAGAGGAAAGAGAAAACTCAAATTACTAAAATTCATGATGAAAAAGTAAATATCACAACAGAGATCATTGAAATACATAACATAATTAGAACTATTTTGAAAATCTATACTCTAACAGAATTGTAAATCTCAAAAACATCAACAAATTTTTAGAGACAGACATATGATCCTCCCAAACTGAATCAGAAGGCCATACATAATTTAAACAAAATGATTTCAAGCAATGAAATAGAAGAAGCCATCAAAGGCCTATCAACCAAGAAAAGCCTGGAATCAGATGGATTCTCAGCAGAGTTCTCTAAGACCTTCAATGAAGAACTAATACCAATACTCCTCAAAGTATTCCATGGAATAGAGAAGAAGGGAACCCTTCCAAACTCAATTCTATGAAGCTACTATTGCTCTGATACCAAAACCAGACAATATCTATGATGAACATAGATGCAAAAATCCTTAACAAAATTCTGGCAAATCACATACAAAAACATATTAAAAAGACAGTGCACCATGATCAAGTGGAGTTCATCTCAGGGATGCAACGTTGGTTCAACATCTGGAAGTCAATAAATCTAATTCACCACATCAAAAGACTTAAAGTTAAGAATCATATGATAATTTCAATAGATGCAGAAAAAGCCTTTGATAAAATACAGCACCACTTCATGCTCAAAACACTAGAAAAAATAGGGATAGTAGGAACATATCTCAATAATGTAAAGGCTATCTATGCTAAGCCCAGGGCCAATATCATTCTAAATGAAGAAAAACTGAAAGTGTTCCCTCTAAAAACTGGAACAAGACAGGATGCCCTCTTTCACCACTTCTATTCAACATCGTCCTTGAAATGCTAGCCAGAGCAATTAAACAGACCAAAGAAATTAAAGAGATACAAAAAGGGAAAGAAGAACTCAAGCTCTCACTATTTTCTGATGATTTGATTCTATATTTAGAGGATCCAAAAAACTCCACCAGAAAACTTATAGAAATAATAAATGAATTCAGCAAAGAAGCAGAATATAAAATCAGCACACATAAATCTAATGCATTTCTATTCATGAGTGATGAATCCTCAGAGAAATTAGGAAAACTACTCCATTCACAATAGCTTCAAAAAAAAATACTTGGGAATCAATCTAATAAAAGAGGTGAAACACTTCTACAATGAAAACTATAAAACACTAAAGAAACAAATTAAAGAAAATTTTAGAAGATGCCTGTCCCATGTTCTGCATAGGCAGAATTAATATTGTCAAAATGGCCATACTACCAAAGGCACTATACAGATTCAATGCAATTCCAATTAAAATTCCAATGACATTCCTCAATGAAATAGAAAAGTAATCATGAAATTCATCTGGAGTAATAGGAGACCCAGAATAACCAAAGCAATGCTGAGCAGAAAGAGTGAAGTAGGAGGTATCACAATTCCAGACTTTAAACTATACTACAGAGAAATAGTAACAAAAACAGCGTGGTATTGGCACCACAATAGACAGGTAGGCCAACAGTATAGAAGACACAGAGACAAACCCACATAAATACAGTTATCTCATACTAACAAAGGTACCAAAAACATACAATGGAGAAAAGATAGTCTGTTCAACAAATGGTGCTAGGAAAACTGGAAATCCATATTCAGTAAAATGAAATTAAACCCCTATCTCTCACCCTGCACAAAATTCAACTCAAAATGGATCAAGGACCTAGGAATTAGACCAGAGACCTTGCACCAAATAGAAGAAAAAGTAGGACCAAATCTTCATCATGTTAGCTTAGGACCAGACTTCTTAAGGAGACTCTCAGAGCACAAGAAATAAAAGCAAGAATCAATAAATGGGATAGATTCAAACTAAAAAGATTTTTATCAACAAACAATAATGTGAAAACAGAGCATACAGAGTGGGAGAAAATCTTTTCTCCATACACTTCATATAGAGCACTAATCTCCAAAATTTATAAAGAACTTAAAAAACTTTATACCAAAAATACAAAGAACCCAATCAATAAATGGGCTAAGGAACTGGGCAGACACTTCACAGAAGAAGATATACAGGTGATCAACAAATATATGAAAATGTGTTCATCATCTCTAGTAATCAGAGAAATTCAACTTAAAACCACCCTAAGATTTCATCTAACTGCAAGTAGAATGGCTATTATCAAGAACACAAGCAATAATAAGTGTTGGCGTGGATGTGGGGGAAAAGGCACACTCATACATTGCTGGTGGAGTTGCAAATTGGTTCAGCCACTCTGGAAAGTAGTATGGAGATTCCTCAAAAAACTTGGAATGGCCCCACCATTTGACCCAGTTATCCCACTCCCCAGTTTAAACCCAAAGGACTTAAAATCAGCATACTACAGTAATACAGCCACATCAGTGTTTATAGCTGCTCAATTCACAATAGCTAGATTGTGAAACCAACTGAGATGCCCCTCAATTGATGAATGGATAAAGAAATTGTGATATATATATATATATATATATGAATATTATTCAGCCATAAAGAAGACTAAAATTACAGCATTTGCAGGTATATGGATGGAGTTGGAAAATATCATGCTAAGTGAAATAAGCCAATCCCCAAAAATCTAAGGCTGAAAGTTTTCTCTGGTAAGTGGATGATGATACATAACAGAGGGGGTGGTGGAGGGGTAAGAGAAGAATGGAGGAACTTTGGATTATGTAGAGAGAAATGAGGGGGAGGGAGGGGTAAGGGGAAGGAAAGATAGTGGACTGAGACATTATTATCCTATGTACATGTATGATTGCATAAATGGTGTGAATCTACATCATGTACAACCATAGAAATGAAAAATTTTACCCCATTTGTATACAATGAATCAAAATGCAGTCTGTAAAAATAAAATTAAAAATATTATATATATATAATGCAATTGTTAGCCATCCATTTAAGGACCAAGAGGGAGAACTATTTTTGAATGCAATTTCACACAGATAAAAAGAACTCAGTGTCATATGTAAATGGATGAATTACCACATAAAAAAGGGGACTATCAGTTACCATTATAAAGGCAAGAGTACCAGATGGTTTCATAGCTCAGTTCTTGAAGACCAGATCATTAGACTCTAAGAAATTTAAAAATATTCCAGACCCTTGGGGATCCAACATGGAACCCTTAGTGTTTCATTTTATTAAGGTGGCAAAACATGAATACTAAAACCTCACAAAAGGTATAAAAATGTAACAACACATGGGAATTGGGGGAAAATCCCATTCTAATAAAATTATTACAAAGAGAATCTTTCAAACACAAGAAAAATACATTCCAAGGAAATAAGTCCAGAAATGAGTGGTCTTTATAAGTATAAACAGAATGAAAATCAGCTTATGTAATAGATGACTAAGAAATATTCAAGGAATCTTTCAGTTTAGTTTATAAGTTTTAATTTATTAATACCTACATCTAATATTGTTCTAATGCCACATATATGTAATTTTAAAAAAACTTTTAAAGTTTTACAAATGAACAACATAAGCATTATAATAGGATTGAAAAATACAAATAAATAAGAAGAAAATTAAATTTGCCCCAATTACGCTATTTAGTTATGATGTCCTTGAAGGAAGACCCTGGCTGGGGTCAACCTCTAGCACTGCAAAAGAAACACAAAACAAATCCCAAATAATGCAGAGGGAAACATTGCCAAGAAAATACTAAAAAGAAAGAATAAGAAGGGGTACTATATAATTATCCATCATAATGGATATTAAAATACTGTATATTTCATAAAGAAAGTAGTGGGGTGCCAATCATTCAATGGAACAGAATGTAAACTACTTAACAGAAAAAATTTACATAAATATTTAAACTTAAAGTAGCATCTTATTTTTATTTTTTATTTTTGACATCAGGGATAAGCACTTAGAAAAAAAAGACAATAGAGAAGTAGCCTTAGACAGTTTATAAAAGCTTAATAGAGCTTTAAATGTCTCTGTTGTCCTTAGATGCAAAGTACAGAAGTCTCACCAAGAGCCATGTGTAGCTTAGGTAATGAAGAGTTGTTGGACACCAAAGTGTATATCAGAAGTTAGTGAGTTGCTGCCTACTTCCTTTCCTCTTATTTATTTATGGTATACAGACATTCCTATTCCTAACCTCGTATTTTTCTGATGACCTTCAAAAGCTTCTTGACATTTTTATTTCTAATAAAACATGACAAACCGTCCATCAAACCAACCGTATAACCAATAAAACACTGAGGTTTTCAACACAACATAAATAGATCAGTATAAAATATTGTCATCATGTCTAGTTTTATCAGAAGTTGAAAATTCTTAGGTCAACAGAATTTTACACGTGGCTCTTGTAGAAGGGAGAGGAGCAGAAATGTGTGTACTATAACATAAGACTAATTTCTTGGCTGTGCAGAAGAATCAAGTCAAGCAGTATTCATTCCACAGGGCCACTGGCTGCTTGGTCTCCTCCTATGCAGGTAAGTGCCTATGCAATTAAGTAGTCTGTTGAGGAGCACCTGAATGCCAGAGCAGGTGACAGATGTTCTGTTTGGCATGATGCTGCCAAAACTTTGGAACACCTGCTCAGGTGAGCCAATGTTTTGCGAAACTACATGAAAGACATGCCCTGCCATGGTCAACCACGTGTGTTGGAAGAAGCCAGCCGGTCCCTCCTGAGGCAAGGCTGGCCTCCAAGCTAAGGTCAGTCTATATCAGGGAGGCTCACTCTAACATTCCACTGGGGTTATGAGGAGACTTACAGAAGGTGAGTGATGCCTCAAGTGATTTTTGTGCATGGGAGCATGCTAGCATAAGAATATAGACACGAAACTGCAAAACCTAACACTCTACATGCAATTTGAATAGTCACAGCTCCAACTGTTGTGGCTTTTTAGATGGTCAGAATTGTTTACCATCATGTTCTTTTCCAGTTGCAAACATGGCACTAAAGAACCCCTTGGTTGCCCTGCACTGATATCCACTAGAAATTGGAATTGCAGACCTAGGACTGCAGAGGAATCTTTCCGGAATGCCATCATGCTCCAAAATACATCATGGATTGATTAAAGATGCAACAGAGGAAACTAAAATAAAAGTTCAAAAAGCAGAAACGTAAAGCTGAATCAAAGCGGAGGGGCAGGAGACATGTAGAAACACATTTTCCTTTCATCTGGAGAATGTGCACGGGTTTGTCCTCAAAAGTACCCGACAGTACTTGCCACACTCTCTGAACTCATGAAAACAGCCTGTGTTACTGCATGTGCTAAACTCTCCTGGAGACCTCCTGGGATGTGGAAGGGAAAGCAAGGGATGCACAGGGAGATTTACAAAGAAACTATTTTCAGGGAGTTTTCTTGGAGACCAGGCATTCAGCATTCTGAAGTTGCAGTCTACCTTAAACCCAGTCTGGGCCTCTGGCATCAGGAAGGCTGCGGCACAGCTGCCCTCGCCAAGGTCAGACTCTGAACATTCCCCTGGGGCCTCCTCCAAGTGTGATCCCCCTCAAGGAGGAAAGGCTGCAGCTGGGAGAGGGAACCCCTGCCTGGGAGCAGGTATCTCCTGAGGCAGAGGGACCACTGAGCCAACAGTGCTTCTTTCTTGTTCTGTGGGGCGCAGCCCTGTCCCGGTAGGGAACTTTCTGACCTGCCACAGTGGGTGCAGCATGGATGGAGAATCTCTAGTTTCTGTCTGGCCTAGGATGCTCTAGCCCAGAGGACCCCAATAAGCGGGTCCAACAACGCCCTACCCTATCTGATGTGACAGACAGGACCCTGGACGTGGTGGGGCGCTGGATCTAGAGACCCCTGGGTGAGTAGCCACGACAGTCGGGTGCTGCAGGGTCGCCTTGGTGGTGCTGAACTTGGACGAAGCCTGACTGGCCTTCCAGGAGCTCAGGAAGGTCGTTTGCTTGTACTGCGCTCCATGCGACATGGACTGGCACCAGGAGGCTTAGGCTTCATGCAGTTCATGCAAGCTGGGCTTGGAGAAGCCAAGGACAAGCTCTCAATCCCAGCGATTATCTACAGGGACCTGGGGGCGCCACCTTCACTCCAGCTCTCAGCGCCGCCCCCAGGCCTGCACGTCCCACACGACCTACACTGGGCAGCGGAGCTCCCGGGAGCCGGGTCACTACTGGCCAGGCACATCAGGTCCTGCGCGAGCGTTGGGAGTGCCACACGCGCTCTTGCGTTTATCATTGTTGCTTGGCAACGACTATTCCGCCTTTGGCAGTTACCTAACCTCCCAACTGCCCTGTTCCCAAGTTGGGGACTAACCTGTACTCTCCAGAATGGGTTCGGGAAACATTTACAAGCCCCAAGGGAGCAAAGGCAGTGACGGGGCCTCTTACACGCGGTGATGTACGCAGCCTTGATGGATTTTCTTGACTTCAGCCTTGGAACTACGGTCTTGGTATATAACCCTGTAGGTAAGATCCACTAGACTGCAAGAAATGGAAATGTAACCCAAGTGAGATGTCTGCTCTCTTAGGGAAGTTAATGTCAATGCCGCAGACAAGAAGGACAGGTGATAGAGTAGGGGAGGGCAGGGACCTGAGGGGCCAGAGGCCAACTCCGGAAAACAATACTGATGAGGCAGAAGCCTGAGCCATCCAGGCTGTGCCCAGGGGGACAGAGCAGAAGGGAGACCAGCTCTCCTTTCATCAGATGCACGGCTTTCGTACCCCACAGACGCCTGGCAGCTGGGACCTGCAGACCTTGGAACTGTCTAGCACACAGACCCTCTTCATGAGCTCCGAAACTTCAGCTGCTTTCCCAGCCGCTTACAATCACCCCTATAGAGCGACTGACTGTTTAAGAGCGATTTAACTCACAAAATTAAGTACACACTGAGGTGTATTGTTACTGTACACATTTTAAAAAGCAAATTATATACATTGTAGAAAATCATATTATGGGAAAAATATTTCTTCCAATTGGAAGATTCTTCCAATCTAGTCCAATATCCATTTGTATCAGCGTACATCTATGTACCTGTTCTCTGCTGAGGGGCCTTAGTGGGAAGACAGCTCCGTGGGCTCTCTTCTGGTTGTGTTTAAGGTTTATTTCACACTAGTATATTTAGGGGTGCCACTTCCACTCCTCAATAGATTTTACTTATTTCTCACATGCTTCACTCAATTCATCTACTTCTGAAGGGTCACCCTGTGTCACCTTGGTCAGTCAACCATCTTCATGATAAAAGATTGTTGACAAGAACTTCATTAACTTCACTTCTCCTGATACAGCAGAGTTCATTGGTAGCTTCCAATTTCCAAAGCACCAAACACATCATGCTTTTTCAATGTCACCACTTCAGGCAGACTACAGTACGCAACATCTGCCAAATCTTCCCACGCAAAATTGCGGATTCCCACTATTCCAATACCCTCTCCTGTAGTTATCCAGTCCTGCTTCTCTGTTTGTTTAGGCAGGGAGTGCACAGCACAACATCCAGGCGACCCACCAGAGCCAAGGGGGCAGCACACAGAAGGCCAAGGGCAGAAGCAGAGGGTGTCACAGGCTGCCTGCTGCCACCCTAATGCCCCTCACTTTGCCTTTTCTCAAGGGACCAGGGTAACAAGGGAGGGCCTGGGCCCTGGTGTGATTTTTGTTGTTGTCATTGTAAATGGACACATACCTTTATTTATTTTTGTGTGGTGCTGAGGATGGAACCCAGTGCCTCAAACATACTAGGCAATCACTCTACCACTGAGCCTCAGCCCCAGGCCTGGTGTGATGGTTTTGAATAGGAATAAAAATTTGCCAATAAAAATATCAGAGTTTTAACATTTTTTGAGTTCCACATTCAGTCTTGTGGGGTTGTGATGACACTAAGAAAATGTTTTGTAATAAACAAAGACCTTCTGGGTATCAGAATATACAACTTTCACAAATTGTTTGCCAACAGCTGAAAGGACAGAAAAATGAGTGAAACAGAATAAAAACCAAGAAGCATCCAAATATCTGGAAATATTTGGAATGTGCTATTGGTGAAATTTCATATTTGTAGGAAAAGAATGATTCATGAGTGAAAATCCTGTTCACTGTTCAGAGAAAATTAGCTAGATTTTTATGCTGCAAAAATAATTCCCTGATTAACTATAGATGACTGATTTTAATACAATAGGATTAAAATAATAATTTAATAAAGTAGGATATAAAGCCAAAGTGAGCTAAATCCAAAGGCCATGCTCTTAGTTCTATGCCAATGGGCTGCTCTGGGCTTGTTGTGGCTCAGTGGTATAGCCCCTCACCACGCTAGGCCCTGGGTTCCGTCTCTAGCACCACAAAAACAAAACAAAAACAAAAACTTAATGGGGCCAGATGGAGGGGTGCATGCCTGTCATCCCAATGACTTCGGGGGGTTCATATAGGAGGATTCTGGATTCAAGTCCAACCTGGGCAATTTAGTGAAATCCCACCTCAAAAAATAAAAAGGGCTCAGGATATGGTTAAGGGGTTGAACGCCCCTGGGGCAGGACAAAAGGAAAAAAAAAAAAAAAGAAAGAAAAACTCAATGGAATAGGTTGTGCATTCATTACTTTCAAAAGTAATGACAGCTAGTAAATATTGTACTTTCTTCTGAAGAAAATAGAGGAATTGCATGCTATTTAACACTTGCAAATGCATGAATAATTGCACATTTTGATAGGGTGTTCTATGAACTCCTAACATCCTCCTCCTTTCCTATGACCCCTTTTCATTATGCCTGTGCCTATGGCCAGCCAGAAGCGGTGACACTTCTAGTGAAGATGAACTGCAGCCTTCAGCTGTGGGACAGTGATAGCAACACACCACTGATAAAGGTAGATGTAGCGCAGCATTTCTGCAGAAAATGAATTTGTATGAAATTCTTAGAATAAAAATTGATTCACATCATTTAAATATAACTATTTAATGAAAACAATGAAATGTTTGTCCTGAATTCCTGAAATTTACTATCTATTTCTTGATATAAAATCAACAGGCTATAGACCATCAGCAAGAGGAATGTGCAATGATTCTTCTAGAAAATTGTGCCAATCCAAATTTTCGGGACTACAGGGGCATAACTCCTCTCCACTATGCTGTCTTTTGTAAGAACACATCAATTGCAGAAAAACTACCTTCATTCAATGAAAATATTGATGTCCAAAGCAAGCATCAACAATCTTTATTTCTAAAATATTTGAAACATGTCTGTTTAAACAGTGACTCATGTCAACAAATGTTGATTATAAGCAGGGCTTTCTTGATTAGAATAATAGCAAATGTTGAAACAACTATTACTAGTACTACTACTTCTCCTCCTCCTCCTCCTCCTCCTCCTCCTCCTCCTCCTCCTTTTTCTTCTTTAAGTAGCTCATGGGTATATTTAGTTTGCCTCCATATGTTGAGTCAACATTTGAAATTCAGGAGACTCATGCAGGAATCTGGATTTCAAGTTTCTCTTAAAGAAACAAATATAGCTGGGCATGATGGCACATACCTGTAATTTCAGTGACCTGGGAAGCTGAGACAGGAGCATCACAAGTTCAAGGCCAGTCTCACCAACTTAGAGATGCTCTATCTCAAAAAATAAAAATAAAAAGAACTGGGATGTAGCTCAGTGGTAAAGTGCTCCTGGATTCAATCCCTAGCACCAAAAAGAAAAAGATTCAAATGAAGTCTCCCTTGAGCCCATGTTACTGTGTGGTGCGCTCCGCAGAGTGTCCCCTCATACCAGGCATGCTTGTTCTCCAGTTTGCTGCTGGCAAACTGCAGCCTTCACTCAGATCCCCTACTCTACCTCTATGAAGGAGTTTTATAAAACACTTGATTAAGATTTCATGGTTGCAAAGTAGTTTCTATTAACTTAGAGAAGAATATGGCCTATGGGCTGGGTTCAGAGGTAGAGCACTTGCCTGGTACGTGTGAGACACTGGGTTTCATCCTCAGCACCACATAAAGTAAGGTATTGTGTCTATCTACAACTATAAAATAAATAAAAATAAAAAAATATGGCCGAAATGGGACTGACGTTTTAGAACTTAGAAATTAGCATTTTAAAAATCTTTCTCTTATGTATACCACAAAAGCCATGTGCCCATTAGAATTTCCATAAGCCTAATTAAGTTTCTTATTGTTAGAGGTGGATAGGTTATGCAGATTGCAAGCAATATTGTATCTTTCTCTTCAGCCTTGTCCCTTAAAAATGTAAGTGTTCTGCTGGGGTTGTGGCTCAGTGGTAAAGTGCTTGCCTAGCATGTGTGAGGCACTGGGTTCGATAAGTAAATAAAATAAAGGTCCATAAACAATTAATAAAAATGTTTTAAAAATGTAAGTGTTTTGGTGTCTTTTGTGATGCTAAAAATAATCCATGTAGATTCGTATAAATTTTTGTTTATTTCTGAATTATATTTTGACTAAAATTATAAATAACTTTTAGTAGCAATTAAAAGAGAACCAGAAGGAAAAAAGAATTTTCAAAGTAGATGTACATTAGGGTCTTAGAATTTTCATCACAAGCGAGAATATATTTTGTATTGGGCTTCCTAACATGTAAGAAAATAATCTTTCATCTTAGCAGAAAGCATGAGGACCAATTGGGAATTAGCAATCAAAGTTCATTTGAAGCATCTCTTTTAATTCAGAGCCCATTTCCTTAGTGACCCATGTGGAGCAGAAGTGCCTGACTTTGGAGTCTGGGTTTCTGACACTAAATAGAAGCAAATCCAGAGGGTTTGTGTAGCATGGAGGGAGCTCCCATGTTATTGGAAAGCTCTCAGAGCTGTCTCCATGATGCGCTGATTCTCCAAATGCAAATGTCTACTATGAAAAAGAATTGTCAAGTAAGTGCTAGCAATGGTAAATAGATTTCTTTAATAATGGACAAATAATGCAGAGTTTTGAAACAAGGGATCTTTCTGATGAGGTTTGGTATTTCTGGAAAAGTAGTTATTTTTTGGACTATAGATTGATAAATCCTGCTCTAGAGATGAAAATTTAAGTTCATTGAGTCAATAAAAATAATTAAATCCTTTACAACTATGTTTTTGGGTTCTGGCCTTATTCAGATAAAAGATACAGTCCCTGTCCTCAAGAAGCACTTGGTTTACATGGGGTGGGGATCACATAGCTCCAAGAGACCGTGATAAAGGCTGCCACAGAGGAAAAGACTCCTGGAAGCAGTGGATGTTTTCAGCAAGTCTGGGAGATGAAGGGGTTCATGGGGCCACTGTAAGCAGAGGAGGGCATTTCAAGGTGAAGGAGCAGCACAAGTGGAAGCTCAGTGGGGTGAGAAGGAAGAGGCTACTCAATTTACTTCATGTATGTCTGTGTTCATATGGTCTTTACAAGACTTGCAGTTCAGTTGAAAAATAAGCAGTTTTTCTTGTATTGTTTTCCAGTATGAGGAGACAACTCTTTTACTTCATCTAAAGGAAAACAAACAGCAGATGTCAGAATTTTTAATTCAGAAGAAAATATACATGTAGTTGATAAGAAAGGAAGGTAATGGTGTAGTAATAATCAAGTCAAAAATATTAAATTAATGGTAAGGCGAACATTAACCTGTAATTATTGAGATAAAGTGAAAAATATGAACACAACTTTTAGGTAGAAATGCAATTATTCAAACTGAGCAGTACAAGTAAGAGTATATAGCGTAATTCATGAACTTATAATTATTGGCTGGTGTTTGTTAACTGCTTTTGTTGGTCACATGATCTTGTGTTAACTAACAGTTTCATAGTAGTTTTATAGTGTATGGATTTACACTTTACTTTTTGGTTCAATATTGAACTTCTTAACCTTTCTGTTGTAATTTTAACTTCTGCTTTTTATATACTTTTTCTTTAAAAATGCTATATGGAACTGGGCATAGTGGCGCATGCCTGTAATCTCAGTGGCCCTGGAGGCTGATGCAAGAGGATCACAAGTTCAAAGCCAGTGTCAGCAAAAGCAAGGCGCTAAGCAACTCAGACCCCACCTCTAAATAAAATACAAAATAGGGCTGGGGATGTGGCTCAGTGATTGAGTGCCTCTGAGTTCAATCCCTGATACCAAAAAATAAATAAATAAATAAATAAAAAATGCTATATGGAGCTTAAATTGGCATTTGGTCATTTGAATGACTCTCAAATTTCTTTCTTTGTAGAGTATTGGTGTTAGGTCATTACTAAATGAATATTGACTGCTATTGCCAGATGTTTATTTTCTAATGTATTTTGATTATTTTATTTTAATTGACTTGGGAAAGGGTAAGAAAGACAACTTTAATGGGATGAATATTTCCTTCAATGAAGATGAGACTGGCAGTGGTGCAGAGGAAGAGATTCACTCCCACCTGGGTTGCATTCTGAGCTTTCCTAGTAGCAAAGTGTGTCATCTTGGAAACAAAAAACATCACTAAATATGTTTGCTGATATGAAAAAGAGGATAATAGCTGCTCGAAGGGGGGGCTATAAGATTATACACATAACTGGAGTTCAGCACCTAGCAAATGCTTATCATTAACTGAAATGACAATGATTATCACAGCATCCTTACTGTTGTTTAAAGCCTGCAAATAGCTTTCACGTGCTTGACCTTTAGCTGACTGTGAATTACAGTGTATTACATCATTCTATGGAAGAAACGGAGTATTCTTCACTGAAATCTTCACCTACTGTGGACAAATGACCTCATCATGGTTCTTGTTATCAGAGGCTTGAAGTTTGTTAATCCTCCCCCTTTGAACAAGAGGTTTCCTTTTAGACTTAAAGGTGATTTGCGAAGGTGGACATTTGATCTCCCAAGATGCTTATGTCTCTTAGTATATGTAAAGCAACCCATTTAAATGGTGAAATATATCAAATTAACTGTTTAAATAACTTTACTAAAGTACCTAAAGGTGAAGTTATCTCTCTGTTATTTTAGAATAATCCTCATGCTTGCTGTGAGATACAAATAAAAAAATTTGGTCAAGCTGCTTCTTCAAGGTGGTATTAATGTCTCTCCCGAAGATAAGTCTACACAGACTGCATTATCTCATGCAACTGATAGTAGTCATAATGCGTAAGTATTTACATTAAATGGAGTTCAAAATAATCACAACTATTGCATCTTACACATGAGGTGAGATTTTATAATTCAGGTATGTGTGGAACAGTAGTGAGTTAGTCTATTTCATCAGCTAGAAACCCTGCAAAAGTCTAGACTAGTTAGAAGTAGTGGAAGTAGTGATGAGTACAGGATTCATCTCAGAGTTTTTGTTTTGTTTTGTTTTGTTTTGTACTGGGGATTGAACCCAGGGACACTTAACCACTGCATCACATCCCCAGCTTAGGGTCTTGCTAAGTTGCTGAGGCTGGCTTTGAACTCACGATTCTTCCTGCCTCAGTCTCCCGAGACTCTGGGATTACAGATGTGTATGACAGGGCCTGGCCTCAGAGATTCTTCTTTCTTATTTTTCTCTCTCTCTCTCTCTCTCTCTCCCTCTCCCCCTCTTCTTCCTTCCTTCCTTCCTTCCTTCCTTCCTTCCTTCCTTCCTTCCTTCCTTCCTTCCTTCCTTCCTTCCTTCCTTCCTTCCTTCCTTCCTTCCTTCCTTCCTTCCTTCCTTCCTTCCTTCCTTCCTTTTTCCCTTTTGGTAGTGGTGGGATTGAACCCAGGGACTCATGAATTCATGCATGCTAGGTAAGTGCCCCACTACTGAGATATGCCAGTAACCCATATCTCAGGACATTTTAAACCTTTATCCTCAGGGTTCCCAGCATCATCCATTTTATTCCAAGTGTAACCCCTACCCATAGGGTACAAATACTGTCACATCTTTGATTTTTCTAATTAGCTGTTTGGGTCTTGAAAAATCCAGTTTTATAGACAATCTCCTTAATTTCCGCTGGGAGCTGGCTTTTCCACCATTATCCTTGAAGTTCCCAAGGACCTAAGGAGGAGTTCCTTAAGACAGAGGAAGATAATCCTCTTTTACCAGTTAGATAGAGGGGAAAAAAGGGTTTTCAATCATTCTTTGTTTCTATCAATTCTGTCACTGCAGTGTTGCTGTGAGAACTGGTCCTGAGGTGGTGCATGCGTGTAATCCCAGTGGCTTGGGAGGCTGAGGGGGTAGGATCACAAGTTTGAGGCCAGCCTCAGCAATTTAGGAAGACCATAAGCATTTAGTGAGACCGTGCCTCAAAAAAAAAAAAAAAAAAAAAAAAAAAAAGGGCTGGATATGTAGCTCAGTGGTAAAGTGCCTCTTGATTAAATCTTCAGAACCAAAAAATTTAAACATTAAAAAAAAAAATGGTCCTGCAGTCTGATAATGATTAAATTTTGCTACCAGATTGTCCTGACTAATCGCAATCCCTGAATCAATACACTTAAAATTTAAAGGCACAACTTTTTTTTTTTTTTTATATACCAGAGATTGAACCCAGGGGGTGCTTAACCACTGAGCAACATCCCCAGCCCTTTTTATGATTTTTTTTTTATTTTTATTTTTTTAAAAGGGTGACAGGGATTCCCCTTTTTTATTGGTTCTTTTTAGTTATACATGACAGTGGAATCCATTTTGATAAAATTATGCATGCACAGAATATATCTTATTCTAATTAGGGCCACAGTCTTGTAGATGTATATGATGGGAGGTTTCACTGTGGTATATTCATGTGTACACAGGAAAGTTATACCGATTCCTGCTACTTTCTTTCCTATTCCCATCCTCCTTCCCTTCCCTGTGTTCCCCTTTGTCTATCTTCTGAATTTCTATCCCCACCCCCTTATTGTGGGTTATCTTCCACATATCAGAGAAAATATTTGCTCTTTGGTTTTTTGGGATTGGCTTATTTCACTTAGCATGATAGTCTCCAGATCCATCCATTTACCAGCAAATGTCATAAAGCCATTCTTCTTTATGGCTGAGTAATATTCCATTGTGTGTATATACCATAATTTCTTTATTCATTTATCTGTTGATGGACATCTAGGTTGGCCCCATAGCTTAGCTATTGTGAATTGTGTTGCTATAAACGCTGATGTGGCTATATCACTATAGTATGCTGATTTTAAATCCTTTTGATGTATACCCATGGGGTGGGATAGTTGGGTAAAATGGTGGTTCCATTTCTGGTTTTTTGAGGAATCTCCATATGCTTTCCAGAGTGGTTGCACTAATTTGCAGACCCACCAGCAATGTATGAGAGTACCTTTTCCCTGACATCCTCGCCAACGCTGTTACTTGTATTCTTGATAACTGCCACTCTGGTTGGAGTGAGATGACATCTCAGTGTAGTTTTAATTTGTATTTCTCTAATTGCTAGAGACGTTGAACGTTTTTCATATATTTGTTGACCAATCATATTTCTTCTTCTGTGAAGTGCCTGTTCAGTTCCTTTGCCCATTTATTGATTGGGTTATTTGGGTTTCTTTTCTTTTCTTTTTTTTTTTTTGATGTTAAGTTTTCTGAGTTCTTTGTATATTCTGGAAACTAACACCCTATCTGAGGTGGGGGTTGAAAAGATTTTCTCCCATTATGTCGGCTCTCTCTTCATGCTCTTGATTATTTCCTTTGCTGTGAAGAAGCTTTTTAGTTTGATGCCATCCCATTTATTGATTTTTTATTTTACTTCCTGCACTGAGTTGACATGTTGGGAGTATTGGGCCTACATTTTCATCTAGTAGGTGCAGTTTCTGGTCTAATATCACTTTGAGTTGAGTTTTCTGCAGGGTGAAAGATAGGGGTTAAACTTCATTCTGCTACACATTGATTTCCAGTTTTCTCAGCATAATTTGTTGATGAGGCTATCTTTTCTCCAATGTACGTTTTTGATGCCTTTGTCTAGTATGCATTTTAAAAAATTGTTTTTAGTTGTAGATGGACACAATATATTTTATTTATTCATTTTTATGTGGTGCTGAGGATCAAACCCAGTGCCTCATAAGTGCTAGGCAAGTGCTCTACCACTGAGTCACAAGCCCAGCCCAAGGTAACTGCATTTACGTGAGTTTGTCTCTGCATCTTCTATTCTATTCCATTGGTCTTCATACCTGTTGTGATGCTTCTTGAGAATGTTTTACCATAAGCCAGTTCTCCTACTGGTTTTTGGTCCATAATCAGAGTACCTGGGAGGTCTGAAAATCTTCAGGCTGTCCTGCCGCCGGGGCCACCGCTGCCCCAGAATCCCCGGGGGTGCCGTCGGGCTGCCGTTCGCGGTACAGAGCCCAGAGCCCCACGTTGGGCAGGAGGACCAGGGCCGCCAGCACCAGCGCCACCGCCTGCAGGAGCCGCTTCTCCTTCCGCCTCCCGCCGCGCCGCCCCCAGCTCCGCGCGTCCGCCTGGCGGCAGCAGCTCGGCGAGCAGACGCGGTCGCGGGGCCGGCCCCGCTCCAACTCCTATGATTTATTTAGAGATAGGTCTTGTTAAGTTGCTTAGTGCCTTGCTAAGTTGATGAGGCTGGCTTTGAACTTTGATCCCCCTTGCCTCAGCCTCCTGAGTGGATAGGATTACAGGCACACACCACTACGCCCGGCAAAAGTTACGGCAATTTTTAAGTTCACAGGTGTACATACTTCTACCCTCAGCCATGATTCCAGAGGCAGCCGCACTCTACTTTGGCAGCTGGGCCTCCTAGCTTTAGCCACACGCAGTGAGTACGCTGCCCGTGGTCCCTTTGGGTTGAACATTAATCAGTGCCCAGGAAAGCTTAGAGTGAGATAAGAAGGTCTCTAAAAGAATGTATGTGGTAAGGCAGGAATCTGGCCACTCCCCTTATCTCTAGGCCTTGGGAGAGAATCTGAACAGAGTGACCCTGGTTGTAAGTAAAGGAATGTGCTCATAAAACATTTTAAGAAAGTCACCTGTGCAATGTGCATGCAGCCTGTACTATATCCTTCCCCACCTGCACGCACAGTGTGGCCCTCCATTGTATTCTCTCCCACACCACCAAGGAGTGAGTAATAAAATGTACAAAACCGCTGCTGTGTCCTCTGGGTTCTCTTTTAGGGATTAGTAAACAGGATGCTTGAGGCCTTTGCAGCCCTGGGGTGGAAAATTTGATGTAGCCACCAGGATCCTAGAGGGGAACTTGTTGACACCGGAGTTGAGAAAGAGCATAAAATCTACAAGGGAAATCCCAGGCTGGCCACAGAGTTGATGTGGTTTGAGGTGGCTTTCCTATCGGAAGGGTGGGAATCACCATGTGAGATGGGGGACACCCTGAAGAGGGAAGAACCAACTGTGCTGCAAGTGTTGAAAACAGCATCCAGAGCAGCCACAGTGGTAAGGAGAAAGGAAACTAAAGTAGTGGAGGTAAAGCCCAAGAAACAAACAAAGCCACTGCAGGGTGGCAGGGCCCCCGCTGTGAGCTCTGAAGTGCTGCCACTCAGGCTCAGCTCAGAGGACAGGTAGAGTTAAAACTAGAGAGAACTGTAACTTCAGGGCAGGCTGACGCAAGGATGTGCTGTCCTAGCTCTTGGAACTTACAGATGAGCACCTGCAGGTCATGGCATGCTGCTATGTGGAACTGAGGGAACATTATGGGCACAGAGCCCCTATGAGCACATTGGAGACTAGTAAAAACTGGAGACTTCAGGTGCAGGATCCACTCAGGGAGTCCATTAGTTCCAGTGACTCAGAAGACGAGGCAGAAGATAAAAATATAGCGGAAGCTAGACTGGTGATGGTCCAAAAGTTCAAGACCCAGCAGAAGAAGCCTGAGGGGGAGGATCCAGATCTGCTCCCAGCTCAGGAGGAATATCTGCACACCACCATGATACCTGCCACACAGCTGGTGGACCTGGGGTCCAATTTCAGGCAGAAAATAAAAATGTACCTGCATGGCTGCTCTGCTGTGGGACACTGAGGCAGACGGGATAATGTGGAATGGTCTAGAATTGGCTAAAATGGCTCCGGCAACTGCTCACCCTACTTTAGGTCAGTGACTACATGCCACCACCACTGATGAAAGCGGTCAGTAATAGCTTGGCTGCTTCTTGCCACTCACAATATGTGGACAAATTCAGGAGATATTCCTCTGCCCAGGCCCCTGGGCCTCTGTGGAAGAACTCCAGAGCTTCTTTTGGGAACTGGGGTTGAAACAAGCTATTTATGAGCAGCCTTTCCCAGGACCAGACAGTGCGACTTTTACTGCCCAGATGAGGGACACGGTGTGGATCACAGCTCCTCCATCCTCCTGTGGTGCTCCGGTATCAGTGTGGTCCCCATCAGTGGGCTGCCTTCTTGGCCATGGCCTGCTTGGGGAGGGAGTAGGTAATCATTGGAAGTGTGGGCTGGCTGGAAATAAAAGCTAGAAAAGTAAAATTAAGAAATAAACACGAGGGCTGTGGGTGTTGCTCAGTGGTAGAGCGCTTGCCTGGCAAATGTGAGGCACTGGGTTCAATCCTCAGCACCACATAAAAATAAAGGTATCTTAAAATTTCATTGTAATGCTCTTTAAAATGGGGAGAGGGGGCACTCAGTGGTAGAGAGCCTGCCTGGCTGGTGTGAGGCACTGCTAGTACCACATATAAATATTCTCAGTACCACATATAAATGAATAAAAGGTTCATTGATAACTAAAAAAAATTTTTTTTAAAAAGAAACACAAAAGATGAGAAATTATTTGAAGCAGAGGCATTGACAGGTGGAAGAGACCTGATGGATCTCATCATAACCAAGAGAAAAACCCAGGAATGCTTTATTTATAGTGAAACACATCAAAGGGATTCAGAGAGGAGCTTCTTCAGGAAAACAGGATGAAAATGAGGAAAACAAGTTGTTTGGGGCTTGGCAGATTATGCCCATCACCAGCAGCTGCATTTGAACTTCGGGTTGTGAGCTAAGGCAGGGCACCAGCATGATCTGGGCTTTCTCAAACCAGGGAATTTCACCCAGTAGTTCCCAGGAAAGCAGCTTCCCTGCCTTATGATGACTCAAACAAACCCAAAATTCATACACAGCTTCCCACACTGCCCATCCAGGAAGAAGCACAACTGATAGTAGATAAAAGGGAGAGAAAAAGGAAGAATGGACTCCTACTCCAAAAAGAGACAGAGACAAGCCTCTCCTATTAGGAGAGGTGATGAAGGTAGAGCTCACAACTCTCCCTGAGGAGTCTTTGAGCCCTTGGGTATGGGAGGAGTCAAGGTTCAGGTATCTACCACCGCATGGTGGCACACACCTGTGGTCCCAGTGGCTCAGGAGGCTGAGACAGGAGGATCAAAGTCAGCCTCGGCAACTTAGCAAGGCTTAAGTGACTCAGTGAGACCTTGTTTCTAAATAAAATATAAAAAGTGCTGGGGGAGCATAAACTGGTTCCTTGAGATCCAAGATGGCAGATTAGAGAGAGGCTATGTTCTTGTCGCTACGTAACTCAGGTTTCAAGCAGAGGAAAATGTTTCTCTGTGAGGCAGTCTTTGCTGCTCGTGGATCCCTTGCTGTTTACCCCATTTGTCCACCTCCATCACTGGCAGTCTGCCAGCATACTGACTACTTTTTGAGTGCAGATCACTCACCGACTGCCGCCTATCACCCGCCATTTGCCTATTTCCCCGCCTCTTGCCTGCCGATCGCCTCCCTTTCACCTACTTATCACCCACCCGGAAGTTCACCTGCCAACTGCCTATAGACCACCATTGAATCACCAGCTGCCTGCTGTTGCCTGGAAGTCCACTGTCACAGTACCCACAGGTTTGGTTACATGTGGCTGCAGCCATTTTGGGACAACAACCAGGACCTGCAGGGCCCCCTGGCTTGACCAACCGCACCCCACATGGACTAGGTGCCCACACCCCACGCTGTAGCTCCCCATTTACCAACACGTTTGGAAGACAGTGCAGCCATCTTGGATTATACTGGAAATGGAAGCAGCCATCTTTAGATGGGGCCAATCCCACCCTGAGATGCCTGCTGGAGACTGAAGTCTCATTGTCAGATACTTCTCATGCATCTGTCTTCAGTAGAAGACTGGGAGGTTTGAATAAAATGACTCTTGTAGGTTTTTTTTCTTCTTCTTTTTAAATTTTTAAGTATTTATTTTTCTTTCTCTATTTTCCTTTTGTTTACCTGTTTCCTCAGAGTTTCTCCCTTTTCTCACGCTAACAATCAACTTCTTCTGATTCCACTTTCAGGTAGAGCTCTTCCTACAATCTAGTACTACTTTATTTTATTTTTTTTGGTAGTGCTGGGGAATGAACCCAAGACCTTGTGCATGCTAGGCAATCACTCTACCAACTGAGCTATGTCCCCAGCCTGATCTAGTATTTCTATATACTCTTTTCTTATCCCATTAACAGTTACATCCTACACCCCTCCCCATCCTCCTTGTCCACCATTAGAAATTGGTGACCTCATTGCAAGTCTATTGGTTATACTGTTGATAATAATTGAACGCATCCTCTCTGTTTATTATAACAACATTGTTAATGTCTTCATAGGGGCCGTTTGATTTAGGGCTGCATATTGTCTGTACTGGGTGCTGCTAATATTGATCTCCCCCTTAAAGAAGAGGTTTTGGAAACCTGCAGGGTCAGTATAAGTCTATAGGGGGGAAACTGAAATACCCCAGATCTGCACTGCTAGAGGCGAAGATAGGTGAATAACATGAAAAAAGGGAAGAAAATGTTGCAAACAAATGGAGATTATACATTAATAGAATCCAATGACAGCATGGTAGAAGAAATATCAGAAAGGCAGTTAAGAACATACTTAATTAAAATGATCTGTGAAGCAAAGAATGAGATAAGAGACCAAATACAGGCAATGAACGACTGTTCCATTAAGCCATTAAACAGTTAAAAGAGCAACTGTAGGAAGCAAAAGATCATTTCAACAAAGAGATAGAGATTCTGAAAAAAACAAACAAACAAACAACAACAACAACAAAAAAAAAACAGAAATCCTTGAAATAAAGGAAACAATAAACCAAATAAAAAACTCAAACATCACCTATAGACTAGGTCACTTGGAAGACAGAAACTCAGACAATAAAGACAAAATATTTAATCTTGAAAATAAAGTAGACCAGAGAAGATGGAAATAAATCATGAATGGAACCTCCAAGAACTATGGGATATCATGAAAAGACCACATTCAAGAATTATCAGAATTGAGGAAGACAGAGATACAAACCAAAGGAATGAACGACCTATTCAATTCAAAATAAAGATGGAGGGGACATCCAAGATGGCGGACTAGAGGGAGGCTGTGTTCCTTGTCACTCCGTAACTCTGGTTTCAAGCAGAGGATGTCTATTTCTTGATGAGGCAGTTTTTGCTGCTTATTGATCCTCTGCTGTTTACCCCATTTGTCTACTGTAATCACCTGCAGTCTGCCAGCATATCAACGCCTTTTTTGAGTGCAGATTGCTCACTGTCAGGCGCCTATCATCCGCCATTTGCCTGCCTCTTGCCTGTCCATCGCCTGCCTTTCACATACCCATCACCCACCACCCGAGGTTCACCTCCCGATCGTCCGACAGCTGCCAGCAGACTGACCACAGACCGCTAGTGGAGCACCAGCTGCCTGCTGTTGCCTGGAAGGTCACTGTTACAGTACCTGCAGGTTTGGTTATAGGTGGCTGCTGCCATTTTGAGACAACAGCCAGGCCCCGTAGGACCCCTGGCCGGACGGACTGAGCCTCATCTCCAGGATCCCTCAGCCCAAACGATCACTCCCTGCCTCTGGGGCCCTCACCTCGACTGATTGCTCCCTGCTGCCAGGACCCCCAGACCAACTAACTGCGTCCTATCACCAGCAGCCCAGACCAACTGATTTTGCACCTGGCCTCCAGGATCCCACAACCACACCAATCACACCTGACCTCCAGGACTCCTGCCTGACCAACCGCACCCCGCCTCCAGGACCTCCAGCCGACCACGTCCACACCCCAAACTGCAGCTCCCCATTTGCGAACACATTTCGAAGCCAGAGCGGCCATCTTGGATAATCCTGGAAGCCATAGCTCCGATCTTTAGGTGGGGCAAATCCCATCCTGGGATGTCTGCTGGAGACTTGAAGCTCATTGTCAGGTACCTCTCATGCATCAGGCTACTAAAGACTGGGAGGTTTGAATACTATATGACTGTTATACTGTAGATTTTCTTTCTTCTCCTTGTTGAACAATTTTAAGTTTTTATTTCTTTACTTCTTTTGGCTCTCTTTTCCTTTTGTTTACCTGTTCCCTCAGAGTCTCTTTCTCCCTTTTTGCATGCTAACATCCAATTTCTTTTGATTACACTCTCACCCTTTCTATTATCTAGAACTTCTGTATATTCTTTTCTTATCCCATTAACAGCTACATCCTACATCCCTCTGCATCCTCTTTGTCCTCCATTAGAAATTGCAGACCTTATTGAAATCCGTTTGTTATACTGAAGATAATATTTGAACTCATTCTGTTTATTATGACAATTTTGTTATTGTCCTCATAGGGGCTATTTGGTCTAGGATTGCATAGTGTCTGAATTGGGTACTGCTAATATTGATCTCCTCTTAAAGAAAAGGTTTTGCAAAATAAAGATGGAATTTTAAAGGCTGCAAGAGAAAAGCATCATATTATCATATATAGTGGAAAACCAATACAGATATCAGCAGATTTCTAAGCCTAGACCCTAAAAGTTAGAAGGGCCTGGAACAACATATTTCAAGCTCTGAAAGAACACAGTTGCCAACCAAGAATCTTATACCCAGGCAAAACTAAACTTCAGATTTGATGATGAAATAAAATCCTTCCATGATAATCAAAAGTTAAATGAATTTACAAATGGAAAACTTGTGCTACAGAATATTCTCAGCAAAATATTCCATGAGGAGGAAATGAAAAACAACAATGTAGGTCAGCAAAGGGAGGAACCATCCTAAAGGAAAAGCCAACCACAGGGGAAACCAAGCCAAGTTAAAAACTGAAAATTAGTCAAAATGACCAGGAATACAAATCATATCTCAATTATAATCCTGAATGTTAATGACCTTAAATCATTGATCAAAAGACATAGACTGGCAGAATGGATTAAAAAGAAGACCCAACAATATGCTGCCTTCAAGAGACTCATCTCATAGAAAAAGATCCACAGACTAAAGGTGAAAAGATGGGAAAAAGCATACCATGCACACTGACTCACTAAAAAAGTGGGGATTTCTATCCTTAGATAAAGTGGACTTTAAGCCAAAGTTAGTCAGAAGGGATAAAGAAGGACATTTCATACTGCTTAAGGGAACCATAAATCAGGAAGACATAATGCCCCAAACAAGGCGCCTCCACGTATGTCAAACAAATCCTTTTCAGTCCCAGGAACCAAATAGACCACAACACAATAGTTTTGGATGACTTTCACACACCTCTGTCAGAATGCATGAGAAAATGCTTTCCCCTCCAGAGTCCTATCAGTAACATAAGTTAGCTAACTTTGGATTTTTGCCAATGGAGAGAGAGAAAATGGTCTTTCATTTACAGTTTTAATTTACATTTCTCTTTTTTAATGAATGAGCTATCTTGTTATTTATTAATAGCAAATTTTATTTCCTTTTTCAATGTTTTCAAGGGATTATGATTGTGTCAAGTTATATGTTAGGAAGGATAGCTCTTTGTGATATGAGCTGTAAATATCTCCCTTAGTTGTCTTCTTTTAAAAGTTTATGATGCTTTTTTTACATAAAAACATTGATTTTTGTGTAACAAAAAGTACCAGTGAAATAATTTATGACTTGAACATTTTGAGTCATGAAAGGTTAGATAGTTCTTGCTAACTCCAGATTTGCAAAGAAAAAAATTTCAAGTTTTCTTGTTATTATTTAGTGGTTGTGTTATTTAAAAAATCTTTGGTACATATGGAATTTATCATGGTATATAAAATAAGGCAGGGATATTACTTTACTTATCCCTGCAACATTTAATGACTACTTCTTTTTCCCTGTGATTTGAGATGATGTCCTTTTTATATATTCAATTTCTATATGTATCTGAGTGTACTTACATCTGGGCATTCTGTTTTGCTAATAGACCAGTATGATACTCTTAAATTATTTAGGCTTTTAAAAATGCCTTAATGGGTTTTAGTGCTGGTCCCACTTCTATGTTTATTTTTTCCACTAAATTTAGCATCAGGTGATACAGCTTAAAACTGGTAAGTTTTCATTGAGATTGTTAAATTTACAAATTAATTTACACAATAATATGGTCCTTCTATTTGTAGAAAAGCTATTTTTTGGCTTCAGTGGTATTTTAATTTTTATTTTTAATAGGGCTCACATTTTTATGGACAAACATATTAATATATTTTTGTTACTGTTATATATAAAATCTCTTCTTCCATTAAGTCTTCCAAAAGATTGAATGTATGTAAACTACTGATTTTTGTATGTTGATTTTGTACTTGGTAATCTAATTGAGCTATCTCACAGTTTGTGGTAGCTGTTAAAAAAATATCTTGAATCTAAAAAAAAAAAAAAATTGCTGGGGATGTGGCTCAGGGGTTAAGTGCCCCTAGATTCAATCCCTTGTAAAAAAAAAAAAAAAAAAAAAGTTCAGGGGCCAAGAAAAAAAAGTGAAGGGCTCAAGACAAGTCTCTGGACTGGAGGTCATATATAGACTTGTCAGTACATTGGTCTTCAAAAAATATTTAGAATGTAACAGCATTGGTGGACACGGGGATTGAATATACATTGATATATAGTAATCCTGACAAATTTTCGGCCAGGTAACTGCTATTGATGGATAAGGTGGGGAAAGAGTGAGAGTCCAAGACTTAATGTTGACTCTGGAGCTTGGACGACTACCACCCATCTCTACCCAGTGTTCATAACCCCCATTCCTGAATATATTATAGGTGTTAATATCTTGTGGGGCAAATGCCTACAAATTACTGTAGAGGAGTTCCATTGCATTATCCAGAGATTAAGCATAGCATGTATCAGCTGTAAAGTCAATATTTTTAGAAATACTTTTTATTGTAGATGGATGCAATACCTTTATTTTATTTATATATTTATTTTTATGCAGTGCTGAGGATCAAACCGAGTGCCTCACACATGCTAGGCAAGTGCTCTACCACTGAGCCACAACCCCAGCCCCTGTAAAGCCAATATTAAGAGGATATGCTAGTCAGGCTTGGTGGTGCATACCTCAGGAGGATGAGACACAAGGATCACAAGTTCAAAGCCAGCCTCAGCAAAAGTGAGGCACTAAGCAATTCATTGAAACCCTGTCTCTAAAAAAAAAAAAAAAACAAAAACAAAAACAAAAAAACAAAAAAACAAAAAAACAAAACAAAACAAAACAAAAAAACCGGGGAGACCCTGGCGGCGGTGGCGCCTGACACTCGCGCCTCCTGCCGAGCTCTGGGGCGGCGTGTCCGAGGCTGGCGGGGCCGGGCCGGGAGGCTGCGGGGCAGGAGCCCGGGCAGGGGCCGGGCCCGGGGCGCTGCCCCCTCCGCCCGCAGCGCTGCCGCCCGCGCCGCCGCAGGGCTCCCCGTGTGCCGCTGCCGCCGGGGGCTCGGGCGCCTGCGGTCGGGCGACGGCAGTGGCTGCGGCGGGCACGGCCGAAGGACCGGGAGGCGGTGGCTCCGCCCGAATCGCGGTGAAGAAGGCTCAGCTGCGCTCCGCCCCGCGGGCCAAGAAACTGGAGAAACTCGGAGTGTACTCCGCCTGCAAGGCCGAGGAATCCTGTAAATGTAATGGCTGGAAAAACCCCAACCCCTCTCCCACTGCCCCCAGAGCCGATCTGCAGCAAATCATTGTCAGTCTAACGGAATCCTGCCAGAGTTGTAGCCATGCCCTAGCTGCTCATGTTTCCCACCTGGAGAATGTGTCAGAGGAAGAAATGAACAGACTCCTGGGAATAGTGTTGGATGTGGAATATCTCTTTACCTGCATCCACAAGGAAGAAGATGCAGATACCAAACAAGTTTATTTCTATCTCTTCAAGCTCTTGAAGAGATAGAAAAATCTGTTTTACAAAGAGGAAAACCTGTGGTTGAAGGCTCTTTGGAAAAGAAGCCTCCATTTGAAAAACCTAGTATTGAGCAGGGTGTGAATAACTTTGTACAGTACAAATTTAGTCACCTACCATCAAAAGAAAGGCAAACAATTGTTGAGTTGGCCAAAATGTTCCTAAACCGCATCAACTATTGGCATCTGGAGGCTCCATCTCAGCGAAGACTGCGATCTCCCAACGATATTTCTGGCTACAAAGAGAACTACACAAGGTGGCTGTGTTACTGCAATGGCCACAGTTCTGTGACAGTCTACCTCGGTACGAAACCACCCAGGTGTTCGGGAGAACATTGCTTCGCTCAGTCTTCACTGTCATGAGGCAACAGCTCCTGGAACAAGCAAGACAGGAAAAAGACAAACTGCCTCTTGAGAAACGAACTCTAATCCTCACCCATTTCCCAAAGTTTCTGTCCATGTTAGAGGAAGAAGTTTATAGTCAAAACTCTCCCATCTGGGATCAGGATTTTCTCTCAGCTTCTTCCAGAACCAGCCAGCTAGGAATCCAAACAGTTATCAATTCACCTCCTGTGGCTGGGACAGTTTCATACAATTCAAACTCATCTTCCCTTGAGCAGCCAAATGGAGGGAGCACCAGTCCTGCTTGCAAAGCCTCTTCTGGGCTTGAGCCAAACCCAGGAGAAAAGAGGAAAATGAATGACTCTCACGTTCGGGAGGAGGTCAAGAGACCCCGAGTTATGGGGGATATTCCTATGGAATTGATCAATGAGGTCATGTCTACCATCACAGACCCTGCAGCAATGCTCGGACCAGAGACCAATTTTCTGTCGGCACATTCAGCCAGGGACGAGGCAGCAAGGCTGGAAGAACGGAGGGGTGTAATTGAATTTCACGTGATTGGCAATTCCTTGAACCAGAAACCAAACAAGAAGATCCTGATGTGGCTGGTTGGCTTACAAAACGTGTTCTCTCATCAGCTGCCCCGAATGCCAAAAGAATATATTACACGGCTTGTCTTTGACCCGAAACACAAAACCCTTGCTTTAATTAAAGATGGCCGCGTTATTGGTGGTATCTGTTTCCGTATGTTCCCATCCCAAGGATTCACAGAGATTGTTTTCTGTGCTGTAACCTCAAATGAGCAAGTCAAGGGCTATGGAACACACCTGATGAATCATTTGAAAGAATATCATATAAAACATGACATCCTGAACTTCCTCACATATGCAGATGAATATGCAATCGGATACTTCAAGAAACAGGGTTTCTCCAAAGAAATTAAAATACCTAAAACCAAATACGTGGGCTATATCAAGGATTACGAAGGTGCCACTTTGATGGGATGTGAACTAAATCCCCGAATTCCATACACAGAATTTTCTGTCATTATTAAAAAGCAGAAGGAGATAATTAAAAAGCTAATAGAATGAAAACAGGCCCAGATTCGTAAAGTCTACCCTGGACTTTCATGTTTTAAAGATGGAGTTCGACAGATTCCTATAGAAAGCATTCCTGGAATTAGAGAGACAGGCTGGAAACCAAGTGGAAAAGAGAAAAGTAAAGAGCCCAAAGACCCTGACCAACTGTACAGCACACTCAAGAGCATCCTCCAGCAGGTGAAGAGCCATCAAAGCGCTTGGCCCTTCATGGAACCTGTGAAGAGAACAGAAGCTCCGGGATATTATGAAGTTATAAGGTTCCCCATGGATCTGAAAACCATGAGTGAACGCCTCAAGAATAGGTACTACGTGTCTAAGAAATTATTCATGGCAGACTTACAGCGAGTCTTTACCAATTGCAAAGAGTACAACCCCCCTGAGAGTAAATACTACAAATGTGCCAATATCCTGGAAAAATTCTTCTTCAGTAAAATTAAGGAAGCTGGATTAGTTGACAAGTGATTTCTTTTCCCTCTGCTTCTTAGAAACTCATTGAGCAGTGTGCCTAAAGCAAGGTGGTTTAGTTTTTTAAAGAATTGGATGATGTGTTGAAGAGACTTGTAAATGTAATAATTAGCACTTTTGAAAAACAAGAAAACCTCCTTTTAGCTTTCAGATATGTATTTAAATTGAAGTCATAGAACATTTTTATTTTGTGTAATAGATTTTAATCTGTTTTACTACTATTATGTAAATTTTCTATGGCATGTCCATTAGCCAACTATTCCATGATAGATGATCAGGGGTTTCCTCAAAACCTGTATGTGAGGAAATTGCACATAGTACCAAGATTTGGGGGAATCTAGAAAATTTTCAGACCGTGAATGTTTCCATTTTTTTCTAATGATTGTGAGAGTTTATTTTTATTTTATTCTGAAGGACTTTAAGGAAGGGATACATGATAAAGAGCCCATAAAAGGTGAAATATGTGATGTTTGAAGTCTCGTCGAAGACTTTTTATATATATATTTTTCAAACACTCATCTAGATGAGGTGCTTTGAGCAGTTCTGAAAAATGCAGTTTCACAAAAGCAAACTGCTGTGATTCCTAAGGAACAAATTCTAAATAATGCAAACTTTTTATAAGCATCTGGGGTTTTGATAATTGTGTACCTACAACAAATTTGTGAGTGCATAACCACTATTTTAATAATTCTTTTCTCTACATAAAAATGTAACATCATGTTTGACTTAGCTTATGCAGGCCATAAGTTCCAAAAGGTAATTTCCTAGGCCACAAAAGCATACACTTGAAAAACACTTGAGATCAAATCAATGTGCTTTAATAGGAAAAGATGTGTAGTTGATACATCTATTTGGTGAGTCCTTGCTCCAATAAATGAGAATTTTTTCCTCATTTGTGACACACACAGTCCCATAAAATAATGAATATGTGAACCATTGTCCTTTTGGATCTCCAGATTATGTTTATTTTTTGAGGTGAATTAAGTTCACACCAAAGTTTGCTGTCAGTATTTTAACAGCCACATTGTTGTATAGGTCCAGGGTTCTATCCCACTAAAATCCATCACACAGTTTTACTAACTAACCTGTCTTGGGATTCCAGCTTAGTGCTCGGTTTTATTTACTGATTACACTACATAGAAAAGTGGGACATCTGCCACCCCAACTCTGGGAAAACCAACTAATATACAACCATATAAATGAAGGCCATCTGGATGGTTTTGACACTAATTTTTATGATGCAAATTTATAAACTGATTTTGTAAAGGACAAGGTTTTAAAAATGTATTTAACTTATGTTTTCTATCAGCATAAATTAAAATGGGTCATCAGTAGTCATTAAAAACAGTCAGAAATAATCTGCATGAAGGAAAAAAAAATCCTGCAAATGGCTATTAAGTTGGAAGTCAATGACCCTCCTCTGCAGCAGGTGCACTAATTGGCTTCTCATTCTCTAGAGGTCTCATCAATCTCCCTTATTGGGAGGTCATGTGGCCCAGAGTTGCAAAACTCCTTAGAGAAGCTCTCCCACTCCCTGGGTTCAGGCTTACTCAGAGGTCAAGGGTCAAATACCGGTTTTCTTGGCCCCCATATTTTAATCTCAATCTCTAAGTTTGATCTTAAACATCCAGCAAGCTAGTCTCACCAGTTATAAAGTACTAGGCTATAACTTTAATGTTTATGACTTTACAGTCATTTGCCCCCTTTTATTTAATTGGGGTCTACATTATCTTATCTGTCCTATAGGTGATGGTTTATTATCTCAAACTAACTTAGGTCATTTGTTCTTGAAGCAGTACTTCTGCAAAACATTAATCGGGCAACAGTTATAGAGTTTACAAGGAAAATATAAAATAGAATTAACAAGAGTAAAACATTTAGTTTGTGTAATAGCCATCTTGAATTTTGACTGAGCTATACATTATATCCCCTATTTGAGATCACAGTAATTTTACAACAAAAAAAACCAATCTTTTGAATATAACTTTAAATAAGCTGAAGTCTGGCTTATTTTGGAGCCATTCTGACATGCAGCAGGGTGGGAGGCAGAGTCTTATCTCATGTAAGGCAGGGTTCTTTACAAATCTTAGGTAAAGTATTCTAGTTTTGTTTTGTTTTGTTTTGTTTTGTTTTGTTTTGTTTTTTGCAGTGCTGGGGATTAAACCCAGGGCCTTGTGCTTGTGAGGCAAGCACTCTACCAACTGAGCTATCTCCCCAGCCTGCAGTATTCTGGTTCTGAGTTGATCTTTGCCTCCTCTTTAAACATCATTTTACAAAGTTTACATGTATTGTTTCCTGAGTCTACGTGAATGTTAGTTAACACAATGATATGACATCCAAAATATAAATCAAGGAAAGTCTGAGAGAGCTTTAAATTTTCCTTTTGGGGTGCAAAGTGGCAAAATGCTTTCATGTTTCAGGATATTAACCTCTAAACAAATCAGGTTCTAACAGGTCCTGTTATAGAACATTAAATGATATAAATAAATCCCAAATATTATTATTATTGATACAAAGAGGGGCAAGAGTAAAGAGAAGAGAAGATTTGCACACAGGGAATCTCTACCCACTTGATGCTGCAGTGAAAGAAGTTGTATAAGTCCCATTCTCTGACCAAGATGAGTCTCACTTACATCGGGGTCAGACTGTGTTGCAATGGAAAATGAGCCTGAGAGGTTTGAGATCTGGAGTGAAATGGAGAGGCTGAATATTTTTGAAGAGACAGCCAAGGGGGTGTGGGTCACAGAGAATTTTAGATTGGGCAGAGCCCATGGCTAAGAGTCCTCAGGAGCCTGGAGAAGGGAAACGGGAGAGGACGGGGCATTCCTACAACCTTTCTGATTTCCCACATAGGAGCAGACCATCAGTGAGGGTCATCACCATCCCTGACAGCTCTACAGCCGAAGCCAAGGGAGACCCTGACCCAGCACTGGGGGTTTTGGAGAGAGAGAGAGAGTGTGTGTGTTCAGGGCCACCACAGAAGAGCTCTCAGGACTCACCACCAATAGAGGGAAGGCTGTCCAGAGTTGAATGGTGGTGGTGGGCCAGGAGGTCGGCAACAGCAAGAAGCAGAAATTCCCTATGGTGAATTTTGGCCAGAGAGGAGGGGGCACAGTCAAGGCAGCTTGGATCCCTATAAGGGGGGAGCCAGCAGGCAATGACCATGGATCCCATCCCAGGTTTCATCACAGAAAGACTTTCCTACCCAAAAACATTTTCTTCTCCCTTTTGCATAATCCAAAGTAACCATCTTTGAGTGAATGTGTAATGATTTCACAGAAGAGCTACATTCTGGAAAAAAAATTTTTTTCTCTTCTGTAATTAGAGACAAGGGTAACTTCTACATAGTTTACATTTTAAAGATAGAAAGAGAGAATTAAGTTTGACCTCATGTTTGAAGTGACATACTAAAGTTAGCTTGGATTTAAATTCTTGATGAACTTGCACACAATGCTTCCCTTTGGATTCTCAGGGGAGAGCCAGGAAAGACTTATGGCTTTATAGGAACATGCTCTTTTCTTGCCAGGTGCTTGATACTAAAGAAAAACATCTTTTTCCCCTTCTACTAAATATATTTTTGTACCTACAATCTTTAATTTTTTTGTTGTTCACATTCTGAAACAACTCATGAAATTTCTGAATTTAGATAAATTAAGATGAAATATTTTGTTATGTACAGTACTCTGATTGAAACACAGGTGAAATTTTTGGATTCCTTTGTATATAGAATTATACCTGGTAGGACTTAGTCTTACTAACCTTGTTTTTAGTAATGACCCAAAGCAATTTTTTAAGGAGTTAGCATTTTAACTTTGTAAATTAATCAGATGTCTCTTACAAACACATTGGAGTAATCCCATACATGTCAAATCTAATTAAAAAACCAAAATATCAGACAAATGTATTGAACAGTAACTGCTGTCTCTTTCCTGTTGAAGAAAAGTCCTAGAAACAATTGATATTAGACATTTTATAGACATCAACATCTTATTAATTTGACTACCTGGAGACTTGTGAGGTAAGTAATTTCAAAGACATTTCACCTTCATTTGTTTACCCAATAAAGTTGACCCCTTTTAAACCATGTGAATTAAAAGTATATGGATTCATTTTTAAATTTTAATTCATGAGCACTATATTTAGACACACATATATAGACAGACAACACAATATCACACAACAAGATATACCCATAACACAAAAGCAAAGGTCTTGTAGCTTTTTATAGGTGAATCTCCATTGCAATGTAACAGATGCTCAAAAATAACTCTAGAGTTGAATAAAAATAGAACTGAATAACCTAGGTATGTAGGATCAAAATTGTGAGCTTGAAAAATACAGCATATAAGAAAAACAAAACAAAACAGGAGTCCTAGAAGAAAAAAATGATAATTAATTATAGCATGAGAGTTCATGAAAGAGAAAGACAGAGAGAGGGGGAGAGAGGCGGAGGGGGAGAGAGAGAGAGAGAGAGAGAGAGAGAGAGAGAGAGAGAGAGAGAGAGGTCTGTGCTGCAGCAAGGAGAAGTTTAAAATGGACATTTTTTTTTTTTTTAGTTTCAGGTTGATCCCTTGCTGAGCCTGCTGCAGTCTACATTCCAATGTAGGCTTCAGCAAGGCTAAGCAGGGGAAATTGCCTACGGCTTTTTAACCCTTTTTCCTCATTGGTAATCAAGTCAGGTTTGGATGTAGAAAATTATGAAACATTATCTCCCACTTCTTTTGAGGAATGGGGCTGCTATATCATTCTCATTATGATTGGGCTGTTTAGGGTTCCTCCCTCCACACCAGCCACCCCCTTTGGGGAGGCTAGAATATGTGCGTGGGACCTTGTGGCAGGAGGACTGGGTGGGTTGGGCAGGGGAACAGAAGAAGAAACAGAATGGGGCCAAGGAGATGGAGGAGCAGGGGCCAGAGGGTCCTCTGCCACAGGGGACTGGTATGGGGGTGGTTTGTTAGCTGAGTCAAAGCTGGAGGAGGAGGAGAGATTAATAGGGGGAGAAGAAGCCAAAAAGAGGTGTTTGGGTTTGCAGGAAGAGCAAAGATCAGGTTTAGTGTGCAAGAAAGAGAAAACTTGAAGATAAGGAATCCCTTTCCATATGCCCACTTGCTCATAGCAGTTGTACGCCATTATGTGGCCATTTTGGATTGATTATCTATAAGATAAGTTTTGGTGGTTTTAGGCTGGGGATCAGGTAAAGGGGTTTAAGATTGTCTAGTAGACAATCCAGGGGTTAATCTGCCAGAATGGAGGACTCAGATCCCATGGTGGAGACTGTTACAGCTGAGTCAGTGTCCAAGGCATCCGGAGGTTACAGACTAGTTGGCTGGAGACAAGAAGGCAGCACAGTGATTGGGTCGTCACCCAAACATCAGTGTGTGCCGGGCAAAAGCCAAGAGAGTTGAGGACCTGACATCAGGATTTTTGAGAGAGAGAGTGAAGAGAAGCCTCAACCCTGAGAGAGATTCTCCACCATAAAGATTGGGGACCCGTCAGTTAGATAAGGTCAACTAAGGGGGCCAGCCATAACTGTAAAAGTCATGGCTTGGGGAACCCCCACTCCTCAACCACCTCAAGGGTGCCAGATGATCAACGTTCATGTCTCAGGTCAGCAGAGGAGTGTTTAAGTCGACCTAGGGGGAAACTCACCAATCTGAAGTCAGTGTCTGGATGTGGAGGAGAGCACCAGGGCAAATGGAAGGTAAGACTAGCATCTGGGGGCGTATTTGAAGTGAGAGATGGGATTCCATTCGCCTAAGTGGCAATAGAAGAGCCCATCTGAGTCACAGTACCAATGAAAGCACCCAGAAACTAATCCAAACTCGGGAACTCACACAAGAGATTTTATTAAGCGGACAGGCAGAGTGTCTGACAGCAGGGTGAGAGAGAGAGAGAGAGAGAGAGAGCAAGAGTGATAGCAAGGGAGAGAGAAAGAGAATGGTAGTGGAGCTATTCTTAAGTAAGTCAAATTTCACAGGCTAATAACAAAGAACCAATGACAAGAATGTTTGCAGGCTGACAATCTGGATCAATGGCTGGCTAGGATGTTCGCAGGTTGACAATCTGGGTTGTACAATGGTGTGGGGGGAACAGAATACTGGCAGCAGCTGATGCCAACAGTGTTTATAGTGACATTATAGCAAATTGGACTTGTTATAAAAACAGATATTCTTTTTTACTATAAAAGTTGACTCCTATTGTTTGCACAAATTAGTAGATTTTGCTGTGACACTTCCCTATATAGTACATCATACTTGAATCCTATCCAGTTGCCCCACTTCCTTTTCTTTCCTCTTCTTACTTCCCACTCCCAGATCCCTTCTCCTCAAGGCCAGGGCAGCATGAAATAGAATAGTTCAAACCCTAAATTGAAAAGAAAAGAACAAACAAAAAAAAAAAATTGGAAAGTGGATGGATAGGGTGGTCATCCTGGCCTTGAAAGTTTCTGTTAAGAAATCTGCTATGTTCTGACAAGTTTACATTATAATTGCTGTGACCCTTCTCATTTAGCGCTTCTCGTTTATAGTTTTCAATATACTTTTGACAGTTTTATATGATACAATATGGAGAGGTTCTTTTCTGGTCATGTCTATTGGGGTTCTAAATGCTTCCTGTATCTGGCTTTCCATACCTTTCCCAATATTTGAGAAATTTTCTTCTATGATTTCACTGAATAAGTGTGCATTTCTTATAGCCTGTATCTCTATTCCATTGTCTATACCTGTGATTTTTTTTTTTTGTAGTTGTAGATGGACAGAAAGCCTTTGTTTATTTTTAATGTGGTGCTAAGGATCGACCCCAGTGCCTCACACATGCTAGGCAAGTGCCCTGCCATTGAGCTACAGTCCCAGACATAAACCTTAAACTTGGTTTCTTCATTGTGTCCTGAGTCTTGCGTGTTCTGTTCCTTCTTGTTTATATTTTTGTTGTTGTTGTTACTGTCTTAATGTGACATTTCATCATCATCTTCAGCTCTGATGTTTTCCCCCCAACTTGGTCTAGTCTACAGGTGTGACTTCAATTGAATTTTTTGAAATCTTTAATTCAAGATTTCTGTTCGATTCCTTTTCAGAATCTCTATTTAATTGCTCTTTTATATCCTGTGTCGTTTTCCTTAATTTATTCAACTATTTATTTGTATCCTCTTTGAATTAATCAACGATTTAAACATTCTTTTGAATTTTTTTTCTGGCATTTCACCCACAGCAGTATCTTTGAAATCAGTTACTAGAGAGTTACAAACTCTTGGAGGAGTCATGTTTCCTGGCCTTTTCATCTTTCTCCTATTTCTGTGTTAAGAGTTGTGCATCTGGGGGTGGGGCATATATCTCTTCCACATTTATGTGAGGGTCATCTTAGGGAATAACCTCCAAGTGTCCTGAGCTATTGGTTTGTTGTGTAGTGTTGAAATTATTTCCAAGTGGAGTTTGTAGTGTAGTTTCCCTGTCTTCTGTGGCTGATTCATGAATTTTGCCAGTGTGTACTGATGGAGCCTGAGAGACCCACTTTCTTTGTAGATCTTGCAAGAGTGGAGTCACTTTGGTGACAAGAGCGTTGTAGACAGTGGAGTCTCTTGGATGCACCCTCCATGGTCACACCTTCAACCTTGTCAATAATGTGCTATCTGCAAGGTTATGGGAGAGACCTAGGCTGAGGTACCACCTCGGTGCACTGTCCACAACAGTCGTGTCATTTCTCTGCTCTGGCTATGGGGTTGAGGGTTCAGAGACTGGATTTTAGTCCCCTCTATCGATACCAAACCTACATGGAGACATATAGGCTGGGAGTTTTTCTTTCTCCTGTTCTTTAAGTTGGAATATCTTCCCAAGGTTTGAGTGGGACTGTTTCGGTTGGAGTAAGATGAAATTTCTCTCACCTACGCTGTAGGTGTCACAAAGTGGCAAAGCACCCACCAGATGTGGATGAGGCATGAGGCTGGATCCTAAACTCAGAAGGAAGAAAACAAACAACAGTAATACAACCTAAAGAAAACCCAGATAGGGGAGTTTCAAGATGGCGGCCTAGAGGGTGGCTGCATTTCATGTTGCTCCAGGACTCAGGATTCAAAAGAGGAGATATTGAGACGCTTGGGACCAACTCAAAGCAGCCGGGTGACCCTCACCCCTTGGGAAGGCATCCCAGATGGGACGGTGGTCCCGGAACGCAGGGAACTTTGTGAAGTAGAGCTGCCGGCAAGACGCCCCTCCCCCTGCTGGAGCAGTGAACTCCGACAACTGGGAGCGCCTAAAGGAGGCCGCTCGGCACAGCGCTGGAACTCGGAGCAACCACTGGGGCTCCGGCGGCTGCCCAGGGGAGGAGTGGCGAGGAGAGCTGTGTGGACTCAGGACACCGGGGCCTGCGCTGAGGAGGAGGAGGAGGAGCGTGGCCACTTGGATTTGGAGTGACTGCACCAGAGCTACAGGCGGTTGCCAGAGGAGAAGCTGCACAGCGAGCTGTTTGGACTCAGAACGACGCTTCTGAACCCCGGGGCCTGCCCTGAGGACGAGGAGGAGGAAGAGGAGCGCGGCCGCTTGGATTCGGGGTGACTACACCAGAGCTACAGGTGGTTGCCAGAGGAGGGGCTGTGTGGCGAGCTGTTTGGACTCAGACCACTTCTGAACCCTGGGGCCTGTCCGGAGGAGGAGGAGGAGGAGGAGGAGGAGGAGCGTGGCGGGTCGTTTGGACTTACAGTGACTGCATTAGCGCTCCAGGCAGCTGCTCAGAGGAGAAGGCGAGTGGTGAGTTGTTTGGACTTAAAGTGACAGCTCCTGAACACAAGGGGGCTGCCTGGAGGAGAAGCGTGGTGGGACGCTTGGTCTTGAGTGGCCGCACCAGAGCTCCGGGCGGTTGCCCAGAGGACCCGTGCTGCGGGTCACGTGGACTCAGAGCCACTCAGAGCGTCCGCTCCTGAACACCCGGGGGGTTATCTGGAGAAGGAGGAGGAACGGGAAGGGTCACTTCGACTTGGAGTGATTGATTGCCCAGGGCTACGGGTGGTTGGTGGAGGTGGAGGCACGCAGTGAGTTTCTTGGACTCCTAGTGACCGCACCGGAATACTGGGCGGCTGTCTGGAGGAAGAGGCATGTGGCGGGTCTCTGGGATTCAGAGCGATTGTACAGGGCCCCAGGTGGCTGCTCAGAGGAGGGGCCGCATAGCCAGGCGATTAGGTGCAGAGCAGGGTCCCAGGATCTAGGAGGCTTCTTGGTGGAAGAGCCGCACAGAGACAGGCTTAGGGCGGAGCGAAGGTTCCAGGCCTGCGGGCAGATTCTCTGAGGAAGGGCAGCCTAAGGAGAGTCATCTGCAAAGGGTGAGGCTCCCAGGCCCAGGAGGTAGGGCCGGGCCCCTGGGAACTTTGCAGAGGAAGGCAGCCCAGCCCAGGCAGTAGCTGTAAATTGAGGGGAACCTCTAGGAGGGAACTGACCAGCGAGACCTCCCCACCGGGTGAGTCTTCCCTGCCGGGTGAGGTTTCCCCACAAGGACGGTAAAACCAGAGACTCAGGCCCAAACAGGCCTTGCCTCAGCCCACAGCCTAGGTCCCCTTTGGATGACCATTGGTCAACAAGTGGAGGCACCTCTGCCCACTAGCAGGGATTATACCCCACCTGAAGGCCACCACTCCTAGAGAGGCAGCTTCCTTGTGGAGCACCGCATTATCAACTTCCTCCAAGACTTCAGCCTACTGAAGGCTAAGGGGGGATATATATAGAAATCTTCAGGGACATTGTAAGTCAATAGAGGAAATCTGCAATATCTCAGCGGTCCTATGATACCTGAACAATATGAGAAAACAAGGAAAGAAAATGCTGCAAACAAATCTAGATGTTACATCAATAAAACCCAGTGACAGCATGGCAGAAGAAATGACAGAAAAGGAGTTCAGAATGTACATAATTAAAATGATCAGAGAAGCAAACGATGAGATGAAAGAGCAAATGCACGCACTGAATGATGAGATGAAAGAGCAAATGCAAGCATTGATTGATCGCACCAATCGACAGTTAAAAGAGCAAATACAGGAAGCAAAAGATCATTTCAATAAAGAGTTAGAGATATTGAAAAAAAACCAAACAGAAATCCTTGACATGAAGGAAACAATAAACCAAATTAAGAACTCCATAGAAAGCATATCCAATAGGATAGAACACCTGGAAGACAGAACCTCAGACATTGAAGACAAAATATTTAACCTTGAAAACAAAGCTGAACAAACAGAGAAGATGGTAAGAAATCATGAACAGAATCTACAAGAACTATGGGATATCATGAAAAGGCCAAATTTAAGAATTATTGGGATTGAGGAAGGCCTAGAGAAACAAGCCAAAGGAATGAACAATTTATTCAATGAAATAATATCAGAAAATTTCCCAAATCTGAAGAATGAAATGGAAAATCAAGTTCAAGAGGCTTATAGGACTCCAAATACACAAAATTACAACAGACCCACACCAAGGCACATTATAATGAAAATACCTAACATACAAAATAAAGACAGAATTTTAAAGGCTGTGAGAGAAAAGAACCAAATTACATTCAGGGGGAAACCAATACGCATATCAGCAGATTTTTCAATCCAGACCCTAAAAGCTAGAAGGGCCTGGAACAACATTTTTCAAGCCCTGAAAGAAAATGGATGCCAACCAAGAATCTTATACCCAGCAAAACTTACCTTCAAATTTGACGATGAAATAAAATCCTTCCATGATAAACAAAAGCTAAAAGAATTTACAAAAAGAAAGCCAGCATTACAGAACATTCTCAGCAAAATATTCCATGAGGAAGAGATGAAAAACAAAGAAGCAAATCAGCAAAGGGAGGAATTATCCTAAAGGAATTGTCAAATAAAGGAGGAAACAAGTTGTGTCAAACAAATAAATAAATAAAATTTAAAAAATGAACCAAATGACCAGGAAACCAAATCATATCTCTATAATAACTCTGAATGTTAATGGCCTGAATTCATCAATCAAAAGACATAGACTGGCAGATTGGATTAAAAAGAAAGATCCAACAATATGTTGCCTGCAAGAGACTCACCTCATAGAAAAAGATACCCATAGACTAAAGGTGAAAGGATGGGGAAAAACATACCATGCACATGGACTCAGCAAAAAAGCTGGAGTATCCATCCTCATTTCAGATAATGTGGACTTCAAGCCAAAGTTAGTCAGAAGGGATAAAGAAGGTCATTGCATACTGCTTAAGGGAAGCATAAATCAGCAAGATATAACAATCATAAACATCTATGCCCCAAACAGTGGCTCATCCATGTATGTCAAACAAATCCTTCTCAATTTCAGAAACCAAATAGACCATAACACAATAATACTAGGTGATTTTAACACGCCTCTCTCACCACTGGACAGATCTTCCAGACAAAAATTGAACAAAGAAACCATAGATCTCAATAACACAATCAATAATTTAGACTTAACGGACATTTATAGAATATACCATCCAACCAAGAGCGAATACACTTTCTTCTCAGCAGCACATGGATCCTTCTCTAAAATAGACCATATATTATGCCACAAAGCTAATGTTAGCAAATACAAGAAGATAGAGACACTACCATGTATTCTATCAGATCATAATGGATTGAAGTTAGAAATAAATGAAAGAGTAAAACACAGAAACTATTCCAACATCTGGAGATTAAACAATATGCTATTATATGATGAATGGATAACAGAAGATATTAGGAAGGAAATTAAAAAATTCTTAGAGGTAAATGAGAACAAAGAAACATCATATCAAAATCTCTGGGACACTATGAAAGCAGTACTTAGAGGGAAATTTATTTCATGGAGCGCATTTAATAAAAGAAGTAAAACTCAACAAATAAACGACCTAACACTACAGCTCAAAGCCCTAGAAAAAGAAGAACAGAACAGCACCAAAAGTAGTAGAAGACAGGAAATAGTTAAACTCAGAGCTGAAATCAATGAAATTGAAACAAAAGAAACAATACAAAAAATTGACAAAATAAATAGTTGGTTCTTCGAAAAAATAAACAAAATTGATAAACCTTTAGCCACACTAACAAAGAGAAGACGAGAGAAAACCCAAATCACTAAAATTCGGAATGAACAAGGAAATATCACAACAGACAGGATTGAAATACAAAACATAATTAGAAGCTATTTTGAAAATCTATACTCCAACAAAATAGAAAATTTTGAAGGCATCAACAGGTTTCTAGAGACATATGAATTGCCTAAACTGAACGAGGAGGACATACACAATTTAAATAGACCAATTTCAAGTACTGAAATAGAAGAAGTCATCAAAAGCCTACCAACAAAGAAAAGTCCGGGACCAGATGGGTTCTCAGCCGAGTTCTACAAAACCTTTAAGGAAGAGCTCATTCCAATACTTCTCAAAGTATTCCATAAAATAGAAGAGGAGGGAACCCTCCCAAACTCATTCTATGAAGCCAATATCACCCTGATACCTAAACCAGACAGAGACTCATCAAGGAAAGAAAATTTCAGACCAATATCCTTAATGAACATCGATGCAAAAATTCTCAACAAAATTTTAGCAAATCGCATACAAAAACATATTAAAAAGATAGTGCACCATGATCAAGTTGGTTTCATCCCAGGGATGCAAGGTTGGTTCAACATCAGGAAATCAATAAATGTCATTCACCATATCAATAGACTTAAAGTCAAGAATCACATGATTATTTCAATGGATGCAGAAAAAGCATTTGATAAAATACAGCACCCCTTCATGCTCAAAACACTAGAAAAAATAGGGATAGTGGGAACATTCCTTAACATTGTAAAGGCCATCTATGCTAAGCCCATGGCTAATATTCTAAATGGTGAAAAACTGAAAGCATTCCCCCTAAAAACTGGAACAAGGTAGGGATGCCCTCTTTCACCACTTCTATTCAACATCGTTCTTGAGACTCTAGCCAGAGCAATTAGACAAACCAAAGAAATTAAAGGGATACGAATTGGAAAAGAAGAACTCAAACTATCCCTGTTCAATGATGACATGATTATATATTTAGAGGAACCTGGAAATTCCACCAGAAAACTCTTAGAACTCATAAGTGAATTCAGTAAAGTAGCAAGTTACAAGATCAATGCCCATAAATCCAACGCATTTTTATACATAAGTGATGAATCTTCAGAAAGAGAAATTAGGAAAACTACCCCATTCACAATAGCCTCGAAAAAAATAAAATACTTGGGAATCAATCTCACAAAAGAGGTGAAAGACCTCTACAATGAGAACTATACAACACTAAAGAAAGAAATTAAAGAACACCTTAGAAGATGGAAAGATCTTCCATGTTCTTGGATAGGAAGAATTAATATTGTCAAAATGGCCATACTACCAAAAGTGCTATACAAATTCAATGCAATTCCAATTAAAATCCCAATGATGTACCTTACAGAAATAGAGCAAGCAATTATGAAATTCATCTGGAAGAATAAGAAACCCAGAATAGCTAAAGCAATCCTTAGCAGGAAGAGTGAAACAGGGGGTATTGCAATACCAGATCTTCAACTCTTCTACAAAGCAATAGTAACAAAAACGGCATGGTATTGGTACCAAAATAGAAAGGTAGATCAATGGTACAGAATAGAGGACACGGACACAAACCCAAATAAATACAATTTTCTCATACTAGACAAAGGGGCCAAAAATATGCAATGGAGAAAAGATAGCCTCTTCAACAAATGGTGCTAGGAGAATTGGAAATCCATATGCAACAGAATGAAACTAAACCCATATCTCTCACCCTGCACAAAACTAAACTCAAAATGGATTAAGGACCTCGGAATCAGACCAGAGACCCTGCAGATTATAGAAGAAAAAGTAGGTCCAAATCTTCACCTTGTTGGTCTAGGATCAGACTTCCTTAACAGGACTCCCATAGCACAAGAAATAAAAGCTAGAATCAACCACTGGGATAGATTCAAACTAAAAAGCTTTCTCTCAGCAAAGGAAACTATCAGCAATGCGAAGAAAGAGCCTACAGAGTGGGAGAATATCTTTGCCAATCATACTTCAGATAGAGCACTAATCTCCAGAATCTATAAAGAACTCAAAAAACTTTACTCCAAGAATTCAAATAATCCAGTCGACAAATGGGCTAAGGAAATGAATAGACACTTCACAGAAGAAGATCTACAAGCAATCAACAAACATATGGAAAAATGCTCAACATCTCTAGTAATAAGAGAAATGCAAATCAAAACCACCCTAAGATTCCATCTCACCCCAATTAGAATGGCGATTATCAAGAATACGAGCAACAACAGGTGTTGGCGAGGATGTGGGGAGAAAGGTACACTCATACATTGCTGGTGGGGCTGCAAATTAGTGCAGCCACTCTGGAAAGCAGTGTGGAGATTCCTTAGAAAACTTGGAATGGACCCTCCATTTGACCCAGCTATCCCACTCCTTGGCCTATACCCAAAGGACTTAAAATCAGCATACTACAGAGATACAGCCACATCAATGTTCATAGCTGCTCAATTCACAATAGCCAGACTGTGGAACCAACCTAGATGCCCTTCAATTGATGAGTGGATAAAGAAGCTGTGGTATATATATACAATGGAATATTACTCAGCCATAAAGAATGATAAAATGATGGCATTTGCAGGCAAATGGATGAAATTGGAGAATATCATGCTAAGTGAGATAAGCCAATCTCAAAAAGCCAAAGAACGAATGATATCGCTAATAAGTGGAGGATGACACATAATGGGGGGGAGGGAAGGGTTAGTGTTAGGGTTAGAGTTAGGGTTAGGGAGGGGGGCAAGTATGGAGGAAGGAAGTACTGTATAGAGGGTAAAGAGGGGTGGGAGGGGTGGGGGGAAGGGAAAAAATAACAGAATGAATCAAACAACATTACTGTATGTAAATTTATGATTACACAAATGGTATGCCTTTACGCCATGTACAAACAGAGAAAGAACATGTATCCCATTTGTTTACAATAAAAAAAAAAATAGAGAAACAAAAAAAAAAGAAAAAAAAAAGAAAACCCAGATAAAGATATTATTAAAAACAAGCAATTAACAACCAAAGCAACAACCAAACACCATTATCAGTAGACAAGAAAGGGGCAAAACAGTATGGAATTAACTAAATTATTAAATGTTCACAACAGTAAAAACAATTTTAAAAAGAGGGGGTGAAACACAAAATAGAGAGATAATCCAATTAAAGAATAACAATAAAATAAAAGTTATGAAATAAAATAACAAAATAATAATTTAAAAGGTTGAATATGCAACTATAATGCACCAATAAAAAAATGTGAGGGGAAAAATGCAGAATAGATGAAAAAGTGAGTCAAAATTCCTCCTATATGAGGTCTGTGGAAAGAGACAACTTTTCCAGGCATGTACACACACTGCATCCGGTGGCCTGGTCAATGTCTGGGCAGTAGAAAGCCCTTCACACCTGCAGAGCATTGGCATTATGTGGGCTGTGCCAGGGATTCATATGTTCAGCCCACAAGACCACAGTTTATGTGCCCAGGGATTAACATAGAATTTGGTGCAAGTAAACAATTCTTGGGTATGCCATCATGGAAGGAAAAATTAGAAAGCAAGTCAAAAGAACAGCTAGATGACTATGAAGCTAAGAAAGGGGTGCCTAGGAGAATTCATTTAAGAAGGGCAAGATCAGTATACACATTGAATGAGTGTCAGGGTGAAAGATGTTTAAAAACAGAACAGAAATCATTGAGAGCAGAACCTGTCTGTATTATTAAATATGATAGATTCTTCTGATTTAAAAGTTGATTTTAATGAAAACCTGAAAGAAACATAATCCTCACTTCTTTTAAATTTAAGAAGCTTGTAGTTTGAATGGGAAGAGAAATGGGAGTAGAATTCAGGAGTCATTCAGTGAAGAAATTTTTGAGAGTGACATTTAAGGTCACACTTAAAGGATGGGAAAGAGTCAGTCACATGAATGTTTAGGAGGAGGACATTCTGATAAAAAGAACAGTGGGTCACGACTGTCTATCATTTTACTTTTTTTTCTTATTTGGTACCAGGGATTGAACCCAGGGTTGCTTTACCATTGAGCCACATCCCCAGCCATTTTTATTTTTCATTTTGAGGCAGGATCTTGCTAAGTTGCTGAGACCAGTCTTAAACTTGTGATCTTCCTGCTTCAGTCTCCCAAGATGCTGGGATAACAGGCATAAGCCACCATACCTGGCTATCAGTTTACTCTAACATCTTGGAATGACCATGAAGCAGGGTGTGGGATAACCATCATCATAGTCATTTTGTGATTATAATAGAAAAAAAACATGCACATAGTGCATGGTATTTCCCCTGGTTTCTTCAATGACCCATTTATCATGCAAAAGTATATTATTCATTCTCCGTGTGTTCATTCAGTTTCTGTAGTTTATCTTGCTGTTGATGTCTAATTCCATGCCATTATGATATAGTAAGGTGGATGGAAGTGTTTTTGTATTTGCTAAGATTTGCTTTGTGTCTTAACAGATGATCTACTATAGAGAAAGTTCCATGTGTGGCTGAAAAGAATGTGTATTCTGACGTGCTCAGATGAAATGTTCTGTAGATCTCTGTTGCATTTGATGTGAAGTACAGATGAACTCTAGGAACTTTAACATTCATTTTTCTGCCTGATGTAGCATATTGGTGATTACTTCCCACTCAGATTTTTATACCAGTTAAAGAACTTATCATTTCCAAACCTTGTCTTGTTATTTTTTTCAGAAATTCTATCTCCTTTTTGGAAAGTTCTTTAAAATCTGTATTGCCTTAATTATTTCATTATTTCATAGTTCTCTTAGTTCCTTAATTATTTTCACAATCAATTGTTTAAATGTATTGTCCAGAATTTCCTTCATTTCAGTATCCATGGGTTTAGCTCTTGGGGAATTAGGAATTTTTGGCAGTGTCTTCTTGCCTTACTTTCATGTTTCCTGTGTTCATACGCTGAGGTTTGTGCATGTGTTTGAGTAGATTTCTCTTCTCTAGATGTGGGTCATTTTATCGAACAGATTTCTTTTGTGGATATGCCGTTGAACAGGATTTATGCCTCACTGTCAAAACCCCAACTCATTTCTTTTAAAAAAATTTTTTTAAATATTCTCTAAAAAAATTTAATATTGGTTGTGTATCTAATATATTCTCCAGGTTCAGTAAATAAACAATCCTTTTTTAAAAAAATTTTAAAAACCCCAACTCAATGTGACAGAGAGAACAACTACCAGTAAGAGCAACAACTTAGAAGCAAAGCACATGTTAACTTATCACACAAAGAAAATTTATTTAAAATGATCTATCGCCACTAACCAAGAAGAAGTGAGTAATAAGGTAGAATGCACAAAAAATGAGCCATTAGTGATTCTAAAATTAATACTAGAATATATAGAAAAAAGGTAAGAAATAGGGAAAAAAGTGGTGGTAGGGAAGAAAGACTGAAGGAGAATGAGGACAAAAAATTCAAAAATAATGCAATAAAAATAAGAGGCAAGAAACAAGCACAAAGAAAAAAACAATGAAAAGGCTATATATGTCACACCAACAATGAAAACAAAAATGATGAAGAAAAAAACATGCAAAAATGAAAGACCACCTAGAAAAGTTTATGATTTCCCCTTGCTGATGTAATTAAAATGTAGACACTTGTTTCCACAACTTCTAGTTTTAGAATTCACCAGCTTTGGGGGGTTTCTGGGAAGCAACTATAGTTTCACTTGTTTCTTCTCCATTCTAGCCCAAACAGGCCACTGTTGTTGTGAGATCTTTAATGGGAGATACTCCCTTTTTGCCTACCAGGAAGTGTTGAGGGGTTGTTTTCACTTGCAGAAGTAAATCACCCTCAGTGTCGGTTTTCTGTACGTTGGGATGAGGTGCCCACAGAACCCTTACATATGGAGCCTGTGGGCCAATCTGTACTGCAGACTCCCATTCCGGAGTCCCTCACTTAGTAAGCTTGGTGTGCAGGATCTCACGTGCTTGTGGGGTCTCCTCCCACTGTAAGCATGGCACAGGTGGACTGCATGCAGGATCTGTGCTTGTTTGTTTGAGAGAGCCTCAGGCAATAAGCTTTCCATAAGACCCTTCCTCCTTATTTCATGACATTTTTGTTTCAAGAAACCATACACAACTGATCTCCCCCACTGTCACTAATTTCAAAACACCAATTTGAAAAGGAAAGTGCTTCCACTGCTGTCCACTCTACAAAATGGCCAACTGGTAGACCATGCTTCCTGCTGAGCCGAGTTTTCCATACAACCTTTGACAGTCTTTCTCCTGGAGCCAGTCAGTCAGGGTGGGCAACTTTGATCCCAGAGAAGAGGGGTTTATCTTTTTTGTTTTTATTGTTGTTGTTTTATTTTGCTTTTTTGTTTTTGGTACCAGGAATTGAACACAGGCAAGAGGACTGCAAGTTTTGGGCCAGCCTGGTGAGTTTATTAAGACCCTGTTTCAAAATAAAAATAAGGGGGCTGGGATTGTGACTCAGTGGTAGAGCGCTTGCCTAGCATGTGCACCACATATAAATAAATGAATAAAATAAAGGTCCATCAACATCTAAAAATATATTTAAATAAAGAAATAAATAAAAATTAAAATTAAAATTAAAATAATGCTCTGCACAATGGTGCACACCTGTAAGCCCAGTGGTTCAGGAGACTGAGGCAAGAGGATCAAAGTCAGCCTCAACAACTTAATGAGACCCTGTCTTTAAATAAAATTTTAAAAGGGTTAGGGATGTAGCTCAGTGGTTAAGTGCCCCTGGGTTCAATCCCCTGTACAGAAATAACTTTTTTTTTAAAAAAGCCTTTTCATAGTCTCGAATTAAAGCACCATGTAACCCTTAAACATATATAACTAGAAAATAAGAGTCAGATAAAGCTAGAAACATTTGTACTTAGTAAATCAGTTTAGGGATTTAAAAAACATCCCTTAAAGATATTTTCAGGCATTTGCTGTCACCATCTTTACATTCTACCCATTAACTGGAGAAATTAAGCATCAGACACTGAGATATAATTCAAAGCAATAATCACTGGGGCAGAACAAGGTAGCTGGGTTTGCAGTTCCAAGATAATTAGTTCATAATTTTGTTACCAAGGTGACAGAGGGACCTGCCCATTCTGCCTTCTATAACCCCAATATTGACCGTGGGATTATTTTTAAGCACTTTGAAAATCATACTTCCCTTCCTCTCTGTGATAATCTTTCCCAATATCACAAATAAGCCTTAATGTAGGGAAGAAAAACTATAAAGGACAGTGGTCTCCAAGCTCCATCTAGAGATAATGTTAAAGATCACAATTAAAACTAGTTAATTTACCAAGTGCCAGAATGTGCCCAGAGGGGGTTAGTGCTAACAATTCTGGACACTTGGGGTTTAAGTTGTAATCTTTCAAACAACAGTTAAACATTTTAATGTTATGTTTCTATGAAAAGAAATGCTTAGAAGCAATTTGGTCACACTATAACTGTCAATGATAAAATTTCAAAAATCCTTAGCTGAACATTAGATAGACCAGGTTAAGTAAAGGAGAATATGAAGGGAAGAAGAAAGCCATATGCAGAAAAAGGGGGGATAAAAAATTCCTGAACTAATATTTCAAAAGTAAGTTAATTTATGAACATTACTTCCCCAAATTATATTGGCTAGCTTTTGGGGTCTTCCTACTAATCTCGTGAACCTGTCTTCCTAAAAGTTACACCTTAGAGGCAAATTAAGAACCTTAATTTATTTTCTGAGTCCAGGTTTTGATTTACTACTTTACTAAGGTGGCAGTGATTTTCTAATTCTGGATTCATCTAGATAAGAGTTGTTTATATTCTTCTAGTTGCATTTAATTAGGATTCTGAGTTTTCATTTTAGACATTTCAGATACCATGTGTTTAATTTGGAATTCCATCTGACTTCTTATTGAAGCATTGTTATTCTCTCTTAAGTGTTCTGAATTTTTTGAAACTTCTGCTTGTGTCTAAAGAAAATTAAAAGAACATAATTTTATCTTGTACCAGAGATTGAACCCAGAAGTGCTTAACCACCGAGCAACACCCCAAGCCCTTTTTATTTTTTATTTCAAGAAGAGTCTCTCTAAATTGCTTAGGGTCTCACTAAATTGTGGAGACTGGCTGTGAACTTGCAGTCCTCGGGCCTCAACCTTCCCAGCATGCACCACTCTCCCCAGCTTAAAGGGACATAGTTTAAAATAATTATAGTCCAAATAAATACTGTGTTATTTATTTTCTTTAGTTATAAGTCAATAATCCAGAGAGCAATTTTAAATATGTGGAAAAAGAGGCTGGAGGTTAAATTTTTATCATCAATATCAATTGCATTAAGTCTGAAGTATAGAAAAATAAGCCATTCTTCTACTTTTTTTTTTTTTTCCTTTCTTTTTTATTGGGAGTGGAACTCAGGGCCTCACACAGGTTAGGCAAGCACTGTACCATTTAACTACAACCTCAGTAATGAATCATTCTCATGTTAATACTGATAATTCAAAGAATAATAGAATTATTCAAAATTGAAAAATGTAACAAATCAAGAGTTTTTAATAATTCTACATTTTTTTTCTTTTCCTCCTAATAGTCTTATTTATGCCAACTGCTGAACCCAGGGGTGCTTCACCACTGAGCTACATCCCTCCTCCTCCTTTTTACATTAAGATAGGTTCTCACTAAGTTGCTGAGGCTCTCGCTGAATTTCTGAGGTTGAGAAACTGTGATCCTTCTGCCTCAGTCTCCCCTGTTGCTGGGATTATAGGAGTGCCCACCAAGCCCAACTCTACCATAGGCAGGCAACCTCTTTACAGCTAGGAGGTCCAGATGTAGCAAGAGTTTTCTTTGAATGCCACTTTTTCATAGTATATACACAGGCCTTCTACAAATGACCAGTAAATCTTCCCAAAGGATGGTGGTCATGTTCAATTGGTCAAATGCGCGTCATGCTACACTTTCTGGTAGAAGGTAGACCAACCGCCAGGGACCGTTAAGGCCGTTGTCCACCAGTTGTGGGGACAAGGTGAGAGTTCATCCAACCAGCACAGAGCGGTCACCAGGGCTCTGATCTGCTTGGCCCCATGACTAAGCGTGGCAGATCTTTCTGGCATCCGCCCGCCTTCTTGGGTCCTTGAAGCCCCTAACAGCATGCTGGGGAGACTACTGTTCTCACCACTGCCACACCTGTCCCCACCCGAACATCCTCAGCCAGATCTTCGACCGGGCTCCAGCAGGCGGCTGCAGCCATTGGGTCAGGGAGACAGGACCACCGAGAGGCTCACTGGCCCATCGCCACCTGGGCCTCCCAGTGGGCAGCCCCAACCGAGGTCCAGGTGTCTGCGGGGCGGAGGCAGAGGCCTGCCCCAGGAGGCCCCCAGGGCATGCCGCGCTCCATTTGTCCCAGCACTGCCTGCCGGAACTCAAGTTTTATTTTTAATTTGCTGCCCATTAGGAGGGGCTGGGCACAAAGCCGCTCCAAGGTCTGCAGGTCCCAGGAGCTGAGGCGCCTGTGGAGCCACGAAAGACAAGCCTTCTGGAGAAAGGAGGGCTGGTCTCCTGTCTGCTCCCCTCTCCTTGGGTCCAAAGGAGAAGATGCAGGCTTCTGCCATATTGGCACCACCTCCCCATGGGGCCTCTGGACTCCCAGACCTGTTCTTTCTGTATCTGTCATTGATACCACTTTCCCCACGACAAAGGAGACTGTCACCAGGGCTTCATTGTCATCCCTTGCTGCCTCGCGGATCTTGCTGACTGGATTGTATCCCACCACTTGGTGCCCAAAGCCGAAGACAACGAACCTCTCAAACTTCTTCTAGGTGTACTCCATTGTTGGTCGTCAGAAGCAACTTCCTTACCCCCGCTGGGCTTGCCTCCGCCTCCAGAACCCGTCACTGGGGTTTAGATGTTAGCCCATCTAGTGTCTCTACAGCATCCCAACAGGGCAGCTCCGGTTAAGTAGGCATCTGTCAACCGCAGAAGAGTAGGCGCCAAGCAACACTGCTAACCACAGTGCGCATGCTCAGAGGGAAGTGCCGCTGCCCTGTGCTCACCCTTGTAGCCCTGGAGCCAACCATGCACAGTGCGCATGAAAGTGCATGGTGGCTCAACTCTCAGCCCCCGAGTAGTCCTCTTCCCTTCAAATGATTGCAGTGGCAACACAAACACAAGTAACAACCATCTTGGGGCCATTGAGAGCCAAACCAAGGAACTGATGACCAATGAAGTGAGAGCAAGCAAAATTGCACCCAAACTCCTCATTGTTTTGAGCACTCCTAAAGTGATGCTAGGCCTCTGGAGTTGAAAGTTTTAGCTTGCAAATATGGTCATTAGCACAGAGATGTAATACCACATGACTGCCAGGAAATCATTGATGTTCAGGAAGCTCTGGACAAACTCACAGTTGTTTTTGAAGATGATGAACCTCATGATGCACTGTGCATTAAGCCAGCCTGTGCAGATAGCTTGTTATCTTGCTCCAGTCATGGTCATCCAGGTTACCATTAGTCAGCATGCTGGCCACAGAACCACTATGTACAGAATCAGGAACCCCCATCACCCCAACACACACACACACACACACACACACACACACACACACACACACAAGCCAGGATCTGCCTGGCCAGCAGTCACTGGGCTCCTGGAAGGCCTGACTGAAGCCTGTGCTTCAGCAGGTGGCAGATTTCTCTGTCCAGTAGTGGTAGGTAGAGGCTTGGGACATGCAGCCCTAGAGGCAGTGCTGGAAGCTGAACTGGAAGTATGCATCTCCAGGTCCCAGTAGGTGATCCCATTGTAGAAGGAGAACTCGTCTGCTGGGTGAAGTACAGCTTCCCTCGCTCAGTTAGAGCTGGATAGAGTCAAAAAACCCTGGTGCCAGCCCAAGAAGTACTGAGCATGGTGCAAGAAGTTCTTCCTAAGCCCCTGGAAGGCCAACATCAGGAATCTCCCAGGTTCAGCACTACCAAGACTTCCCCCACTGCACCTGAAGGTCATGGCTGACCCCTTGGGGTCCCTCGGATGCAGAGCTTGTCATCATATTACAGGGTATAGGGCCTTCTGAAAAATTGAAAAATTGAGGCACCTGCGAAGGTCTGCTTTACCCTGGTTCTTGCCATCAGGCCAGAAAGATTTCAGACATATTGCTCAGAATAACAGGCAAGAATTCATTAGAAGGGCTAGGAAAGGGGGTAAAGGGGACACTCTCAAGGGAGAGAATGGGTCCTCTCATGCCCATCAGTTTTTTAGGGAGTCTGAGGGAAGTTTCCAGAGAATCCCACCCAGGTCCACCTCTTGACTTTTTTTTTTTTTTTTTTTTTTTTTTTCGGTGCTGGGGATTGAACCCAGGACCTTGTGCTTTCAAGGCAAGCACTCTACCAACTGAGCTACATCCCCAGCCCACTTCTTGACTTTTGACTGACAGCAGGATGACATCACTTTGGCCCATGCTGATCTAATTGAAAACTGTTCTTATAAATTTTATGGAAAGGGGGTAAGTATCTCCCTGGTCTGGAATCTGGTCTGTATAAGGGTAACAAAAATCACCCCTTCACAGTAACTTGTGTTCTTCTTATCAGCATTTCTAGGCCTGCATTTCTCCTGCAGATAACAAGTTGTTTGCTGAGGAATGTAACATATCCTGTGAACTTAAGCCTTGTGTGGCTGCAGGTAAATTATTTTAAAGTGAAAGTATGTGGGGGTCAGCACAGTGGGCCCATTTTATAGAATTATTCCCTTAACTTCAAGTTTCACTACTCACATCTATCTGTCCCCTATCGATCAACAGGGACCAGTCTGCCTTATGCAGACAGGAGAGACAGTTGTCAGGACCTGCTCTCCCTTTTGGCTCTGATCTTGCCATTTGCTGGTTCTGGACTCTAGCATCCCAGGCAGCCCAGAGTCACTGCTAGAGATGCTCCATCCATGAGGCACTACCTGTCTGAGAGTTTTAGGCATGGGCCTGCCACCAATCAGAGGAAGCCAAGGCGGTCCTTTGTTGCCTGATGCCAAAAGATTTCAGACATTAGAGTAGCCCACATGAGTTGATTGAAGGGATAGGAAAAGGAGGACTCTCAAGGGAGGGTGGGTTCTCCAGTTTTATTGGGGGTCCCAGGGAGGTTGCCTCAGAATCCTGCCCAGATCTACCTCTTGACTGACACAAAATGACATCAGATTTTCAAGAATCACTGCATTTGACAACTCTAACTCACTTCGGCCTATGCTGACAGGTAATTTGTGTTCTTATCTACATTTTGGGCCTGCATTCCTCCTAAAGAAGACAGGTTGCTTTTTGAGGAATTTAACAGGGAAATAGGGGTCCATTTCATGCTTTGAACATAACCCTCACTGCTCAGCCCCAGATGCTTATGTTAAAACTGACATTTTTTTTTTTTTTTTTTTCTTTTCCTTCCCTCCACCAACCTTGGAGGAAGCAAGATTACCCTTCTTTCCATGCTAGGCCAAGTTATCTGTCCTTAAGTACACATGCCACAGGAATGAAGTAATTGCAGATTTGGGGAAGCATCCAGAAGACCCTTGACTATCTTTTAAGACTACAAGTGAATTATGATCCCCTGACAAGACACAGTTGGAATGTAGTAGAAAAGGGTGGGTTTTTGAATGAGGCATTAAAAAAAGCCAGAGTTTTAAAGAATTGTAACTAGAATCCCAGAAAGTAAAATGTTCAAATAAGTACTAATAGTGAATTCGTTTCTCTCCTTCACCTATTGTGAAGTTCTGTCATACTAGCATCTTCCTCCTAAGATTAAGGAAGAATAATTGTGGTAAATTATGACTCTAGTGTATGATTTCAGTTGTACTGTTTATTATAACAAGTTTTCTACATGTTCATATTAGCCAAGTTTTATTGTATGTCTTACCATAACATGACATTTAGCCTTCTGCCTAACAAAATTATAGTATAAATAGATTAATACATACATGTTTTGTTAATTTTGACTTTGTTTTCACTTTCTGATTTAATTCTGGAATGCTTTGTTGTAATTATACAGTTTTATTGACTACCAATTTGCTTTTATTATTATAAAATTCAAAACTTAAAATTAACCTCAACAGAAAGATCATTATTTAGATTTATTTTGCACATAGAATTATTTTCTGATAATTGAATTTTTTTTGTAGTCCTGGTATTAATCCCAGGGCCTTATGCATGTTAAGCACATGATCTACCACAAAGCTATACCCCTTGCTCTTTAAATAAAATCCTAAAAATATATTCCAATTTTATGAAATACAAAACTTCTCTAGTTTAAAATTTTTTTATGTAGGAAGGAATATATATATATATATATATATATATATATATATATTGGGTACAGTGGATCAAATCCAAGGTCTTGTACATGCTTACCAAGTGCTCTATCACTGAACCATATCATAAGAGATCCCCTTCATGCTTTGAACATAATGCTTGCTGATCTTCCACAGCTGCTTATTTTAAAACTGACACTTTTTTTCTTTCTCTTCTGCCCTTCTCCTCCCTAACTTTGGAAAAGTAAGATTATTCTTCATCCCCTCCTAGGATTAGTTATCTGTCCTAAGTACACATACCACAGAAATGAAGTAGTTCAGAATTTGAGATAGCACCAGAGGACCTAAGAAACAGCTACATCTTAAGTCTATAAGTAAATTATGACCCCTGACAAGATACAGTTGGAATGTAGCCTTTGAATCATCTCTTTAAAAGCCCTCTCGTTACTCTAATAAGGAGAATCACAGCCTCTGGGGCAGGATTCCCCTGTGTTTCTCCTTTGTTAGCAAAGCAATACAACTTGGTTTTCCTTTTTCTCAAAACTGTGTCCTCATTATTGGATTGACATCAGGACAAGAACCAGGCTTTCTGTAACAAATTGGCTCCCACTGAAGCCTGAGAGCAGTCCCTGCTCCAGCTTCCTTGAGCAGGTATGGCATGCCCAGCAACCCCCAGCTGTGGATGCAAGGTAGTTGGTGACCTTTTTGAGAGCTGACCATCAGAGAATTAGGAGGTGGGGTGAGTTTCCCTAGGGTGGAATTGGAGGAACTATTCCTATAAGTAAAGGGAGGAACTGAGGAACTGTCCCAGCAGCTGCCAAATCTCCTTTTGCTTCAGGAAACTCCCACCTTCTCTCCCTGAATTGTATCCCAGTTGTTCCATCAATTGGTCTCCTTGGAGAAAAAGAAAACAATGCAGTAAAGTTGTGACACCTCAGCCATCTGGTAAGCTCCCCCAGTGTATGTTGAGACCCTTGATTCCATGTATCTGGTTCCCCTTTGTGGGAACTTCTGTGAGGACATCTGTGTGCCAGTGTTGTAGGAGTCATGGATAAGTGAGCATAGGGAAATTAGGGGATTTTTTCACCCCTATCTAGCCTGTTTTAAAGGTTTCCATCTGGTTCTTGGGATCTCCTCTGGTTGTCCCTCTGTATTTTGTTTGTATCAGTTACTGGCCCTTTTAAGACATGAGTAATACTGTCTTGATCATACTAGTAGTCTATTAGGAAAGATCTTGGCTGAAAGGGCCACCTATAGGTGTAAGCCTAAGAAGATGATGTTTCACTGTAACACAATCTGGCCTTTAAATGTTTTTCTAAATTATTGTATAGTCTTGAAGTGAGTTGGACTGTCAGAGGTAAAGTAAGTGGAAGAAATTCTGTGTGTATAGTCATTTATGCAAATGCATGATAAAAAGTTGTTAACAGCCAGAACCTTAAGTTGATGGTTCAAAAATCACTGCCTCTGGTGTTCCAAGGATAGCAGGAAACCAGAAGAAAGGGTTAAACAAAATTAAAATCCTTTCTACCCAATGCTGTCACCTCCAGCCCTGTTTCTCAGCCTGGCCCCAGGCAACCACAGATCATTCCACTATGGGTCAGTAGCAACAGATCTGGATTTGGGGCAGAAAATCCCAGGAAAGCTGCCCGGGCCATAGAGAAATAGCCTCTGCCCTGCCTTCCAACCCCTATTACCCATGACTGCCAACCATAAAATATGTGACAGAGGGGTTCAGCACTGCTAGAACCCCTTTGACCTGGGGATGGAAATGGTCTCCCTTTTAAGATCTGACAGGACACTCTATTTGGTCAGGGGAAACCCGTTGCTGAAAAAGAAATTCTTGCTATGACAGTATCCCATCAACCTAAATGCACGAGGAGACTGGCAGAACAGACACCAGCATGCAGAAAAGAAGAGAAAAAACAGCTATGACTTGAAAGCAAATGGCTAGAGTAGAGAAAAAACTGTAAACGTTCCATCTCTGGACAAAAGCAGCAATTGTGTAAACTGGGCCAAGCAACTGCAGGGTCCTAAGGGCCTGGCTGAAAACCTCAAAGGCCCTGGACTGCTGGGGCTACTGCAGTTGCACCACAAGTAGCAGAGGCCATGCTCATGTGGAGATAAAGGGGAACTACCTGTCTGGCCTCAGCACTAGGGACAAAGCCCCTCGGCTCTGACTGTAACCTGAGGCCAAAGCAGCTGAGGAAAGGCAAGGCCTCCTGTGCATGCTCCCCACCTTGCAAGCCCTGAACCAGCCACAGAGCTCTTTCACCTGCAGGTGGACACGTCTCAGTGTAGCCCTGCCTGCTTCCCACAGAGCTGAGCTACAAGGGCCTCTTGGAGTCCCCATGTAAGCATTACCTGCCTCTTGTTCCTGCTGGTTTCTGCAGAGAAATCCCTAACAATCTCTGTATGGTCAATATGACCTTCATTGGATAGATTGCCCTGGAGATAAGGAAAAAACATTCAGTGGACTAAGGGGGCAAACTGACACAAACCCCTCCCAGCCAGATGATACTGCCTTCACGGTATATAAATGCCTGGGAGGAACAGAAACTAAAGCCAGTCGTGTTTTTTGGCAGCCCCTGCAAAGGGATCTTCAAGGAAGCCTAAAGAAAAGGATGGAAATGACCTCCTTCCATTGAATATCAGGATGCCTACTGTAGGAAAAAGCAACAGGGGAGGTGGGGGACTCACTTAAAGTTGATGGCATTGTGATTATGGTAAGAGTGACAGGTCAGGCTCAACAATATCCTGTGCTCCAACCCCTTGATACAACCTGGGAAGAAAAAGATTAAGGCCCTGTTTTTGTTTGTTTGTTTGCTGTATAGGCTGTATTGTATGATCCCTCTCCTGGGACAAGATTTGATGTGACAATTAAATACTCATTTAAACTTATCACCCCTAAAGCAACGACTCCATTACAAGTCTCACCAGAACACAGGCTGTGGTTCCATCTGTCACTTGCCATCTAGGAAAAGGAAACTAAGCCCACTCTGCTGACAGTCTAATAAGAAGTGAGTATGGCTGTTTGGACTGAAGGAAACTTGGGAAGGGTGATCAATGTTATCCCAACCAAGATTTTGTTTAAGGAGGAGGTAACTAACTCACCCCATGAAAAAAACATATCCCCTTTAAGAGAGAGACATTGATGGGAATCCAAACTTTTCTGGACAAAGTTTTGAAACATGGATTGAGTTGGCTTTGCCAGATATTCTATAATATACCTGTTCTGCCTGTTAAGAAACCTCACACTGATGAATACTGGTTTGTGCAAGACTTGAGAGCTATAAATAATATTTTTAGAATATTCACCCCATGATACCAAATCCATATGCCCTATTGCTTGCAATGCCAGGTAACTCTGGCTGGTTCACAGTACTAGATTTAAAGGATACATTCTTTTGCATCCCCCTGGAAAGGAAGTGTCAATTTATAATTTGCTTTTGAGTGGCAGGACTCTGATATCAAAGTAACTACCCAGTATTTCTGGACTGTCTTACCTCATGGATTTAAAACCTCACTGACTGTGTGTAATGAGAATATAGCAAAAGACTTGTGAGAATTGCAGCTGGATCAAGGAATCCTTTTGCAATATGTGGATGATCTGCTTATAGCCAGCCAGCCCCAATTATGAACACTGCCTTTCAAACATTATTGCTGCACTAACCCATCCCACTTCATGTGGATATGTGGTGGCCACTAAAAAGGTTCAGTTTTGTAAGTAGGTCATCATCGGGATTCCAGATTAGCCAATGGACTAGACGTTTGATGTCAAATCAGAAGCAGTCTATCTTTGGGCCTTAAAGAAGCCAGGAATCAGAAATAGTTATTTGGGTTCCTGAGAATGTCAGACCATATTTAGGTCCCTAAGTTTGGACTAATAGCTAAACCCCTGTATAAAGCCTTAATTAGAAACTTGAGGGGCTGGGTTGTGACTCAGTGGTAGAGTGCTTGCCTAGAACATGTGAGGCACTGGGCTTGCTCCTCAGCACCACATAAAAATAAATAAAAGTCATAAAACAAACAAGCAAATAAATAAATAAATAAATAAAACCCTTGACTCAGACCCCAGAATGTCAAGCTGCCTTGAAAAGTTAAAACAGAGCCTCATGAGAGCCCCTGCCCTAGGCCTATCTGGCTTACAAAAGTTCAGCTATACATGCATGAGAAACAAGGTACACCTCTTAAAGTTCTCCTACAGACATTGGGAGACATACTGTGACCGTAACCTATTTGTCAAAACAGCTTGACCACACGGTGAAAGAATAATGACTGGATGACTTCTGGGAGGATGGGGAGATAGCAGGTCATCCACAGACATTCCAAACATCAATCATTTACTGGGACTCTAATGCCTCAGACTGAATTGGACAAATACAAATCCCTTTATACTGAGGAGGATGAAAAATGGGTCCCTCAAAATGGAATTTCGATTTCTGGGGTGGAACTGCCAGGTGGAGACAAAATTCCCATAGGTTCATCTTCCTGCCTGTGACTTTGAACACTGCCTTTCAAACACTGCTGCAACACTAACCCATCCTGCCCAAGGGCTGGTCTGGCCCTTGGTAAACACCTACATGAGAGTATGCACTATGGGAGGGATGCCTTGGTGAATTTCATCAGGCCCCACTTTCCAGGGCCATGCCTCCAACAGACTATTCAGCAAGTGAGTCAGAATCGTATTTTGTGTACCTGAAATTAATCTAAAGACTATAAAAGGAGCTTACTATAAAATGGACATAATAGTAAAACAACAGCTTCTGATAATTTTACCCAAATGTACTGTGCCACAGGAAACCAGATATTTGCTCATACTGGTAGTCACTTTCTCTAGGTGGATTCAAGCTTATCCTATCAAAACAGAAAAGGGTATAGAAATACCTAGAGATCTCTTGAAGGAGAAGATCCCAAGATAAGGCTCCCCTCCTCAATGCAAAGTGACAGTGGACCATCTTTCATTGCAGAGGTGACCCAACAGGTGAACAAAGCATGGGATAGCCAATGGAAGTTACATGCATCCTGGAGACCCCACTCTACAGGGAATGCAATAAGGTGTTGTCAATTGCTTTCCTCAATAAGGGTTTCCCCAGAAGCAGGCTTAAATTGAGTCCATAAAGAAATAGTATAGGAAAGACCTGTCCTGGCACCTTGAGAGAGAGAGAGGAGAAAATGTGACCGTAGTAAAAGAAACTAGATTAAAACAGTAGGTACAACAATCAGCCGAATATTAATTGCTGTACAAGAGTGTGCTTTTCCAGGTTTTCCATCACTTCACCATCCCTTGTGGTTGGTTAAAGTCCAAAAGAGAAAAATGATAGCAGGTACAAATCTTCCATTCTAAGATCGCCTTCATCACCCAGTTTCAGCAGAAAGTAATGTGGAAATGTCATTGCCCATTTTCCCATAGAAATGGAAGGTAGAAAATGACAGTGGGGACTGTATTCTGTGCACAAGCACCACAGTATGTGTGTGTTCAGAGACACAGAATATTGTGAAGACCATGAGTGCCTTGTGGCCTATGGAGTTATACATTAAGTAATTTTATGGTAGGGCTCGTATGAATACCTTTATAACAATTGTTTGCTGTTAAAACAAGATTCAGATTACTCAATTTTTGACTACTAAATAGTATTTTTGAATAGTTTTATTTTAGGTATACATGACAGGCGAGTGTATTTTGATATATTATACTACACACATGAAGTATAACCTAGGATCCCAGTCTTGTGGTTATACATGATGTGGAGTTTTTCCGGTCATGTATTCATATACGAATATAGGAAAGTTATGTCTGATTCATTCTACTCTTTTCTATACCAATACCCCTTCCCTTCCCTTCATTCCCCTTTGTCTAATCCAATGAACTTCTATTCTTTCCTCCCTGCCCCTTTATTGTATGTTAGCATCTACATATCAGAGAGAACATTCAGCCTTTGGGTTTTTGGGATTGACTTATTTAACTTAGTATGATAGTCTCCAGTTCCATTCATTTACCAGCAAATACCATAATTTTATTCTTCTTTATGGCTGAGTAATATTCTATTGTGTATATATACCACATTTTCTTTATCCACTCGACTGTTGAAGGGCATCTAGGTTGGGTTCCGTAGTTGAGCTATTGTGAATTGAGCTGCAATAAACATTGATGTGGCTGTGTATGCTGGTTTTAAGTCCTTTGGGTATATACCAAGGAGTGGGATAACCAGGTCAAATGGCGTTTCCATTTCAAGTTTTCTGAGGAACCTCCATACTGCTTTCCAGAGTGGTTGCACAATTTGCAGTCCCATCAGCAGTGTATGAGTGTACCTTTTTCCCCACATCCTTGCCAATATTTATTGTTACTTGTATTCTTTTTATTTATGTTTTTCTTTAAAAAAAATTTTTTTAGTTGTCAAAGGACCTTTATTTTTAATTTATTTATATGTGGTGCTGAGAATTGAACCCAGTGCCTCACATACGCTAGGTAAACGCTTGACCACTGAGCCACAACCCCCACCCCTGTTACTTGTATTCTTGATAATTGCCATTCTGACTGGAATGAAATGGAACCTCAGTATAGTTTTAAATAGCATTTCTCTAATTGCAAGAGATGTTGAAAACTTTTTCATGTATTTGTTGACCATTCATATTTCTTCTTCTATGAAGTGCCTGTTCAATTCCTTTGCCCATGTATTGATTGGGTTATCAAATGACTCCATTTTGAAGGATGTTTTCTCTATGAATTGTAAAATATATGAAAAAGTGAAGTCTATGGGATACATGTTGTTTCTCTGTTTGTACATGGAGTAAAGGCATACCATTTGTGTAATCATAAATTTACATAGGGTAATGCTGTTGGATTCATTCCGTTATTTTTTCCTTCCCCCCACCCCTCCCACCCTCTTTTCCCTCTATACAGTGCTTCCTTCCTCCATTCTTGCCCCTCCCTAACCCTAACACTAACCCCTCCCATCCCCCCAAAAGTGAAGCCTTGACTAAATGGGGATCACTGGACTCAAGACATCATTGTATTTTGTTCTCATCACCACTAAGCATGTTTTCCAGAAACCTTCAACTGGTTACACAGTGTTATGTGATCCAATGTACTTGTTGAATTCCCTGTTCTTCCTTTTATATGCCACTCCTTGGTAATGGCATTCCAGCTTTAACATTCTATGAATCTTAGAAACTTGACTCTTGAATGGCAAGATAATGTTAGATGCAAAAGGGTTGATTTCATTTATAATGTAGATGGTGCAGGGATTCAACATTTTAAGGAAAAATACTTTTACTCTCTCTCAACAAAGTTTTAGCATTTTAGAAATTTTCTCCCAGGGAAAACTTCATGGCTTGACTTTTGTACAAATGTTAACTATAAAATACATATTTATTATGTATCTATTCATGAAAATGGAAATCGAGACTGCTAGTGCTTTTTATGTTAACTATCTCATTTAAGAATCTATGTCAATGGTGTTTCCAACTCGATTTCTGTCATTTAAAATATTGGTGAAATAATTGATTATGAGACATATTGTAAAACCAATGGATTGGTTATACAGTAAATTCAAATCATTGGTTATAAAAAAAGTAATTGACCATGGGGAAACGTAACAGGGATCCATTTCATGCTTTGAACCCTTGTTAGTTTGCCACTGTGGCTCATTTTAAAACTGACTTTTTTTTTTTTTTTCCTTTCTCTTCTGCCTCTCCTCTTCTAACCTTGGGAGAAGTCCTTTTTCTGATCCTCGGCTGAGTTATCTACCCTTAAGCACACACACACCACAGAAATGAAGAAGTTCAGACTTTGAGATTATGTCAGAAGGTCTAAGAAATGGTTCTCTCTCAAGTCTACAAGTGACTTATGACCCCTGACAATGTAGCCTTTGAAATACCTCTTTAAAATTCCTCTGTTTCTTGTAACACGGAAAATCACAGCGTCTGTCCCAGGAATTCCCTGTTTCTCCTTTGATGCAAAGCAATAACACTTATTTTTTTCCTTTTTCTCAAAACTATGTCCTTGTGATTGGATTGGCACAGGGACAAGGTCTGAGCTTTCTGTAACAATATTCCCAGTCTGAGACTAGTTTTTACATTGACTGATTTTGGATTTTGGGTATGTTACTGATACTTTGAAAAATATCAAATAGTTTATTTAACTAATTATTCTATTTCTGAAATATCCATTCAGTTGAGCAAGTCTTATTCTAAATGTGACTGTCCAGGTATGTCAAAGTCAAAACAATATTCCTAAAACTTTAGCTTTTTACATGAACAATATTGTGTCACAACAAAAGTCACATTTCTTCCCAGTTAAATGTAGACCTGTTTGCATCACCAAGGGAGAACTTTAACCACACTTTCATAATAGTTATGGTTAGTACTCCAAAGGCGAAGACAGTTACACTTGTTTTTATATCAATTAAATGTTCCGTAATTCCTCATCTCAAGTTTATCCACTAAGCCAAGTGCCCAGTAGGCATTTTATCTTTTGAAAGAATTATGTAATAGTATGACTTCTTCCAATTATTTTATTTTTTTCACAAGATTTTAAATATGTGTTTTAAATATATATTTAAAACCTCATATATATATATATGCATATATATTGCTCTGTACTTAAATCCTCAGATTCTCAAACAATAAACTGTTTCTCAGTATTTCTCTTTGACACAAAGACCATGTATTTAATAATTACAAATGGACAAAGGTAACTTCCTTTATTCATGAACCTATTTAGAATTTGATAATAAATTGCAGTGGTTTGAAGGACTAACTTAATTGATTTTACCGTATTTGAGTATATACTTATTTTATAACATTTGAGTGTTCCTTAAAAAGAGAATGATGTCAAATTTGAATTTTAAAATATCAACAATTGCCAGGTGTGGTGGTGCATGCTTGTAATTGGGCTGCTGAGGCAGGAGGATTGTAAATTCAGGCCAGCCTGAGCAACTAAGTGAGATCCTGTCTCAAAATGAAAAATTATAAAATGGGCTGAGGATGTGGGTCAGTGATAGATTGTCCCTGTGTTCAATCTCCAATACCAAAAAGAAAAAAAATATATACATATATATTAAGTATATGTATGTATATGTATATATGTATATGTACATATGTATATAAAATCATCAACAGTTACTGAAAATACATTCACTGTGGAAGATGTGTGTGTACGTACCAAACTGGTCTCAAAAAGAGAATGCAACATCATTTTCTAATCCATAATATTAAGTACCATTTAACAGTAGACTGTCAATAAATACTGCTGAATGAGCAAACATATATTTATATATAGTGCTTTTTATTATTGATTTCACTATATTTGTTTCTAAAATCTTCCTTTCCACTCTTCCCCTTTTTAAGGTTTGTTGGGGATATTTTGAAGAATATATAGTAAAATGATGAAGTTAAGGGAAAAAAAATTTCTGTCTTACATATTCCTATATCAGGCTGGGGTAGGCAGCAAATAACATTCCTTTTCCCCAGCTGAGTTGAGAACATAAGACTCAGACAGATGAAAACCAATACTTTAGCTTTATTACTAACACATAAAAATTAATGGAAGAAAGTGGCTTAGATGTGTAGCCTCAGCAGGCTTTCAAATATTCATCACAGATAAGACAGAGATGTAGCTGAAAGATACCAATGCCTGACATGTGTCCCTTGAGCAGGCTGCTCACTGCAGAGATGACAGCAGATCCGAATTCATGTTCCTGAAGGCAGACACATTTTTTAAAGAAGTACAGAGCCAAGCCCATGCATACAATGTACTTCATCAAATTTTACTGATCAGGTAAGTCTTTTCTCTCTTTTTTAAAATATTTTTCTAATTGTCAATGGAGCTTTATTTATTTACATGCAGTACTGAGAATCGAACCCAGTGCCTCACACATGCTACACAAGCACTCTACCACTGAGCCACAACCTCAGCCCCTCTCTCTTCTCTTGATGACAGTCAAGACTGTTAAGTCCTTACACAGAAACTCGAGGCCAGGGAAATGGAGTTTCTCTCGTTTTTTACTGGATTTAAATTATAATTCAAATTAAACCCACATTTTTGCTCCACTTAATTAATGAAGGAAAGATGGCCAGAAGTATGCTAGATGGTAAAAAGTAAAGAGAGATCTGTTTTGTGTTTTTAATTTAACCACAAATAACCCACAACATGGAAAATTCTTTTGTCCATTGATGTTGGTAAACCGAGTCTTATTTGGAGACAATTGAAGTGCTTTTAAAGAATTTTCTCAATTTCAGCTTGTTTGATTCAACTGAAGATTTTCTCCTTCAGGGTCCCTATTATGTGGTTAAACATGTGTACTTTATATATTGAGCATGTTTAACTGCTACTAACACAAATATGATATTGACTTGTATTCCTTTATTTTTACCTATAACTTTGGAACAATTTACCAGACAGCTACTCTTTTATATCTTGGGCTTCAATACTGTTGATCCCATGACAAAAATTGCAAAATACATCATCTCTGTATAAAAATCTGTGTATTCTTCCTGATATGAGAGATTGTCTGCATGGAACTCCAGGCTCCAGAAGAAGACCTAAGGACTATGAGGTTATGTAACCTCAGTCAAAATATAATCTGTGTGAGCCTGTGTAGGCTCTCGTGTGAAATTAGGGACTTTGTGACTTACATGCTTTTCTAAAAATCCTTCTTTAACAAAATGAAACTTTAAAAAATATCTTTAGAACGAAACTGTATTATATAAAACTAATGGAAGCAGAGCTCTCTGGCTAGGACAAGGGGCTCTGAAACTGTGACTTCCTTATGTCTTTGTCTTGCACTGTGCTTGGTGGAAACTTTTGATTTCTGTGGACATGGTTTGATAGCTAAGGACCAAATATAAAAGAATTCTTCTAATATGCTAAAATTAATGGTACATTTTAAAATTTACAAACCTTATTACAGTTTGGAAAAATGGAAGAGTATAAGTGAGGTTACAAATGTGCACCTTAGTAAGGTTAGACTTAAAGCTCCCTCCACGAACTGAAACAATTCAGGCTACTCCCCTGTAGCTTTTATTTCTAGGAGGAGTGTTTTTATTAAAGATGTGCATTTGACTCCATAAGGAGCTAAAATCATTTTCAATTTAGTATTAACATAAATTGAAGATTAGGGATGTGTTGAGCTTTTTTATTTCTTGCAGTAACATTCAGTTTCTCCAAAGTTACTGATTTCTATACTTTGGTGGCACTCTTATCTAACAGAATAGGACAATGATTAATGTCACAATGATTATGATTACTTCCTTAAGTCATTCAACTTGTGGACAACAATTCCAAACTTCTAGTCAGGGAAATATGAGGAAATAGTGTGATTAAAGGGGAAAGTAAGAATTAAGTGAAAGGGACTTTCTCAAAGTCATTTAATATTTGTCAAGTTTTACATGCGAGCTAAACCTCCCCAACTTCCCACCAGCCATAACAAAACTGGAGCCTTTAGTCTCAGGATGTTTAAGTAAGCTTTTTGGTTCCTCTTTCCACTGCTCCCTCTCTGTGTTCCGAGACTGTCCTTTCTCTCTCTCTCAAAGCTCATCTCTTCCTTGCTCTCTTCATCCCAAAACAGTTGTCTTTAGTGGTCACTTAATTTGTAAAGTACTCAAGGATTACTAAAAGACTGGAAGAGTGTTTATGGAAGGGGAGACCAACTTCATGGCTTCAAGTGAGGGAACTAAATCTACCAGGTGTTTGTTGAGAGGAGAAAAAAGTAATCTCGGAGGAACCGGCCGGGCCTCTCAGCGCGGCCCTGCCAGCTCCCGAGTCGCCGCCACGCTTCCCGGTGCTCCCGACCCGAGGCTTCCCCTCGCCCCTCAGGCCGACGCCATGAAGATCAAGGATGCCAAGAAACCCTCTTTCCCATGGTTTGGCATGGACATTGGGGGAACTCTAGTAAAGTCTCGTATTTTGAACCTATTGATATCACAGCAGAGGAAGAGCAAGAGGAAGTTGAGAGCTTAAAAAGTATTCGGAAATATTTGACTTCTAATGTAGCATATGGATCCACTGGCATTCGGGATGTACACCTTGAACTTAAGGATTTAACACTTTTTGGCCAGATTTCCAACTCATGACCTGCCTACTTTTATCCAAATGGGAAGAGACAAAAACTTCTCAACATTACAAACGGTGCTGTGTGCTACAGGAGGTGGTGCTTACAAGTTTGAAAAAGATTTTCGCACAATTGGAAACCTCCACCTGCACAAACTGGATGAACTTGACTGCCTTGTAAAGGGCTTGCTGTACATAGATTCTGTCAGTTTCAATGGACAAGCAGAGTGCTATTATTTTGCTAATGCCTCAGAACCTGAGCGATGCCAAAAGATGCCTTTTAACCTAGATGACCCCTATCCACTACTGGTGGTGAACATTGGTTCAGGAGTCAGTATCTTAGCAGTCCACTCCAAAGATAACTATAAATGAGTGACCGGGACAAGCCTTGGAGGGGGTACCTTTCTGGGTTTATGCAGTTTACTGACTGGCTGTGAAAGTTTTGAAGAGGCTCTTGAAATGGCATCCAAAGGTGACAGCACCCAAGCTGACAAATTGGTCCGTGATATTTATGGAGGCGATTATGAAAGATTTGGTCTGCCAGGTTGGACTGTAGCATCTAGTTTTGGAAATATGATTTATAAAGAGAAGCGAGAATCTGTTAGTAAAGAAGATCTGGCAAGAGCTACTTTAGTTACTATCACCAATAATATTGGTTCTGTGGCACGAATGTGCGCTGTTAATGAGAAAATAAACAGAGTTGTCTTTGTTGGGAACTTTTTACGTGTCAATACTCTATCAATGAAACTTCTGGCATATGCACTGGATTATTGGTCCAAAGGTCAACTGAAAGCATTGTTTCTAGAACATGAGGGATACTTTGGAGCAGTTGGTGCACTTCTTGGGCTGCCAAACTTCAGCTGAAGCATCAGAGGTTACTCTGCTAATGAATGTCATCCTAGAGGAACTAAAACCAGAGGCATTTTAACTGCATTGTTTGTCCTTGGAAACCAAAGGATAAAAGAATTTCACTATTCCTGTTAATTTTGAATGTCAGAATGGAAAACTCATGAATGCCATATTAAAAGAGAGAACTCTGTAACATAAAGTATTGTTGAAGTGTTTTCCCTTCTGTATATAGCCAGTGTTCAATCTTTAAATGCAGTATAGCCTCTGATTATTGAGCTTCCTCTCAGAAAGATTTTCTATTTATTTTATGTAGCCAGCATTGTAGTACTGTATGCTTAAGACACAAATCTTAAAAAGTCTCAGAAATGTTTCACTTATGAAAAATAATTGATTTTAAATATTCATTTTGAGTCCATTTTTATGTGTTATGATTACTAGTAAGCAGACAGTAATATACCCAGTATGAAAATTCATTGTAATGGCAGTCAGAGATGATGGTTTTATGTGATTTTAGAAATGTTAAGGCAATATTATTGTAGTTTTTCTAACACATCCTCCTCAAAAAAAAGCATGTTCTATGTGATCTTTGCCCAAAAGTATAATTTTCCTCAAATGCCATAATTTAAATGAAATATTATATGTTACCCTGAATTTTGGAATGAATCCTGAAAAATGCACGTTTGGTGACATCACACTTTCTGTATTTTTTATTTAATCAACACATTGAAATGTTTGTATTTTTAAATTGAAAGTTTACTTACTTATTTTTGAATCTGTCTGATAAAGTCCTTAGACTATTATTCGAATGGGATATGATTTGAGTGAATCAATAGTTCCATGCTCTTTTTACTACTAATTTATCATGCCCAAATTTAATATATTTCTTATTCAATATGAACCATGAAAGCTAAAGATTTTTATTCTATTATGAACAGCATCAGAATCATTTATTTTAAATGGGTGTTTTAAAACTGTGGGAGTCTGAGGCAGTATTACAGAATTATTAGAGAATCAGTGTTTTCCTACATTTGGTTATAAAAGCAATTATAGTTTAAAATTTTTAAATCATTTTGCCTGGAATTTATTCTCCATTTTGAATTCATATTTTAAATGTTATGAAAATTACCAGCTTTTACATTGACAGTAACTAACATTTTGTGGCTTAGTAGTTAAATGAAGTTGTTCAGGTCTGTTGCTTCTTCCATTTTAGGAAGCAGAAAGACCTGAGGGATGATTCACATTGCCAGTAAACCTGGGTGTACTCAGAAGAGGTTAGATTTCAGAGTGTTACCTTGTGTTTTTACAGATCCCAGAGTTGCTCAGTAAAGATGAGTTTCAGTAGAATGTCAGAGATACTTCATGAGGATGTTTCGTATAGTATTTATGGAACGGGCATGTAAAAGGTGTTATGATTTTGATTTTTCAGAAATTTGAATTCAGGTTGCTCAGTAGCTGTTCTAAAAGTGTTCTGACCACATTTCTTGCTTTAATGTTTCCATTGGTGTGACTGGCTATTTCAACTGCAATGCCATTGGTTCTGTTTATTTTGAATGTTTCTAATTTGGATGTTTGTGCAGTAAAAATGTCCATGAATAACAGTAACTATGTTTTATACCTGTGGCAAACTATGCATTATATGCTGTAGGTTTAGGGAGGTCTTTAAGAAAAATTGGAATGGTCAAAGTGTTTTAAGTTAATTTGATCACTGTACTTTGGTTAGTATAAGACCATGATATTCTTTGAAACTAAAATTACCTGCTAAAAGGTATGTAAAGTGAACTACCATCTTACCCCTATTGATCATTAGCTTTTTCCATATGTAATATAGAATTACTGAATTGATAATGGGAAATGCACAATTGTGATAATAGAATTATTTACTTTTTTCTTTCTCTTTTGGTGGGGAGCGGGGACAGTACTCAGGATTGGACCTATGGGCTATGTACCACTCAGCCACATCCCCAGCCATTTTTATCTTTATTTTTGAGACAAGGTCTCACTAAGTTGCTGAAGCTGGCCCCAAACTTGTAATCCTTCTGCCTCAGCCTCCAGCCACTGGGATTATAGGCATACACCACCATCCTGGCTTAAACCACAATAATACACTTTCTGGTAATTTTAGAAGGTCACAAGAAGCAAATGAAAACAATTTTAATTATGTGTGTTTATCTAACATAGTATATCCAGTATTTTATTTCAACATGTAATCAATTCAGAATATATTTGGGAGTTTTTCTTTTTTAATTTTTGTAGTGTTCAAAACCTGTGTATATTTTACACTTAAGCAAAGCTCAGTTCAGACTGACTACATTCCAGATGCTTAGTAGCCACACATGGGTAGTGGCCACTTTAGTAGATAGTGCACTTCTAGAACTACCTCTTAAAACTGAACCCGATCATATGTCCATGTATGTGGGCTTTTTATAGAATGATTGAGAAGAGGAAAATTGGAAACCTCAGTTTTTACATAGAAAGGGATTTAAAAAATAGCTTGTTTGGACTAGTTATTTTACACAGATAAGCTATTTATGACCATTCAAAAAATATCTTAGAGTGGTATCCTGTCATCTCAGTGTAGTATGATTTTTCTAATGATAAAACAAAATTGATTATTTAGTGACTTAATTTCTAAAATTCTAACTGAACATTGAGTGGCCGATTTTCAGGATTTTTTTTTTTTTAACTAAATTTCATTTCATGGTTGACCGTGGTACATTCAGAGATTAACTTTCAAGTTTAAATTTCATCTTTAAAATTTCTGGATCCAGGGGCTGAGGCTGTAGCTCGGGGGCAGAGTGCTTGCATCACATGTGAGGCACTGGGTTAGATCCTTAGCACCGCATAAAAATAAACATAAAGGCATGTTGTCCATCTACAACTACAAAAAAAAATTTTTAAAGAAAATCCTGGATCCAGGTACAGTTGCTTATGCCTATAATCCCAGCTCCTCTGAAAACTGATGAAGAAGATCATGAGTTAAGTCAGCCTGGACGATTCAGGCTATCTCCTATCTCCAAAAAATAAAAAATCTGATAACTTTTTCAAATGCAGAGCATGCTATCAGTTTGTTTTGGGGCTTGGTAAAGAATACCAGATCTAGGTCTAGAACTTTTCACCACTACCACTCCCCCAGAAAAGATTTCCTTTTCTCTACAAACTTTTAGTTAGAACTAATGACTTTCAGTTCTGTACCCAGACGTCTCCAAAGACAAAGTATTAGTAGGCTTGCCTCAGGTAAGTTAAGTTGGCAGTTCTTTGCTTGGCTGCTCTAATTTAAATATTTAGGATAATGGGTCAATTCTTGGTTTGGGTAAAGTCAGTGCTTTTGCCAATAATATACATGATCATTGAAAACCTGTCCAGACAGAGGTTCCAGTTATTTGCCAAATAGTCCCTGAAAAATCCTGAGTTATTTTTGTCTTTGGAAAAGTGTATATGTGATTGCCATATTTTAATTGCCGGTTCCTGAAAGACCAGTCCTGTAGCTGGAAGGCTGGCAGCTCAGTGGAAGGCTTTTCCTCTTTTTCCAGTAGTCCATTACTTGCCTTGATTTTAAGGTTGCATTCTTGGATGGAAAGCTCAGCAAGGCTGTAGTTTCTAAATGCCCTTTATAACCATTCTGCTTGTTAGAAACAAATATTTTCATATTTGGTGTTTTTGTATCTTCATTCTGTTGAGCACTTTATGCTTTTAGTGTATTGCTTTTGAGAACTTAATGTAGAAATTCTTTCTTTAAGCCATTGTAAAAACTGATAAAAGGATAATGAAAATGTGTTTATACTTTTGCATTTAACTTACTGTCTTGTAGTGTATGTAAACAAAATATTAGAAATATATTGCCTTTTTGTAATAATACTTTTTTTTTGCGGTGCTGGGGATTTGAACCCAAGGCCTTGTGCTTGTGAGGCAAGCAGTTTACCAACTGAGCTACATCCCCAGCCCATAATAATACTTTTTGACCTTATTTAAATAATGTGATTGCCTGAAATATCAATGGTGTCTTATTTCTAGTTAAGTTTGTTTATTCTAGTATGTTTTAGTCTATCACTGAAGGAATGTAGCCAACTTTTCTGTCATCAGATAATATTAGTCTGTATTACTGCCAGTTTTCAATATTTAAGAGAATAATTGTATTAAATTCGCTACTGAGTCTAACAATAATCAGTAAAGACAAAAAAAGTGAATAATTTTTTTCTTTGAAGTGTTTTGATAGCCCATTCAAAATAGTGGTGGGGTGAAAAGTGAATCATCCTAACTTTTCTGCTAGAATGATTTCTCCTTCTAAAAAGTTCAGGCATCTTCTTAAAGTAGTCCTGTTGTTTTGCATATTTGTCTTAAGTATTTAGTGGATGTGGGATCATAATTTGTTATTGTTTTCGAAATTGTGCCAGTCACTGGTCTGGCCTTTTTGAATTTGTCAGATGGGAGAATTGGGTTGCTGACAATGGAAAATGCCTCATTATCATCACGACCCTGAGAAGACAGTTACTTCCTTCGTGGCAGTATTGGGGATGGGGATAACTAAATATTTTCATATATTTGGTATCATGTTTTAGAGTTAATTTTTAGTGCTTACATAATATTTTTGTAATTGCTACCTAAATTTTATTGGTATGTGTTAACAGGTAGTAGGTTTTGGATTCTCACCAAACCAGTGAAATGATATTCTTGTAATATGTAACTGCCTGTGGTAGCTAAGTAGATATACCTTAAAGTATATGAAGGGTATTATATTAAAGTATGTGTATACACCTTAATCTGCAAAGGCATTATAATTTATTATATGAAAAGAAAGACATATCATTAATATTCATAGGTGGGGGGTGTAGCCCCATGGTAGAGCACTTGCCTAGCACGTGAGACCCTGGGTTCATTTCCCGGTACCAAACTGTGGGGAGGCTTCTGTGCAGTTAAACTCAGATGTTAAAATATTAGGTATAATTGGGAATTGTCTTGATGAACATTTTGAGCTTTTTGTAGTTGTTGTTTGATTGGTTTTGGTTTTCTTCAGTGGGAACAGATGTGAATGAACATGAACCCTTCTGGATTCATTACTTTTACCCAGCACAATTCACAGCAAAAATTATAAAACAGGTTTTGATTGCCTGTAATAAGGTTGAAATGGATTACAGCCTTATTCTAGCAAATATATTGAAGACCTAAAATACTTTGTCCATAGAATTGTCTGAGAATGACCAGATAGACATGCACATGACATTCCTACTTTACTCTTTTAGAATTAAGGTGGTAGTGAGCTGATACTGGAGTTTCAGGTACTTCTGTTAGTTTTGAGTGATATGTTTGAGTAAAAATTGATTTTTTTTCCCCATAAGAAAATCTAAAATATCTCGATTTACTTTCTAGCTCCTTTTGTAGTCAAAGTTTATTTTTCTTTAGATTTTGCTGCAACTGCCATTAATTTTAAAAGAAGTAATGAGGAATGTGTTTTTCAACAAAAGTTAAAAAGTAAAATTTTTTGAATTGCTTAAATATATAAATAATCCAATTCTAGGATATTGCAGTAAAGTACAAGAAGTTCCAGTAGCTTTCAAAGGAAACATTTTATCTTTTACATGATTTGTAAAGTATATCCAAATAATGTAAAATAGTTTGAGATTATTTTGGCTTTACATCATGTTAGAATTTCATCTAGATAGCCTAGCAGCTCAGTAGTTACCACAGATAATAAGCCATTTTGAAGTTTGCTACTTTTTTCCTGAGCGGCCCCTTTTAGTGTACAACATTTAGAAGGAAAAGGTAACTTCATAGACCTAACACCAATATCCATGCTTTCTTGTCCCAAATACGGTTAATGGCATTAGGATATAAGTAATGTTAAGAGGGTTTTATCATTTTTATACATTGTGTGCATTTACTTTTGAACTACAGTGAATTTTGACATTTTTAACTGAAGCTGAATGAACGGCATTTGTCGATTCTGCCCAGTTAATTACCACATCGTATCTAGAGAGTGTTTTGGGGACTGGGGATGTAGCTCAGTAGTAGAGCACTTGCCTAGCATGCACGAGGACCCAGATTCAATCCCTGGTACCAAAAAAATAAAATAGGGGATGCTTTTATACTCTAGTGTAGGAAACCTTTAATTTGGGGGTTAATTTTACTTACACATGCCATTTCAACTTCAGTTGCCTTATTCTGTCTCTTCCATTATTCTTGTCAGATCTAAGCTTTTTCATATCTAAATTTTTTTTTCTAAATTCTTTTAACATTGAATCTGTGATGTAAAAAATGTATGCATAATAAACTAAGTTATAACCTACTGTAACCTGTAAAACATTTGTTGTAAATTACGTAATTTATTTTTCCATTTATGTAGTTTCTTATGTAAATTTAAAAAATAATTGGTTGTGGCTTGTTCTGTAAACATTCCCATATTCTTCATGCTTCTTCGCATGAAATATTCAGTTTTGCTTATTTATATTAAACTAACTTAAGTGTATCTGCCCTCTTTTCTGTAGTTTTTTTCTAATTTTGTTAATATTCTAAGTAAATGTTAAAATTGTACCTTTTATGTCCTACTTCCAAATAAATTCTCTTCAGTTTTTACTATATGTATCTTTTATTACTTATCTTACTGTACGTACTTCCACATTTTCTCTGTGATTAAATGTAAGGTTGTGATTTTCACTAAAATTAACCGTAGTAGAATGTAAACTGTGAGAGCAAGGACTTTGTAAAGACTTGTTCATCTCTGTATGTCCAATACCTGGTGCACAGAAGCATTCAATAAACACACACCTGTTGAACAAATTAAAAAAAAAAAAAAAAAAGTAATCTCAACTCAAATTTGATAATCCGCAAGTATTCTCTATCAAGAGAGTTTTTTTGTTGTTGTTGTTGTTGTTTTCAGTACAGAGTGGATTGGGGAGTGTAGCTCAGTGACAGAGGTAAGGTGTAGCATGTGCAAGGCCCTGGATTCAATCCCAAGCATGCACACGCAAACACACACACACACACACAAAGAAAAAAGATAAGGAAGCAAAAGAAAAAAAGTGTATTTCTTCAACACAAAACTTTTGAGAAGGGTATTTAATTTTTATCTAAGCAGAATTCCTGTATTATTTAAGTATTTGTGGATTGGGTATAAAGACAGTAAGATTGATTATCTATAGGAAGTAAATATTAGGAGATGAGTTTTTTGGGGAAGATAATAACATGACATTGATAGTTCTTTATTTCAAGTCTTATAAAAATGTCACATTTTACAGTGTTTATTGATGGCAAGGTAAGATTCTGTCAATAAAACCTTCTTCTTCCAGTTTTGAGGTATCCCTCTCCTTGGTATTTATCCAAAAGAACTAGAATCAGTGTACTATGATAATACAGGCCTACCAATGTTTGTAGAGACACAAAAACCAAGTTATGGAACCAGCCTCAGTACCCATCTACAGAAGACTGAACAAAGAAAATGTGGCATATATACACAATGGATTTTTATCCAACTACAAAGAAGAACAGCAAATGGACAGAAATGGAAAACATCATGCTAACTGAAATAAGTCAGACCCAGAAAGTCAAAAGTCAAATGTTTTCTTTTGTGTGGAAATTATTCAGAGAAAAAAAGAAAATGAATAAAAAAAAGAAATCTCACAAGAATAGAAGGGAAATAATACAGTTATGGAAGGGGGTTGAGAGGGAACAAGAAGGAAAGGGCAGGGGGATGTACTGGGAATAAAATCTACCAAATTATGTTACAACCATGTATGACTATATCACAATAAATTCCCTTTACATATAATTATAATGCACTAATTAAAATAATAATAATAGAAGGGAGATCAGTAGAATAGAGCAACTGGATCGGGGGAAGGGAAGAGGGGAGGAATATGGAAGATACTGGAGATTGATCAAATTATGTCATGTGCATATTTAAATATGTCATAATGAATTCCACCATTATGTATAATTATAACACTAATTAAAAATTTAAAAAATTAAATTTAGAAAAAGAAAACACAGGAAACTAAGTCAAATAAATTTGTCAACATCTAAAATATGTAAAAGTATTGGACATCATATTATTACTATCACCACAAAGTATTTATTATGTTTAGTATTCTGCTAGACCTTGTTTGGAGAATTAGAGCATAGTTTTTTTTTACATAAAATACTCTAGATAGGGTCATTTGCAATATAGTTTGAAGTATTTCCCACATTTCTAATTAAGTACATACTTGTAATTGGTCATATGTTTGGAAAATTTTGGTCCTAATTTCTGAGAAGAAATCAGAGCTATGGTTCAAGAAATATCTTGCTTCCAAGTCTGGAAAGTCACAAATCAAAGAATCTTAAATTTCAAACTGGCCCTGTTATTTATACTGCTTTTTTTTTTCCTTTTGTGGTACTGTAAATTGAACTCAGGGGTGTTCTACCACTGACCTATCAACCTGATTCCTTTTTATTTTTTGTTTTGAGGCAGGGTCTTAGTAAATTCCAGGCTAGTTTCAAATTTGCCATCCTCCTGCCTCAGCCTCCAAGTCACTGGGATTATAGGCCTGTGTCCCAGCACCTGGTTTTATCAGCACCTCACTTTATCCTGCTTTTCAAGGAAATTTTCTGAAATCTTTGCATCCATGTTAATAAAGAAAAGTTTGTTGATAATCCACATAGCAATATTTTCAATCTTTTGCTAGAAAAAGTTTTCACATAGCATTATGACAGCTTTCTTCATTTATATATTTAGGATAATGGACTGAAAAATTAATAGCATAGAATATATGTTAAATATTTAATTTCCAAAAGTAGAAAATGGAAAGTTCATTTTAAGGAACATTCTATTAAAGAGAAAAAACTAAATAAACGTTTCTAAAAAGCAAAGTTTTGCTAAGAATCACACTGTAATGCAGTCAGTATAAAATAGGAAGTGTTTGATTTTGCATTGATAAAAGTGTACCCTTCTGATATGACCTATATTTCATAGACATTTAATTGTACTTTTATCAGTTTTACAGCATTGCATATTTGTGTGTGTGTGTGTATGTGTAGATACATAGATAGATAGATATGCCATGTAAAATAAGAATTTTATTTGGGTGATTATTTTAAGCCATCTTCAAGTTAGTTCTAGACTCTAAAAGTTTTATTAAAAAGACAACATTGTCTATGTGATGTAGCATGATAATCTCTCTTGCTTAAGCAATACAAATGATATTTGCCTCATTTCACATGAAGCAGGAAAGGGACAAAGCTTAATTGGAGAACTAAAAGAAGGTATGTTGCCAAAACTTATTTAAATTTATTAATTGATTTCTGAAATAAATTACCAATAGTTAATGTATGCCTTTCCTTGGATTGGTTAATAGAGTCTATATTAAATATTTTTCTTGCACACTCCGAAAGAAAGATGTGAAAAATTCTTAATGAAGAATATACTTATTGTTTATTCATGCCCCATAGCTTTTAAAAGCTCAATATATTTATTTTTCGGGATTGACATTTTTTTCACTTTTGCCACCACTATGAAACTGTGCGTTTCACATGAAATTGTTCTTGGAAGACAAAGGCATCACCCACTTCTCTCTGGTTTAAACCCCAGACTCACCTGGTCAAGCATTTCAGATCTCCTGTCATTGACTTTGTCACTGGTTTACCTTTTGCTTCAGGAATATTGCAGAATCCTTAGCAAGGAATTAAAATACCTAAACCTTCTGGATTCTCATGAAGTTACACAACCTTCCCTCTTGCTCTCACCTGCCTCTGCTCCTTCATTCCAGCTTCTAGTTGCGCTAGATCACCTGGGATTCCACAGGTATTCTTCCTCACCTCTCGGTGTTGCCTGCACCTCTTCCCTCTTTCTGTCATACTTTCTCCTTATCCTTCAGGTGTCAACACCTCCACTTGTAACACAAGACTGCACAGAGGTCCCTTCTCTGTGCTCCAGTAGTGCCCTGTTGTATACCTGCCAGAGCCCCCATGACTGCAGGGAAACTCTCTGCTCATCTGTTTCTCAAGTTATGCATATGGTTGTTGAGGGGTAGCTTCATCATCTTCATTTGTCATCCTAGTGTTTGTCATAGTACCTCAGCTCTTGAATTAATGAATGAGGAGTGGAAAAACCTGAAGCTCTGATCCCCAGTCATGGTGATAAATAATTCAGCATGCAACTCTGGGCAAATATATTTCATAGTAATTTTGTAGACATATTTTTTATTCTTATAAACACCAAAAAGTCAACTTATTTTTTATTGACTCATGTTAGATGTGAAATCTTTGAGATACATAACTTCATTCTTATTCTTTCCATTTGCTGCAGAATTTGAATCTAGACCCACCAGAACCTCTGCCCTAAAATCTTCTAATAAGCCAATACAAGATCTACTTTTGGAAGCATCACAAGAATACAGAGATTTTTAAGGAAAAAAATATGATTTAAAAGATAATATTGTATTTATCAGACTGTGAACATAACATTTTGTTTCCCATTAAAGGTATCATGTAAAAACTTCAAGGAAAATGTTTGTATCATATATGTATGATGAAATTCATAAAATATTGACTCTGTTTCTTGGCATCTATAACCAAATTTGAAGTGCAAGTACAAACCTGAATTATTGAGTTTTATGTATTCAAACTCCCCAAATGCTAGCTATTTAAACAAGGTAGTACTATTTTAGTTAGTACTACCTTGGTGGATTTAAATATTACATTAATGATGAATTGGTTGTATTATACTAATTTTATCACCAAATATGTAGAGATTTAGACAGATATTGTTTTGATATGCTAGTACTGTGATCACTACCAATGTTTATTATAATTATTATAGTGCCATCAAACTTGTACACTTGTAATTTTTTTATAATTTTAGGCACTGACTTACAGTTCATGTGAGGATAAATTGCTGATATTCACCCTCATTCATGGTTCCTTAGTATTTCCTGCGAGTCAGAACATGCTGCTAACTACATTACAACCTTGAAAATGAAAAAAGGCAGAACTCTTGTACAGTGTGCCTCGAATGGATTTTTCTGCTTTCTTTATGATTGGAACCTGACCACACACTTTTTGGCAAGAGTATCACAGAAGTCGTTCCATACTTTTCTCTTTGAATCCCATCATATGACTTATAATTTCAATTTCCCCATTAATGATGATGTTAACATTGCTCACTAACAGTGCTATTTGTGAGGTTTCTCTTCTGTGATGTTGCTCTTCCCTTTGTACATTATTTAGTGCTCTGTGGGGAGGTAATTTGAAACTCTGTTCCTCATTCAACTTTCAACTTAATTATTTACTTGTATCTACATAAATATATTGTTTATTGTATTGAGTATACTATAATTTGTTCACATCAAATTATATGGGTTTGATACTCAGCACCACATAAAATAAATAAATAAAATAAAGGTATTATATTCTTCTACAACTTAAAAAAATTAAAAAAAAAAAAAAAAAGAATTCCTGGGCTGGAGTTGTGGCTCAGTGGTAGAGCACTTGCCTAGCATATGTGAGGATTTGGGTTCGATCCTCAGCACCACATATAAATAAATGAATAAATTAAAGGTATTGTGTACATCTACAACTAAAAAAAATTTTTTTAAAGAACTCCTAGAAAACATTCCCCAAATGTTAACAGTTAACTACCTTTGCTTTATACCTTTTCCTCTTTCTAGATAAATATAGATATAACAAAACTTTTCTCTGAACCATTTGTGAGTTGCAGACACAATTCCTCTTTATTCCTACTTGTATTTCCTAAAAACAAGGACTTATCTAACTATAGTGTAATGATCAACATCAGGAAATTTGGTTCAATATTAATATCTAATCCAAAACCTAATCCAGATTTTACCAGTTGTTTCAACAATGTCCTTTATAACCAAACTAAATTCAAGATCAGGGATTTTCATGATCCATGATTCCTTGTGTCCCATGGTCCTTTTTATTTAGTCTCTAATCTGGAGCAGTTCCTGAGTCTGTCTTTGCTTTTCATATTTATGGTTTTGAACCATATAGGTCAGTAGTTTCATAGATTTTTTTCCTTCAGTTTGGGAGTATATGATGGTTCCTCATAACTGGATTCAGGTTATGCCTTAAGAGCAGGAATGTCACACAAGTGATGCTGAGTTCTTTCCAACCCAGCATATTCCAGCTACACTGACACACCCTTCTGCTACTTGGTGAAGTAAGTAGCCATCTTGAGGAAGCCCCTTGCCAAGATTCTAGGATCTGGAGGCATCTTCTAGGACCTAAAGGTAGTCTTTAGCCAAGAGTGATAAAATATCTGGGTCACACAGGTGCAAGGAAATATGGAGATATATACTGTCACTTGGGTAATCATTATCATAGATTTAGAACCACTGATTTAAGCCATTGTTTGAATTATATGGGAAATAAACAGCTTTACAAATTGAAATTACAATAATGCTAAATTTTACACTTACCTATGTACTTTATTGAGGTTCTTTATTTCGTCATATGGTTTGTAGTTAGTATTTACTTTCATTTCAGCTTGACAAACTCCTGTCATCATCTCCTATGGGGCAGTTTTACTAGTGATTAAGTCTGTCAGATTTTATCTGGGTACAATTTAATCTCTCTTTTTTTTTTTTGATACTGGGGATTGAACTCAGGGGCATTCAACCACTGAGCCACATCCCCAGCCCTACCCCTATTTTGTATTTTATTTAGAAACAGGGTCTCTCACCAAGTTGCTTAGTGTCTTGCTGTTGCTGAGGCTGGTTTTGAACTTGTGTTCCTCTGCCTCAGTCTCCCAAGCGGCTGGGATTACAAGCATGTGCCACCACCCCTGGCAATTTCTCCTTTATTTTTTAAGAATAGTTTTAATGAAATAAAATATAGTAATGAAAATATTTGGAATGAAATATTTAAGTATTGTAATGCACAAAACCATAATGAATAACCTTCATATAATAGAATTTGTCTAAACATCAGGAAGCTTATCACATATACAAAGAGTTATTTTTTTCAATAAAACATGAGCCATAGTAAGCAGTCTATAGAAAGTGTCAATAACTCAAATTTATTAACAATAATGCAAACTTGAAGATATTATAATTTCTGAATCAACTAAAAAGAACAAGAACATATTCCTAATTGAGGTCCAGAATGACAGGAAAGAATGTGACAGAAAAACATTTAAATAAATTTAAAAAGATATTTCTAGATATAATAGAAATTATCAAGCCAGAAAAGGCAATATTTGGAGCTCATTTGTAATGAAGAACCATTTTTACCAAATGAGTAATTAAAACTAGAAATGAACACACTTAGATTCATTATTTAAGAGAGAAAAGAGAAGCTAGATATGCTGGTTACTCTTGGCCTGGCTTACTTATGGCTCTGTGATCTGCATTGTCAGGCAGCCGCACTCCCATGCTCTGTAAGAGGTTGGAAGCAGGTCCTGCCAGTCCAGCTTGAGAGCTGTAGGATTCCAAAATATTTGAAACCAGGTTCAGGTCTATATCCACTGGTTCCATAACAGACTGTCCTGCACCAGAATCTTCTTCATCTGAATTGTTACTGGCGGTCTGGGATGGAGGTTCCTTATTCTGGAGGGAAAAGAAAATCAAAGAATAATATTCCCTTAGGCTGAATGTTGATTACAATAAAAAGCTACACAAAGCAACAATGTATATTTGAATTTCAATTTAAAATGTAACAATATATTCTGTAAAAATGAAGTCTAATAATCTACATGGTTTAACACATATATTAAAACTTGATTTTAAAGATTATGACACATTTTTTTTTTCCAGGAAAAATTTCTTTTCTTTTTCTTTCTTTCTTTCTTTTTTTTTGATAGTAGAAATTCAGTCACATTTTTTGTTTATTTTTATTTTGAGACAGAATCTTGCTAAGTTGCTTAGGGTTTGGCTAATTGCTGAGCCTGGCTTTGAACTTACTATCCTCCTGCCTCAGCCTGACTCACTGGGATTACAAGAGTGTACCACCACACCTGCCTCTAGAAAAAATTTCTACAAATTGAAAGATTTTTGTCTCTATTTTGAAATAGCCCACCTGTAATTCCAACAACTGGGGAGGCTAAGGCAGGAGGATCACAAGTTTGAGGTGAGCCTCAGTACTTTACCAAGGCTCTAAGCAATTTAGTGAGAACCTGTCTCAAAAAAAAAAAAAAAAAAAAAAAAAAAAAAGAAAAAACTAAATAACCCAAAGGAAATAACTAGAATTAAGAAAATACATTTGGAAGTTGCCTAAGAGTTTTAAAAGAAAGAAACTGGGTGTGGTAGTTTATGCCTCCAATTCCAGCTACTAGAAGGGCTGCAGCAGGAGAATCACAAGTTCAAAGTCAGCCAGGCAACTCAGCAAGACATCCCCTCCAAATAAAACTTTAAGGGCTGGGAATGTAGCTCAATGGCAGAGTGCTTGCCTAGCATGTGTGAGGCACTGGGTTTGATCCTTAGCACCGCATAAAGATAAATAAAATAAAGGCATGTTTTCCATACACAACTACAAAAAAGTTTTTTAAATAAATAAAATTTTAAAAGGGCTATAGATTGAGCTCAGTGGTAAAGTATCCCTGGGTTCAATTATCAGTGCAAAAAAGAGAAATAAACATAAAAATGAACATTAAAAAAAAAGACAAAGGATTCCCATGAAAATAGAAAGGAGACCAGTGGAGTAGGGGAAGGGGATGAGGGGAAAAAAGGAGGGACAGGAAAAGGGAGGAATGGTGGAATAAAACTGACCAAACTATGCTATGTAATATATGAATATACCTTAGTGAACTTCACCTTTATGTATATCTAGAAACCACTAATTTTAAAAACTACAAATAAATAGAAAGGAGGTCAGAAGAGTAGAGGCAGGGAACAGGGGAAAGGAGGAAGGAAGAGAAAGAGAAAGTACTAGGGACTAAAATGGAGCAAATTATATTCCATGCTTGTATATATGGAATATAATTATTATATTATTATGTCAAAAGGAACCCCAATATTATGTGCAACTATAATACACTAATAAAAAAATGACAAGAATCTAAATTTTCTCCCAAATGAAAGAAGCTAGATTTCCTTTTTTTCTTCAATTTCAAAGCTTAAAAAAAACCTAAGGCTTTGTGGAGTCCAGCCACAAAGACTCTGAATTGCTACTTGGTCTCTGATTTCACAGGCTGGAGAAAGATTTGAAAGATTGCAGTTTGATCTCTAGACTTTTATATGCTTGCAGTTCAAATTGTTGTCTGCATAGCAGCACCTGTATAACTCATGGCTTGCTAGAAATAGAAAATTCCAGGCCTTATCCCAGATCTGTTTAATAAAAATCCAAACTGTAACAAGATCCTTAGGTGGTTTACACTCAATGAAATTTAAGTACTGCTTTAGATAAATCTAATGTATGCTATTAGGGTTTGGCAATACTGAAAGTAATTAGAGCTTTAAATGTGGTTTAGATGATTAAAGCAAAGGGAATTAACTTTAGTTAGAAGCCTATTATTGGTTTTACTGTTGTCTCTTAGTTTGAGTTAATTCTATCACATGAGGAATACTGGTTAACGGATACATTCACAGTGGATGGTTGAGCTGGATTTCAACCTCTGATCCATGAAACTCTAAGGTCCACACTCTTTCTATCCAGTCTCTTAAGACTAGACAGTGCTGGTATAAAAACTAGGATGAAAATGTGAATGGAAGATGATTCTAAATTTGGTTTTAAATTAGGGAAACAGAAAACAAAATTTGAAATTGTTTAGATATTTAAGATCATTTCTCTTTTATAAAATCCATTTATTATGGCAGTAGTAGTGCACAACCACAAATTCACTTGAGTATATTATATGACTATTTTATAGACAGCATAGAATAAGTAATATTATATCCAGAAAATAACATTTATAGTCTTTACTTTTTGGTACTGAAGACTGAACAAGAGGCCTTGTGTATGCTAAGTACATGCTCTACCACTGAGTTATAAACCCAGGTTTTTAAAGACAGGATCTCGCTATTTTGTCTACATTAACCTCAAACTCCTGGGTTCAAGTGGTTCTCTTGCCTCAGTCTCCTAGCAGCTGGGAGTACTAGCACCAGCTACATGTGTACACCATGCCTAGTGTATATAATGTTTCATCTTACCAGAGTTAGGAAAAAATTTGCATTCTTGGGGCTGGGGTATAGCTCAATGATAGTGTGTGTGCTTAGCATACACAAAATCCTGGGTTTGATCCCCAGCACCCCTCACCCCAAATTAGCATTATTCTTTATTTCAAATCTCACAAATCAGAAGAAAAGAAAAACAGATAAAATATGACTTTAGCAATCATACATAACAGACTTAGGAAGGGAAAGAGGTTAAAAACACACTTACCACCTGTTTCTGTGTGGTAAAACTTTTGCCAATGTTGGTATGTGCCAGTTCCTGGTCCATCTGGGCCATGTATGACTTGAGATTATCAAGAGTTCCTTTCAGAGATGCCTCTTCACCAGATTCCTGTGTTTCTAGGTCCACATCATCATCACTATCTAAACATTCAAAGTCTTCCTCATCTAGATCATCAGAGTCTGATTCATGAGGTCTTGGCCCTATTTAGATCCCAACATAAAATGAGCCACTCGGTTAATTTTTTTGAGTCATTACACTTCTCAAAAGAATTATAATGGTACACAAACACAGGTTGAGTCAATTAAGCTTTTTTAATTATATTAAAGGTTAACTCAATTACTAAAAAAATTTTTCTTAATTAAAAATCTAGGTTGGGAGTGTAGCTAGTTTATTCACCTAGCATAAGTGAGGCCCTGGTTTCATTTCATTCCCCAGCACAGCAAAATAAAAATAATAATAAAAAACCATACATATCTTGATGTAAACATTCAATCCATAGTACTGTCTCATAGCTTGCTGTGTGTGTGTGTGTGTGTGTGTGTGTGTGTGTGTGTGTTGTGATACTGAAGATGGAAACCAGGGTCTTATGAATGATAGGTAAGTGCTCTACTACAGAACTATATCCCTGGCTCTTTTTATTTTATTTTGAGACAGAATCTTGCTAAGTTGCCCAGGCTGGCCTAGAACTTGCCATCCTTCTATTTCACCCTCCCAAGTAGTTGGGGTTATAGGTGTCCAACACTGCAGCACTCCCCCAGTTCCCTCTCTTCTCACAGATCTTTTTTTTTTTTTTTTTTTTTTTGGTACCACAGATCAAACCCAGGGGCACTTAACCACTGAACCACATCCCTAGCCCTTTTTTAATTTCTTATTTTCAGTTAGGGTCTCTCACTAAGTTGTTTAGGGCCTTGCTAAATTGCAGAGGCTGGCTTTGAACTTGTAATCCCCCTGTCCCAAAGACATCTTTTAACAGTTTGATCAGATTTCATCTTTAATAGCTCTGCATAAATTAAGGTTTGGATACTGACTAAACTGTTGTAGATGTATATAAACATACTTTTCTTATATATGTTATAATGTTCATATTGAACTAAGGTTTGCTCTCGTCCACTTATTTAAATGTCTTCAAGGTCTTCTGTCAGAACACACAAATGACTTCATTTTTATTATGGTTGTGGAGATTTTATAATACAGATAAACAATGATTTACTTTAACATTCCCTCTTTGGGGGTTAGGGTTGTGGCTCAGTGGTAGAACAATGGGTTTGATTCTCAGCACTACATATAAATAAATGAATAAAATAAAGGTTCATCTACATCTAAAAAATAAAACAAAAACAATAGCAAAAACATTCCCTCTTGGCAGACATTTGTTGGTGGACATTTTGGATATTTCAAAGATTTTGTTACTATAATGATGCAGTGACCATCTTAGCACATTTATCTTTTTCATAGAGTAGATTCATGGAAGCAAAATTGCTAAGTCAAAAGTTATAAACATTCTATAGTGCCAAACTTCCCTGGGAAAAAAACAACTTACACTTCTATCCCTAGAATTTGACAACATTCATTTTTCCAACCCTTAAAATAACCTGGTGGAGCTGGTGTTATAGCTCTAGTAGTGGAGTGCTTGTCTCACACAGATGAGACACTGAATTCAATCCTCAGCTCCACAAAAAAATAAATAAAATCAATATATAAAAAAAAAGAAACTGTGGTTTTTAAAAAATAAATAAACTAGCTATTATCAATCTTAAAATTTCCAATATGATGAGCAAAAAGTTCATACTTTTATTATGCATTTACTTGATTACTAGGAAGAATTAACTATTTTCAAAGATTTACTAAGTATATTTCTTCTTCAGTGAACTGCCTATTCATATCCTGTGTTGATTTTTCTATTGGGTTGTTTGCCATTTTTTTATTGATTTGTAAATATAGTAAGTCTGAAAGAGGAAAAACAGTATAATATAGAAATCAAGGTAAAATCCTATCTAAACACATAAACTCATTCACTCAAATATTTCATGAGCAGCTACTATGTCAAGCACTGACTAGGCAGCCTCTGTAAAATCACAAAACAGGGCAGTAATTTATGGTTGAAAGCAATCACAACAATGAAGAAAAGTGGATGTTTTGACTTCTGAGTGATCTAATGCTCCAATTCTCTAGCAACAGTCACACTCCTTACAGTTTCAAAATGAATAAACATCACAGTATAACTCACCCAAAATTTTATCAAAATAATTAAGAAAGGAATCTGCATCAAAAGTGATTGGCGCTTCAGAATGTTCTCTACAAGATAAAGGGAAAAAACAGTTTATTCTGAATGCAATAAACTTTTGAGACTTTTGCTAAAGTGGTACTGTTCTTAGGAAAACTAAATCAAAGAGGGACAGTAAAGAAAAATGGCAGTTTTAATGTCTTCATTTGGGGAAAAAAAAAAATTCTTGTGCTTACTGGCCTTGCAGAATAACAAAAATAGGAAAGTGTGATGAAAGAAAAGTCTTTGCACATTTAACATGCATTTAGGGATCCATTCACTCTGCCCTCTACAAGGTATTTCTAGCATTAGTCAAAGAATGTATTTATCTAAGTTCATTTATACAAAATTTATTCCCTTAAAAACTAAAGCTTGAAAAATAAATATGAATATACCTTCCCTCATCTTTGCCTTCTTAAGGAGAAAATAAATATCAATTTTAATCTTTTCAGAAGGCTCAAGAGCATCTGCACTAATAAAGATATATTTGCTAAGGAACAATTCTACCTTTTCTCCTTATTACTTGCCAAAATAATTTCACATTTCTTCTGTTATTATTTCTGCCTCAGATGAGTCCTTCTGTCCACTTTTGAGTTTGCTGCTTCCAGTCTGCTTGTGGAGTAGGAGATCAGAAGTCTAAATTTGTTGAGAGGCAGATGCTAAGAATCTATGAGGCTCTGAATAAAAGTCTATAGAGTAAAGGGCATAGTTTCTGCCATGGTTCTTAAATCTGTTAAGGAATTTTTGTGGCTTACTTCAAGGACAGTCAGGGATCAGGTTACTAGAACTCTAACTTCCTATAAGTAAGTTATCATCAATACCAGACACCAAAAGAGGAGAAAAAGAAGTACAAATCAGGGCTGGGATTGTAGTTCAGTGGCAGAGTGCTTGCCTAGCACATGTGAAGCACTGGGTTCAATTCTCAGCACCACATAAAAATAAATAAAGGTATTGTGTTCATCTACAACCAACTAACTAAATAAATAAATAAATAGAAGGAAATGGCATTTCCCATTTACTGAATGACTCCAATATCTGACTTATAACCATTTAGATATTTATACTTTTAAAACAAATTACTGAGGTAGCTCTGCTCCCTTGTGGGTTGAGACTTTGGATATGAAAGCTTTCATGCTCTCTGAAACTTGAGTTAAATCGTAGTCCTGCTCCTTATTCTTGGAAATGGGCTGTGATTCTTTTTGGCCAGTGGCTTCTTGGAGTAACTGGTCCAGCTGATCTGGTGAGAGATCTAACCAGCGATCATCTGAAAAAGAAGCAAGCATGATATTGCCATCCTAAAGTTGCCTGAGAAGTAGTCTTAGGAAAGACCCTGTGAGACTTAATGGGCTGCTTTAATTCTTTCTAGCCTTCCTTCTGTGTCCTGGTTCATCACTTACCATCCTCTGGGTGAAGATTAGCTTCTTCTTTCTTAAGCTCTTCTATATCAAATGGTATTGTCTGTAATATGGTTAAGATTTCTTCACCTGGGCTTATAGCAAGAGAACTATAAAAAATAAAAGACATTAGTATTTCTTTATAAGAGCCTAGAAGAGCAATCATAAAAACACAGTATTATGGCTGGAGTTGTAGCTCAGTGGTAGAGCACTTGCCTAGGCACTGGATTTGATCCTCAGCACCACATTAAAAATAAATAAATTAATTAAATAAAAGTTAAATTCTTCAAAAAAAACACAGTATTTAAAAATTGGTAGCCCATTTTGTTTTTCAACATTTTTTTAGGTTGCAGACCCCTTTTTCTCAGATAAACTTTTACCAGGAACCATAAAATACAGAAAAGTTAGAGAAAAATGGCTTTGATAAAAGCACAGAATGGAGGCCCAAGGATCTACCCATTTTTGCCTTCCCCTTTGGTTCTGCAGCAGGCTCTATGGAACACCACTATGAAGTTGTTGATTTAGTACAACCCTTTCAATTTATATATTTTATATATAAATGTTATATATATATTAATCTCTCATGTATGAAATGCTATACCAGCACTTTAAATACATTTTCTTTTTTGGTCCTCTAATTACTATTTTGGGGAGGTAACAATTCTGTTTTATAGATGAGACTACCAGAGCCCAGAGAAGTTTTATAACTTTTGTAAGCTCATTTAATTGGATGGAGGAATGTCTGGAAATCAAGTCTCTTGATACCATTTTGTGCTCTGTTGAGAAAATGTGCATATTGTTTATATGATGAGTAAGTTATTATACAATGGTGACAAGGTTTGTTATATAAATTGATGGAACCTTGTCTAAATTATTTAGAATGGAACAAATCAAGCTGTGGAAAGAACATGCATTAATTAACAAACATCTGCATATTATGCAAAATCATGTGCTGATGGAAAATTGTCCCTATTCCATACTATGTAAACATTACCAGGAAAGAAAAAAGAAACATACAAATAATCATAAACACACAATAATCATAATACATAGTTATTCAGAAACAGCAAATGCTAAGGTCAGTCATAGGGGAGGATAACTAGTTCCATTGTGGTGGGATAGAGAAGTTGAAGAGATAATGAAAGGCTTCAGGGAGGAGGCATTTGAGTTAGGACTTAAAGAATGGAGAGGATTTGTTTTTAATGCATAAAGATGCTCTCTGCAACAATATTATAACAATAAATTCAAAACAAATGTTGACCATGTAGTGAAGCTACACACTGAATCTAAGAATAGTCAGGGCTTTGAGTTAAGAGGAAGATGGTGGTACTATTAAAAGACCTTAGGAAAAAAAAATCTGTGACATTAATTCAGTTGTTCAAAAAAAATAATTTTTAAACATTAGGAATTCAAGAACAGGTCTAAAAGGAAATGTGAGTTTGGTTTAAACTGTTTAAAAATTATCATAGTGTGGAGAATGGCAATCTCTCCTGCAACATTAATTAAAATGTTGGGTGTTTAAGCTACTTTCAATTTTTTTCTCCATAGTACAATAATTGAGTAAATTATGGCATATCCATTTGCTCAAATACTGAGCAACTATTTAAAATTATATTTATAAAGATTTTTTTTTTTTTTGGTACTGGGGATTGAACCCAGGGGCACTCACCCACTGAGCCGCATCCCCAACCCTTTATATATTTTACTTAGAGACAGGGTCTCGCTACGTTGCTTAGAGCCTTGCTATATTGGCTGGCTTTGTGGTGCTGGGGATTAGAACCCAGGGCATTGTGCATTTGAGGTAAGTACTCTACCAACTGAGCTATATTATATCCCCAGCCCCTATAAAGATTTTTAATGCCATAGAAATATGTAAGATCATAATGAATAAAAATTATCTACAAAAATATAAAGTTTCTTTAAGTATTAAAAAACCAATGGAGGGTTGGGGTTGAGACTCAGTGATAGAGTGTTTGTCTAACATGTGTGAGGCACTGGGTTTGATTCTTAAATAAATGAATAAAATGAAGGTCTATCAACATCTAAAAAAAATTTTTTTTAAAGTGGGATAAAAACCTGGAGGCAATAAATCAAGATAACAGTGATCAAATGTGGTAAGAATTTTTTTCCTTTTCACATCTTTATTTACTACAATGAATGACAATGTTACTTTTAAAACAACAATAAATTAACTTTCTTATTTAAAGAGAACTACCAGCCTATCATACTTTGTAGTTGGTGTCCTAACTATACTCACCTTTCAGGACGGTTTACTGAGAGTTGGAAATAGTTCTTTGCCATTTCTAGCCGTTCTTGGTACTGAGAAGAACCTTCTATCAGTTCCTTTTAAAAAAATAATAATGGAGTGCCAGAATATTACTTACAAAGCATCATTAAAATATCACCAGCAACTTTCAGGGAAGCAGTGTAAGATGTGTTGTTTAGGAATCATGAGGCCAGAATTCTAGTCTCTGTTTTGTCATTAGTGTACTTGTTTGGGCTCTAGTTTCTCTTTTGGTTTGGAAAGTTTTCTACCAATTTCTATTATTTAATTACTTGTTAAGATATAATTGATTAATTAGAAAGCAATTTATAAAACAAGGTACAAAAAGTTTGCCAAACTGAATCAAACATAGCCTAATCCCACCATAACATATCACTTCTATTTTCTACATAAATATTTATAATGGTATTCATACTTATTGTTTTATATTATTAAAAAATATACTCTAATAGCTTATATACTTTTTTCAAACTGCTTCACATTCACCTTTTACATACATGAAAAACTGTCTTCCATATTGTGTTCATATGTTTATCTTTATACCTGTGAGGCTGAATACTTTGAGAGACATTTATTAGCTGTCCTTTTGCAATATTTTATCCCCATCTTTGCTAATTTTCCTATCTGGTATCTTCATGTTTGCTTATAAATTTTTACAAGTTGTTCATCTCATACAAATAATAACTTTCATCACTTAATACAAATAGTATTATATTTCTCTAATACTGGAAATAGTCAAGACACCCTCTCATTACCCCATTCCAAGATCTTGGGTAGCATTGAACTATAAAGATTCCCCTTTAACTCAAGCTTTTATAACTATGTTACACATTTAAATACAGACCCTAGGACTAAAGTCACTGGCTTGATTTTCCCTGGTTTACAGACTTTTACAAATGTTAACAAATCCTACCTTAAAGTAATTATTCTTCTTTAGGCTTTCAAGGAAACTAGCCCAGAGTGGTGAGTCGGACACAAGGGATTTCTTGGAGTCAGAAAAATGTGGGCTACATTTGGAGCATAAGATCTCAAATCCATGTGCCTACATGAGATAGGCAGAATTTTTATTATTAGGTTACTGTTTTCTCATATTATGGTATTAAGTTACTCTCTATCACTTAGCCATACTCAAGAACTAGGTGGCTGGACACATGGGGATATGGACTTTCATAACACTTTTTCAATTTTATGAAAAATATGAATTCATTTCCAAGTTTCTGATTCTCTTTAAAAGAATACTATGTATTCTAAAGGGAAAGAAAACCTTTTTTTTTTTTTTTTTTTTTTTGGATAGATAAGACTATGTTGTTGGATGACCAGCAAACAGATCTTAGGGCACTAAGCAGAATATAAGGAATAACATCAGACTCACCACATCACTCCAGCAGTTCACCAAGGTGCTAGAGTAGTGTGAATGCTGTAGAGTGAGCCTGCTATAACAGCAACTACCAGGGTTTTTCAAGGAGACAAGACATAAAGGCTTCATAAAAAATATTCATGCTTATGCTAAAGGAAAACAACAAATCCACAACACTCACTAGAAGATGAACAGGGAGGGGTGGAAATTGGAGCTCCCCTGAAGCAATGGGGCAGGCTCAGGAGACACTGCTTGTTACTCTTCCTATGCACAGCTTTGTTTCTATATAACTTTCACTCTGCTAAACTTTTTCAATTACTTAGATGAAAGTGGTATAATTTTAGCTTCCTTGCATGTCCCCACATGTATGTCTTTTGTCCTGTAGAACAATTAAAAATTTCTAGGAATACCATTCTCAAATCAAGCTTCTTTTCTATAAATATCTGTTTTCTTAGCTTATATGAGAAGCTTGGTGCTGTTTTGATTATATGTCTTCTATAAATAATCTATTCTCTCCATAGGTAGAGTTATAAAATTTTCTTTTTGTTATTCAGAAAATTCTTCACATAACATCTTTCTAAATTAATCATATTTTGAACTCAATGAGCCTTACTACTTGAAAATTGAAATCTTTCTATTGTTCAGAGATGTTTTCTTCCATTATCTATTTGATCATTCTTCTTGCCCAGCTACATTTTATCTTTTTAGGAAGCCCTGAATCAGTTCTCTCTTATTTTTTCTTCATTGTCTTCTTTTATTTAAAAAAATTTTTTTTAAATTTTTTATTTTTACAGACTGCATTTTGATTCATTGTACACAAATGGGGTACAACTTTTCATTTCTATGGTTGTACATGATGTAGATTCACACCATTCATGTAATCATACATGTTCATAGGGTAATGATGTCTGTCTCATTCCACCATCTTTCCTTCCCCCTTTCCCCGCCTCAAGAAAAATTTCAAAAAGGGATTCCTGTTTTCTTTTTCCTGCTGATTATAAAAACCAGAAATTTAAACTTATATCTCATTTGACTATAAAAAGGGTTTACAAAAAGTTTTTTCTGTAACAGAAATTATAAATGAATTCGGAATAGTCCTAGACATAGGAAAGGGAGGAAATCCTTTTGTTTTAAGGCTTTTTATTTTAAAATACAAAAGATGAGTATGACAAAATAATTCAATCACAGAGTTTCTCTGGTCACTGTAGAGAAGACTGTTACTAATCACTTACATCTTCTTCTTTCAGAAGTAATCTATGCACTCAAGAAGATATTTGCATATGTACATCTTCTTCCCCCCTTTTGTCACTCAATAGCAATACACACACTATTCTGAACCTTGTTTTTCATGTTAACCATATTACTGGAGATCATTTCATATGAACACTATAAATTTATCTATCTTGCTTCATGGATAAGCCATAATTTATCTAATCATTATCTTTCTACAGACATTTAAGAAGTTTCTAATTTTTAGCTACAACAATAAGCATGCTTGTATATATACACATGTATCTTTGTGCATATGTAAAATACATGGAAGAAACATTTCTAGATGTAAAAATTCTGAGTAAAAGGATTTGTACAGTTTAAATGTTGGTGGATATTATCAAATTGTTCTAAGAAGATGAGTCCATTTCTAATCCTATCACCAATGTTCAAGAATGTCTTTTTTTATATAGTCTCAACAATCTAGTATATGTGTCAAACTTTTTGATACTTCCAATCTAATGGTTAAAAACACTATTTTGTAGTTTTAAATTGAATTTCTTTATATGAACAAGGGTTAACACTTTTCACATTTAAAAGTTATTTGTGTTTCCTTTCCTGTGAACAATCTGTTCACAGTTTCTGAACATTTTTAAATTAATTGATTAGTATTACCTTTTTCATATTGACTTACAGGACTATTTCATGTATTACAGAAGTCAGTTTTCTTTTAGGTTGTAAATAATAATACTTTCTGCAGATTTGTACTTTTTTGACATTATGGGATTTTCCTTTCTCAAGCAGAAATTTTTACACAATCAAATTTTTTGATCATCTTTTCTTTCTTTTTTTTTTTTTTTTAACCTCTGAGGCACTGGGGATTCGAAATGTGATCCTTGCACATGCTAGGCGAACGCTCTCAACGCTCTCCAACACGAGCTCTTTCTTCAGCCTCAAACTTTTTTTTTTTTTTTTTTTTTCAGTGCTGGGATTTGAACCTGGGGCCTTGTGCTTGCAAGGCAAGCACTTTGCCAACCGAACTATCTCCCTAGCCCTTGGTCTTTTCTTTTATTGCTCCTGGTTTTAAATCATGTTAAAAAAGACCTTTCCTATTCAGATCATAAAATGTTCTCCTGTGTTTTCTTTCAAATTTTATGGTTTCAAATTTTACATTTAAATATTTTATCTGACTGGAATTTATTCTGGTATAGGTATGAGGGAATCAATTTTAATTTTGCAGATGGCTTTACAGTTGTCTTATCATTATTTATTGAATAATCCATTATTTCCTTCCAATTTAAAGTACCACATTTTACTACATTCTTACATAAACATGGTATATTTCTGGACTTTCTGTACTGCGTCTTTATTCTGTCAATAAACCTTTTACATAAGAGAGAAAAAAATATGACCCAGCTATCCCACTCCTCAGTTTATACCCAAAGGACTTAAATCAGCATTTTACAGTGACACAGGCACATCAATGTTTACAGCAGCTCAACTCACAATAACTAAACTACAGAACCAACCTCGGTGCCATTAACAGACGAATGAATAAAGAAAACATTGGATATATACACAATGGAATATCTAAGGCTTTGCTGGTAAATGGATGCAGTTGGAGACTATCATGCTTAGCAAAATAAGCCAATCCTAAAAAACGAAAGGTCAAATGTTTTCTCTGATACATGGATGCTAACTTACAATAAGGACGGGGTGGAAGTGAGGCTAGGGAAGAATAGAGTTCCTTTAGGTAGAGGGAAGTGAAAGGAGGGGAGGGGACAGGGAGTTAGGAAGGACAGTAGAATGAATCAGACATTATTTATTACCCTATGTACATATATGACAACACTACCAATGGGATTCTATATCATGTACAATCAGAAAATTATACTCCATTTATATATGATGTATCATAGTACATTCTACTGTCATGTATAACTGATTAAAACAAATTTTAAAAATAAAAAAAAAAGAAGGAAAAAATAATGCTGGTTCAACATTACCAACTTCATGCCCAATTCATGGGCTCGGTACTGAGGATGAGATGGAGGAGGCAGCTTGTATCCACTCCGCCGATCTGGCACAAATCTCTGTTGTACCAGCTGGGCATACAGACATTTAGTGAAAGTGACCTGGACATTGGGACACAAAATTTATGAGTCTCTTTGTGAAATTAAAAATCTGAATATCATTTTACAGTTAAATCTAGCAATAAGTTCATTTATGAGCTCATACTCATATATTCCCAGGTGAAACGAAAAGACCACCCAACCACTTTTTAGTAACATCTTTGTGAGATATAATTCACATATTATAAAATTTACCCCACTGCCTACATTTTATTTATCATAAATGGAATTCTTTTATTTATTTACTTATTTTGGTGGTGCTGGGAAATTGAGCCTAAGGGTCTTGCATGTGTAGACCAGCACTCTACCACTGAGCTCCACCTCCAGTCCTCAGTAATAGAATTCTTACCATTAATTACATTTTATGGCAGTCTGGGGAACAGAAAGTAAAAGAATAACTCTTAATTTTCTGGGAGAGATGACATATTTTATTACTAAGAAGGAAATAATTCTAGAAATAGAGAAAATATGGTCAAAAGAGCCAAGGAGGGGGCTAGAATTGTGGCTCAAGTGGTAGAGTGCTTGCTTAGCATGTGTGAGGCACTGGGTTCAATCCCCAGCACCACATTAAAAAAACAAAAACAAAAAAACCTAAACTAAATAAACAAAATAAAGGTATTGTGTCCATCTACAACTAAAGAAATATATATATATATATATATATATATATATATATATATATATATATATAAAAAAATAGGGTCCATTGATAACTACAAAAATAAAAAAATTAAAAAAAAAATAGCCAGGGAGCTAGGCACAGTGGTGCATGCCTATAATCTTAGAGGGTTGGGAGGCTGAGGTAGGAGGATGGAGTATCCAAAGTCAGCCTTGGCAATGGTGAAGTGCTAAGCAACTCAGTGATACTCTATCTCTAAATAAAATAAGAAATAGGGCTCGGGAGGTAGGTCAGTGGTTGAGTGCCCCTGAGTTCAATCCCCAGTACCAAAAAAACAAAAAAATTAAAAAATAAAAGCCAGGGAACACTAAGATATAAAATGGGTAATCAGGTCTCTTGAAAACTTCCTCCATTGGATGAGGAAAAAGAAAGAAGAAAAAACTGTGTGTTAACTTGCTATAAGGGAACACAATATTTCTAACATTTTCTAGAGAACAATTAAAATTATGTTTTAACTCTTCAAAGAGAGAAACCAAATGACCAAGAGATATATCTTACCAATGTCATTATTCGTGTTTCAGGCACGAATGTCTTGAAAATACGACAGGCTCGCAGGTCAATGGGGTCCCGCAGATAAAATGCCTGAACGGCGGCAGCCACCAATCTGGGCTGCTGTTTTAGTACTGCTACAATTCCAGCTGGAAGGAAGCAGTGTGCTCGATGAAGGGAGGCTTGAACTTTTTCTGGGTACCTATGACAGGTAACATAGTTGCTTTTATTTTAATGTAAATATCTATGATTTTCATACCATTCACTTTCCTTTTAACATCTTACTGGTTCATCAAGAATACAAAGTGATAAGACAGATAAAAAGAAAGATAGTGTACATACTCTAAGACTGTAAGAAAGAACAGAGGAAAAATTGAAAGTGGGAAGAAATGGAAAACAAAAGAGATTATGGGGAGCTCAAAAAAAAAATTGAAATACAGAATACCTACTATACTTTGGAATAAGAATAAGATCAGACTCTATTTTTCCAAAACAAGGGGTGAACACTGAAACAAAGCTCCAATAGATTTTTGATATAATTAAGATCTGAATGGTATTAAACATTTAATAAGTATTCAAACTTAAATGGTCGAACTGAAATGTTAGTAGGATGATGCCTTCTTTCTCTTCTGAATCTTAGAATATTTCACATACATCAAAGAAGACCACATAGAGCTCCAGAACCACAGGAAAACACTTGAGCACACTGTGCTTCCTTAATTTTTCTTTTCTTTTCTTTTCTTTTCTTTTTTTTTTTTTTTTTTTTTTTTTTGTGGTGCTGGGGATTGAACCCAGGGCCTTGTGAGCATGCAAGGCAAGCACTCTACCAACTGAGCTATATCCCCAGCCCTTAATTCTTCATTTAAAGACCTAACATTTTTAAATCCAGGGATAGGGATAACAGCCACAATACCTAAGATAAATAAATGCAAAAACACTGGGGCTAGATTATAACACTACTGAATGGGAAGTAAAAGATATATCTAAAGTAGACATGAAGACACATACCTAAAGTGTCAGTCACATGGCAGACTGAAGTAGGAGGATCACTTGAGACCAATAGTTGAACCCCAGCCTGGGCAACATAGTGAGAAGTTGTCTCAAACAACAACAAAACAACAAAAACAAAAACCCTGTTTCTTAGCTTTAAAAATCCATATATTTAACTTGCTAGTCAATTTCATGAAGAGGGATATTATCTGTAATTTAGGTGAAATGCATTCCACATTCAGTGAAAGACTTGTGTTCTACTAAAGCAAAAGGTTCCTCAACTAACAATAACAGTGATTTTTCTTACCCTATAATACGCCTATTAACAGCAGCTCGTATTAGTTCTGAAGCCAAAACTTTTTCTGGATGTGCTGAGATTATATTCAATGCTTGTGGGATTGTTGGGGGTGTAGTAGGTAACCAGGATTCAGCGTCAGGTTTTCTTGGTGCAGGAATAATGCACAACTCACCCTGGTGGAAAAAGACCTGCAAAATGGCACATTTTAATTTTCATAGCAGGCACTAGCAAACTCTAAGGTACTTGTGAAAATAATGCAGCACAATCTTATCTCTAAACAAACTTTTGTATACTTACCCTATTGGCACTATTATCAGGATCCAACCATTTAGGGAGGAAGTCAGCAGCTTCTATTAACAAGAATTCACCATCATTGTCTTCAATCCTAATGAAAGAGAAGATTCAATTTTGCATTCAAAAAGCACATATTTGCTAGTTTTCCAAACAGCTTTAGTCTACCTAATTTTCTCCTTCATTTTAGTAGATAAATATATACATTGTATAGATTACTATAAGAATGCAAAATATTTAAGATACCACTAAGCACTAAAGGAGTCTGTAAAATTGTACAGAGGAGTTGGAAAGAGATAATGAGAGAAAATAAGAAAAGCAAGTAACATTAGACAAAAATATGAAATTATGCAAGGTGATATAAGTTTCCAAAAGAAAAAAAAATCACATATAACCAATATTGGGAAAGCCTTTACATAGGAAGTGTTATTGGGGCCTTGAAAAATATGTGTATGTGTATGTAAATATACACTTCCATATATACACACAAATGTATATATCAGTATATACATACTTATATACATATGTATGTTTTTGGCCTCACTTGCATTATTTTTATTTGATTTTTGAATATATTCACAATGGTTAACATTTTTTTAAAAGATACAAAAATTTACAGAATGAAAAAGTCTCCCTCAGACTTTTGTTCCTATCTGCATAATTCCTACCTTCCTCACTACTGTTTTTTATATATTCTTGCATTTATGTATGATGTAGTGAACATGTTATTGTACAACACAGTGCCAGTAGTTAATAATAGTGTATTGCATTCTTGGAAACTGTTGAGAGATTTTAGTGTTCTAACCACAAAAAAGTAAGGGAAGTAATGTATATGTGAATTATATCAACTTACTCATTCCACAATATATGAAATATATTGAAAAATGTTGTTTATGATAAATATATACGAGTTTTGTCAATCAGAGCAAAATAATGGCCAAAAATAAAAATCAGCTACATACAGTGGCTAATGCATGTAATCCTAGCTATCTGGGAAGCTGAAGTAGGAGGAGTGCTTGAACTCCTGAGTTCCAGACCAGCATGGGCCACATAGAAAGATTCCATCTCAATAAATTAATTTTTTAAAGTTTAAAAATTTGGGACTGGGGATATAGCTCAGTTGATAGAGTACTTGCCTAGCATGCACAAGGCCCTGGGTTCAATCCCCAGCACAACCACCACCAAAAATAAATAAATAAAAGTTTAAAAATTAAAAAATAAAATAAAATTTCTTATTTCTTGGCCTTAAATCCTGAACTAAGGATCAAATAGCACAGTAATGGAGATCTGCTTTTTAAATAATCTTTCTATATTATGGAGGAGTAGGGGAAGGTATAAATGAAATATAATGACCATAAGTTGGTAATTATTAAGTTGGATCATGGCTATAGGTGGGTTAATTCTCTCTTCTTTTATGTGTGCTTAAAATTTCAATAATTGGGTCTGGGGTTGTGGCTCAGTGGTACAGCGTTCACCTAGCATGCAGGGGGCCCTGGGTTTGATCCTTAGTACCACATAAAAATAAAAGTATTGTGTCCACCTACAACTAAAAAAAAAAAAGTTTTTTCACTAATAAAAAGTTTACAGGCAGTGACAGTGCACCCTTGAGTCAGTGACAGTGCACCCTTGAGTTAAATACCCAGTATCATGAACAAAACAAACTGAAAAAATCCTATTGTACTACATAAGTTTATACCATAAAAATGTTAGAAATAAATCCATCACATAAATACATGGTTCTCTGAAAAGATCAGAAATGATTTTGTATAATGAAGATATTTGGCTTGAATTGTAGAAATATACACTGGGTAATTTCTCTTTTGCCTGAAATTATACAAGTGCTTAAAATGAAGAATCTGTACTTATCTTTGATACCTTCTTCGTGGTATCTGACTTTCTGCCTTATTTAATGTTTAATAATAATTAAAACATCATTTGGATGAAGCTTCATGATTTGTGGCAACATAATTCCAGCCTGTAACCTGTTATAGTTTGCATTTCTGAACCTTGAATCCATTGAGGATACAAAATTCCTAATACTTTATTATTAAATTATTGCTTAACACTTATATTGAATTAAATATTTTTCTTATGAGACTCTGTATACAAAGTGCTAAGTTAGAGCCACTGTGACTGCTTGGGACTTGCGCGAACTCTAGGAATGGGACATGAATTGAGGCTGAGCAGGCACAAGTTGAAAATACTCCCAGGAAAGAAGGAATGTTTAAATATTACCATATTTGTATCAGACCAAGGTAAATGCTTTGTAATTTTGTCCCACACTGATTGGAAAGTAATATGTTTGGAATAGACTGTTCAAGTACTCTTTACATTAATTAGTTCTTGAAAGATTCTCAAGTGTATTTCTGAAGTTAAATCAATTATATTTATCAGTGTTAATATGAAATTGCCAGTTTCTTTTCTTCTGCTGGGTGTTATCCTCTTGGTATCCCAGAAAGAAAATTCTATTCTTCACTAAATGTACCTGCTTCTCCTTCCTATCTCTATCAAAATGGAGATTTCATAATTGGTGAACTTTTTTCCCTAAGAATGACTGATGGTGACACCAGAAGCATATTTGGCTTTAACAATAAATTCTACAACCAGAAAAAAAAAAAAAAAAAGTTTACAGGGCTGGGGTTATAGCTCAGTGGAACAGCACTTGCCTAGCATGTGTGAGGCACTGGGTTCGACTCTTGACACCCATATAAATAAATAAAATATAATCCATCAACAACTAAAAAAATATCTTTAAAAAATTTCCAAATTTTTCCCCCTTCTTTTTTGTTCTGTTGGGGAAGAAGGAAGGTTAGTTGAAAAAGATCAGATTTGGGGGGCTGACTAGAAAAACAAGGAAAAAAATGTAACAGTGGGTAAAACGCCCTCTGCTGGCACAGGTTGGGAAATTATAGAGAATAATCAGTTACATTTTTTAAAATGGAATTATATAGCAGTGTTACCTACTTTGCTTCCTATTCTGATTTCTGCTTACATTTCTTCTGTGTATGACTTCTCAAAAAAATATCAGCAATGGTCTCATAGAGGTATACATATTTAAGAAATCTGTAAAATATGTACTTGGTTTCCTTTTTAAAGAACCACAAGAGAATTTAATGTTGATTACTTCTAGGAAACCAGAGAAGTACAACTATTTTTTTGTTGTTGTTGTTGTTGTACGCAGACACAATACCTTTATTTTATTTTTATGTGGTGCTGAAGTTCAAACCCAGGGTCTCATGCATACTAGGCAAGCATTCCACCACTGAGCCACAACCCCAGCCCCAAGGAGTACAACTTTTGTACTGTTTGAATTTTGTTTAGCATGTGAAGTTTTTTCTTTTATAGCTAGAATCTAAAAAAACAGAACTTAAAATAAGTATGTTTTGTTTACAATATTTTGGAAGTTGAACTCTCCAAAAAAAATTTCCCTAGAAAAAGAAGTCACAAGAAAAGGGGATACTGTGCTCACTTTTTAGATATATCCCTAATATGCATAATTTCGACCAAAGCTCAGAAAAAGAATTGCTAAATATTTTAAAATGTAGTGACTTAGTTTTAAAAAATAGAATTCCTTTAGAATGATTAAAATAACCTACAATACCTTGCTATTAATTCTGGAAATTCCTTAGTAATTTGTTTTATTATGTAAACGATAAACCATTCATCCTCAATGTTATCCCCAAACTTTGTCACGCCATACAAATGAGCAGGAACTCCTCCTAGAAGTATAAAAAAAAGCAACCATATAATTTGTCACCTCAAATAAAAATGTACACAATCATCCAATCCAACATTCATTGACTATCATTCAAGTATGTTCTGAGAGCTAGGGTTGTAATTCTGAACAAGATACAAGATGCCTATTCAAGAGCTCAGGGTCTATAACAAGAAACAACCAAACCATCTCAAAATAAGATGATGAACCTAGAACATGGGCATGCACTAAAGGTTATATGAGCATTAAGGAGGTGATACCTTTATGGTGATGCTTCCTTTATTGTATGAAGGAATGGGATCTGGAGGAATGACCAGAGGTGGACTTTCCAGAAAAAGGAACAGCATGCACAAAGCCCCAGAGGCATAAAAGACAATAGTATTCTGGAAATATCAGGAAGTTGGATTTGGAGAAGATGAAAATTTCAAACAAGTGTACTTGTGTCATATACACAAATATATGAAAATGAAAGAACATGCTTTTAAACAACCAATGAGTCAAAGATATAATCACAAGGGAAATTAGAAAATATTGTGAGACAAATGAAAATGAAAGTACAACACACTAAAACTCACAGGATTCAGTTAAAGTAGTGCTAAGAGAAAAACTCTACAGTTGTGAAATATTTCAAATCAGCAATCTAACTTTACACTCCAAGAACCAGAAAAAGTACAAACTATACCTAAAGTTAACAGAAGAATGGAAAAAATAAATGAAATAAAGCATAGAAAAAATAATATAAAAGAAACAAAACTGATTAGGCTTTTTAGAAAACATCAACAAAATTGTTAACCCACTAACGAACTAGTAAGAGAGAAAAAACTCAAATTAAAATTAGAAGTGAAAGAGGAGACATTACAACCTATGCCACAAAAATCATAACAATTATAAGAGAATACTATGAACAACTGTACAACAATTAACTGGGCCACCTATATGAAAAGGATAAATTCTTAAAAATACACAGCCTAATAATCCATGTCTTGAATGAATTATGAAGAAACAGAAAATTTCAACAGACCTAACTAGTAAAGAGATTGAATCAGTAATCAAAAACTTTCTAACAAAGAAAAATCCAGGACCAGATGGCTTCACTAGAGAATTCTATCAAATATTTAAAGAAGAATTTTAGGCCAATTCTCCTCAAAGACTTTCAAAAAATGAAGGGGAGGGAATAGTCACAGACTCATTCTCTGTGGCCAGTATTACCCTAACATTGAAGCCAGAAAAGAAAATATGAGACACGGAATCTACAGATCAATATTCCTAATGAATATGGGTGCAGAAATCCTCAATGAAATAGCAATGAAATTCAACAGCACATTAAAAGGATTAGAATCATGAACAAGTGAGATTTATTACTGGATTGCAAGGACAGTTTAACATAATAAAATCACTCAATCACTGTACTATACCACATTAACAGAAGGAATGTCACACAAATCCAATGCAGAGTGTCTCCAAGGCTGCCATAGCAAAAAATAGGTGAAAAGAACATCCCACTCAACTCTTCTTCTCCCTATTCAGGATCTCTCGAGTTTCTTAAATTACAACAGTTCCAATTAGAGTACATCTTCCTTGTATATTAGACTTAAATTTAAACCTTTTCCTGAAGCAATAGGGAACTGTTGGAGGATGTTAAGCAGGACAGTGACATGAACGAATCTGTGTTCAACAAATGTAACTGGCAATGGTGTGAGAAACTGGTGAGAATGGAACCACAGAAGTAAGTTAGAAGGCTACTATAATTTTCAAGATGAAGGGATAAAAAGGGTTTACACTGACGTCAAATAGATGTAGAAAAAAAGGCCATATTTAGAAGTAATTACATAAGGATTTAGTGCCTGAGTGAACATGATGAAGTGAGAAGTTGAGTATGATTGTGCAATACTAACTAGCTTGGATGGAGAGGAAGATGGCAATGACATTAAATGAGACGAGCAAATGCAGGGTAAGAAGGATTTTCTAGAACACAGATAAGGGGTTGGTTTTAGATATACTATGCTAATGGAACAGTACTCTTGCAAATAAAAAAAAAAAATCACATATATTCCAGATACAGCAGAGAAAACATTTAGCAACTGCTAGCTAAAGATAACAAAGTACCAGATTGTGTGTCAGATTCATGGTTTCACAAGATATCAGGCTCCTGATGCCAGTGACCCTACAAAAGTCACTGTGTAAGTACAGTCTTCGTCATTTATGATTCATTTTCATAAAGCTATAAGAAATGATAAGAGAGAGTGCTATATTTTCTCAGAAGTCAGATCTCAAGCACCAACGACACAGGAAAGCAGTGAAGGAAACTCAAATTCTTCTGAATTGAGCCATCAATAGTGATATGTGCCTACAGTCCCAAGTATTTGGGAGGCTGAGATAGGAGGACTGCTTGAGCTCAGGAGTTTGAGACTGGCCTGGACAACACAGCAAGACCCTGTCCCAAGATAAAAACAAAAACAAAAAAAACTTACAAGTGGCAAAATATGGTTATAAAGCTCAATAAGCCAGGCAAAGTCAATCTTAGATCCTTACCAAAACAACTATGTGAAAAAAGGCAGCCTACTGAACACATTATCATGTTAAGAATTGAGTAACAGCAAAAGGAACTATGATTAAGGAAGCCAGATGCCCACACCTGTTCAGTATAGTTTAGATATATTATGGCACAGTATAAGTAATTAAAGTTCAAAATAATAGCCATAAACTTAATGTTTAGTACAAGCTAGTTCCTAGGCATTGACTATTGGAAAGTTTTTATCAATATGAATTTTTTAAACAGTTTGAGTTTAGTGGCTTAACTGAATATAGGCAAGCCTCACTAAACTAAAAAGTTGAAGATATAAAACTGACAGTGAAGGAAGAATGGATTACCTTACCTTTCCCAGGTTTATATTTGAGATTAAAAGGCTGATTCTGCCAGATATAGGAGACTAGGATAGGTGCAAACTGGGTCATTATTCTCTCAATATACTTCTGAAGAATTTCTTTGTGTTTTTCTGGGTCCCTTGATTCATCTGGTATCAGGAACAGGTGGTACTCCACAGTGTCTTCCACTGTAGCAAGCTTCATATCTTCCTCCATTTTTCCTTGAAAAGTACATTTAAAATTTGGATAGTATAAACAACAGAGAATAATGTAGAAAAACATCTCATTTCCTAAACTCCTCTAGATGACTGCATTCATGTTGTTTTCCAAAATTCTGTTATCCACATATTATCATCATGGTTTTTGCCTTGAACATATATCATTTATAGTAATGTTTACTTCATATTATTCTTTTAATGATTTTTATACTTAAAGCTATGTTTTCTTAATGTTTAAAAATAGATTAAAAGGAAAACTTGATATTATACAGTGAATGGAAATCTAATATCACATTTCCACATTAACAAATAAGCTTGTAGGAATAAAACTTTACATGTGTTTGGCCACAATGGGCATGCCTATAGTCCCAGCTAGTGGGTTGGCAGAGGCAGAAGCATCATGTGAGTCTAGAAGTTAGAGACCACCTCTTAAAAATAAATAATGTCCATGTACTAGCAGTGGTATGTGTAACACACTTTGAGAAATACTACACTAACATCTACTGTTTAAATACTATCAAAAGTCCCACTTCTGCCACTAATTAGTTGCATTCTTGAGGCCTTGCACTTCCCTCTTCTGGAGCTTTCTCCTTAATTGCAGAATGGGAGTGTTACTTTACCATCTCTACAATCCCTCCTGCTTTAAATTTGTGCTATTTATATGCTCCAAAGAACAATCCCCCTTACTCTATAGAATTAAAAACTTTTCTTTTTACGAACACTGCATGGCATAGAATACAAAACTAGAAAACATGTCCTCTCATCTCACCCCAAAATAATTTACCTATGGTTCTTGATCCCACAACTCTCTGTCCTAAATTTGCCCCTGTTTCAAGTCTCAGGGGCTATATCTCTGTTATACTAAGCGGTAGTAGGTACCTATACCTTTTCTAAGGGTTTTCCTTACGAATATAAGGACTAGTTTACTATTGCTGTCAGGCACTGCACTGGATGGACCACCCTAGCACAGCGATTCGATTCTTAAACTTACTTGGTTTTCTAACGAATTCAGGAGGAACTGCATCTTCTATTCGCACACCCACTCACTGCAATCAGCCCACAATCATCATTTTGCCTTTCAACCTAGAAGGACAAACAATTCTACCAACCCACCCCTTAACGCCAAGTACCCACCTTTAAACAGAATTTACAGTGTCAGAACTGAACTTGAGATTGCTCAGATTAACACCTCACTGAACAAAAGAGAGAACCCGGAGCACTGAAAGAGACGCGAGCAAGCAGCAGGGGCCTGACGGTGTCTGGTGCGGTTTACTCAAACTAGTTTCCTCACTTCCATCAATTCTCTTCTTAAGGTTCTAGGCCCTCTCCTGCGCGCTTCTGCTGTGGGATCTTTCTTCGGCCCCTTCCTTCCACTGTGAAAGCTGCTGGGTCTCGACCGTCCCGAGACTAGGGGAAACCTGAGAGAAAGCCTGAAACCCGTGAGTTCCCGGAACCTTGGGTGCCGTCCCTATTGCGCTTCCGCCGGATCATTTTGTAGGTGCCCGCGTACTCCTCACTTCCGCCCCCGCGAGGAAGCAGGGAGAACGGAGGACTGAAGAGGTGGGAACCCTGGGGAGGTGGTGGTCCGGAGTCTAGGCGACGGGGCGAGACGGGGCCGGTAGGTGGTGGGAGGGGGCCCAGCCGGAGCCGGCTGGAGGGCCAGGCCCGGAGGCCCCCACCCTGGCGTACCTGCCCCGGCCGCGGCTGAGAAGGAGGCGGAGGAGGAGGATGATCTCCAGATACACTCGGAAGGCCGTGCCACAGACCTTGGAGCTGTGAGTGGACTGCTAAGCCACCCCAGCCGGGCCCGGGGAGGCTAAGGCGGGTCGCGGGCTCTCTGGGGACCCTCCGTAACCAGTCCTTCCCGCCTTTCCTTTACTGGGGCTGGGGGAAATAAATATTGTCTGGAATTCTCTCTTCCCAGCTTCGGTGGACACTTGTCACTCCACCTGCTGTAGAGGGCGTGTCACCCTACCTGTAGCCTAAGACTTGACCTCTTGAGCAGTACTAACTGCTTATAGGGACTGGCTCTCCTAAGGCATTTGTAGTTCCTACAGTGCTTCAGGCCCCACTGCCAATGGTCATGGACTACTGGAGAACTTAATAGTCTAGAGCTACAAAGTTGAATACCTCTAGTGACAAACACCCGTGCAAATCTGTTTACATGCATTTTCTCACGTAATCTTGCCAGTAAGGTTATCAGATTGGGAATTTTATTTTGCACATTCTACAGATAAAGGCCCCACATTTCACGATTGTAGCATGCTAAAGGTTACACAGAGACAGGAGCAGTGGAGCTGAGAGGTACAAACCCTGTGCGATCTGACTGAAGCCTCTGGTCATAATCATTACACATACTGACTTCCTACCTCTACAGTTAAGCATCAGAACTTATAAGAATCAGTTTTGCTTTTGAGACTTCAGAAAGCAAGTATTTCTAAGCTAAATACTTAAAGTATTTCTAACTTAAAAGTATTTCTAACTTTAAGTTTAAAAAAATTTGATAGACCTTTATTCATTTATTTATATGAGTGCTGAGAATAGAACCCACTGCCTCACACATGCTAGGCCAGCATTCTATCACTGAGCCACAGCCACAACCCCAACCCCAAGACCTTCATTTTTTGATCCTTATAACAACTCTGTAGGAGGGGTTTGATTATCTTCAGTTTTCTAGAAGATGAAATTATATGAGACAGGTTACACATTTTAAGATTATGTAACCAATAGAGTCAAGATTTAGGCCTGGGCTTTTAAAACTTTCCTCCCTTCATTGAGCTCTGTTAGTTTAGCATACATACATTTACTAAATATTAACTACACATGGCAATAGCAAGCATATTTTAAGTCTCAACTGAGTTGCTAGCTGGGCTTTTTTCTAGCTATGTAATTTTTTGGCAAATTACAAAATCTTTGTGCCTTCATTATCTAAAAGCATATCTAAAGTAATGGCATAGGGCTTCTCATGAAGTAAATGGGTCCTCAGAAAATGGTAATTTCCTTGTACCTATCCACCTTTACTTGGTTCAATAGACATACAAAGAAAATAAGTCTAAACTCTCTCTTTTCCTTTGAAAAGCTTATTATCTATTAAGGAATAGGATAGCTCTTCATTTTAGTATCATTGAATAAGAGCAATACAGATGGCTCTGCACAAATCCTTTTCTACCATTAGAGAAAATTTGAAGGGAAAGCTCCATTGACTAGGTCCTTTCCTTTATATTTATATTCAAAAATGGTAGCAATTCAGATAATAAGGAAGTGGAATGAAGAACAGTCATTTCACAGTAAAGTGAACAGGACTTAGCTTAAAATCTACTTTTAAAATTAATTCCAACATACTGAAGAGTTTAAAAAAAAATCTTGTGTGAAAAAAATGTGAATAAGCAGTTAAACACTGAATGGACTGAAGTTATTGACCCAGTGTAGTTACACTACTTGTTCTTGGTTGTTAATTCGATACTCCCAAAAGATGATTCTATGACTGGAATCACAATGAAGTGAATGATAAAGATAAAAGGTGTATAAAAGACAGTGAACTAAAAGGGATTTTGAATTAAGATACTGTATACTATCCTTTGAAGCAGGAATTTAACTTTCTTCCTAACAATTTCAAATTATAGATGTTGAAAAGAGTTTGGGAAAAAGTGATTTTTAACAAATAGCATAACTTTTTTAAATGAAAAATTTCAAACACAAATATATTGAGAATAATATAATGAGCCACCCATTACCCCACACTCAACAGTTGCCAAAGTATTAATGTATTTCCTTCATTTATCTTTATTTCTTTGTAGCTTCTCTCTGAAAGAAGGAAAGCAAAACCTAGTCACTGCCATTTTATCTGTATACATGTCATATGTATCTCTAAAAGCTAAGGACATGTTCTTATGTAATCAAAATACTATTGTTAAATTTAATAGTAATAGTATTTCTTTGTTATTTCTTCTCACTTCATAGTCAGATTTCCTTGACTAAAAAATGTCTTAAGTCTCCATTTCATAGCTAGAATCCATATTTCAGATCCCTACTATTTTCTCAAAGACAGGCTCTTCATTTTAGTATCATTGAATAAGAGCAATACAGATGGCTCTGCACAAATCCTTTTCTACCATTAGAGAAAATTTGAAGGGAAAGCTCCATTGACTAGGTCCTTTCCTTTATATTTATATTCAAAAATTATACAATTCACTAAAATCTCAAATTTCATTCCTCTTAGAGTCCTTGGAACCAGACTACTTAGATTTGAATCCTGATTCCACTTATAAATCAAATGACCATAAGCAGGTTACTTAATCCCTCTAGGCTTTAGCATCCTTCCCTGTGAAATGTACTAAAGCTTTATAATATAAATCTTCATATTAAAGGCCCTGGGAAGACCTCTTGTTAAGAAACTTGTGTAAATTTGTTTAAGCAACTGGTCTCCTAAATTTATTTGATTGCAGAATTTTATGAGGAAGGAAAGTACTGTAGATAATTAGGATTGGAACATATAATAATTGACCCCATAGTTTATTCCAGTGCACATGTCCAATAGAAATATGATGTAAGACATATGACATTTTAAATTTTCAGGTGGTTACAACACAAAAAAGAAAAAGGTAAAATTATTATAGACTTACAGAAAGTTGCAAAAACAGTATATAGAGCCCCATGAACCCTTCACTCTGCTTCCCTCCATTGATGACATCTTGGGTAACTTTAGTATAATTTCAAACCAGAACACTGACATTGGTACAATAAAGTTAACTAAACTACAGACCTTATTCAGTTTTCTCCTATTTTTATATCCAGTCATCTGTATGTGCATATGTATATCCACATACACAAGAGTTCTGTGCAGTTTGGTCTCATTTATAGATGGTCATAACTACCACTACAATGAGGATAGGCATCTGTTTTGCCACCACCAAGGAACTATTAGTCCCATCCCCTCTGGCAGCTACTTCTGTGTTCTCTATCTCTATAGTTTTATTTGTGAATGTTATATAAATGGAATCAGAGTGTATATAATTGTGATTGACTTTGGCTTCTTTCACTTAATGCATGATACATTTGAGATCCATCCAGGTTGTTGCATGTATCAATAGTTTGTTTCTTTTGATCGCTGAATTACAAAAGTTTAACCATTTACACATTGGACATTTGAATTGTTTCCCATTCTTTTTCAACTATAACTAAAACTACTAGGATGTGTACAGTTTTTGTGTGTGAATATGTTTTAATTTCTCTGAACTCAAATACACAAGAGTTTAACTGCTAGGTCTTTTGGTAAATATATGTGTTTTATTTTATTTTGTTTTTTGGTACTGGGGACTGAACTCAGGGGCATTCTACCACTGAGCCACCTCCCCAGCTCTATTTTGTGTTTTTATTTAGAGACAGGGTCTCACTAAATTGCTTAGTGCCTTGCCGTTGCTGAAGCCGGCTTTGAACTCTTGATTCTCCTGACTTAGCCTCCTGATCCACTGGGATTATAGATGTGTACCATAGTGCTTGTGTTTTGTTTTGTAAGAAATTATTGAACTATCCTAGCATGGATGTACCATTTGACATTCTTGCCAGTAAAGTATTACATGACATCCAGTTTACTCCACATTCTCACCTACATTTAGTGTTATCACTATTTTTTATTTTAGCTGTTCTGATAGTTATGTAATGATATCTTACTTACTTTCAATTTTAATGAAAGTTCAAAAATATATTTTGTTTAATATATCCAAAATATTTTAATATATAATCAAGATAATAAAATTAATAAAAGATTGCATATTATTTATGTACTAAGACTTTGGAATTCATTGTGTTGTACACTTAAAAAACCATCAGGGCTTCTCACACTAGAGGTAGCTTACATTTTTCCTTGAATGTATGTCTACTTCCTAAATAGACCTCTGGGTGTCTATCAAACAAACCAAAATAAACCCTACAATCAGTTCCAGTGAGCCTCATTTTTAACTGCTGCTTGCTGGTGTTTACTGCATTGGACTGCACAGTTCCGAGTGGCAGGAAGTTGGTGACTAACTTTTAAATCAAGTTACTAAAATATATTTATGTTCTCTTTATATTAAATATAACTTTGTTTTACCTTTAACAGGAAAGGAGTAACAAAACATGCTCTTAATCATCATCCCCTTCCAGAGCAACTGGATGAAATTTCCTCTACTAATGATAGCCATGAAAAAGATACAAGTTCCCAAAGGTAATAACACAAAGTACACTTGTTTGCCAATTGCACTTGCTAATGGCAAAGGTTTTGTTTTTTGGTATCAAGACTTTGTTAATGAACAAGAAGTTTTATCACCTTAGGAGGCAGAGGCAGTAGGACTGCTTCAGTCCAGGAGTTTGAGGCCAGCATGGGCAACATAGTAAGAGCTCATTGAAAAACAAACAAACAAAAAAAAAGGCTGGGCTCAGTGGCACACACCTGTAATCCCAGTGGCTCAGGAGGCTGAGACAAGAGGATGGAGAGTTCAAAGCCAGCATCAGCAAAAGCAAGGCGTTAAGCACCTCAGAGAGACCCTGTCTCTAAATAAAATACAAAAATAGGGTTGGGGAGGTGGCTTAGTGGCTGAGTGCCCCTGAGTTCAATACCTGGTACCCAAAAAAGAAAAAAGAACATGAACTCAGGGAGGAGTCTTTAATCTTAATCCTGCCACTTATTAGCTGAGTAATACTGGGCAAGTTACTTACTTGATAATGTATCTCTTGTAGGATATTGTGACTGTAAATGAGATAAAGTTGTAAAACTTGGCACATTGTTTTATAACAAATGCTGAGTAGATATAAGCTGCCATTGTTATTTAAAGAAAGAATAGAAGATACTATGACTTCAAAGAGTGTTCTGAGAAGCAATGTGTTACCAAGATTAAAACCTGGAACTAAATGTCAGATTCTTTGTTTTTTAAATGGAATTACTGGAACTCTGAATCACCAGGTAGTAGCTAGGATAAAATGAGGTTAACAAAAAAAAAAAAAAATGAGGTTAACATCTGTAAAAGCACTTGATAAAGTTCAGGTATTACTATTAACATTTCTGAAATACCTTTAGCTGTCAAGAATATATGTTATAGGTAGAATATTAAAGTATTCATTTAGTATAGCTAGAATTATTTGTAAGGACTGCTATTGGTTTTATAGAAATTAGGTAGGACTTTTCCATGATTCTTTAATTTCAGATTCTTCATTTATTTTTGCCTCATTGGATATTTATATACATGCTGTCACCTAAATCACTGGGTAATCAGTGTTGCAGAAACTTGAGGAAATGTAAGAATCTTACTTTCTTCTCTCTCTCTCAAATTGTGCGTTTAGTGAGTCTGACATCACGCAAGAATCACCTTTTACATCGGGCAACACTGGGAATTCAAGATCTGCTTTTCCAAGTTATACTGGCACAGGGATCTCTACAGAAGGCAGCTCAGACTTCTCCTGGGGATATGGTGTGAGTTGTATGTTATCATTCTAATGGAGTTCTTGGGAAACTATCCTAGGAGTTAGGATTTGTCGGTGTATTTCATTCCTTCACTCTCCTGTATTGTTTCTTTACATGTTAATTCCTAAATTTACCACTTTATAATAGTTGTAAAGAAGTAACAATCCTTACCTTCTTTCACTACTTGATGGGTAGTGTTTGACTTGTATATATTACAAAAGAGGACTAAATGTAATTACCCCAATGTTATTCAGTCATAATTAATTAGGTGATGAAAAGAATGACTTTTGCTTACATTTGTCAATCTCCCATTATAAAAAATTATTTTTAAAAGGCTGATAACCTTCAAAGAAAAATTTATGAAAGACAAATTTTATGCATAATCTTACTATCTTGATTCAATAGATATTTTGATTTTGTATCTTCTTTCAATTTGTAATTTGGCCTATTTATAATCATTATATACATAACAGTATCATGCTCTACTTTTCATTTAATATTACTTTGTAAGCACTTTTCCACAGTTTATTTTATACACTATTATTGTTAGCAACCTGCTTTCTTTACAAAAAGCCTAATTGTTAAAACCTATTATTATTACCATGAATTACTTTCTAGTCATTTTTTAAGGTTTATATACTTCCTTTACATATTTCTATGACATACATACATATACTGTGTGTGTGTGTATGTGTGTGTGTATCCACAACATGTATATATGCTATTTTGTGGTCTACTTTTTCATTTACCATTATTTTGTGTAGATGTTTCATTCTTCATACCTATGCATTTCAGTGGTTAAATTTCTTGGTGTTAATATAATGTAATTGGAGTTTTTCCTTATTATCTGATATTTGGGTTTTCATTTTTCATTCATTTATTAAAAAATATTTGTTGAGCACATTTGTTTCTACTGTACCTTATAGCACATTTGTTTTTACTATACCCATTGGCTTGGGGGATTTGGGGCCAAGTAAGACTTCTGATATTTAATAATCTTTTGAGGGAGATTGACAAAAGGAAATAAGATACAAAAGCTGGTAAGAGCTCTAAGGTAGATGGCAGGGTGCTGAAATAGAACAGTATAGGGGGTATTCACTTTATATAGAGTTATCAGGTAGGATAGATCTGAGTGAGACTTAAATATTGAACAGTTAACCATGAGAAGAGTGAGAAAAAGAGCTTTCTACCCCAAGGAGAACTTCATATTTCCAAGGCAAAGTATATGGCATGTTCTTGAAACTGAAGAAAACATGGCTGGAAGATGGTGAACCAGGGGGAGAAAAGCACAAAAATGAGATCAGAGAGGTAAGCAGAAGTAGATCATGTAGGCCCTTACAGGCCATGGAAAGAATTTAAATTTTATTCTGAAGGAATGATTGATGCCTTTATAAGGAGATTTTAATGCATTGGCTATATATTTCCATCATTTCTTTCTATATTGTGATTGGTATCTCTTTTTAAGCTATAAATGTCATACAGATATATCTATTCCCTTGCTTATTTTATTTTATGTTACAGATTTTATTTTTTTATTATATAACAATTTTTTAAAAATTCAAATATAATCATCTCACTTTCAACCTTCATTTCTTCACTAGTCAGAATTTTTTATTTAGGAAAAATGGTATAAGATTTTTCATAGGTTTTTAACAGAATTTTTCATGTTTAGCTTTTTAATTCACTGGACTTTTTTTAAGATCAAGAGTAGGTGCATTTTTCTCTAAAGGGCTACATAAGAAAAACTTTAGGCTTTTGTAGGCTATCAGGACCTTCATCTCTCACTATAGTGAGAAAGCAGCCATAGACAATATATAAATAAAGAGATTGAATGTATTCCAATAAAACTTTATTTGTAAACAGGTGATAGGCTGAATTTGTCGAACTGACCACAATTTGCTGACCTTATTCCAGATACCAATAACAGAGCCTTAGATTTTGCTATTATATCTACTCTCCCTGTAGAACTATAGAACTCTGGACATTGGACCCAGTTGAAAATTATATTTCCCAGTCTCTGTTACATAGAAGTCAGGAGGTGGGACTTTCTGTAGTGCCATTTTTTTCTAATTATCCCTTTTCTCCTAATTCCTGTGTGGAACATGGAACGATGGCTAAAGATACAGCAGCTATCTCAGACCATGAAGCATTATTGAAGATGGAAATGATAAGAGAAACTGGGTCCTTGATATCCCTGGAGCCACCATGTCAACTTTTTAATTCCTACCTCTAGGCTTATTTTTTTTTTAATGAGAGAAAATTAACTTTTATCTTTTTTAAGCCACTGTTGTTGTTAGTAGTAACCAAATGCAATTCATGACTGATACACTCATCTTTTGCAAATATCTTTAATTCTTTAATTCACCCAGAATTGTCTTTTGTTATGATATGTAACAGCCATAATCCTATTTTTTCCATATGTATAATGAATTGTTTTCAGCACCATTTATTCACTAGGTCAGGGATTTCTAGGCAGGGACACTTGGGGCACTTTGGGTATGGTTACTGTACAGAAATGTCCTGTGTGTAACAGAATGTTTAGTATACGTGATTCCTTCCTATTAAATACTGGTAGCACCCTATAATTGGGTTCTCTAAAATTATACAAATAAATTTTGCCACCTTTTATATGTAAGTGATATTATTCCAGTGAAATTGTTTATCCTTTCCCCACTGATCTGTCATGCTACCTCTGATATAGATCAAATTTTAAAATGTGAAAGGGTCTGTTTCTGGACCCTCTAACTTGTCTATCCTAAACTCATGTTACTGATTTTGATTATAACTGTATAACAATTATATATAACTATAGCTGTATAATAATTCATATTGTCTGGTAGTATTACTGAACTGTAATACCACCTTGTTCATAATTGTCTCAGCCAATATTTTTATATAAAAAGTAGAACATTTTTAAAATTGCAATTTGAGAAAAACTGCCATCTTTATTATATTGAGTTCTAACCATGACCTTGGTATATTAATCTTTGAACTTAATAAACTATTTAGATCTTGTTTAATATATTTTGGTAAAATTGTATCAATAAAGGGGTACTGTATATTTGTTAGATTAGTTGCTAGGTTGTGGCTCAGTGGTAAAGCACTTGCCTAGCACATGTGAGGCACTGGGTTCAATTTTTAGCACCATATAAATAAATAAAATAAAGGCATTTTGTCTATCTACAACTAAAACTATTTTTTTAAAAAAGATTAGTTTCTAGGTACTTTGGATGGTATAATGTTTTTCAAAATTATAACTTAAGACTATTCGTTGCTCATATTTCTCTATTTAATAACATTAAATTTTTATTAACTTTGTTATTTCTATTTATTCACACCCTATAAAATTCACCCCTTTAAAGTGTATGAGTGTTTTTTAGTATATTCAACAATCATTACTATCTAATCTCATTATGTTTTTATCACTCCAGAAAGAAGTCCTATTCCCTCTAGCTGTCACTCCCCAGGCCCAGGCAACCATTAATCTCCTATCTCTGTGGAATGGCCTGTTCTGGCATTTTCATATAAATAAATTATACTATAGCCTTTTATATTTGGCATCTTTCAATTAGCACAATATTTTCAAGGTTCATTCATGTTATAAATTAATTAGTACTTCATTCTTTTTCTTGTCAGTGAATTTTATTGCGGCTGAGGCTGTAGCTAAGTGGCAGAGCACTTGCATAGCACATGTGAGGAACTGAGTTTGATCCTTAGCATCACATAAAAATAAACAAAATAATAATAATAAAGCATACTGTCCATCCACAATGACAGAAAAAAAAAAAGTGCTGGGGCTGGAGCTCAGTGCTATAATGCCCCTGTACCAAAAAAAAAAAATTATTAAAAAAAAAAATTCAGTGCATTTTACCAAATTTTGTTTATCTATTTTTCAGCTGCTGGGTTTCTACTTTCTGACTGTTATCAATAATGCTAGTATGAACATTTGTGTACAGATGTTTTTGGTGTGCCTATATTTTGAATAATCTTAGGTATATAACAAGAGGAATTGCTTATGAAAATTCTGTGCTTAACTTGTTGAAGAATAGATTTATTTTTTATATTTATTATAATAATTATGATTTTTAAGATTTCTTGCTAGTATATAAATAATACTGTTTTCCTAATACAGAGATTTCACTGCATATGAATGTCAGAGTGGAAAGTTCCTTTGAAATGCCATTATGTTATATGTAAGGTTATATCCTAATTAATGAAATTCAGGTTTTGAATTAAAGTTGCAGTTCTTCGTATAGTGTTTTTTTAAACTTTGAAATAATCTCAGACTTACAGAAGAGTTGCTGGTATAGTAAAAAGGACTATTTTCCTTGAATAATTTGACTGACGTGATATCCCCTTCCCGCCAGATATTTTAATGTATATCTCTTAATAATATTATTAATGTATATTTCTTAATGTATATTTCCTTAAATAATGTGTACAAATAAGGACTTTCTTCTACATAACCAGAGTGCAAACCAAAATCAGGAAAATTATGGTATGTTACTACAATCTAATCCTCAGACTCCATTCTAGTGTTACCAGTTGTACTAATAATATCCTTTCTAACAAAAATTCAGTTCACATTATCATCTCTTTTGTCTCCTTCAGTCTAGAATCATCTTTAAAATGTGATAACACAGAAATGAGCATATTTTTCTTATTGTATTCTAGTAGGTGGTACACAATGCCTTTTATCTCAATATTTATAGTATTCACTTTGGTTACTTCATTAAGGTGATATCTTCCAATATCTTCCAACTTACTCATTTGTATTTAAAGGCATTTTGTGGAGAGCTTTTTTTTTTTTTTTTTTCGGCACTGGGGACCGAACTCAGGGCCTTGTGCTTGCAAGGCAAGCACTCTACCAGCTGAGCTATCTCCCCAGCCCTTGTGGGGAGCTATTTTAAAATTATGTTGCTATTCTGTTTTTTTTTTAATCAAACTTCCAATTTATTTATATCAGTGGGGACTCATGGATTCCTATTTTAATCAGTGAGTTACACATCATTATTATGTATCTTGAAATTTGAATTATTCCAAATTTGGACAGTAAAAACCCTTTCAAACTGGCTTCTGTGCCATTCTGTCCTATTCCCATCCTTCTTTGAGCACTTACTTTCTGGCACAAGATGTTTCAGGCTTATTTTGTACTTAGTCTTTGCCCCAGAATTGGAATATTTAGAAAACACGATTTGTGTGCTTGATATGCATACTACTTTTCACATGTCACAGATGCCCAACCCCTCTCAGTGGACAGACTAGGGAATACTTGTATTCCGCCTTTTCCATTCTTACATGATAAGGTTCCTCTTCCCATATTTGTAGCTTTATCTGACAAACCTGGCTCCCATCATCCTTAACATATTTACTTATTTGATTAATCTCTCTGAATGTAACCAATTTCCCACTATTGCCACTGTCTCCTACTCTCTGCTAACGCCCTTTTCAACCCACCCTGGATCACTCCCCCTGTAACCTCTTAACCATTTGAATTTTCTCATCCTACTTGGACTAAGACACTCATACCGGCTTGACCCCCTTTTAGGCACCTTCTTTGCCTTTTTTGGGCTCTCTCACCCTGCCTACTCCTTATGTGGTAACCTTCCTGTCTCCATTCTGATTCTCAATAGTGCTCATCCTGCAACAACTTATTGCCCACTCTAAGTACCTATTGTAGGTAGACTGTTTTCAAAAGCCATGTTCTTTCTTTTGAAACCTGGATGTCCCTTTTAACTGCCTCAGTCAATAGAGCATAGTGAAAGTGATGCTGCTTCACCTTCTAGGTTAGAAGGCACTGCAGCTTCTGCTTGGCTATTTCTGTCCCTATCTCTGTCTTTGAGTGGTAGATCTCAGAATTCAACCACCATGTTGTAAGGAAGTTCAGATCACGTGGAAAAGCCCTATAGAAAGGAATTAAAGTCCACAGTTGTAAGCTAGCCTCAGCTGCTCTTGTGTGAGTGAATAAGCCTTCAGATGATGATTTCAGCTCCCAGCCTTTGAGTCTTTTGACTGAGGCCCCACATGATACAGAGCAGAGATAAGCCATTCCTGTTGTGATCTATACAAATTCCTGACCCATATAAACCTGGAGAGATAATAAGTGATTTTTGCTGTTTTAAGCCATTGAGTTTTAGAATAATGTGCTACACTGCCAAAGTACCTGAAACATCCTCTTAACATGTTCAGGGCCCCTGAGCCTTCTCATTCTCATACTGCCCAGCAGGCCTTCCTCCTACTCTGATTTTCCTTGGTTCCCTGCCTGGGGACAATTTTCTGACTGTGCAATAGTGAGCCAGAGTCCAAGCAAAGCAGTGATAGCCCCACCGTGCTGAGGAGCAGATATCAGAGTTCAGGGCAGATGAAGCAGCTGAAATGTGCCAGGGAGGGAGAAAAGAGTACCAGATACTGTAAATAAATGGGTAAAAGTCAAAGTCTTTATTTTTATGTGATTTATTTAAAAGCTACTGACTGATTAAGGCAAAAAAATGCTTATATTTAATGTGTATAAGATGTATAAGTTACATGTATATAATGTGTATAAGATGTATTAAAGGTGGGGCTTATAGAAGTAATTATTAGCTCAAAGGATGAGTGACTAATACAAATATACTTTAAGGTTATTACAATTGTGAATTGTTATAAAAATACTAAATAAGTTAAATCAAACAATTCTCACACAGAGAAAGCTTTAGGCCCAGTTGAATTCTATCCATTTGTGGTAGAAATAACAATAGCACAAACTTTTTCCAAAAAATAGAAGCAATACTTTTCAACTCATTTTATGTGGTCAGCATAATCTTGATGCTAAAACCTGATGAAGACAATATAATAAGGGAAAATTATGAAGGGAACTTCTAAGATCAGAATGAGTAGTTTAATAAATCCTCTTCCAGGCTGGGGAGATAGCTCAGCTGGTAGAGTGCTTGCCTCACAAGCACAAGGCTCTGAGTTCAATCCCCAGTACCGCAAAAAAAAAAAAAAAAAAAAAAAAAAATCCTCTTCCCCAAAGACAATATTAAAATTAAAGTGGTCAAATGCAGATATTTAAGAACTTTGAAAGTTCACCAAAATCATACAACTAAAAAATAAACAATTATTCATAAAAATCAGTAGGGTTTGGTTTAAGAACAATGAGAGTATATTCCTCTAGAGAGACAAGCTATGAAAGCTAGCAGCTTTACTGCCAGAAAAGGATCTGGAGCAGAGCTTGCTTGAACTCTGTGATTAATAGCATTGTCAACAACATTAGCAAACTTGGGAAGAATAGTGGCTCAGAGAGGCTGAGGTTACAGACAGTGGATAAGCAGATTATCCAGAAGTTTATTAAGGAGATCTGGGAAATAAGATGCATGCAAGTGCAGAAGAAGATAGAGGGCACCCAGGAATTAAAAGCTGGGGCATCTGTGCATGGAGGTGCCTACCTCTAATCCCAGCTACTCAGGAGGCTGAGGCAGAAGGATTGCAGGATTGCAAGTTCAAGGCCTGGGCAACTTAACAATACCTTGTCTCAAAATTTTAAAAGGGATAGGTTGTAGCTCAGTAGTAAAGTGCCCCTGGGTTCAATCCTCAGTACCTTAAAAAAAAAAAAAAGTAAGCACTGTTTGAATTGGAACCCAGACAAGATAAACTTTTAAGACAAGAAAAAAACACTGGAAACAAGAAGAAACATTTTCATTTTGTAATGATAAAAGGTTTCAGTCATTAGGAAATTATAGCAATTATAAATGTATACATACTCAACAACTTAGGCTTAAAGTTCATGAAGCATAAATGAACAGAATTCAAAGGAGAAATAAGCACAATTTTAGTTAGAAACTCAATACCCTACTCTTAAAACTTATATAACAAACTAGACAGAAAATTAGCAAAGGTTACTGAGGAGTTGAACAACACTATCAACCAACTTAACCTAAATGAAAGCAGAATATATACACTATATACTCTTCAAACACACATTAAAAAAAAAGTGTCATAAATCTAAAGGGATTTAAAGTATACAACAAGGTATGTTCTTTAATACCAATGAAATTGTTGGAAATCAACAGAACGTGGAATATCCCCAAATGTTTGGTAGTTAAACAGCATTCTTCTAATTGCTGTTTAGAAGGGAAATCTACAAGGAAAAACTAGAAAATATTTTTAACTGGATGAAAGGGAAAAAGCAAAATATGAAAATTTAAGGGATGCACCTAAAGTGTTCAGAAATTAATTAATGGACTGTCATGTATATCAAAAAATAAACAATTTTTTTTTTTTTTGCACTGCTGCAGATTTGAACCCAGGGCCTTGTGCTTGCGAGGCAAGCACTCTACCAACTGAGCTATATCCCCAGCCCCAAAAAATTTTAAAGAAATAAATTAATGGTTTTAAATGCCCATAGGAAAAAAAAAGAGAATCTGAAATCAATAGCGTAAGTTTCCACCTTAAGAAACTAAAAATGGACAAACTAAATCTAAAGCAAGCAGAAGGAAGGAAATACAGATTAAAGTAAAAATTAATGACATTGAAAAATAGAAAAAATTAACAGTGTAGTCAAAAGTTCATTTTCTGAAAAATTGTAAAACTGACAAATATTTAGTTGGTCTATCCAAGTGGGAAAAAAGAGAAATTACCAAAACCAGGAACAAAAGAGGGGACATAACTGTACAGAAAATAAAAGGATCAAAGGAATACAATAAATTTCAGCCAAGAAATTAGATACCTTAGATGTAATGGACATATTCCTAGAAAGACACAAATTACCAAATTGACTCAGTAATTAAAATCCAGATAAACCTATAATGAAAGAAATTAGTAATCTAAAAATCTTCCAACAAAGAAAAGCCAAGGCTCAGAGGTATAGTAAATTCTATCAAAGAAGAAATAATCTTTCATAAACTCTTTTAGAAAATAGAGGAACATTTCCTAATTCATTCTATTAAGCTAGTAACACCCTTATATCAAAACCAGACAGAACCATCACAAGAAAAGAATTCTCAGTGTAAAAGAGTCTAGAGTAATTCTGTACAGAGAGAGAATAGTGGTGACCAGGGGCTAAGCAGGAAGAATAATGGGGAGTGACTGCTAATAGAAACAGGATTTCTTTTGGGCGTGGTGAAAATGTTACAGAATTAAATAGTGATAATAGCTGTTTAAGTAAAAGCCCTTAATTGAACACTTAACTTAAAAGAATCAATTTCATAGTATGTAAATTATATCTAAATTTTAAAATCTTTTGTGATTCTACATATTAGCAGTAAATAAGAAATAGCAATATATTTCTTACAGAAATTTTAGAAAGAATGCAACAGAGGCAGCATTCAAAGAAATAATCACTGATGTACACATACACATGCATCTGTGAGAACTGAAGAAAGATGTTGAAAAAGTATATCAAATGAAGTATGGAATTTTTTAAAAAAATGATTCCCAGATAGATGTATTTCTACTGGGAAGAGACTGATTTTAATTCTTAGAGTGAAAATACATAGTTCTCATGTTATACTTTTAGAAGAAGGTATAACTTTTCTTCCAGTGAAATGTACAAGGGCACATAATAAATATAGCTGCAGTAGAAGTAAGCAGGAAATCAAATAATCTGATAACATGATCAGATCCACATTTTATAGCTTTTCCCTCTGTTCTCTTTTTTTTGGGGGGGGGTTGGGGAGGGGTTACTGGGGATTAAACCCAAGGACACTTTACCTCTGGGCAACATCCCAGTCCTTTTTTAATTTTTAGACAGAGTCTCACTACATTTCTGAGGTTCTTGCTATGTTGCTGAGGCTGACCTCAAACTTGTGATCCTCCTGCCTCAGCCTTCCAGATTGCTGGGATTACAGGCATGTGCCACAGTACCTGGCTCCTCTGACTGCTCTTAAAGGACAGATACAGGGGGCAAAGATATAACATAAATTGTCAAGTGAAAGATGCAGAATACTAAGTAATATATACAGGATTTTTTGTTCTAAAAAATATAAAAACCAAGCAACTATACTAAAATTGGCAGTCATTAAAGCCAGGGTGCACACTGGTAGTGTCAGCTACTCAGGAGGCTGAGGCACTAAAAACATATTTCTATAAATTTTCTTTAAACAGGAATAGAAAAGACATCTGAAAATTCCATGAGCCCTGAAAAATTCTATAACTTTCCTTTTCTTTCATGTAAACACAATAATATTTCAAATGGACTAAATATTTACAACAAAACAAAATATGATTGCTTTCAATCTTTGCATTTTTAACAGAAGTTGAAGATCACCTAAATATTTTGGGGGTATTTTTTTCTAGGAACTTGATCAAAATGCCACTGAAAAAGTCCAGGCCATGTTCACAGCCATTGATGAGCTCTTGTATGAGCAGAAGTCAAGTGTGCATACAAAGAGTCTACAAGAAGAGTGCCAACAGTGGACATCTAGCTTTCCTCATCTCAGGTATTGAAGCCCTACCATTGACTTGTTTTTATGACTAAGACTAAAATTTAAAAGTCCATTTCCAAAAAAACTTGTATTCTGAAATCTCTGTTGGACATGATTTTAGTGAATGTAAACAAGGACACATGGTGTAAAGCCTCAACTGAGACAATGAATACTCAAGGTAGTGGAAGTTTCCATAACTGCCAATATGATATCTTTTTTTTTTTTTTTTTTGCAAGTACTGGGGATCGAACCCAGGGCCTTGTGCTTGCAAGGCAAGCACTCTACCAACTGAGCTATCTCCCCAGCCCCAATATGGTATCTTAATTGAGTAAAACTATTTCTGTACCAGTACATGAGATCTGGGTATCAGGAGTTTTCAAAGAACCCTGCTTTTGAACAAGATGGTCAGAAAATATATTTGTTTGTGCAGATTATTATAGAGGGTAAAGGGCAAATTCCAAAAGTTTGCTCAGTTTCCTTGGATTTATTTTTCCCCTGTATTTTTCCCTTTGTGTATTTATTTTACCTTAGGGTTTTAAAAACTCCCAGGCTATTGCTTTATCTTTTTTATCTCCATTTTGTTGAAGAGAATCCTATGGTAAGGATTCACATTTTCTCTCATGAATTATTCTTTCTTATTTTTTTAAGATAAGGTTTTAAATTTTTATGTATGTATGTATGTATGTATGTATTGTGCTGAGGATCGAACCCAGGGCCTCACACATGCCAGGCAAGCACTCTACCACTGAGCCTCAGCCCCAGCCCAAGAATTATTCTTAATCAATATCAGACTAAGTTATGTACTGGACTTCTGTGTAGAGCCATCAGATTTGTTCCAACAATGCCTAGTTTTTATATGTATGCCAAGTGAAGGTATTTAATGGTCTATATGTCTTCATTTTGAAGGATTTTGGGTAAACAGATAATTACTCCAAGTGAAGGTTATGGATTATATCCTAGATCCCCTCCTGCTATTTCAGCTTCACATGAAGCAGCCTTATCTCAGGAAAGAGATTCTACAATGTAAGTATTCTATTATGTACATATTTCAGTATCCTAACATGCAAATATTATTTTCTACTGATTGAACTAAGGGATTAAGATAATTCTACTTCTTGGTATTTAATAAAGCACAGAAAATTCTGTAAGATTGGTCAGTCTTTGTGTATATTAAAATTTTGTTATATAATTTTTTGTTCAGAAAGTTAAAACATTTTCCTGTAGTTTAAGGATATATTTGTTATTCATATCTATTTATCTGTATCAATATATCTCTAAGTCTATACCTGTTTATGAATACAGGCACTTCTCTCTGGAATAAAGGGGTAGATAAAATGGTTTTTAAAAATTTAGGGATCAGACTTTAAATTTTTTTTTAAAAAGTGTATTTTAAAAGTGATTTTTTAAAACTTGTTAATTATAACTTAATCCCCAGAATCAGAATTAAACTTCAAAATAATTTTTAAGTGCTTAAATTTTTTGAATACTTCAAACCCTATAGTGGAAATATTCAAATAGGATTATTTCTAAACCTATGCTTATACTTAAATACATTGTAAAGTATAATATAGTTTCCCTACTTTTTTGATACCTTCCAAGACTAGAACTTACTTTGGGTGCCTTTTGGACTTTTAGTTAAACATAACTTGTCTCAGACCAGTCAAGATTATGGGATCTGCATTTTCAACTGATTTTTGGTCAGAGAATGGGATTCGTTTGTTTTTCTCAAAGTAACTAAGCTGCTGGTTTTCTTTTTAAATTTAAACCCCATACATTACATCAATAAACCTTAAGTTTACTCCTTTCGTTTTAATTTTTTATAGCCTAATATCTCCTACACATATGATTTATTCTTTAATTTCCCCTGACCAAAATTTTGTTGTCATTAGGAGTTCCCTTTATTTTCCTCAAATGTTAGCATAAGCTTCTTTATGTGACTTATTTTATAACTGGAAGCAGTAGGCCCACTTAGTGATTTCTTCTCCCAAAATATAAAGAATCAAGTCTGAGCAGTCAACTCCCCCTTTTTAGGATATCAGAGTAACTCATCATTCTTCAACATACTACTATCACCCTTCCTTTCCTGCTGACTGGTCTTTTTATTTTTAGATCTACTTTGTCTAGGCTATTAGACTTACAGTTCTCAATAATTACTTATATAGATAAAACAATTACCTATGTATACTTTATACAGAGACACATACATAGATGAAATAAATTATCCAGCTATATTACCATGCCACTACTCATTGAAGGAAATAAAAAAGTAAACAATCCACATTTACTTTTTTCATGTAACAACTACTCTGTTTATACTCAATATGTCATTTATTCTTGAGTATATTATGAACTCATAGCATTTCAAAATACTTATATATTTTATTATCCATAATTATTATTAACACTCTAATTGTTACAGCTTGACCTCTTCAAGCTAGTATCTTGTTTTTGTCTTGACTTGCTTTCTGGTTACATAAGATGTTCTAGGCCCATCCTTAATTTTTTTCTCCTTTAAGATATGGAATCAGCTAAACCTCAAGGAGCCCTGATTCCTTCAAGATGCTAATAGGATTAAAGAACAAAATTTGGGTGGTGAGGATGTGTAAGTTGGTGGTACTGCTGCTGTTTTGCCACTTTTTGTTGTGAGAGTTGTGGGGAAAATGTGTTATAAATTTGTTTTTATTTTTTCAGTTTAACAAATCAGGTTGCCAAAAAATATGAGGCTTATTAACAACTAGGACTTTCTACCAAAATAACATTTCATATTATATTCATTTTTACCATACTATGTCAGATTTTTAAAATTCAGAGTAGAATTTTTCTATTTAAATTTTTAAATAGCTTGCCATTGAATTAAAGAGAAATCTAAAATGATATCATAAGCTGACCCCTGCCTACTTCTCCACTTTTATCTTCTGTCACTTTCTCTCAAAAACACTGGTTTTCTTTCATATTTCAAACACACTAAACTAGGTATTTGGTTCAGTTTCTATTCTTGAGGCATTCTTGGGCCACAGGAAAGTGGTACAGTAGGCAACACAATAATATAAAATCTTACTCTCTGTCTCTCTCACCTAGCACAGTGCCTGGAACATGGTTAACATTCAGTTTACTTTTTTCTCTTTTTTTACTAAATAAAAAGCAGGCTATATTTATATGATTATGAGATACACAAAGATGGAATATAAATTAAAATCATGGTTGCAAAACAGACTTACCCATCAAAACAAATATTAGTGTCCAGGTCAAATTGAAATTCTAGGAAGTTAAAACTTTATGGTGAAAATATATAGGGGACACAGGCTATAAAAAAGGACCCTAGGGCTGGGGAGATAGCTCAGTTGGTAAAGTGCTTGCCTTGCAAGCACAGGTTCCTGGGTTCAATCCCCAGCACTGCAAAAAAGAAAAAAAAAAAAAAGAAAGAAAAAAAGGACCCTGAAGAAAATGAGGGCTGGGGTTGTGATTCAGTGGTAGAGCACTTGCCTAGCACATATGAGGCATCTGAAAAAAACCTATGCATATATATATCTCAACAGATATATCTCAGTATCCAATAAGTTGCTAAAGTGCATGACTATAGGCAGAATTATAACTCTTAAAAATCATTAATAGAGAGCTCTGAAATAAATTCTTGAATATATGATTAAATGCTTTTCAACAAGAGTTCCAAGACCAATGGGGAAAGGACTGTTGCCTTCAACAAATGGTGTTGGGAAAACTAGATGTCCACATCCAAAGAATGAAGTTGGACCCTTCCCTCCCTTACTTTATACAATGCACAAAATATTAACCCCAAATGATTAAAGACCTAAATATAAGACCTACAGGGGCTGGGGAGATAGCTCAGCTGGTAGAGTGCTTGCCTTGCAAGCACAAGGCCCTGAGTTCGATCCCTAGTACCTCAAAAAAAAAAAAAAAAAAAAAAAAAAAACTACAAATAAAAAACTCCTATAATAAAAAAAAGGGAGAAATCTTCAAGATATTGGATTTGACAGTGATTGCTTGGATATAAAATCAAAAGGACAGACAAAAATAGACAAATGGGACTACATCACATATAAATACTTCTGTGTATCAAAGAAACAAAAGAATGAAATAGGTTAATATTCAGAATATTAAGGAACTTCTGCAACTCTCTCTCACTCTCTCTCTCACACACATGCACACATACACACACACACACACATACACACACACAGAAAACAGGTAACTCAGTTGAAAAAGTGAACAAGACTTGCATCTTGGACATTTCTGCAAAGATATGCAAATGGCCATCATGTATGTGAAGTGCAAATCAAAATCTTGCAGTATCATACCTCATGTCTATCAGAATGGCCACTATCAAAGGAACAAAATAAGTATTGACAAGGATGCAGAGAAATTGGAACCTTGGTTCACTGTAGGAATGTAAAATGGTACAGCCATTATGGAAAACAGCATGGAGACTTCCCAAAAAATTTAAAATAGAATTACCATATAAATCTAGGAATCCCTCTTCTGGGTTTATATCCAAAAGAATTGAAAACAAAATCTCAAATAGATATTTGCATATTCATATTCATTCTAGTATCACTCAGAATACCCGGGGGGTGGGGCTGGGGTTGTGGCTCAATGGTAGAGCACTTGCCTGGCATGTGTGAGGCCCTGGGTTCAATCCTCGGCACCACATATAAATAAATAATATAAAAGATCCATTGACAACTTAAAAAAAAAGAATAGCCAAGGGGTGGAAGCAACCCAAATATCTATTAACAGAAGAATGGATTTAAAAAAAAAAAAAAGCAGTATATACATATGATGGAATATTATGCAACTTTAAAAGAGGAGATCCTGTTACATCCTACAATTTGGACTTACCTCAAAGACATTATGCTGTAAGTGCTTATAAAATAATCACTTATAAAAGGAAAAATAGTGTTTCAGTTCCCTCATATGAAGTATCTAAAGTAGTCAGAATTCTAAAAACAAAGTAGAATGATGTTCATCAAGGGTTGGGGAGTGAGAAGAGGGCATGTTAGAGTTTGATAGAATTAGAATTTCAGTTTTGCAATGTGAGTGATAGAGATCTGTTGTACAGCAATGTGAATATACTTAGCATTATTAAACCATACACTTAAACGTGGTTAAGATGATAAATCTATGTCATGTGTTTATTACTCCAAGTCATTCAAGTAGTAAGATATAGCTGCTAATGTTTGTCTTAGTGCTCCTCCCTCATGTTACTCATTACAAATTATAGATTTTGCTTTCATTGTCTTTGATATTTTTTTACAATGGTTCTAAATGCAAGAGACAAGCAGGCTAACTGTGTAGAGTCATCCACAATCATATTTCCTGTCTAGGGTTATGTTTTCTTCCTTTTAGCATCCTAAATCTGCCTTCATGTAAATTTCCTCTATTGCAGTCATTTCTAGAGTTCCTTTGGGAGATAAGGTTGGTCTAAAACCGAGCTGAGAGTAGCCAGCTATACTTTTCAGATACTAGGCAGGAAGGAGAGCTTTTGACTACTTGTTCCATCCTTCCACTCTGGAATATCACAGTGTCCTCCATGAAGGCTGCAGACTCTGCCTCCCAAGGCCTATACCTGGAGGGACTGATTCCAAATGAAACTCTGTTTAAACAAGAAACCTAGCAAAGTCATTTTATCCTCCATGCCTGAGGGAGAAGAATAAAGTGCCAATGATTTTTTTTTCCCTCTTCCAAGAAAATAGATCTCAATTTAAATATTACTACCAGGGCCACATATTATTGAGTACTATGTTGTTCTTTTGTAAAATGAAAGACTTACAGACATTTGAGAAGTTAAAGGTTATTTTCAGGCACAGTAAATCGCCAGAGTCCAATGATTTTAAAAATTCCTTTGTTAGAGAAGACATTTGCAAGGTAGGTTTATGATGTAGAATACTAACTTGATTTTTGTTGCAGCTTTAGGGGAAATGGAAACATTTTCCCTTCTTATCTAGCTGAAATTTCTTTTACTAACAAAAAGGCCTGTAATTGGTTAGATATACCTATTTTTTTTCTTCAAACAATTCCATTAGTAAACACTAACTAAAAAATAACGAGTTATTAATATAAATGGAAAAATAGTACAGTAACATGGAATGTTGGGTTCTCAACTGTTTGACAGCCTTCAATTTTGTCATGTTACAGTAAAAAGCACCTATTAGCACTTTGTAAAAGAGAAGATATAGTGCAAAAAGTCATGATGCACATAATCTCAAAATAAGGACAGTCCTTTTTAAGAAAGACCATTTGATAGTCTTACTGGTCATTATCTTTATTTTACTCATTTTTGTTTAGATACATAAAAATTTTGTCATAGATCAGAATAAATCTGTTGACCAGAATTTGGGAATCACTGTTTTAGAATTTCAAAACAGAGACTTAACCTTATATCTCAGACTTGAAGAATTTTATAAATCGTAATGCCAGCTGGTTTGGATGTGTTGGTTCTCCAGACTTATGCCTTCTGTTATTGTCCAGGCTCTTGTCAGCTTACCAGCTCTTGCTCCATCTTTTCAGTTGCCTCCTAAACACCTTATCTTCTTCACCACCACCACAGTGATCTTCTAATGCAAGAATTTTGACACTCCCCTTCTTTAAAACTTTGATTACTCTCCATTGCTGTAAATTACCAAATTAATACACAAAGTGATACCAAGAAGGAAAGACCTTACCACTAGTCACATTCCACTTAGCTCAGAAGGCAGGTTGGCTAGAAACACAGGTTTTATTCAAAGCTGGCTCTCAGGAAGATAGAAGAGACCTTTTTCTATTTCAGATCTCCATCTTCAAGTGCTCAGAGGCATAGTAGGCTTTTATCAGAGTAGAGGGGGGCACAATGGGACAAAAAGCAGGGAATAAACATTTATAGATTCAGCTGTGCTGTGTTAATCAGAAGCATGTCACCATCTCAGTTTCCTCAGTGCCCATCTGGGTCAGGGGGCAGTCCTTCAGCTTCCATCCTCAGTATGAAGAAATTCAGGAGTTAAAACAATTCTGAGCTTTATTTATTTATTTATTTATCTATGTATTTATTTATTTATTTAGTGCTAGAGATTGAACCCAGGAGCACTTTACCACTGAGTTACATCTCCAGTCCTTATTTTTTATTTTGAGAGAGGATCTTGCTGAGTTGCTGAGGCTGGCCTCCAACTTGTGATCCTCCTGCCTTAGCCTGCTGATACTATAGGCATGGACCACCACACATGGCCAATTGTGAGCTTTTGATTTCAGCCAAATTGAAAAAATTGGGGACTGTTTCAAAAGTTCTTCACAGGATGGCCTCAGGGATTTAGATTTCTTTTCATCTTTCTGCTGCACCATCCTAGCTCACAGTGTTTTCCCTTGAGTTTTCCTTATGGTCCAGGATGGGTGACAGCTTCAAACATGACATTGACTTTCTAGGTAGCAGAAAGGAGGAAAGGAAGAAATGCAAGAGTATATCTTGTAGACACACCTGTTCCATTTATGCAGCTTTTCCAGAGTCCCACATAATAATTCTGCCCATATCTTACTTGTATCTAGCTGCAAGGTTGCTGGGAAGTATAGTCTTTGAGGTTAGATCAACTGTTTGAATTAAATTAGGATTAATTAGGTTTTACTAGGAAAAGAAGGAAAAAATGGATATTGAAGGGTATATAGCCTTCCCTGCCACATATGTGTGTAGTTTTTATGAAATTACTATACACATTTTGCAATCTTTTTATACTTAAGATTTTATTGTGCACATTTTCCATTTTCTTCAACATTAACTTAATGACTTCATGGTATTCCAGTCACCAAAAAAACATTATTAAGCAAACCTTTTCTAAATTCTCAATTTTGAAACAGTTGGGGCTAGTTTTGATTTTTGGCAATTATAAACAAGTCAGTGATGATGATTTTTTTTTTAACTTGGGATTGAACCCAGGGCCTTGAGCATGCTAAGCATGCACTCTACCACTGTGTTACATCCCCAACCCCTCTGTGATGATAGTTTTTATAACTAAATCTTATAATGCACATCCTTAAATGATATCCCTACAAATGAAACCATTGAATCAAAGGGTATTTTATTTTAAAGCTTCTGATACAAAATAACAAAATGTCTTCCAGAAGACAGCCTTATTGAAAAATGTCATAGGTTTCTTCTTTTTCCCATTTAAAAAGAAATACTTAAGGCACAAAAGTATCAAGAGTAACACAAAGCATAAATTGGGTGTATTTACTATTTGGTTACACTAAGAATCATTTTTAAAAATTGTATTGTTCACATTTGGTTTGACTTTCTCCAAAGTAAACCTGCTTAAATGAAAAGTCACCCCTATTTGCTGAGTGTTTGGATATGAATGGAAATTTAAATATTAGTACTATCCTTGATGTTTAATGAGCATGCATTTTTGAGCAATGATGATATTATTGAAATAGGTGTGTTTTAAGATACCTCTGGAGGTGTAATTATGAACATAGATGAACACAAAATATTATTTTGTTAAAAATTTAGTTTATAACTGTAGCTATTTGTGTCTGAGAAGATAGCAAGCCGTATCACTGTACAGTACTCCTAAGCAGCAGAGTAGGTCTGTGACCATTATTGAATCTTTCCTGTTCTGTGACTAGATTAAGATTCAGAATAGTCCAGGAAGGGGTTCCCCAGAACAAGGTGGTTTGAACTAGGAGTCATGTGACTTGCTGTGAGAAATGTTTATGTTGTACATAACTACTACTTGATTTCTCCCGTATTCCCAGATTTGGTATAAGAGGAAAGAAGTTACATTTTTCATCTTCTTATGCTCAAAATGTGTCTTCCATTGCCAAATCCTCTGGCTTGTGTGCTGTGGAAAGAGAAGAAGACTGTATAATCTTCTCAGAAGGAATAATTGAGGAATACCTAGCTTTCGACCATACAGATATGTGAGTATATTTTTTTAAGCTTTTTTTACTCCCCTCCCAGTTTGTGTATTAGTATCTATTTGTTCTAAACTGTGCTATCAATATTACCTATTATTAGATCTATACCTGTGTGTTCTTTTTTAATTAGCTCCAGTATCCAAACTTCACATTCTTAGATATTGCTACCACACACTAGGCTTCCTTGGTATTTTCTTCCTTCACACATTATTTGCTCTTTCCTGAGATCAGAAACTTAATTTTTTAATTTAATTTATTTATTTGTGTTACAGTATTGGGGATTGAAACCAGGGCTTTACACATGCTATGTGTGTTAGTCAGTTTTTCATCAATGTGTCCAAAATACCTGCCAGGAACAACTTAAAGGAAGAAAGATTTATTTTGGCTCATGGTTTCAGAGATTTCAGTTCATGGTTGGCCAGCTCCTGGGCCTGAGGCAAGGCAGAACATCATGGCAGAAGGACAGAGCAGAGGGAAATAGTTCAGCTCATGGCATCTGGGAAGCAGGGAAAGAGAGGAAGGGACCAGCAATGAGAAAGAGTTCCCCAAGAGCACATCCCCAGTGACCTACTTCCTCCAGCCATGCCCCACCACATCCCCATAGTCCATTTGGCTATCTATGAATTAATCCACTGACGAGATCCAAAACTTCATGATCTAATCACTTCCCAAAAGCCATACCTCTGAACATTGCTGCATTAGGGATCAGTCCTTCAACACATGAGACTTTGGAGGTACATTCCAGATCCAAACCATAGCACTAAACAAGAGCTCTACTAATGAGCTATATTCCCAACCCTTTTTAAAAACATTTTTTTATTTGTACATTTATAGAATGTATTTTGATATATCATACATACATGGAGTATAACTTCCCATTCTTGTGGGTGTACATGATGTGGAGCTACACTGGTCGTGTATTCATATATAAACATAGGAAAGTTATGTCCGATTCATTCTACTCTCTTTCCATCTTCTCTCCCTTCCCTTCAGTCCCATTTGTCTAATCCAGTGAACTTCAGTTCTTCCCTCCCACCCTCTTAGCATCCAGATATCAGAGAGGACATTTGGCCTTTGGTTTTTTTGGATTGGCTTATTTCACTTAGCATGATAGTTTCCAATTCTATCCATTACCTGCAAATGCCATAATTTCATTCTTCTTTATGACTAATATTCCATTATGTATATATACCACATTTTCTTTATTCATTCATCTGTTGAAGGTCCCAACTCTTTTTAAACTCCATTTTGAGACAGGGTCTTGCTACATTGCTTCGGCTAGCCTCAAACTTGTGCTCATCCTGCCTCTGTATCTTCCTTTACTGCCTACAGTTTCCTATTTAATTTTTGAGAGTTCTGCTGCCTTAGGGTAACCTCCATTGTAAAGGCCTGGAGATAGTTCTCACAGTCCCAAGCCAGTTCCAGAATTTGCTTTGTCTTCATTCATAATTTATTTATGATAGACAAATATGTCTATCTAGGTTCCCCCTACTTCAGAATCCCAGAGTTATTGATACTCCCTGTGAGAGGAACAGATGGATGTGACTAATTGGGAATTTCTGGGTCACAGACACAAGAGTCTCCAGAAGAACTTCAGAGGAATGTGTATGCATTTAGTTCCCCTCCTTTTTAGCAGAGTAGTGGGGAAGGGTGGAGGTTTGGGGGGGAAAAAAAAAAAAAAAGGAAATGCAGTGTTCTCTCTCTGTTGAGAATTCCTTTAGTTCACAAGGCAGCTTCATACCATGTGCTACATATGCTGGGCAAGGAGGAGAGCGGGATAGGTATCACCAATCCCATTCCTAAGAAGCATAAAGGACAATGGTGGACACTCAGTGAAGAATAATTATCAAATTTTTCAATTTTGCTTCCATTTCAGGGAAGAGGGATTTCATGAAAAGAAATCAGAAGCAGCGACAGAAAAACAGAAATTAGGGTACCCTCCCATTGCTCCATTTTACTGCATGAAAGAGGATGTTCTTGCTTATGTGTTTGACAACGTGTGGAGCAAAGTTGTGGACTGTATGGAGCAGTTGACACGTAGTCACTGGGAGGGATTTGCTTCTGGTAAGAATCTTCATGAAAACATTGTCAAAAATAATTGTTTATGATTTCCAAAGCCTAACCAGTCCATTGAATTTATGTTTTATTAGTAAAAAGGGAATGTATGAAAGATAGGGAAACCAAAGTGTATTTTCCTACCTTCACACACTGTAACAGTTCTGACAACTAACATGTATAGGGTTTTCCACAAACACTTGCCAGATTCTACAGCAGATATCACTTGGCGGGGGGCGGTCCTATGATTCAGATCAATTTTGATGGTATCAACATGGAGCTAACATCAGATCCCACAGGTTAAGGGGCTCAGTTCCACAAAACTGCCCCACTTCAGATCCTAGTTGCAAGCCTCAGGCTGTGACCTGGGCTTCTGAACAACCAAATATAAATCAGGATTCTTGTGACACATGCCCCCCCATCAGGTTTTATTAATTAATTTGCTGGGATGGTTCACAGAACTCAGGGAAATTATTACTTACGTTTGCTGGTTTATTACAAGGATCTGTATCCTTGAATAGTCAGATGAAGAGATGCACAGGGCAAAGTGTGGGAGAAGGGGTGCAGAGTTCCCATGCCTTCTCTGGAAACACCACTCTCTAGGCTTCTCCACATTTCAGCAATCTGGAAGCTCTCTGAACCAGTCCTTTTAGGTTTTTATGGAGACTTCATTACATAGATATGATTGAGTAATTCATTGGCCACTAGTGATCATCTCAACCTTTAGCCCTTCTACCCTCCAGAGGTCACAAGGGTGAGGCGAGGCTGAAAGTTCTAAGGCTTCTAATCACTTGGTTGTTTCCCCCTAGCAGTCAGCACCCCCATCCTTACACTATCTAGGATCCAGGATATTGCTTTAGAGATGCCAGAGGTTTTAGGAGTTATGTGCCAGATATCAGGGAAGATACCAAATATATGTCTTTTATTATATCACAATATCACAGTGGGTCTGATTGATGTTTGTATATCCCACAACTAACCAGTATTTTGAAAATATTTGAGAATGGCTAGATGAACAATAAGGCCTAGTCTGTAACGATCAGATTGAGCTTGTTTCTCCTTGAATATAATGATTAGTGAGGCAAAACCACATGCCAGCTGCTTGACTAAAAAGTAATTGGCATATAATCAACTGCATATATTTAAAACATAGAATTTGGTAAGTTTTAACTATAAATCCATGAAACCATCACCACAGTCAATTCAGTGAACATCTCCATCAACCCCAGAAGTTCAATTGCTCTATAATCTCTTCCTCCTGAGGTTGTCTGCCCCACACCATCCCTGGGAAATCATTATGCTGAGGGAAAGAAGCTAGACAAAAAGAGTGATCTGCTATCACCACAGATTAGTTTGCATTTTGTGGAGTTGCTATGAATGGAGTCATATGGTATATACTGTTTTTGTCCTGCATTTTACTCAGCATGATGGTTTTTAAGATTCCTCCATTTTTTATTAAATTTTTTAAATGAAAAAAAAAATTTAGTTGTCAGTGGATCTTTATTTCTTTATATGTGGTGCTGAGATTTAAACCCAGTGCTTCACACATGCTAGGCAAGCACTCTACCACTGAGCCCCGGATTCCTCCATTTCATTGTGTATATAATTTACTCCTTTTATTGCTGAGTAGTATTTAATTGTACTAGTTTATCCATTCATCTACTGATGGACATTTGGATTGTGTTCTGCTTTGAGCTATTCCATGTAAAGCTGTTATGACAGTAGTGTAGAATAATTCAGTGGCATCTATTTCCATTTCTCTTAGGTAAACTCCTAGTAGTAGAAATGGCTGGAGTACATGGTTAGATATATATTTAACTTGGGAATTATTTATATAGACTTTTCTATGATGCTCAACAAACTATCACAAACTTAACAATTTAAACAACATATTCGTCTCACATTTTTAAGTCAGAAGTCCTAGAACAGCTCAGCTAGTCCTTTGCATCGGGTTTCACAAGGCTGTGGTCAACATATTGACCAGGGCTGGGTTCTCATGTATAGGCTCAACTAGGAAAATACCCACTTCTTTTGAGTGTTCTCAGAGCGTACAAGTCCTGTGGCTATGGTATTCATAGCAGTTTTATTTTACAAAGCCAGCAAGGCCAGCCTATCTAATAAGAAATTAAGAAAATAATTCATGTACAATAGCATCAAGAAGAATAAGATACTTGTAAATAAACTTAACCAGTTTAAGTACAGGAGTTGATACTGAAAACTACAAAACACTATATAAAAAATTAGAGGGGACCTAAAGACTTGGAAATACATCCTGTGTTCATCAACTGGAAGAGGTAACATTAGTAAGATGACAGTACTTCCCAAATACATCTTACAGGTTTAGTACAATACCTATCAAACATCCAACAATCTGGGGGTGGGGTTGTGGCTCAGTGGTAGAGCACTTGCGTCGCGTGCGTGAAGCACTAGGTTCAATTCTCAGCACCACATATAAATAAGTAAAATAAAGGTCCATTGACAACTAAAAAAAAATTTAAAAAATATTCAACCATCTTATCTAGAGATATGGCTCAGTTGTTGAGCATTTGCCTAGCCTATGAAAGGCTCTGGGCTTCATCTCCAGCACCGTGGGAAATGAAGGGGGAAGAAGGAAGGAAGGAAAACCCAAAGTGCCTTCTATGTAGAAATTAGGGATGTTGATCCTGAAATTCATATGGAAATGCAAGGGATCTTGAACAACCAAAACAATACTGAAAAAAGACAAAGTTAGAATACTCACATTTTCTGATTTTAAAACTTAATACAAAGGGTCAGTACTCAGAATAGTGTGGAACTAGCATGAGAACAGATCAATGAAATAAAATCAAAGTCCCAAAATAAACCCACATATATATGGTCAATTGATTTTCAACAAGGGTGCCAAGATCATTCAGTGGGTGAACAGACTCTTAAATGGTGCTTGAATGACTGGAAAACAATGAAGTTGGACCCTGACCTTACACCTCATATAAAAATCAGAATGGGTCAAAGACCTACATTTAAAGCTAAAATTATAAAACTCTTAGAAGAAAGCAGGTAACTGATGCTTTAAAAAAAATATTTTGGGGAGTTAGGGTTGTGGCTCAGTGGTAGAGTGCTTGTCTAGCATGTGTGAGGCACTGGGTTTGATTCTCAGCAGCACATATAAATAAATGAATAAAACAAAGTTCTATCAACATCTAAAAAAAATATTTTTGGTATTTTTTCTCTATTTTTAATTTTGGGTAATTTCTATTGTGCCTTCATGTACATCCATCTTTTCTTCCGCAATGTTATCTACTATGAAACTCATCCAATTTCATCTCAGACATTATCATTTTTATTTCAAGATATGATTTGGCTGGTTTAATATCTTCCATATTTCTATTTAATTTTTTGAAAATGTGGACTAATTTGGAAATCTGTGTTAATTTGAGTTTGGTTTCACTTATTTATAGTCTCTCCATTCTCTTTCCTGCCTGGTAATTCTGAAGTTTCAGGTATTGTGAATTTTACTTTAAGGGCTGAATTTCTTCCTTCTTTCTTTCTTTCTTTTCTTTCTTTCTTTCTTTCTTTCTTTCTTTCTTTCTTTCATACTTTTTAGTTGTCAATGGGTTTTTATTTTATTTATTTATATCCTGTGCTAAGAATTGAACCCAGTTCCTCACACATGCTAGGCAAGTGCTGTACCCCTGAGTAACGACCCCAACCCTAAATTTCTTACTTCTTACCCATTTCTGAAGATCTTCCTGAGCTTTGTTCTGGAATACAGTCAAGTTACTTAGAAACCGTGTGATTCTTTCTGGTCTTGCTTTTATTCCCCACCTACTAAGGCAGATCTTACTCTGCCCAGTGCCTCATGAATTTTTTCTGGTCTGGCTGATGGGAGCAGGCACTATTTCTGATTGCATGTGAGCAGCAGGTACTATTCCCTCTCCTTTCAATTGGTTCTTTTTCCTCACACATACACTGATCAGTACACTTTGAACACTCAGGATGTACCACCTTCTCCCGATATCCTGGGTTCTTTGTGCATTTTTTTCTCCTCTCTGGTATTCTGTCCTGTGAATCCTAACTGCCTTCCTCTCTCTCGGGATTCTCAGCTCAGAGAGTATACCATGCTCTGCTTTAGTTCTCCCTCCTTGTGTTGTATCTTAGAAACTTGTTTCAGGCAATTACAGGACATGTCTCATTTGTTTCTCATCTCAGGGTTCACTGTCTTTTATTACTTGTTGTTCAGTGTCTTAAAAGCCATTGTTTTATGGTTTTATTGGCTGTTTTAAGCCATAAGATGGATCCCATAACTCCCCCTTGACTGTAAGCAGAATTCCATTAAATACATTTTTTTAATATGGAGTTGATTTCACCTTTCACAGTTTTTCAGTGTTGGGCTATGAATTTATATCCTTTTAGTTTTTTTAAAAAAAATTTTAGATGTTGATAGACTGTTACTTTATTCATTTATTTATATATGGTGATGAGAATTGAACCTAGTGCCTCTCACACACTAGGCAAGCACTCTACCACTGAGCCACAAACCCAGCCCTTATTGTTCTATGCATCCATAAATTTAGGTTATTTTACTGTATTATAATTGTGATTTTGAGACCTAAAGTCTAAAAAAAGACACTATCTGGAGGGTCTCCAACTGGTTTAGTGGATTGATTGAAATACTCTAAAACAGAAGTTAGTAAGCTTTGTCTATACAGAGCCAGACAGTAACTATATTTCCCAGCCAGCCATTCCTTGTGTGACTACTCAGTCTGCCTTTGTTACAGAAAAGCAACTGTAAACAATATGTAAATGAACAGGCATGGCTACATACTCTCCTATGTACTCAGTATTTATATTCTTCAAAAGACTACTCATGAAGGTTCATAATGTACTGTGTGCAAGAAAACAAACTGGAAACTATTCAAATGTCCATTAACAGTGGGGTAGGGCTGGGGTTGTGGCTCAGTGGTAGAGCATTTGCCTAGCATGTGTGAGGCACTGGGTTCAATTCTCAACACCACATATAAATGAATGAAATAAAGGTCTATCAACATCTAAAAAATTTTTTTAAAAACAGTGGGGTATAATATATTCATATACTGGAATACAATACAGCAATGAGAATGCACTATTATTACAACTGCATTTACAAAAACAGTGGTATTGAGTAAGGGATTTCTGTGTGGCATGATGAATAGCTCTGGAACTAGTTTGTGGTAATGGCTGTTCATCATGAATGTAATTAATGCCACTGAATTGTATATTTTTAAATGGTAAGGCAAATTTTATGTATATTTTATCATCATAGCCAAAATTACAAGTAGGAGGCCAGTTTTGGCCCGTGGGCCTTAGTTTGCCATTTCATGATCATGAGCAGGGTAGTGCAGTGGTTAAAAGCAGACTTTGTTGCCAATAACCTGGATTTGACTCCTAACACTAACTTTAGATCCCTGGCAATTTGCTTAACCTCTCTGTGCCTCAATTTCTTTATAAAATAAGTATACTACTAATACCTATCTCATGAGGTATTTAAGAAATAAACATAATTACATTAAAATAGAGAGAGCAGTTCCTGGAATATGTAAAAGTGCAATAGACTCTTACTTTTTTTGTCATAATACTTGGAAATACGGAAAGAGAATTCCTTCATTTTTGGCTTTGGTCTGGACAGGTTGGTTAGTTGTTGTGAAAGCCAACTTTTAGGCACTAACACAAACCTATTCCTATTACTAAAGCAAAATTTTCTACCTATGTGAGGAAGAAAGCCAAACTGCATGCTAGTCACATGCAACAGAACCATGTGACAACTTGAGATTTTAAGGTTAATTTGTCAACTATAACTCAAAATTACATGAGACTCCAAACACCAGAAGAATTCATATTGGTTTTACTTAGAAACATGATATCTGTTCATTTTTGTAGCCATAATTGATGGTGAGAAGATCTAAAGTCCCAGTGTATTTTAGAAATGCTAAAATGCAGCATTAGGCAATTGTGACCAATGATGCTATGAACTTTTTTAATATATCTCTTAGTACATAGGTGGAAAAGTTTCTCTAGGGTATATACTATGGAGTGAAATTGGTCAGTCGCAAGGAATATGCATCTTCAACTTTTACAAGTTCCTGTGTTGAGTCTCATCAATATTTACCATTCTCATGTACAACCATAGAAACAAAATGATGTACCCCATTTGTGTACAATCAAAATGCAGTCTGTAAAAAATTTTTTTACACAATTTTTTTTAAAAAGCCAGGTATACCCCCCAAAAAATACATATATATTTACCATTCTCCAATTTCTAATTTTTTTGTTGGTGCATAAAGGGTGTTTTATTTTGCTTTTATTTCTCTATTTTAAAAAAAGGTATAATTTACATACAGTAAAATATACCCATTTTAGTGTTCAGTTAATATTTTCTATCTCCTTGTTTCCCTGAATCAGGATAATTTCTTGAGAGCTTTTTCTTCTGGTTCACTATTTCCATTAACCTTCTGCCGAGTTTTTTGCTTAATAATCTTAGTTTAGTTCTGTCTTATAGCTTTATTGTATTCTTTTAAAAATCTCCTTGGTTATTTTATGTCTTGTTCTTATTCATATTTTCAGTTACTTCTTTGTTTTACATTCTGATCCATTCATTCCAAGATCTGAAGTCCTTTGCAGATCTGATTTATGTTTTTGCTGCCCTCTTTTTCAAGGAATCTTGTTTCCTTACAGATATGTGATTTTTTTAACAGTAGTTTCTAGTTTCATATCTTCATCTGTGGGACTTAAGGTCTGGATTAATGATCTATGTTCCCCTAGAGTTATACTGTCCTATAGAGTGGTCACTGGCAACGTGTAATTGTTCAAATTAAAATTAAATAAATTCAGTTCCTCAGTCACAGTAGCAACATTTTAAGTGCTCGATAGCTACATCTGGCTTGTCCACATTGAACAGCACAGATGTAGAACAATTCCATCAACGCCAAAGTTCTGTCACATTACTTTGCTCTAGGAATATTTTGCTTTTCCTTTTGCAGTGTGCCACAAGTATCACCAGCCTGAACAACCACTTTAAATTGAACTCTTGATTTGAGGGCTTTTTTTAAAAAAACCAGCAGGTGGTATGAAATTGGGCTTACAGAGATGAATGAATCCTTGTTCGAAATTATGAATTATCAGGGGAGATTTTTTTTCATACTGTTGCTGTGGGTCAGAAGATATCTACAGATAATAAATAAATTCTGTTCCTTTGTTCAGATGATGACAGTAATGTTACAGTCACCAGGCCAGATTCAGAAAGTCCCTGTGCGCTGAGTGAACCACATCCTTTGGTGTTACCTCGAGTGCCACAGTCCAAAGTGCTGTCCGTCACCTCAAATCTGGTAAGCCCCAGAAGGGATGTGTTAGGGAACCTTGAACTATTCTTATCAGAGGAAATTTACTCAGAGTTGTTTAATTGTATTATTTATGAGTCAGTATTCTTCAGTACAGTTGTATTTATCATAAAAACCCAGTGACTCTCTGCACTGATCAACTTTAGTTTAAAAAATTAGTAGCAAATTAGAATTTATAAATAATTCTTCTCTTTTTTTTGAAGAATTGTAAGTTGTACAATCTAGAATCAACCATGTAGTGAGCTTTCATCTAGGTTGATTGGGCATCCTTGACCTGCTGTCACTTAGGAATGGAGAGGACAGAAAAGGGCCCTGTCCTCTTGAGAGTAACTTTGGGCCTCAGTTAGGGCTACTGGCCAAAATATAAAAGTTAAGTCACAGAGAAAATATATAAGTGGCCTAATTGGAAATATTCATGCTTAGAAAAGTTGTGAAATCAAGCAGGTACCTTCACCAACTGATAAAGAGTAATGTCGTCTTTTGACACGTAGATGAGTCTCTGTCAAGCAAGTGGTCATCAGCCAAATGCGAATGGTCTCTTGATTCATGGGATGCCTCTACAGCCAAGAAATCTCTCCCTAATGGACAAGCTCCTGTAAGAAGTATAACATTTTAATAGAGTTTAAGTAGATCACTGAGAAATAAAGGGAAAGCAAAGTCAGTCAATCAACATGCCTTTTTGAGTACCTACCAAGCAACCACAGCGACCTGGGGAGTAACACATGCAAGACACAAGGTCTCCACCTGCAGGGAGCTGATAACTGGAAAGTGAAGACACACATGGGTAGAGACACCTAATCACATAGGGCCTTTTGGTGACTGAGTGCTACCCAGAATGCATGCTACCGCAGGCCAGAGGAGGAGGCATTTTGGTGGGTAAGTTTAAGTGGGGGTTTGGATAAGCTGAGAAAAACAAGGCCATTCTAGGCAGGAAGAATAGCATTGGGAAAACTTTTGGAGATGGGAAAAATGCAAGATATTTACAAAGAGAAAAGATCAATTTTGCTATAGGACAGGAAGAGAAGGGTCAGAATTTTAATGCTTTTGATCAAAGATCACTGACAATCTTCAAAATTTAAAATAGGCCATGGTATGATCAGTGGGAAGGAAGACACTATGAAGCTAATGAACACTGGGACCAAATTGTGGATGGTTTCAAATACCGTGTTTTTGAGATTTGTCCATGTTGTTGCACTTGAGCTTTACTGCTGAGTAGTATTCCATTGCAAAAATGTCACAAATTATTTATACTTCTGTTACCACTTCACTTGTTTCCAGATTGGGGCTATTATACATAAAGACATTGTAAATATTCTTGCATAGATCTATTTTGTGGACTTATGGTCACATTTCTCTTGGGTCAATACCTATAAGTGGAAGGGTGATAAATGTATGTTTAATTTCATAAGAAACTGTTATGCTATTTCCCAAAATAGTACCATTTTATACTCCTACCAGTTATGTTAGTTTCAGCTGGGGAGCGCATATATTTAGATCAGGAATGTGAAGACAGATTTCATAGCAGTGGAAAACAGATTGGATTGCAGCAGAAAGAACTGAAAGGAGTCTACGGTAGGGTGCCACCATGAACTGTAAGGGTCTGCACTCAAGTGGTAGCATAGGATAAGAAAGGAATGAACTGTTCTAGAGATACTATAAAAAATGAAATTCTGTAAAACAGAGAAATCAAAATCAGTTCTGAGATTTCAAGCTTAGAAGCCTGTTTTACATGAAAAGATGAGTTTCTTTTAGACTGCGTGAAGTTTACAATGATGGGCCATCTCATGGGAAACATGAAGAGGTTAGGTTTGGACGTGAACCTAAGAAAGTCACCTGTCTCGAGATGATACTTGAACCCAGAATTATGAATGAGAAGTCCACAGAAAATAAAAATGAACACAGGGCAGCTAAAGTCCAAGCCTTTTGTAATGAAAAAGCAGTAAGGGCTGGGCAAGGTGGCACATGCCTATAAAGCCAGCAGCTCGGGAGGCTGAGGCAGGAGGATCGAAGCCAGCCTCAGCAACAGTGAGGTGTTAAGCAGCTCAGTGAGACCCTGTCTCTAAAAATACAAAATAGGGCTGAGGATGTGGCTCAGTGGCCCAGTGCCCCTGAGTTCAATCACCAATACCCCCACCCCAAAAAAGGCAGTGAGGGTTTGTGTTTATTTTTTAAAAGAAGAAAAAGGCATGAGTAAGTGAATGGACTGGACAACCAGAAAGATCTCTTGTAATCCTCAAGATTCAGATCTATTCAATGGTCATTCTCCCTTCAAAATCTTCCAAATTCTGAGACATGTTTTGCAATAAATGACAAAAAAGTGGCCTGAAAGGTTGAAAAACTTGCTCAAAGTCATAGGGACAAGTGGCAGATTTTGGTTGCTTTATTCTTAAATTTTCCTTCCATTTCACTGCACAAATACTGTCACTTGAATGTCTTAAAATAATCAAACTTCCTTTCATCTGCTTTATAACAAAAAGGGAGAAAACCCCCAAATCTGTAGAGCAGCATTTAAACTACCAAACTGCTTAGGCATGGTATTTCATTTACCAGAAAACTTGACTTATATTTCTCAATTTTTTGTAAACGATCCACAATTGTCCCCTGCCCTGTGCAGCACAAGGCCTGGAACCTTTGCCTGCTCCCAGCTTTCTAAGGACCCCAAATCTCTACCCCTGTAGGTTCCGACTACTTCAGCACTTCAATCTCTGCAGTGGGTGTCACACTGGTGCTACAGCTGCTCCCAAGCAATAATATTTGCCTTTCACATATCTTTCTGCCGACATTCTCACAGCTAAAAAGGGAAAAGGGCCTCAAATATAGGACTCTCAATAGAGGGCAGACTTTTGGAAAGCACTTTGGGAATGGCAGGTGATGGCAGGTGAATAATGTACCTGCTTTCCCAAATTCCCATTCTAGTAAATTATGTTTTATGATTGAAATAATGTCCTTTTAAGATAAGAATCTCATGCCTTCATTCTAGATTACCTTCTGGAAACTGTTAACTGAAAGGTTTGTTTTGCTTTTTCTCCCAAGTGTTTTACACTAAGGCTTTATGAAGAAGGAAAAAAAAAAAAAAAACACCTGAGAGTCTAGTCTTCTGGTATAAGAGATCTTTATTCATTGTGAGTTTCTGATTTGGCCACTAGAGATCTTGATGACAAGCTACTTATGAGGCCTGGGTCCAGTACCATCCTTTCAACCCGAAATTGGCCAAACCGAACCTTGGAGCTTAGTACATCATCTCTGTCATATACAGTACAGTCTGCCAGGAGACGTAATCCCCCACCACGTACCCTTCATCCAATCAGCACAAGCCACTCACGCACCGGAACACCAAGACCTGTGGAAGAAATCCTCAGAGGATCAAGAGTGTAGGTTTCAAAAGCAGAATGTCTGGAATCTGTGGTAAAGCTAATCAATTTTACATAGAGAATGAATTTAGTTATAAAACCAAAATCTGTCCCTAGAAACCAATCATTATTTATTCATATGACAGACTGTCCATTGATCTAAATCTAATAAAAAATTTTAAAGAGTTAAATTTTGATGAAATAGACACCAGATCTGTTTGTTTGGCTAAAAATTTAGAGTAATGGGGGTGGGGGAGGCTCTTTCCCCCTGTAATCCCAGCAACTTGGGAGGCTGAAGCAGGAGGGTCACAAGTTTAAAGCCAGCCTCAGCAATTTAAGGAGACCCTGTCTAAAAATTAAGTGGGTCTGGGGGTGTGGTTCAGTGGTTAAGCACCTGAGTCAATCCCCAGTACCAAAAAACCAAAATCAAAAAACTAAATTCCAAATCTTTTGAGATACATTTATATAAAAACATGGGAAGCTTAAAGGTTCTGCTTAATTTTATTTCTCATCAATTTGCTTGTCTCATTAACAACTTTGTTTTCGAATCTTGGTCTTCACTGGTGGGATCTTCAGCCCATTGGCAGCTGAATCACTCTCCTCTCCCTCACCAATGCCCCTGAGTCGAAATAATCTGCTGCCACCTATTGGCACAACGGAAGTGGAACACCTGAGCCCTGTGGGGCCACAAAGACAAATGATGGTATGTCTCCTTCACTTGCCTTTCTCTGTACCGATTATAAAACCTCATGGACAATACTTCTGCAGGATTTGTGCTGTGGTCTTAATTTATATCATATTCTATTTAAAGTACAAACTGAGTTCTAATTTATGACCATAAAATTGGAGCTGGTTGGCCCAAAGTTACCACACCTGCCTGGGTTGATGTGGGATATCTGCAGCACCAGCTAGAGTTTTAAGAGTTTCTGTAATTTTTATTTCCTCTGCAGAAACCCCATGGTGATTCCAGTCGAGCTCGAAGTGCAGTGGTGGATGAGCCTAACCATCAACAGCCTCAAGAGAGGCTCCTTTTACCTGACTTCTTCTCCAGGCCCAATACAACGCAGTCATTTTTGGTAGAGTGACATGCTTCCTATTTGCTCGTGAGAAAATTGAGGGAAAAAAATACTAGTTTGTCTAACTTACCAATTCTAAAGAATCTAGGTATTTCTGAGCACAAGCACAAAACCCCACCAGATCATCCTAACTTCCCTTTCTACCCTGCTTTTGTGGAATTACACCAAAAGTGGTTTCAGAATGAGGGGAATGAGTGTATCAGGATTTCTTTCCGTTGATATTTTAAATGCTGACACTGCTTACCATTTACTGTATATTTACTATCCCTTTTAAGCAATAACAGAAAACTGTTAGATTGGGGGATGTGCACTGACCTTGCCCATTTTCAGGTTGGGAGTGCAACCCCACCTCATCTGCCTTGCACTAAAAGGGCTTGGAGAGCCTAAGGAAGTGACAGACATTACACTTGGTGCCTGATAATCAGGCCCCCACATCATGTACCAGTTTTCAGGATGATGGTTTGCAGCCCACTTATCCCAACTCATGACCCTTGAACTGTATCAGCCTAAGGCACTGTACAATCTTTTTTCTACTAGGAGTGATGAGAAGTAGTGAGTGGGATTTTAGTGTATTCAAGGTGTTGGCAGAGCCCTGCTCCCTCTGGAAGCTCTGGAGCAGACTCCTTCCTTGCCTCCTACTAGCTTCTGGCAATTGTTGATGTTCCTTGGACTGCAGATTCATTGCTCCCATCATTATATGGTTTTCTCTTCTCTGTGTGTCTGTCCAGGTTTCCCTCTTTAAGATATGTCATGCCCATCCTAATCTAGTATGTCACCTTAACTTGATTACATCTACAGACACTATTTCCAGATATGTTCACAGTCACAAGTTCCAGGTGAACATTAAACTGGAGGAGATATCATTCAACCTAGTAGACCCTCAGGAGGCTTGCTTTAGGGGGAAACACTGAAAACAAGGGCAAAAAGGAAATATGAGCATTTCTTATTTTTAGGGTTTAATGTAAACCCCAGAAAGCCTGAAACTATCTTGAATTGTGGTCTTCTTATAACTTAACCCAGAACATTTGTTAAGCTTATGTTCTAAAGCTATATTCTTTCCTATCAAAATTTAACTTTGCCTCAGGAATAAAACAGAACAGTGAAAACGCTTCAGGTCTCTTTTTATAGTAATAATGAAGTAAAAAATTATCTTAGCCATTTCTCTCTCCATTTGCTGTTATTAAAGATGAACCAGTAGCTCAGTGTAACTAACACCATCTGACCCAACAGAACCTTAATGTCTAGAATATGGGGGGCTTCATGGGGGAAGGGAGATTCTCTAAATCTCCCAGTTCAGCTCTTTGACAGGAAATTGAAGGGATGTTTTTTCATTCCAGAAGCCCCAGCAGAATGGTATAATTACATCTTTATAATTTAAATTCCTTGAAATGTCTGAAATGTTTTGTTTCCTAAAGCTAAAAAGAAAATGTAAACTTCAGTGTGATAAAGTCATGGGTATTTCATATTATTAAAAAAAGTATTTTTTTTTAAAGTCAGGATACAATAGATAAGTCAGATTAAACTCCCTTGAAGCTAATTAAAAATATTAAACCATATGGATTTATAATTGCTAAGTTTTTTAGAGTCATACTAATAAATTTATAGAATGTACAGTTTTACAAGTCAAAAAATGGCATTGTAAGCCTCTGGCTTGGGATTTTCTAATCAGAATTTCAACACAGGTTGGCAAATGCCACCTTTTGCATTGTTGTTGATGTGAAGGTTTTCCCTTGTAAAACTTCTTAAGTAGTATCCTTTGGGAGAAGCTGCATAGTAAGATGCGTCTCATGTTTTCTTTTAGCCAGATACACAATATCGTCGTTCATATGCAGCTGAATATCCTCATCAAGCCCGACCTGGTAGGGGATCTGCAGGTATGGCGGAGCTGCAGCTCTTATTTTGCTACAGTGTGGATGTTATGCTTACCTTCCCTTGTCTCCAGATTTTTTTGTATTTAGTTTCCTACATCTTTGTAAATCCCCTTAAAATTCATTTTGGAAGATGGGGTACAATAAAAATAGTTCAATTGCTCAAAGCCAAAAAGTTCCAGATTTCTGGTTTTTTCTATGATGTATATAAAACTTTCACTACTCTAGTAATATTTATGATTTTTTTAATCTAAAATTTTAAGCCAAATGAGTCATTTCATAATATTCCAAACATTCTGTAAGAATATAGCATGGGTTTTATGATGTAGGAAAAATCCACATTCCTATGGATTAAACTGCTTTAAAAGTTTACCTATTAAAAGAAATTCTAAAAGGTCAGAATATGATGAGTGATTTTATCTCATTAACTTTTTTTTCTTTTTTTTTATTGGTACTGAGGATTGAACCCAAGGGTGCTTAACCACTGAGCCACATCCCATCCCTTTATTTCTACATTTTATTTAGAGACAGGGTCTTGCTGAGTCGCTAAGTGCCTCACTAAGTTGCTGAGGGTGGCTTTGAACTTACAATCCTCCTGCCTCAGCCTCCCAAGTCACTGCGATTACAGGCATGTGCCACTGCATCCAGCATCTCATTAAACTTTTTATCTCAAAATTATACTCTAAATTATATTAACAAAGGAATCATGGGAGAAAACTTCAGGCTATCTTAATTCTTCTCTTAAGTCTCCACCATGATCAGGATCATTCTCATTGTTGTAGGTGAAATTTAGAAGTACTGATCCAAGTTGAATGTTTCCTGTTAATGATGAAAGTAACAATAAAAACTAATCAAGCCATTTCTGTAGTACAAGTGATTTCTCTTAGCTCAGTTCCTATGTACCATTGCTTACTAGTCTTTTAATACTTTCATTGGACTCCTATAAAAGCAGCAATGCTACCCTACCCGAGCTACACGCACTATATTCAGTCACAGATGTAACTAATTTAACATTTAGGTGAGTAAAACAGACATCTCCTTTTTAATCAGTGGGTTCCTAAGCATAACTAGGTGACTGCTTTTTATTTCTTATCCCAGCTTTGGGCTGGGGATATAGCTCAGTTGACAAAGTGCTTGTCTCGCATGCACAAAGCACTGGGTTCAATCCCCAGCACCACAAAATAAAGGGGGGGGAGGGTAAAATATATGTTGTTTTTTTTGTTTTTGTTTTGTTTTGTTTTGGGTAAATACATGCTTTACTATTTAGTTCCAGGCTCACTAATAAATGGAACAAAAATCCCTAGGATACAAACTTTGATATTTATTACCAAATCTAAACTATTTACTGTTACTCTGTGATGTCATCTGTGTCTGACAGGTCCTCAGTTACATGCATCTACAAAATCTCAAAGCAGAGGTGGACCAATCTCTAGAACCAGGCAGGGACCATAGGGCAAATGAGAAGAACCTACCAGGCTGCAGCGAACATATGGGATGATTTCACGAATCAGTGTTCGACCATCAAATGATGGAGAGCTTGTATACAAGATCAACTAGAATCCATCTTCATGAAGAGTTATTGTGGTACAACTGATTGAGAAAAACTGAACAGAGTATCCACCAAAAGACTGACTGCATGGGTGCTGTTTCTATCTCCAATTACTGTCTTCTTTCAGCATAAGTTAACCTATTCCACTGGACAGTAAAGACTATACCCAAAGATGTAACAATGAATTAACTGCCCCCAAATCACTGCTTGTATTCTGTTAACAATGATCAGTACACTTCTAGGATTCTATGAAATTATATATACAATAATAAGTAGCAAATGATTTGATAACAGTATCACTGGCTTCAGAATATTTCAGCTTGTACTAATTTCTGGTGAGTTGTACTAAGTTTTAAGTCACTTTTAGGAGATATTGCTATAAAAAAAATCTGAGCTACTCATCAAATAAATATTCCTAGAGGCTTTTCATTAGATTTCTAATCCTATCAACAAAACGAAATGGAAAGGCTCAGTAAAGGCCTGAGCACTGGTATAAAGTAACCCTTATAACAAATTATACTGCATATTTTTTCAGACAGAACAGCTCAACCTCACAGAATGCCTGTGTAATGTCAGCTTATGCTAATTTTCTTCTTAAAGTATTTTACTGGCCTTATATTTTTCCCCAAATATTTAACTCACCTTGCAAGCTTTTCTCCTGAAGCTCTAGAAGAGTTAGCATTATTTTTAAAATGATATAGAACCTATTTTTGAGCCACCAAGACACGATTCTTTAAGAATCTAAGACACTGTGGACTAAGAAATTAACCCAATATCCTAACAGCAGAAGTAAAGAACTTTGGCATTCTGATTTTACTATGGGTATTTTCCTGAGAGTATTCATGAATACAGCAGTGGTTTTAACTATGGCTTAACTGTATTTAAATTTCACTGAATATTAACCTTAGTTATCATTACCAGTGTTAGATCTTATTGTTAATTTTCAGAGTGGATAAATTCAAATGATCATAATTTGAGGTGACTAATTATACCAACAATGCTATATCACATGAGGACAGATGCTTCAAACAACTTGCACTGAATTATATTTTTAATACAATTAAAAAAGTATTTTTTAACTAGTTTGTAATCACAAACTGAAAACTGTGTCATGTGCTTACTTTTAGATAATTATACACAATGTTCAACAGCAATAGATTTGTTTTATACATAAGGTATACTGAATAGAGTCTACAAATCAGATTTTAAATTGAACAGTTCTTTTTACAAATCCATATATTCTAATGAATACATACCACCAGCTCAGAAATATGAATGAAAATTTTTACTGTTTTTGCAATTCAGTCCACTGACTACCCTACAACAAACCATTGGATCCATATGGCTTGCCTTTCAAAGTTAAGTGGCAGAAGGTATCTCTGAGGTTGTTTAGTGCAATTTCCTCATTCCTGTGTGTGTGTGTCTTCAAGCCACTTTTCTTTTACAAAAAGCCTGGATATATGTAATATGTAGAATTTGACTTTAGATCTTTCTTTTACATAAGAGGGAAAAAGTTCAGATCAGCTAAGTGACCTAAGGACACCAAGCAGCAATCAGACAGACTACAAAATATATTTCTTTATGCTACTGAAACCAGGCTGTCTACTATAATGCTAACTAGGATTATTTTTTGTCCTCTTCTTTATCCAGAACACCACAGTTTATCTAGATCACATTTTAAGTGATCATTTAAAAAGTCACTAGAACTTAATTTTTACTTATTTAATCATATACAAGTCTTCCAAAAATAATCTGAATACTTGTTTCTTCTATACCTTAAGAATAAAAGTACAAAAGAAGTAAGAATACAAATCCTGCCTTAGTGAAATAAAAAGGAGAAAGAGTCTTAATACTGAAGGTCATTAAGACCAAAAGCAAACTGGCAATTATTTGGAAGACAGCTGTTCAATAAGTGTTCTAACTAGGTCTAACAGATAACGCACATCACTGAAAGCAATATAGAAAGATCCATTCTTTTTTTTTTTCTTTTCTTTTCTTTTTTTTTCCCCAGTGCTAGGGATTAACCCAGCTAGGCAAGTGCTATACCACTGACCCATGTTTGCAGCCCTAAACCCATATTCTAGACAGAGCTCCCTGGATGAAAAGCCAAAAAAGTGCTGTCAGAGAAGTACACCACCCTCCCACTATCACTACCACATTCCTTCACGTGAGGATCTCATAGTGTCAGGTAATTTCTAGGAAATACTAAAAATGAGTTGAGAATTTCTGCTTGGTTTAGTCAATCTGAATAATTTAGGCTGGAAAGACAACTTCTCTCAAGAGTTAGGGTAACTTTTTCCTTTAGTCTTGACTACACCTTGCCTCCGATGGCACTGCGTAAAGCTTAAGGACCTTTGAAGAGAAAAATCCCATTATTTCTTTTCTTTCTTGAGAGCTGATCTTTTCCCTCCTCCTTTGGAAGGTTTGCAGTATTTTGCTTCCATTTGAGCCAGAAAATTGTCCATTTCCTTTTGCCGATCCTTTTGTCTACTCTGTTTGAAAAGTTAAAACATGGCTGTCAAAATACAATACTATCCATAGGGACAAAATGTTTCATGGTTACCAGGGATTGGGGGCAAAAGGGAATGGCGGGACTACATGGAATTTCTTTCTTTTTTTAAAAATAATGTTTTTTTTTTTTTTAGTATACATTTATTTTTATGTGGTACTGAGGATCAAACCCAGTGCCTCACACATGCTAGGCAGGCACACTACCACTGAGCTACAGCTGCAGCTACTACAGGGGATTTCTTTTAGAAAGTGATGAAAATGTTCTACAATTAGTGATGGTATGAGTTATGTTTTAAAAGCAGAAAGTACAATACCACATATACACTTCTGAGAAGTTCATTAACAACAGAACAGGAAACGAGGTAGCAACAAACCTGCCAAGTTTACCTGAATGAGTGCTTTCAAGTTATCCACTCCTTCATCAAGCCCCAACTCCTTCCTGCTCATTTCTGCTTCTTTAGCTTCGTCTTGAGCCTGAAGCAGAAACTCTCATGAGATTTCAAGGCAGCCAGGAAATGCTTACAATAACATTTTCTTTCCCAAAAGAAATCCTTGATCATTTGAGGATTTATTCAACAGATAAAATGAGTAAAATTACATAAAAATCATTCACTAGAAGACAGCAAACAGATATCAAACAATACATTCTCTAACTCAAATAAGCATTTTTTTTCTCTCATTTCTACTTGCTAGAAGTAGCAAGCACTTAGGCATCATAAGCCACGTGGTTATAGAAAGGAAAACACGCGTCAGGCGCAGACGTACACTTGAGGTTCGGGAGGATTGCCAAGTTCACAGCCAACCTGAGCAACGTACTGAGACCTGTCTCAAAATTAAATATAAAAAAGGGCAGGGGATGTGGATCAGTGGTTAAGAACCCCTGGGTTCAATCCCAGGTACAAAGAAAAACATGCTGGGAGAGCCAGGAAAGATCACTTAACCAAAGATGTCCTCAAAAGGAATGCCAGGACATAGGTACCTCAGGATTTTCCTCTGGAAACTCAATTTACTTCATGAGACTAGTGACAGTCTGGTGAACAACCCTGGTTTAAAATGATTTCTCCTGAGTAACCAGAAAATATATTAACATTTAGTTTTGATCTTTATCTGATTTTTAAAAAAATTTTTTTAGTTGTCAATGAATCTTTATTTATATGTGGTGCTGAGAATTGAACCCAGTGCTTCACACATGCTAGGCAAGTTCGCTACAACCCTAGCCCCCTTTATCTGATTTTAAAGCTACCTTTATCCAATTTTCTAAAATAAAATACCTTAGGCAACTATTAAAATAAATGGTTTCATTCTCTGGTGAATTTTCCAAGAAGCACAAAAATGCTATTAATACTAGGAATGATGATAAATTAGAATCTTATTATGCCAATAAACAAGACACTTTCCTTGTATTCAAATTATCTCTTGAAATTCAGCATCCCTCTCTTCCAAGTCTGCTGGATACTCTCTCAAAACTATGCCATTTTCCATTTGAATCAGACCCAGGGAATGAACAAATAAATTCACACTGACCTACAGGGGGGGGGTGTGCATGCCATTTTCCCCTCAAACTCAAGGGATTTTCCTCAAAGTAACAGCTGTACTCAATTTCACCCGAGAAAATGATAAAAACTGTGAGCCTATATCTAAGCAGCTGCAGCTATTGAAGCAAAATTCGGAGCTTATACATTCCACTTCTCTGCTTAGTTCAACAGAGATAGCACTGGCCTTCTATCTAGGCAAAATAGACCCTTTAAACTTACACCAAAATCTTTTGATTTTGGTCAGCTTTCTCTCTGCATGTTATCTTATATCTAGTAGCTATAGACCTCTTCCCACCACTCAGGTAGCCACACAAAAGGAACCTCAAGTACCCACCAAATATCTAAAAATCTTTAACTGTCTGTTCTCCATCGTGCACCAATTTTGAAAGCCAAGTTGAGGTAATAGTTACTTTGATACTAGTCCAAAACAACTTTTCCAGAAGACCAGAGGCAGAGTTGGCTACCCTGAATTCACTCCCTCCCTAAACTCCATCTATCCTTAAGCATCACTTCCTGCCCCCACCCCAGTTTAATATGGTATAATCATACTCAGACCATAATACTTTTTTTTTTTTTTTTTGCCATGCTGGGGATTGAACCCAGGGCCTTGTGCTTGCAAGGCAAACACTCTACCAACTGAGCTATCTCCCCAGCCCAAGAACCTGCATTTTTGCGTTGTGAATTTTATTTAAGAAAGAATTTTGACATAGGCTAGTTGTACAAATTTACAAGAGAAGGAATCTGCTCTGCTCTGCTCCCCCTCCCCACTGGGTTCTGAAGATTGAACAGAGAGCCTTGCACATGTGAGGTAAAGTTGTCTAACACTAAGCTACACTCCTGGCCTTTTTTATTTTGATAGCGCCTCTCACTAAATCGCCCAGACTGGTCTCAAAGTTGTGTTCGTCCTGCTTCAGTCTCCTGAGTAACTGGGATTACAGGTAGATACCATGGCACCCAGTTTTTGTGTGTCTGTGGTTCTGGGAATCAAGTGCTCCGCCACTAGAACTATACCACACCCCAGCCTGCACTGTTACACAAAACACAATTTCTTGCGTTCTTTCCCTGTTCATCAACCAAATAAGGACTAGTGTTTGTTAGGTACTTGGGCTCCATATCACTTCATTTGAGAAGTGCTTCAGCAAAGTCATAAGAATTGGCACATGTGAAAAATATTTCAGCATCACCTTAAGTTGATACTAAACAATTCATGCAATAAAATCTTGAGCAACACATACCAAATAAAGGTTTTTCTTGATGAAGTAATATGCCCCTTTAATTAGATGAAAGCTATAAGGAATCTAGCCCTAACCGTTGTCAGTAGTCTTTATTTCCATTGTTGTAAGTACACTCAAATCCTATTTGTAGGAAGTAAGGATATAAATCAATAGCATTCAAATTCTTACCCTCCTTTTCCTTGCATTCATCTTTTGTTTCGATTCTTTAACAAAGGCATTATAGGATGGGACCTCTTTGGCGTCAATAGCTTGCTGAATGATGTTCCTTATCCTGGGTTCCTCTGTGTACTGCACACAGAGCACAGACTCCATGATCTGATCCATATCCCCCTTGAAGTCCAAATAGGCCTGCTTAATATCAGCCAGTTCTTCTTCAGAACCTTTGTAGGTCTTTTCAAAAGCTTGAATGTCCTCCAGAGTTATCTGATGATAAAGGAGATGGCTGAAGCTTCAAGAATCTTATTTTAAATCAAAGGTACACCAGTAAAACTAAAGATTTAAGTGCCTCTCTTCAAAGACAACAGTTCTCTGGGTCAAAATTGTGGCAAGTAAGCAAATTTCCCATGCCCAAGATTTTTCAGAGTTCTCCCTAATCTAACAGTTACAATTGCAAAACTAAGAACCAAGATAGAGAAATTTAAAGGAAGTTTCCAAAAGGACAGAGAAAAAAAACCATATAAACATTCCAGGCTTGCAATTGAATACATAAGGTATATCCTGAACACACACACCCGTTCCAGCCTTCACTGCACAATCACGCTGTATGAGCGTGAAATGAAAGGCCTGTTTTCACTTGAGTGTGTGTTGTGTATATTTAAACAGTAAACTCAAATTTCTCCGTTTCTACAAAATTAACACAAAATTCAAGGCCTCCGAGGCATTTAATGAACGTTTGTTGATTAAATGATGGGAATAATCAAAGAAACCTTCAGAGTCCCCCTACCTTTTTAAAGAGTAACCTCCAATAGGCCTCCCAGTCCCGGTCTTGGTTGAGCACTGCAGAGTCCTCGTCCACTGTTCCCTGCTCATCGTACACTGTTCTCTGCTCTTTGTCGCTTAGAACCGCATAAACTCTCCCCAGAATCTGAGAGAAAAAGAGCATCCAAAAGTCACCCCTGCACCTACCACTGAAACCTCACCGCGAAAAATTAAGGTAGAAAACGCCAGGTCAAGATCAGCGCACTTCTCCGAGGCGGTTCCAAGCGGTTGGAGGCCCATTCCCAGCGTAGGCGCATATACCTGGAAGCGGAGGGTGGCGTCCTTCTTGTCTCCCTCCTCCACCCGGTCGGGGTGCACCTGCAGGGACACCTTGTGGTAGCCGCGTCGGATCTCGCCGTCTGAGGCCTCGCGCCGTACGCCCAGCACCCGGTAAAGGTCGGAGGTACCGAACACCTGCTCGCACAGCGCTAGCAGCCCCATACTGCGACGCGGAAGGCCTCCGCGAAAGAAGCGAGTCTCGGCGACACCGGGCTCGGGTTTGCCCGGCTTCCTTTTCCCGCTCAAAAGCCCAGGGCGCCTGCGTCACAAAAATACGCGGAGGGGGCGGAGTCACGCTAAGTAGATCCGCTTTACGGCGGCCGTAAAGCGGGCGTGGCCAGGCCATCCCTGGTCTTAGAAAAATCGGATCTGGAAACGCAGCAAGTGTCTGCGTCTCCTAGAGCCAGAGTTTCAGCCTTTCCCGGTCCACCATACCCTCTCCTGCCTGGACCACCTCCTCTTGCTTATAGAAATGTGACACCCAGTGTCCCAACAGGCACTTATTCACTGATAGGAATATGTGTGCATTAGGTTGTCTTTATAAATCGAAGATTTTCTAAAATAGTAATTGGTCAATATCAGCATTCAGCAATTTAACATGGCTCAATCTAAGAGTTAAGTGGATTTGTTTTTTCAAAGATGATCCTCAAAGCTGTTAAGCGGTGCCAGGGTACTTCAAGCTCTGAAGCAAAAAGGCTATATTGAACAAAAGCACAAAACACCAATCTTACTACTTAAAAAATGAAACTCTCTCTGATAGGACTTATGAATTTGACGTAACAGAAATCAGCCCCACTCACCTTCCTGTTCCGGAGTCACCTTATACATTGGTGGCGATGAGATGACACAACCTCTCACTTTAGTAAAGACCCAAACTGCTGAAGCAAAGACTATTTAGTGCCCTGTAAAGTTCATAGCTGGTTTTAAGCATATTGGATTTGAGGTGACAACAGGGTGGGCTGGAGCTGTCATCCAACACTATGTGAAACACAGACTTGGAGATCCAAAGCAAGACCAAGGCTGGAGAAAACTTTGGAAATCAAGATTTAAGCTCACACAAGAAATATGTGTATACAGATCTCAGGCAAAGGATAAACCAGAATGGAAAGTGAGTACTTGAGTTGAAAGAAATATTCGATGGGGCTCAAAATAATGACCCATTTCATATCAGTTCTCCTCACTGATCAGGAATTCCCAGAATCACAACGCCCTCTTCCAGAAGTTCCTGCAACGCCTCAAACTCTCCAAGGTATGTTGATATCTTTCATACATCCAGAGTTGCCAGGGTTTTCAAAAGTATTTCTGAGATCCAAGGTTCCTCTGTCTAACCTTTCTTGAAAGTCTCCTCAAACCAAGTGGAAGCCAACCAAAAGGAATCCTTAGGGAGATTACAAGACTCCAGAATTTGAGAGGATCATTAATTGTTCTCAGAATACAGAACCCAGAGAATACATTAGAATATTGATAGGATTTTAGAAACTTCTTTATAAATTCCTTGCATTTTGGTCTTTTTCTTTCTTTTTCCCCGTAGTACCAGGGATTGAATCTAGGGGCACTTAGCCACTGAACCATATCCTCAGTACTTTTTATTTTAGATTTTAAGATGGGGTCTTGCTATGTTGCTTAGGGCAGTGCTAAGTTGCTGAGGTTTGCTTTGAACTTGCAAATCATATCTCAGCCTTCTGAGCCACGGGGATTACAGGCATGTGCCAAAGCATGTGGCTGTATCTTAGTCTTATAAAATCTGAAATATATAGTATCCAGAATGCACTAAAATCATGTAATTTATGCTTACAGTTGTAGAATTCTGCAACTCTGGGGGGACAGATACTGTGATATTTTGTTTTGGCAATCATTTGTTACCAGACTCATGACACCTAAATATGATTCTAACCCTGATTTTCTAAGTAGACTTTAAAAAAGCACCCCATCTTTATTTTTTCCCCTATACAGACAACATATGTTGGACAGGTCTTTCCAAGTAGGCACATGGGGGTGCTTTAAAATATTAGCTTCCTTCTAATTTCTCATCTTTAAAAGGTAGGCTATTACAGTCCAAAAGCAATTTTCATGACCAATTTATCTTTGTAAAGTTAAAATTACATATCAAGCAAAACAATTCAAATGTACAATTACAAAAAAGAATAACTAAGGGACCTGTGTTCTGGAGCTTGTGGGATGATCATGAATTATTAAGGAAACATGTGGATAAGCCAAGATCACTCTGGTTGGAAGCTTTTGAAGCAGAAAGTCTTGAATGGCAGCTAATTGTAAAGTTGCCCAAATGATCCAGGGACCAACCCAATCCAATCCTTCCCACAGCCACTGTTTTTCCCCAAAATGACATCCAAAAATGCTTAGTATCTAGACCCAGCTCCTAAATCAGACAAAAACAAACCTGAGTGGACCCAACTAAAGCCAGGCTAGAATAGCATGGTAACTTAGAAAAATCCATTTATTGATCTGAAACCCAACATATTTATGAGCTCCACACAAGTGTTTTAGGGGACCCTGACTTTGTAACCACTGTTATGTTAACTGAAGTCAACTCGCTTCTGTTTCTGTAGCCTCTGTATCTGTTTTCTGAGAAGCTAAGAGAAGTTCACGTGCCCGTTTTCTTCGCAGTCTCTCGGCATTTGTGATCATCATGGGATGCAGAGGGAAAAAGCCAGAAAGACCTAAAAGCGACAGGATATTCATTTATTATAATAGAGTACAAGCCAGTGTTTCCCTGAGAAGTCTGCCTCACAGAATTGAGGTCTGAGATCAGACCCAGAGCATGGATATAAAATATGCTTCTAACCTGCCAAATTCTCTCCTTCCTCTTCCTCCCTTCATCTACTGCAAGGAGTCAGCGGATGATGTCTATTTCCTAACACTATCCTCCTTACTTGAAAAAAATGTAAACTAAAAGATGGCCATTTGGGATATGCTATTCCCATTTTTAGCATAAAATCCCAGTCACTTATAAAGTCTCATAAAGGAGTCCAAAAAGGAATCTCCAGATTCAAAATGACAAATTAGATCACAACTTCAATTTCCACTCCAGTCCTAAGCAGCCTGGAGGGAGTTAAAAAACATTCTTTATTCCCATCATCTAGGAGCTGATTTCAGTGTAAAATCCCCTCAATGAGTTAAGACCAGAGCTGAGTTACCCAGAAGCTTCTCCATAGGCTTAGAGAGGTGGGCCCCACAGCCAATCCAATGTCGGATCCTGTCCAGGTTGAGGGCAACAAGTTTTTCTCCATGACTGTTGGGCAGTGGATCATAGGAGCCCACCTGCTCCACGAAACGGCCATCCCTGGGACATTTGTTGTGAGCAGCCACAATGCGGTAAAAGGGCCGATTGGTGCAGCCACCCAGAGCAAGGCGGATGGTTAAATGGCCCCCATGATAGGCCTTGCAGAGGAGGGTAGCTATTGAAGAAAGAATTGGTTAGGACATGGACTTAAGTTCAGAGGGCACAAAGCAGGCAAAAATGAAGTAGGTAGAAGAGCGATTCCTTTCTTCCATTCAAACGTCCTCACTCCCAATTTATTCTAGTTAATGTGGCTTAGATACCATCTTCTTTGTGAAATTTCCCTTAACTACTCCTTATTCCCCAATCCACTCCGCACAGGCCTACCATTTACAAACTCTTTGGTCTTTGTCGTAGCCTTAATTGCCTCATCTGTGAAAATGAGATGAGGGTTTCCGCGAGGATTAAATGGGGAAATTTTGAGTAAAGGATCAACTGTAACGCCGTGCGGCTGATCCAGGTTCTGGGGGCCTCCAGCGCGCCTTGGAGAGCACTGCTCCCGCTGGTCCTGGACGCCCCAGCTCCCACCACCGCCCGGAAGGTCCCGCAGGCCGCGATGACTCACTGAGGTGGACCATCGTGCGGCCCACGTGGGGCTCCTTGGATCGTCCCGCTGCTGGTACAGACACGCCGGTACACCTGCAGAGCGACTGGCAGAATCGGCACAGCTAGCTGCTGGGACACCCGGCAGCTTCCGCAGCCCGAACGCCTCGGCCCCGGAAGCAGGAGTCCTCTAGCCCCGCCTCTTCCGCTTTCCCCCTCTCCTTCCCACAGCGCTACGCGGTGCGGCCAGAAGCGCCTGTGGAGTGGATGTGTGCGAGCTCTCTGGGCCGAGTACCTGCTGGAGGACTTGGGGAGAGTGCTGGGCACGTTCAGAGGAGTGCCAAGTGCTCTGCAAATCCATACATACATCCATACATCCTGCAGACGTTTTTTGAGCACCTGTTAGTGTCGATGCGCTGTCTTGAGAACTTAAATACAAAAGGGTGTCGTCCTCTGCCCTCAGGGAGCTCTGCGTAGTAGGGAGGCGGCGAGAGCGCGCCTGAAAAGCTACAGGGCCGTCAGCACCCGGCGCAGGGGGTGTAGAGAAGGGGACGCAGGGAAGGCGAAGCCGGTACTTTCTCAGGAGACTTCATAAAGGAGGCAGCCGTTTGGGCCAAGACAAGGAGAGGTATTATAAATGACTAGATTTTTTCCTTCTGTTTACTAATTTGCCTCTCACTTTCCCTCTTACTCACCTCCCACCCCCAGAGGCAGTCACAATACATATCATTAGGGGAAACCTTTATTCCTGATTTTGCTGTACTGTGGATTACAGTATGATTCGTCATCTCGAGTGAGGAGTTTGGCATCTTTTATAGGGTGTTGTCCTCATGGAGCCTTGTGGTTTAGATCCATGAAGATACCCCTGGTTCATTAGGAGTTAGAACCTCGAACTGCAAGCAAAGCTTCTTTGTTCATCGTTGGTTCCCAAAGGTCCTGGCCACAATATGCTCTTTGCTCTAATACAAGCATACAAGTCTTCTAGGCCCACCTTTGAAGACGATGGCTTAATTCCAAGTTCCAGTAAGTAAACCTGGCCATGGACCTTGGCAACTGACATCCTCTAGAGTGACCCCATAAGCTTTCATCAGAACCCCTAACAGTACCTTAATTTTACTTCTATATATAAATTATATAATGATTTATACATTTATAAGCTATATGTGCACATACTACTTATAGTTTAGTATACCCTAACTCCAGAACCACACTGATGAATTGTGAGTCTCTTATTTACATATTTATTGTGATCCAGTTTACTGTCAATCAGTAGAATATCCAGTATCAGCCAGTGGAAATAAATGAGTTTCTCTTCATGGAAAACATTCTTTGGTTCTCCAGCTCCAGGCTTCATATGGTGAAACTTTCTCTGGAAAAAAAAGGAGCTCAGAGTCCCACACAAAAAATTCTTCAGTTGTAAGGATGTCAGAAAGATGGATCTCCGAAGCCAACCATCTCCTGTACTGTGTGGATCTCTGCAAGCAGAGCCTCATTTTTCAGTTTCAACTACAGGAAGAAGGAAAGGAAGTACACATCATATCACATACACCTATGTATCTTTGAAGATGATCCCTCATTTGTGGGGTCACACAGCTAAAGAGCAAAGTGGGATTGGCTTTTCCTACTATATTTATATCATGGAAGCTCTATTAAAAGACTAGAGCATTGTGTTGTAATATGGATACCTTTACTTTGTGAAAATGCATCAGGGACTATGAGCTCTCATGATTTATACATTTTTTGTAAGATCACTTTATTAAAGTTTATTTTTAAAAGTATTCACATTAATCTCACTGATAAGCAGATGATGACACATAAGGGGGGGTGGGAGGGGGGCAAGAATGGAGGAAGGAGTGACTATAGAGGGAAAAGGAATGGGAGGGGTGGGGGGAAGGGAAAAATAACAGAATCAAACATTACCCTATGTAAATGTATGATTATGCAAATGGTATGCTGTTACTCCATGTACAAACAGAAACAACATGTATCCCATTTGTTTACAATAAAAATAATTTAAAATTAATTAATTTTTTAAAAAAGTATTCACATTATTACCAACATCTCTTGTCTAATGTGTAGTATTCCCATTTGGCAATTGACAGGAAGTAATCAGAGATAAATGAATCACAGACTTAAATTATATCTGAATTTAATTTAATCTAGGTATGTAGTTGAGCCATCTAGTAACCTGCTGAATACCTATTCTCTTACTAACAGAATCTTAATTTCTCCCTAGGATAGCAATACAGTTAGCTCAAAAGCCACATTACTGCTTCCCTGGCAGCTGGTTCTGTGGCTAATGAAAGGAAAGCTAAAGTCATTGGGTGGGACAACTGGGAATGCCCTGGAGGTAAAATAGCTATAGCATGGCTCCTTATTTCTTTTCCTCTTTTTATTCTTTAGCTTGACTGAATGTGGATATGGTGGCAATTTTTTAAAGTCATTGTCTTTCAAGTCAAGTTGCTTGCAATTTGTAACTAATGGAATAGACCAGAGGTGGTTCATGAGCCAAAACCAGTTCTACTACTTATTTTTTGTAAATTAAATTGTACTGAAACACAGCCATTCACCTGTGTAAATCTCTAGCTGCTTTTGTAACTTACAAAATCAGGGTTTACTAGTTGAAACAAACTGTTTGGGCCTACAAGCCCTGTTTTGCCTTTAACAAAAAAGGTTTGCAAAACCTGGTCTAGACCAACCCCTTGGCTTTGTACATGAGGAAAATGAAGCCCAAAGAAGTCAATACTGTAAATTAATGGCAAAACCAGAACCATAATTTAGGTTGACTGACTCTGGCTATTTTCCCATTAAACTATATTCTAAAACAGTGGAAAAAAGATCATCCATGACAACATGTAGGTTCCTGTTAAAAACCTAGCAACCCCATGGTGATGGCAAAGATGGTAAGAAAAGTCTCTTTAAAATATTCACATCATGAAACGCTCTGAAGACCTGAATTAAATCAGCACCTTCCTCCTGGTTTCCCAACCTCAGCAAGGTGCAGACAAAACAAGAGGCATCTGTGTCATACCTTTAGTGTGTACTTATAAGCCTGCTCTGCTTCCAGTTGCCGTCCAGCCTAAAAAAAGTGCAGCAGCTGGTGATGATATGTCATACACATGGTGAGAATAGTACATTGCTCCAGATGTGTCTTCCTAACAGAGGATAACATCTACCCAGTTAAGAAACTGAATTCAAAGGGGAAGCAGGAAAATGAAAAGTGGTAGGTAAAAGCCAATATATTTAAAAATCTCTCCTTCAGCCCAGAAAGATTTAGAAACAATTTGACCTCTCATTTTTTCTGAAAGCTCCATGAGCCATTTATTATTCTTAGGATTGAAGCCACTTTGTTAGTAATTACAAGATTTTATAGTGCTTATTATGTGATTTACATTGTTTTCATTATGATGTTTTAAGTGTTTTATATATGTTCATTCTTAATTCTTATAACCTAGGAGATAATAATAATAATTATTATTACCACCAGAGATTGAAACCAGGGGCTCTTAGCCACTGAGCCACTGAGCCACATCCCCAGCCCCTTTTTTAAAAAAATAATTTTAGTTGTTAGATGGACACAATACCTTTATTTATCTTTATGTAGTGCTGAGGATCGATCCCTGTGCCTCACACATGCTAGGCAAGGATTCTATCACTGAGCTTCAGCCCCAGCCCCCAATCCCTTTTTATATTTTATTTTGAGATAGGGTCTCATTTTGGGGGGCTGTTTTTTTTAATGGCTTACATTAAAGTGTACTTTATATACCACAGAATTCACTACTTTCAAAACCTGCAGATTTCTTACGTTGATATTTGGGATATTTACTGCTAAGAGAAAATATAGTAGTTTTTATTTTGTTCGTTTCTCTAATAATACTTCCTCTTTGGTGTCATATTGGTCAATGAAAAACTAAGGGTGGGGCTGGTATTGGAGCTAGGTGTTAAAGCACTTGCCTAGCATGTGAGAGGCACTGGGTTTGATCCTCAGCACGAAATAAAAATAAATAAATAAAGGTTAAAAAAAATCTGAGGGGAGCTCTCATTATTCCCAATTTGATCTTAAACTAATGTCCAAGTTATTTAAGTCTCACTATAGGAGAGTTATTTAATAGATAAAAGTACCTATCAGGAACTCCCACAATACTGTCTCCATCCTGTTTACCATCTGAATCAAGGACAAGCACCCTTACCCAGCAGGTCAAGAGGAAGAAATGATTCAGAAAGACTCAGAGAGCATCTCCTTCACTGATCCTTAACCTGGTTTATGTTCTAAAAGAACAATGCTCCCATTTTTAGAACTCCCTTAACTAGAAAATCACATCTGAATATATGAGTTTTACATCCATTGCAAGTAGAGGATTCTGAGGCTTGGCCTCTCCTTTGTCATCAGTATAATGACCAAATCTAGATCTCATTAAATTACAACTATTTTGCATTAATAGCCATCTTCTGTCTCTCACTTACGTGGTCCCTAACCACTGTTCCCTAAAAGGCACTGCATAAGAACAATAAGGATACTCACTTTCAGGCAGACCAGAGCTAGATATGCCCATACTTCAGCATTGTAGTTGTTTAGCACATTAGCTTCAGAGAGAGCATCCTCAGCCTCTGAGAGCTCCTCCAGCTTGACAGCAAAGGGAGACATGAGTTGTAAGGTAAAGTAGTATTCACTTAAGCAGCTGAAGTCAGCTTAGCTAAAATCACTATGTCCAAGTAAAGTATGCCCATGATCTCTACCAGTGGTTTTCAGTGTTTTATATTTTTAGCATCCAAACTTTATTCAAACAAAATATTATGTGGTGGTACAATATATAAACCAAATTCAAAGTAGAACTGCTCTGACTAAAAAGTGAAATAGAATCTGGAGGCCTGCCTGAGGCTCTCAATTCATGCCCCTCTTCTTCCTTCCCTCTATAGCAGTCCCACAGGTTTTCTATGAACCATGAAGCTTTAAGTGGGTTGGAAAGTCACAAATACTCACTATCCTGTGTGCATCATTCAGTGATTTCCCAACATACAGTGGACTGTCAGGCACATTTTTAGGTTTTTTTCTTTGCACTTTGCATTTCTTTCTTGAGGATAAAGTTTGTTAAAATACTACTGTCCTGAAGACTTCCATTCTCCTATTATGTTATTTATAGCCCAATCCTGACCAATCAATGTAGTATTCAGGATTTCTAGGGTACTCCCTGAGCTCTAGACACATGAAATCATCATAGCTTCCTTAAACTGTGAGTTTGCTTTGTAAAACATTCAAAAAGGTCGCCTAAGGAAAGAATAAGGCAGTCTTCCCCTCCCCCAATAAAGAAACTCACTGTATACTTTCTGTTTTAAAAGAATGAGTTTCTCTGCACAAGATGGATAACAGTCTTTCAGTTGTGACCATAATTTGGCCCACACTTTAAATGTCTCTGAGGAACTGATTTCATTATTTACTCAACTATTTGTACTGAGAATTTACTCTGTGCCAAGCTGTATACTCCTTGCCTAGAGTAAAAAGATAAACATAAAATTTTGCCCTCAAAGACCTCACAAGGAATGGAGATGACTCTTTTGTTAAGGGTAACAATCAAATGGTGGTAGTTTAATAAAAGAGGAAATGTATGGGGAAGGATAAAAGTTGAGAAATAAAAAATTAGAGAGTAGGTTTTAGAACAGGAGAGAAATGGGATTAAGAATATAAGTGGAGCAAGGCCCTGGGTTCAATCCCCAGCACCACAAAAAAAAAAAAAAAAAAAAATGGGTGAAGAAATTAAACAAGAAACAAGAATCATAAGATATATGCCTCTTTTAAAGACTAGAGAACAGGAGGAAAGGGTAAGTAATGAATTCTTAGGAGAGGCAGAGCACAATCTTCTACTGGAAGTTGCAATAGCTCCTACACCAAACAGAGAGGTCGCAATGCTTAATAAGTATTAATATTTTCATTGAGTAGATTCTTCATTTCCCACATCATCTTTTTCTCACAGATAATCGCACAAAAGAGTACCTAAACCAAATAATGTGAAATATTTGTGGGGGTGGTTACCGGAGATTGAATTCAGGGGCACTCGATCACTAAGCACATCCCCAGTCCTATTTTATATTTTATTTAGAGACAGGCTCTCACTGATTTGCTTAGCGCCTCGCTCTTGCTGAGGCTGGCTTTGAACTCACGATTCTCCTGGCTTGGCCTCCTGAACCACTGGGATTATAAGTATGTGCCACCGTGCCCAGTGTGAAATACTTTATATGACTTCCTGGTTCAGGTTTTTGTAGGATTTTTAAGGATATTTTATTTTTCTAATTTAGATTGATCTTCAGTTCACAAAAAGCTTTGAAAAGCAACTTCTCATTACAACAGACTGCCATGATTGCCACCTGCTTTCATCACAAACCCCCATGTGTTGAAAGACCAAGGAATTTGTGTGCACAGGCCTGATCTCAAGACCTCATTCTCTTACCCGATAACAGGCGATTCCCACTCCTAGCCATGTTAGGCATGAAGGTGACTTCTTACAGGCTTGCAGGTACGTTTTCTTTGCCTTTTCATACTATAGAAAGAAAGTACCACTAAGCTACAGTTCTGAAAGCTTCACACACTATACTTCTAGGATAATCATGGTTAGATAGTCAGGGATCACCCCATGGAAAAATAGGATATCCTTAAGATTAAGGAGTAAAATTCTTGGGGTTGGGGATAATGAAACAGGCAAACTAGCTCTTGATTTTATGGTGTTAACAGACATACCAGAAAATTAGGAGTTAAAAAGTGAACCAGTCTTTACCTTTCACTATAAAAGCCTCATTAGCATAGTACAGTTTTTAGGATGGATGTAAATGTTTGAACTATATCGGGTCCCAGATCATGGCCTGAGTTACATGGTTACTACCCATTTTCTGTACCTTACCTCTTTCTCTTCCAGATAGATGAGGCCCAGTCGCAGGAATATGAAGTGCATCTCAGAAGCATCCACTACAAAACTAATGGTTCGCTCATAGCATGCCTTGGCCTTAGAATGGTCTCCTCTCAGAAAATAGAGATGGCCTTTCATACCCCAGACATTGGGGTTCTGAGAAAGTAAACAACAAGTAGTAAAGGGATGAGGTGATATTTAAAAGTACATTACTGACCTATGTTTAACTCTGGGAGCACGCAGAAAGAAGCATTTCACAGCAATAGGAGGTATTTTCTAGGTCTGTCCTCGCATTTCTTTCTTGTATTCTTCAAAATCATTTTGTTTTGGAGTAAATATTGAGAAAAACATTCTGGTATAACCAAGCAGAAGGCAAAAGTCTAAAAAACTTGACAAAGGTAAACACTATTTCCAAAAGAGCTGTCTTTCTCCTTTTCTCTGCCCTCAGCAAAACTCATAATTACTTAAGAAAAATAAATAGAGGAGTATATATAGATGAGTTTGCTGACAGTAAGTGGCCCCCACCCCTGGTCACCAAAAATCTACCTATACATGTCACCACTGTTTTTTGAGACCAGATCTCACTAGGTTGTCCCAGCTGGCCTCCAACTCCTGGTCTTAACTGATCTTCCTGCCACAGGCTCCCCCAAGTAGCTGGGATCACCAGCATGTGCAACAATACCTAGCAGGTATCATTGCCCTTAATAAAGCCTGCTTACCCCTCTCCCACTCCAGAGCTTCTTGCAAAAGTCATTACCAGGTAGTCCAGCCGGACTGCTTGTTGAAGGTATTCCTCTGCCTTGTTAAAGTCCTTCTTCAGAAGGTGTGTCTGGGCCAGCACCAAGTAATACTCACAGCTGGGACCTCCTTGAGGGCATAACAGCTCATGTGCAAGCACTCTGTGCACATACTGCAATGAAATCAGACTATAAGGAACATGTAAATGGCATTAGTCCCATAGCTTTCATGGTTGAAGGATTCTGTCTCTGATAATAACCAATAAGGAACATCTTTTATAGAATGAAATGATTATCTTCAACTTCAAAGGGTTTGGGATGAATTACAAGCATTCAGTATCTTTCATGTTCCATTATCAACTACTCACTTAGTCACCAAATGGATACACTTTCAAGTGAATGATCTGCAATATCACACAATTCTGGTCTTCCTAGCCATGATACTAGATGAGTTTTAGAATGTATTATGCAGCAAAGGCAATTCCTCAACCATCCCATTTACACACAAAGTAACATATTCAGACAGCTGTCACCAATAAGGAAACTACAGTGAGGCAAATTCTAGACCCTAGATCTTGAAAACAAATATCTGTTTCTGCCACACCTTGTATTTGGAGCTGTTTGCTTTTCACATTTCAAAGGGCTGCAAATTTGACAAGTCAGATGTTAAACAGAAGGGAAACCCTTTCATTCTCAGTCTAGTCCCATTCAGCCTATAATGTAGTAACCTCCGCTGATACTTTTACCTTCTTAGGAAAATACTGGGGGAGGATAGTGGCTGCAGTTGTTCTCTCTACCTGCCTTCTGGCTCTTGGACCTGGGGGAATAATGACTTATTTAATTGGGAAAAGAGGGAGCTAGTTTCTATTGTGAAGGGTTAATGAGCTAAAGGCTCCTGTTTCATGCAACCCAATCCCACCCAGTTCATAATTCTTGAGCTTGCCAGCCCTTAAGTGGGGCTTGTGCTCTGCAGGATCAGGGTCAACATCCTTGACTCCTGGATCTTGCTGTCTTTCATACTGCTTGCTCATGGATATGCTTCTTGTTTGACATGTGATAGGGTAGACCTCACAGGATGTGCTTCTTTTGTGGGAGGAGGCTGCAATTTTCCAGCTGCTCCACCTGTGACTGCATGGGTAAGTTCAATGTGGGAACACTTACATTCTTGAGCCCAGTTTTATTAATAAAAATAATTTAATATTTTAACCCCCTCCCCATATAGCACTATGCATCTGTTTTCAGTTGGTCAGAACTAAAAAGGGAGAAAGGTATGATTAGGTTCCTATGAACCCTCAACACTCACTTATGATTTCCCAAAAGAAAATGACATCAGGCTGTAAATGATTTAGAGTCTGACTTGGCTCTGCTGGTATTCTACAGTAGGGAGGAGACTTGCAGTGAGGTCTGCTGGTGCCATCTGCAGAGAGTGGTCCATGTTTGGATGTTTTTCCTATTGGGCTTAAGGTATGCTCTTGAAAGTATATTTGACAGACTGAGTATATAGCTCAATGGTAGAGTGTGTGCCTAGCATGCACCAGGACCAGCATTTGCCCAGGGGGTTCAATCTCCAGCAGCCCCCTCCAAAAAAAAGTTTGATTTCTGCTTTCCAAATGTTTAAGCTAACAAAGAAACCACTATAAATATAAAAAGTAGTTCACTAAAGAATGTGAACTAATGTCCTTTTCCAAATAGTCTGACCTGCACAGCATTGACTTTCATCAAGAAGCGTATTGTCTCCATGAAGATTGTGGTAGGGGTTTGGGAAACACCAGAATAAGGAACAGGTTGCAGAAATGTTGATGAATCTTGACATTTTGGTGCTTCTGAAAATATCATATTAAAAGGATAGTAGATCAGATGTAGAGAAAATATCAGAAGTTCAGACCCACTAATGTATTCAGGAAAATATTCTTATCTAATAATGCATGAGAAAGATCATAATTTAGAAAGCAGTAAACTATCTCCAGCAATGGTCCCTAAAGAGGAGAACTCAAAGATTCTCAACATAAATTACTGTTGGTTCCAAGGACAAGTCACAATCAAATGAAAGGGTTTTTAAAAAGTATTCGAGTCTCCTTGAATGTGAAACACAATTTGTAGATATTCTAAAAATGAAGACTCATAAGAAAGTCAAAGGTCTATTGTGGACTACTTTGGTGAGCTTAAAATCCTTGCTTACTAAAGGAGTTACACCACTGTTTTTGAACTTCAGAGCTTAGACTAATCAAAAGAATGTAGTCAGTATTAATTTCAGAAAAGTCAGGATTGCTACTTGTATAATCATGAGAGTTTCCATCTTTGCTTGGTTTCTACTTCAAGTAGAAATCTTAATTCCAAGTTACCTTTTTTTTCTGATGTCTCCTTGAAAAATAGGTTGGATTGTTTGGGGTCAACACTTGAATCCTGAAATTGTGTAGACAATATGGGTTCTCCTGACTCAGATGGCAGTTGAGAAGATTCTTCAAGAAATTCATCTAGAATGGATAATGCAGCTCCTGCTCCTATAGATCACATTTTGATTTAAAAAGCACTTCCTATCTTGGGTATTAAAAGGTTATTACAGGGCTGGGGAGATAGCTCCTGAGTTCAATCCCCAGCACCACAAAAAAAAAAAAAAAAAAAAAAGGTTATTACAGAAGATAAAATTTGTAAAACATACAAAACATATTCCCTAAATGCTGCATGGACAGACTTTGATAGACTTGTTTACATTTCTGAATAATTTAAAGAGACAATCTAAACTGATAGCACAACTTTTGTCACTGTGATCACACCCCACCCCTATACAACCTTGCTACGAAGTCCAAATCATGATGATATCAAATGGATTGTGATTATAAAAGTTACATAATACAGAACCTCAAAAATCCAGATGAGAAGACAAATTCTTTTTGATAACATTAAAGCCACCAGAGGACAGAAACTCTATTCATCTTATTTCACTATTCAAAAAATAATAATAATCACAGAGTAGCTATATTTGAACATGTCTATGCCAGATATTATGCTAAGGTCATTGGGAGCATACCCTCAAAGGGGGCCAACCCAGACAATCCAGATTAATCTCCCTGTTTTAAAATCTAACTTCATTACACCTGAAAAGTCCCCTTTGCCATATAACAGTCACAGATCCCAGGGATTATAAAAGGGACATCTTTGAGGAGCCACTATTCAGTTTACCATAGTAATTACTTATGTGATAGGATTTAAGTCTGCCATTTCATTGTTTGTTTTCAGTTTGTCTTCTCTGCTTCTTATTCTTTTTTTCCCCTGCTTCTGTAGGATATGTGAACATTCTTTAGTATTCCATTTTGACTTACCTGTAGTATATTATAGTATATTTGTTTGACTGGGTTGCTCTAAGACAGAAATATACAAGCCATGGCCTAATGGTCACATCTGGCTTGCCTTTTTTGGGTGGGGATTGGGGGGTACCAGGTGAAGGATATGGAAAATGAAAACCCCCAAGACAGTGTGACCGAGGAGGAGGGAGGGAGGAAGACAGCAAAACATTGATCCTTCCCCCCAGTAAATTCCTTCCCAGTAACAAGACAATCCCTGAGAAGGAGGTGAATGCCAATCCTAAAATGGCAGTCCCTGGGAGGAAGACAAATATTGATCCTTTCCCAGCAAATTCTTTCCCAGTACAGCAGACCCTGGAGGAAGAAGCTAAACATTAATCCTTTCCCAGTGATAGTACAATGACCCCTAAAGGAAAAGGATAAACACTGGACCCTCCATCCTTGCTCAGTAAAAACAAGTTTCAAATTCTTACAACCTGTTTTCTGAGTGCCCAAAGTGACACGTTCTGTCAATAATTAAGTCACCTCTCAGTGTAACTTATAAAAACCCAGGCTCCTCTTGTAAACAGTGACCATTTTCTACCCAGAAAATGAGCCCCTCTGGTGCCTGACTTGGCTGCTAAATAAAAGGCATAGCTGATCCATGAAGTCTGCTCCTATTCCGGTTATTTGTGCTTTCCTTATGGTGCTAAAACTGTTTTGGTAATTTTTGCTTACACCGGGGATTGAACACAGGGGCACTTAACCCTGAGCCACATACCTAGCCCTTTTTATTTTTATTTATGTGTATATTTATTTTTTTATTACTGGGGATTGAACCCAGGCACTAAGCCACATCCCCAGTCCGTTTTTATTTTTTATTTTGATTTAAAAAGCACTTCCTATCTTGGAAGGTTATTAAAAGGTTATTACAGAAGATAAAATTTGTAAAACATGTGAAACATATGAACTTGATAGACTTGTTTACATTTCTAAGTTGCTTAAGGCCTTGCTAAATTATTGTGGCTGGCTTTGAACTTGGAATCCTCCTGCCTCAGCCTCCCCAGCCACTGGGATTACAGGCATGAGCCACCACACCCAGCCCTTTTTCTTTTTTCTTTTGAGACAGGGTATTGCTAAGTTAACTAGGGCCTGACTAAGTTGGGGAAGCTGGCTTTGAATTTGGGATCCTCCCTCTGCCTCCTAAATCACTGGATTATAGGCAATGCACCACTGTACCAGGCTGGCTTGCCACTTATATGTGTAAATAAAGTTGTTCTGAAACACAGTCAAATGTTTTTAAATACAGTGCCTACATATTTTCTACAGATGCTTTTACACTACAGAAGCAGAGTTGATTACCTATGACAGAGACTAGATGACTACTTTCAAATAGTTGTTTTTAAAAATGTTTTATATATTTGTGTAGGGGCGTGCTGGAGCTGGATCCAAGGCCTTGGACGTGCTAAGCAAGATCTCTACCACTGAGTTAAACCCCCATCCCTAAATATTTTATATCTTATACTTGTTATTCCCAAAAGGATTTGCCACACCACTTCATGCTGCTGCCATTACGATGAATCTTAAGAATGACAAAATGGAAACTGAATTGTTGGAGGTGGGTAAATTGGGAACATAAGAACTTGAGGCCAATCACTTGAAACACATGTACACTGGTCTTCTAGTGATAAAATGGAAAAGAAATTGAGTTACTTTGGATCACCAACAAAAGAATGTGTTGGAGATGGACTATGGGTTCAGTTTAAAAAGTTGGAGACTTGCAGTTAGAGTAGAAAGGTCACATGTTTATATTCCTTCATCTTTCAAAATCACATTAAAATAAGAATAAATTTTTATTTACAGATAAAAAATAGAAGAGAAAAAGTGAATACAAGAGGTATCAACAGATCTTTAAAACTGGAAAAGTAGGTAGGAAGGACTTTTGAGTCTAGTACTGATTGATAAAGCAATTCAGACCACTCTTCCCACTGAGGGTAACCAGAAAAAAGTTAAATATATATATTTTTAAAACCTGGTTAAATGCATCAGAGAATTAACCAGACAGAATTTTCAAGCTAGGAAAGGAAATAGGCCCAGGATTTGGAAGGCCATCATTTGGAACTATATTTTCTGCCAGGATATATAATGGGTTTCTGGGGGAGACTGAGAGTCTGATAGTCTCAATTTACTTTTGATTGACTTCCCAAGCTAATTATGGAAGACACTGGTAGACAGTGACCCTCAAAAAAAAAAAAAAAAAAAAATATGGTGAAACTGAAGTAGGTCCTCACAGGAATTATAGCTTAGCTTCAAATCATTTCAGTCCCTCAAACTAAATTTGCCAATGGTATGACTGAAGGAAAAAAAAAACTAACAAGACATACAATATGAAATATGTATGAACAAAAGAAAATACGAACAAAAACGACAAAAAATACAAATAATCTCGGTGGAGCTCAGGACATGAACTTAACTATAGTCACCACGTTCGATAAGATAAAAATCAAGTTAAGAATTTAATCATGCTGGGCATGGTAGTGCATACCAATAATCCCAGCCACTTGGGAGACAGGCAGGAAGGATTGCAAGTTTGAGGCCATCCTCAGCAACTAGCAAGGTCCTGAGCAACTTAGTTGGACCATTTTAAAAAAAAACAAAAACAAAACAAAAACAGTGCTACCCACTGTTGCCTGGAAGTCCATTGTCACAGTACCCACAGGTTTGGTAACACGTGGCTGCTGCCATCTTGGGACCACAGCCAGGGTCTGTAGGTTTCCCACGAAGGCCACCACCATCTCCGGGCATGGCTACCTCAGTCTGGGGACTCAGATCAGAGTCTGGAGATACACTGGGGTAACTACAGGTCTGGTTGCACCTGAGGTCTTTCTACTCAGTGTGGTATCTGTCTGCCTCTTTGCAGGGTTGCTCCTTTGTGTGAGCACATCCCTGGTGGTCACTCTGCAAGTTGAAAGGGCATTAATATCTTGGAACTGTAGCAAGACAGGGCCTGGAGAAGCTGAAGCCCAGGTCCATCAGTTTGCAACTGGGTTTGCATGAGCAGTCTGGGTCTGGCAAACCTATGAAAAGCCAGAGACTAGGGGCTGTTCCCTGGGGGGAGCACAGGTTGAAGAAACTGGAGAAAACTGGGCTCTCTCCAGCTCAGTGACTCTTGAAGTGCACAGGGACAGAAGGGGCCAGCTATGATGGTGGGAAGACTGTAAGAGGGTGTGTAGGCATCTTGTTGTCAGCTCATCCACCCAACTGGTCCGGCACCCACTGGACTGGAGCTAACATCAAACTTTAGACAACCCACCTATCTGCAGAGAAGGGAAAATGAGAAAATTTTTGAAACCCAATGGAAACAACCAATTAATTTTCCATTGAGACTTTCCTCCTTTTTAAATTATTTTTGCCCTGTCTCACACCTCTACCATCTTTGAATCCAAATATTTTTCACGCATCAATTTATTGAGGAAAGGGATGTCTGGATATGACAGTATTGTGTATTCTTATATTTTCACTTTTTGTTTGTTTGAAGATATGTTTACTCTGATTTAAACATTACATAATGTATGCTTGTATCAAAATATCATGATACCCCATTAACATGTAAAATTTAAAGTCATGTTTCAGTCAAAATATATTTTAAAAACTTCAAGAATATTTTCCAGATTAAAAGACATTTTAAAAATTTATTTTTATTGTAAACAAATGGGATACATGTTGTTTCTGTTTGTACATGGAGTAACAGCATACCATTTGTGTAATTATACATTTACATAGGGTAATGATGTTTGATTCATTCTGTTATTTTTTTCTTCCCCCCCACCCCTCCCACCCCTCTTTTCCCTCTATACAGTCCCTCCTTCCTCTAGTCTTGCCCCCCTCCCACCCCCCATTATGTGTCATCATCTGCTTATCAGTGAGATCATTAGTCTTTTGGATTTTTGAGATTGGCTTATCTCAGCATGATATTCTCCAATTTCATCCATTTGCCGGCAAATGCCATAATTTTATTATTCTTTATAGCTGAGTGATATGCCATTGTATATATACACCACAGTTTCTTTTCTTTTTTTTTTTTTTTTTTTTTTTTTTTGCAGTACTGGGGATCGAACTCAGGGCCTTGTGCTTGTGAGGCAAGCACTCTACCGGCTGAGCTATCTCCCCAGCCCTACCACAGTTTCTTTATTCATTCATCAATTGAAGGATATCTAGGTTGCTTCCAGAGTCTGGCTACTGTGAATTGAGCAGCTATCAACATTGATGTGGCTGTATCTCTGTAGTATGCTGATTTTAAGTCCTTTGGGTATAGGCCGAGGAGTGAGATAGCTGGGTCAAATGGTGGTTCCATTCCAAGTTTTCTAAGGAATCTCCACACTGCTTTCCAGAGTGGCTGCACTAATTTGCATCCCCACCAGCAATGTATGAGTGTACCTTTTTCCCCACATCCTCTCCAACACCTGTTGTTGCTTGTATTCTTGATAATCGCCATTCTAATTGGGGTGAGATGGAATCTTAGTGTAGTTTTGATTTGCATTTCTCTTATTACTAAAGATGGTGAACATTTTTTCATATGTTTGTTGATTGCTTGTAGATCTTCTGTGAAGCGTCTGTTCATTTCCTTAGCCCATTTGTTGATAATGGGTTATTTGTATTCGTGGTGTAGAGTTTTTTGAGTTCTTTATAGATTCTGGAGATTAGTGCTCTATCTGAAGTATGATTGGCAAAGATATTCTCCCGCTCTGTAGGCTCTCTCTTCGCATTGCTGATAGTTTCCTTTGCTGAGAGAAAGCTATTTAGTTTGAATCTATCCCAGTTGTTGATTCTTGCTTTTATTTCTTGTGCTATGGGAGTCCTGTTAAGGAAGTCTGATCCTAAGCCAACAAGGTGAAGATTTGGACCTACTTGTTCTTGTATAAGATGCAAGGTCGGAGGAAGCTTTTACATCCTTCTTCCTATCTCACTCTCGGGAATTGGGGAAGAATGAAGGGCACCATGTTACTAGGTCCTAAAGAAGGGGGAAAGGAAATGTGGAGAGATTAAATTTGTAGAAATTAAAGAAGCTCCAGCGCAGATGACAGTGTGCTAGGTGAAGCTGAGCCTTCTCAGGCCTTTCGGCAAAGAGGTGGGAACTTTCAAAGTTCATAGACTTCACCTCTGTGTGCATTTTAGTGGTGGAGCAGGGTATATGAGGACGTGCTCCGAACAGAAGCCCTAACCTCCCCAAGCACCTGTCAGTTAGTTCTTCCAGGACTTCCCTATGGCTGGCCACCCCCTCTAGCTGGGATAGCTCCCAGAAAGGCACTGGTAAGATAACACGGCTTCCGGAGCGGGGGTGGAGGATAGCCTAAAATTAGCCCACTGGACCAAGTCAGACTTGGAACCAACTACGAGCTTTTCTGCTGGGTTGCTAATAGTGGAGGGAGAGGGTCCCTCCTGCTGTAGCCTGGGGCAGTAAGGGCTCCCCATTCAGGGTCCACCAGGGCCGAGGTGCACTGAAGAAGTCCAGAAGAAGCAACCCAGATCAGCGTGGCCTCAGGCCAAAGTCCTATGTGGCATATCTTCCTCCTTGTAATGAAAGAAGTCCTGTTAAAATCAGTCAAGATGAACCTCATGGACGTCACTAAGATCTTCTCCCTCCTGCAGCCCGAAAGAGAGGAGGAGGACACAGAAACGGGGGAAAAGCAGGCTCTCCATCAAGCAGTATATGACAATGACTCCTCTACCTTGGATCAACTTCTACACCAGGAGCGTTACAAACGTTTCATCAACAGCAGGAGTGGCTGGGGTGTTCATGGGACACCACTGCGCTTGGCTGCTTCCCGTGGACACTTGAACTGTTTGCAGGTCCTCCTGGCACATGGTGCTGATGTTGACAGCTTAGACGTCAAGGCACAGACACCACTATTCACCGCCGTCAGTAATGGCCATCTGGACTGTGTGCGTGTGCTTTTAGAAGCTGGTGCATGTCCTGGAGGTAGCATCTACAACAACTGTTCTCCTGTGCTCACAGCTGCCCGTGATGGTGCTGTTGACATCCTGCAGGAGCTCCTAAGCCATGGCGCAGAGCCCAATGTCAAGGCAAAACTACCAGCGTGGGCATCAAATGTAGCTTCATGTTCTGGCCCTCTCTATTTGGCTGCAGTCTATGGGCACCTGGACTGTTTCCGTCTGCTTTTGCTCCATGGAGCAGATCCTGATTACAACTGCACTGACCAGGACCTACTGGCTCGTGTTCCAGAGCCCCGCACTCTTATTGACACCTGCCTTTACCATAATTGTGATCCAGAGTATATTCAGCTGTTAATTGACTTTGGTGCTAACATCTACCTTCCATCTATCCCTCTGGGCCTGACCTCTCAAGAGGATAAAGGTGTTGCATTGCTGATGCAGGCCCGAGGTGAGTGAGCAGACCAGCCCCATAGGCCTCCTAGCTTGTAGGTCCCAGGGTCCCAAATCACTCTTCAAACTAGTCCTCGAGGATGAGTTGAAGAAAACTCCAATTTTCTCCTTCTCCTGGGTCCTTAGTGGAAAAGAAGTTACTGATTCAATGTTATTTAAGAAAGAGCTACTAAGATTGAATGGAGGGACCACATGTTCAATTTCTGGTCATGTCTCTGCAAGGACTTTTTTCTGACCTTGAGCAGGCTCTCTACCTCAGTGCATTCCCATGATACCATGCCTTGGGAGTGGGGAAGGGGACATTTCTTAGAAGGAGAAGATGTTAAGGCTGTGACAGACAGGGAAAGGAGGATATAGCTTGCCCAGAATTACATTGAGACTTTCTCCTCATGACCTGTTTCTCCTTGCTATAGCCATTCCACGGTCACTCCTATCCCAGGCCCGTTTAGTTACCCGCAGAGTCCTGCACCAGGCCCGCCAACTACAAGCCTTCGACCAGCTGGATATTCCCCCTGTGTTGATTAGCTACCTCAAATACAAACCGTGATCTTGCAATGTTCCAAGCAGCCCACGATGCCTCCAAAACCCAGGTAGCTGTAAGGCATGACAACCCACTCAACTGGAGCTTCTCTCCCATATTATCCTCCACTATTAAATCATCAGCAAAATAAAAAAAAAAAAAAAAAAAAAAAAAAAAGATGCAAGGTCTCTGGTCTGATTTCAAGGTCCTTGATCCATTGTGAGTTGATTTTTGTGCAGGGTGAGAGATAGGGGTTTAGTTTCATTCTGTTGCATATGGATTTCCAGTTTTCCCAGCACCATTTGTTCAACAACAGGCTGTCTTTTCTCCATTGCATATTTTTGGCACCTTTGTCTAGTATTAGAAAATTGTATTTATTTGGGTTTGTGTCTGTGTCCTCTATTCTGTACCATTGATCTACCTGTCTATTTTGGTGCCAATACCATGCCGTTTTTGTTACTATTGCTTTGTAGTATAGTTGAAGTTCTGGTATTGCGATACCCCCTGTTTCATTCTTCCTGCTAAGGATTGCTTTAGCTATTCTTACTCCAGATGAATTTCACGATTGCTTGCTCTATTTCTGTAAGGTACGTCATGGGAATTTTAATTGGAATTGCATTGAATCTGTATAGCACTTTTGGTAGTATGGCCATTTTGACAATATTAATTCTGCCTATCCAAGAACATGGGAGATCTTTACATCTTCTAAGGTCTTCCTCAATTTCTTTCTTCAATGTTTTATAGTTTTCATTGTAGAGATCTTTTACCTCTTTGGTTAGATTGTTTCCCAAGTATTTTTTTTTTTTTTTGAGGCTATTGCAAATGGAGTTGTTTTCCTCATTTCCCTTTCAGATGTTTCATTGCTTACGTATAAAAATGCTTTAGATTTATGCGTGTTGATTTTATAGCCTGCTATTTTGTTGAATTCACAGATGAGGTCTAGAAGTTTTCTGGAGGTTGTTTTTGGATCCTCTAAATATAGAATCATGTCATCAGCAAACAGTAACATCTTAAGTTCCTCTTTTCCTATTCATATCCCTTTAATTTCTTTGGTCTGCCTAATTGCTCTGGCTAGAGTTTCGAGGACAATGTTGAATAGAAGGGGTGAAAGAGGACATCCCTGTTTTCTTCCCGGTTTTAAAGGGAATGCTTTCAGTTTTTCTCCATTAAGAATGATGTTGGCCATGGGCTTAGCATAAATAGCCTTTACAATGTTTAGGTATGTTCCCACTATCCCTATTTTTTCTAGTGTTTTCAGCATGAAGGGGTGTTGTATTTGTCGAACGCTTTTTCTGCGTCAATTGAAATAACCATATGATTCTTATCCTTAAGTCTATTGACATGATGGATTATGTTTATTGATTTACAGATGTTAAATCATCCTTGCATTCCAGGGATGAACCCCACTTGATCATCGTGCACAATTTTCTTAATATGTTTTGGATATGGTTTGACAATATTTTGTTAAGGATTTTTGCATCTATATTCATTAAGGATATTGGTCTAAAATTTTCTTTCCATTATGTGTCTTTGCCTGGTTTGGGTATGAGGGTGATATTAGCTTCATAGAATGAGTTCGGTAGGGTACCCTCCTTTTCTATTTCCTGGAATACTTTGAGAACTATTGGAATGATTTCTTCTTTGATGGTCTTGTAGAACTCGGCTGAGAATCCGTCTGGTCCTGGGCTTTTCTTGGATGGTAGGTTTTTAATGGCTTCTTCTATTTCATTGCTTGATATTGATCTCTTTAAATTGTGTATGTCCTCCTGGTACAGTTTAGGAGGAGCATATGTCTCTAGAAATGTGTCAATATCTTCGGTAGTTTCTATTTTTTTGGAATACAGATTTTCAAAGTAGCTTCTCATTATGTTATGTATCTCAGTGATGTCTGTCGTGATATTTACTTTTTCATCACGAATTTTAGTAATTTGAGTTTTCTCTCTCCTTCTCTTTGTTAGTGTGGCTAAGGGTTTGTCTATTTTGTTTACTTTCTTGAAGAACCAACTTTGTTTTGTCAATTTTTTGAATTGTTCCTTTGTTTCAGTTTCATTGATTTCAGCTCTGATTTTAATTATTTCCTGTCTTCTACTACTTTTGCTGTTATTCTGTTCTTTTTCTAGGGCTTTGAGCTGTAATGTTAGGTCATTTAGTTGTTGACTTTCTATTCCTTTCTGGAATGCACTCCATGCAATGAATTTTCCTCTTAGTACCGCTTTCATAGTGTCCCAGAGATTTTGATATGTTGTATCGTTGTTCTCATTGACCTCTAAGAATTTTTTTATCTCCTCCCTGATGTTTTCTATTATCCATGTTTCATTCAATAGCATATTATTTAGTCTCCAGGTGTTGGAGAAATTTCTGTTTTTTATTTTGTCATTGATTTCTACTCTCAATCCATTATGATCTGATAGAACACAAGGCATTATCTCTATTTTTTTGTATTTCCTAAGGGCTGCTTTGTGGCATCACATATGGTCTATTTTTGAGAAGGTGCCGTGTGCTGCTGAGAAGAAAGTGAATCCGCTCATTAATGGATGGAATATTCTATATATGTCTATTAAGTCTAGGTTATTGATTGTGTTATTGAGTTCTATGGTTTCCTTGGTTGGTTTTTGTTTGGAAGATCTATCTAGTGGTGACAGCGGTACGTTAAAGTCACCCAGAATTATTGTGTTTTGGTCTATGTGATTCTTGAAATTGAGAAGGATTTGTTTAATGTACAGGGATGCACCATTTTTGGGGGCATAAATATTTACTATCGTTATGTCTTGCTGATTTATGGTTCCCTTAAGCAGTATGAAATGTCCTTCTTTATCTCTTCTGACTAACTATGGCTTGAAGTCCACTTTTTCTGATATAAGGATGGAAACCCCTGCTTTTTTACTAAGTCCATGTGTGTGGTAGGTTTTTTCCCATTCTTTCACCTTTAGTCTGTGGATGTCTTTTTCTATGAGATGAGTCTCTTGCAGGCAGCATTATTGTTGGGTCTTTCTTTTGAATCAATTCTGCCAGTCTTTGTCTTTTGATTGATGAGTTTAGGCCATTAACATTCAGGGTTATTATTGAGATATGATTTGTATTCCCAGTCATTTGGCTTATTTTTGGTTTTTAATTTGGCTTGGTTTCTCCTTTGAGTGGTTTTTTTCTAAAGTAGTTCCTCCCTTTGCTGACCTCCATTTTTGTTTTTCATTTTCTCCTCATGGAATATTTTATTGAGAACATTCTGTAGTGCAGGCTTTCTATTTGTAAATTCTTCCAACTTTTGTTTATCATGGAAGGATTTTATTTCATCTTCAAATCTGAAGGTTAGTTTTGCTGGGTATAGGATTCTTGGTTGGCAACCATGTTCTTTCAGAGCTTGAAATATGTTGGTCCAGGCCCTTCTAGCTTTTAGAGTCTGGGTTGAGAAGTCGGCTGCTTTCCATATTGGTTTTCCCCTATATGTAATCTGATTCTTTTCTTTTGCGGCCTTCAAAATCCTTTATTTTGAATGTTAGACATTTTCATTATAATGGGCCTTGGTGTGGATCTGTTGTGATTCTGTGCATTTGGTGTTCTGTAAGCCTCTTGTATTTTATTTTCCATTTCATTCTTCAGGTTTGGGAAATTTTCTGATATTTCATTGAATAGGTTGTTCATTACTTTGGTTTGTATCTCTGTGCCTTCCTCAATCCCAATAATTCTTAAATTTGGTCTTTTCATGATGTCCCATAGTTCTTGGAGATTCTGTTCATGATTTCTTACCATCTTCTCTGTTTGGGCAACTTTATTTTCAAGATTAAATATTTTGTCTTCATTGTCTGAGGTTCTGTCTTCCAAGTGGTCTCGTCTTTTGGTGTTGCTTTCCATTGAGTTTTTTATTTGGTTTATTGTTTCCCTCATTTCAAGGATTTCCATTTGGTTTTTTTTGAGAATCTCTACCTCTTTGTTGAAATGATCTTTTGCTTCCTGCAGTTGCTCTTTCAACTACTTATTGGTATGATCATTCATTGCCTGCATTTGCTCTCTTATCTCATCCTTTGCTTTGCGAATCATCTTAATCATGTATAATCTGAAGCGCTTTTCTGACATTTCTTCTACCATACTGTCATTGGATTCTATTAATATAGAATCTAGATTTGTTTGGATCATTTTCTTCCCTTTTTTTTTTTTTTTTCATGTTGTTCATGTATCTTTCCCTCTATCAGTGCAGATCTGGGGTATTGCAGAATCCCCCACAGGCTTATAGTGGCCCTATAGGTTTCCAAAACCTTTTCTTTAAGGGGAGATCAATATTAGCAGTGCCCAATTCAGACACTATGCAATCCTAGACCAAATAGCCCCTATGAGGACAATAACAAAATTGTCATAATAAACAGAATGAGTTCAAATATTATCTTCAGTATAACAAAAAGATTTCAATAAGGTCTGCAGTTTCTAATGGAGGACAAAGAGGATGCAGAGGGATGTAGAATGTGGCTGTCAATGGGATAAGAAAAGAATATACAGAAGTTCTAGATAATAGAAAGGGTGAGAGTGCTATCAAAAGACATTGGATGTTAGCATGCAAAAAAGGGAGAAAGAGACTCTGAGGGAACAGGTAAACAAAAGGAAAAGAGAGCAAGAAAAGTAAAGAAATAAAAACTTAAATTTTTTCAATAAGGAGAAAAAATAAAATCTACAGTATAAGAGTCATATAGTATTCAAACCTCCCAGTCTTCAGTAGCCTGATGCATGAGAGGTACCTGACAATGAGCTTCAAGCCTCCAGCAGGCGCCTCAGGATGGGATTTGCCCAACCTAAAGATTGGAGGTACGGCTTCCAGGATTATCCAAGATGGCCTCTCTGGCTTCCAAATGTGTTGGCAAATGGGGAACTGCAGCTCAGGGTGTGGACGTGGTTAGCTGGAGGTCCTGGAGGTGGGGTGTGGTTGGTCAGGCAGGGGTCCTGGAGGTCAGGTGTGATTGATGTGGTTGCAGGATCTTGGAGGCTTGTTGCAATCAGTTGGTCTGGGGTCCCAGTGATAGGATGCAGTCAGTTGGTCTGGGGGTCCTGGTGGCAGGGAGCAGTCAGTTGATGTGAGGGCCCCAGAAACAGGGAGTGATCGGTCGGGCTGAGGGATCCTGGAGACGGGACTCAGTCAGTCCAGCCAGGGGTCCTATGGGGCCTGGCTGTTGTCTCAAAATGGCGGCAGCCACATGTAATCAAACCTACAGGTACTGTAACAGTAAACTTCCAGGCAACAGCAGGCAGCTGGAGCTCTGCTGGAGGTCGGCGATCAGTTTGCTGACTGTTGTTGGACGATCGGGAGATGAACCTCGTGCGTTGGGTGATGGATAGGTGTAAGGCAGGTGATGGACAGGTGAGAGGCAGGCAAATGGCACATGATAGGCGCCTGACAGTGAGCCATCTGCACTCAAAAAACGCATCGATATGCTGGCAGACTGCAAGTGATCACAGCAGACAAATGGGGTAAACAGCAGGGGTTCAATAAGCAGCAAAAACTGCCTCACCAAGAAACAGATATCCTCTGCTTGAAACCGGAGTTACAGAGCGACAAGGAATGCAGCCTCCCTCTAGTCCACCATCTTGGATCTCCCCTCTTTCTTTCTTTCCTAAAATCATCTTTTAAAGTGCTGAAAGATAATAACTAGCAACTACAATCTATATGAAACAAAAATGTCCTTCAAAAATGAAAAGAAAGACATTCTTAGACTAAAACCAGAAAGATCACGTCTAAACAAAATGAAATATTAAAGTGTGTGTCAGAGGCAAAGCAATCCAGGGTGAGAAATTGGAGATGCAGAAGAAATGAAAAAAAAATTACAATGGTTAGTTATTAATTATTAATTTTTTTTTTTTTTGGGTGCTGGGGATTGAACCCAGGGCCTTGTGCTTACGAGGCAAGCACTCTACCAACTGAGCTATCTACCCAGCCCCTACAATGGTGAATATATGAAGTCATCTAAAGAATATTAATAGTTTAAAACAGTAATAGTGATAATAGTCACAGCATCTTGTGGAATTAAAAGATAGAAAGCATTAAAATATATAAAATATAGCAGGAGATACAGCTCAATGGCGGAGCACTTGCTTAGTATGTACAAGGCCCTGAATTTAATCCCTAGCACTGCAAAAAAATAAATTATATAAGAATAATTTATAAGCTAATAGAAGGAGAAAATGGTATAACAAAATTTCAATCAATCTCAAAGAAGGCAAGACAAGAGAGAAAAGGAATACACACATTCTCATGCTTGCGCTCGCATATACCGTGCTAAATACGAAGCACACAGTAACACTGTTCCTGAACACCAGGATATCAACAATGTAATACTCCAATTAGAAAAATAAATATGGTTGGATAAACAAAAGCAACACCCAAGCAATACGGTATTTCTAAGAGATATCTAAAACACAATCACAAGAAAGCTTGAAAATAAAAAGATGGAAAAGATATATCATACAAATACTAACAACAGTGCTGGCCATAGAGCTCATGTGGTAGAGTGCCTGACTCTCATGCTGGAGACCCAGGTTCGAGTCACCAGCCCTCTGTGATTGTGCAAATACCAAACAAATACTAACAACAAATAGTAGTAGTGTAATCACATCACAGAGTGAAAGTGCAAACCATCACTAGGTTTATAGAGTGACCACTCAATGAAAGACGGCTTGATTAACAGGAGGACAAACCTTTTCAATGTCTGTACATCAAATAACTGACTCCCGATACATGTAAAACAAAAATTTGGTGGAACTACAAGAATAAATAGACACGTTCTCAATCAGAGTAAGAAATTTTAAAATACTGTTCTTGATAACTGAGAAGACCTATAAAATAAAAGCATATGAAAGATTTGAAAAAAGAACTCAGGGAAGTGAAGGCAAGAGAAGAACCGTCCCCCACACACACCCATAGTGTACTCAGAATCCTTGAAGAAAAGAAAAAAGACACTAAATACAAGAAATAACAATACAACTGTATTTTAAAAAGGAAAAACCAAACAACAAAAAAAGAAATCTTGGGGCTGAGGAGGTAAGCAGTCGAGTGTGTGCTTAGAATGCGTGAGGCCCAGGATCCCATTCCTAGCACAATATAAAACCTCTGAGTACAATTTTTTAAAGGAAAAATCAAAACAAAAACTTCAATAACAAGGACTCAAAGTTGAGAAATTACAGCAGTATAATATAACAACAAAAGGAGAAAATTGAGAGAAAAAATTGTGAAATGAATTCACAAAGTCAATATTTGATTAATAGTTTATAAAAAGAAAGCACAAGGAGGGGCTGGGACTGTTACCAGGCACACGTGAAGCACTGGGTTTGACCCTCAGCACCACATGAAAATAAATAAATTAAATACAGATATTATGTCTATCTACAACCAAAAAAATATATATATATTGAAAATCAAAGAAAAAAGAAAGCACTACGAGAATACCAGTGAGGAAGTAACCGAAGAAATGATCAGAAATTGTTCCAGGCCTAAAAGGGCATGGATCTCCAGACAGACAGAACCTACCCAGTGTTCACATCAACAAATGAAAAGGAGAACAGCTAGACTTCTCCCATTGAAATTTCGGATTAAGAGAACACATCTGATATTAAAATTTCAGGTCAGTAATAAAGCACTGGAAATCAGAATGGCACTGAACTACTCATAAATGAGACTGCTTTAATAGAAGGCAATCAAGAATTTCCTCAAATTCTGAAATTATTTCTGACAATATTTTTCATATTTTTATTATATAAGTTTTTAAGCACATTAAGATTGAAAGAACAGTAAAATAAACATCCTCAAATACTCCATGTGAATTCAAAAATCACCATTTTTGTCAATATTGCTTTTGTATTCATTTATGTTTATGTATATAAAAAGATGCTCTCATAATGTAGAAATATACTCTTATTCCTAGGTGACACATGCGAACATGTATATTATATTATTTATTAAAGGATATAATAGAATAAAGATATTTTTATGCATGAGTGACCTCAGTAGATTTACCACACATAGATTCTTAGGAAGTTGATGGAGGAGGTGCCCCACCAAAATGGAGGAGCAAACTATGAGGGAGGAAACTGAAGAATCCAATAAATAATGTATCTTGAGGTGAAAAGAGAATTTCAGAATCATAGTGAAGGAATGTCCCAGGTGAAGAGCTGTCCATCAGGCCAAGAAAGCAAGATAGAAGCCTAGTGTGATGGTGCACAACTGTAATCTCAGCAGCTTACGAGGCTGAGGTAGGAGGATCGCAAGTTCAAAGCCAGCCTCAACAATTTAGCAAGGCCCTAATCACCTTAGCAGACCCTGTCTCCAAATGGAAAATAAAAAGGGTCAGGTATGTAGGATGTGGCTCGGTGGTTAAGCACCCCTGTGTTCAATCCTTGATACCAAAAAGAAGAAGGAAAGATAGAAGGCTTTGGGAAGAAGAAATATCTCTAGGGGAAAAAATGGACTCATGCATTTGAACATATGGAAAATATTAACAGATATTTAACAGTCATTTTTGAGCATTTGGGAAAAAAACAAAAAGAGGCAAAAAGGAACACAAAAGACTAACCTAATGAATCAATTAGGTGATTATTAGTTCTTGGGAAAATGAAGCTATAAAAGAACAAAACCAAACAGTATAGAAATAGCTCAGCAGAGAACCGTATTTATATAGAAATAATAGTATAAGAATTGACATTGACGTATCATACTTAAGAAATGCACGCCAGGTTCTGCCAAGCCATAGTCTCCTGGTCCCCAAGTTGCATGCTCTGCACCAGGCACCATACCACCTGTTCTTTATGTGGGATCCATTCAGTCCTGCTACTAAAGTTGACCACCTGTCTTGGGAGCAATGGTGAAACAACAGTTGACTGTTGCCTAGGCGAGGCCAAGGCTGACCAAAATAGATAAGAAGTCCCTCTGCAGAGCCTGCTTTAACACCAACCTCACACCAAACCACTCAACTTTCTTTGCCTCAAAAATAAGAACTAACTCCTCAGAATTAAGACACCCCGCCCACATGACATCCCTTAAACAGGGGAAGCTTTTTTCTGCATGCACATGCCTGCTATTGCTACATGAGACCTGGGATGGAGGACTTCCATCCACCCCTCTCCGGTCACCTTGCCTAGCTTGAGGACCTGTAACTCCTAAACTTTTCCATTGCGGTTGTTACCATTGAAGCTGTGCCTACAATCTGATCCCTGACATTGAGACCTCCTCAAAGAGACCCATGCAGGTGAATCTTTTCTGTACTGGCTTCTAGAAAGCTGCTGGGGACAGTAGCTACCTGTTAATAGAGAAACCCAAAAAGTTTCTTTCAAAACACTGCCATCACGTGGGTCCACAGAGTTCCACAACCTAGGAACTATTTAATTCTTTACCAAAGAGAGCCAAGTCCTCCCCCATTGGCCAACTCTGTGCAAGGAGGTCAACCAGCCACATAATCTGAATTCCTGGCTCTTCCCACCACTTCTGGATTAGATGAAATCCTATACCTCAGGGCATGGCATATGACTTCCAAAGCAGCTGCCAGAGGGCCAGATGATGCAACTTGGAAGTATGAGTGAAATGAACTCCCCATATGATGAATTCTGACCCTGGGAGAGAGAGGAGAAAAGACTATTCAGAAGCACAGAGAGTCTACACAGCCTGAATGCTCAGAGATGTCTCACAAGACCAAGCCAGGTGTACATACACAGCAACCAGCTTGCCTTTTGCAGCCTGTCATAATGAAATGTCAGCTACAAACATAATTACACAGGTTCACATCCCTCTCTGCCTGCCTTGTCTTTTTCTTCACTTTGTCTGTTTGTGGAATTAAACCTTCCGGGCAAGGAATCAGTTTCAGTTCCTACTAAAACAAATGATTTCACAAAAAAAAATTAAAGTGATCACATTAAGATGGCACGAACTGGGGCTGTAGCTCAGTGGCAGAGCGCTTGGCTAGCACGTGTGAAGCCCTGGGTTCGATCCTCAGCACCTCATAAAAATAAACAAATAAAGGCATACTGTCCATCTACAACTACAAAAACAAATTTAAAAAATATATATGGCACAACCATAAAGCAAAATTAAAGAGAGCAACATTTTAAACCCAAAGCAATAAAGAAAAACTACTCAAAATTTAAGGGCACCAATCAATGATTTAGAGAACAAATATAGAAAAGATTAACAAAACTGAGGTCTGGGGATGTAGCTCAGTGGTAGAACCCCACTGGGTTCAAATCCCTGTACAGCCAAAAAAACCCAAAAACCAACAATAAAACATCACAAATAATGTAATGTGAAACACAGAAGATAAATATGAAAAAAATTAGGATTAAATGGTTATTGAACACCCCTTTTTGCCAAAAACTCAGGCTTTGTTTTATAGTTGAGTTCTGCCAAACCCTGAAGTCAAAATCAATTCCTATTGTATCTAAGTTGATACATAATAGAACAGAAAGGCTGACTAACAACCTTTTTTTTTTTTAGTTTTTTTAACTGACATACAATTGTGTATATTTATGGGGTAAAAGGTTATGTTTCAATATATGCATACTTTGTGAAATGATTGCTCAAGCTAATTAGCATATCCATCTCCTCAAATCTTTTATCATTTCTTTGTGATAAGAATATGTAAAATCTTCTCACTCAGCTATTTTGAAGTGTACATCATTATTAACTATATTCACTATACTGTGCAACAAAATACCAGAACTTATTCCTCCTCCTATCTATTTAGTTACCTTTTTATTTATTTATTTGTGGTGCTGAGGATCAAAATCCAGTGCCTCACACATGCTAGGCAAGTGCTCCACCAGTGAGCCACAACCCCGGCCCTACTCCTTCTATTTAAATGAAACTGTATTCATTACAACATCCTTTCCCTGCTCACCCCCACAACAATCTTGATTATAAAACTAGATTGTTATAAAACTAGATTATAAAACTAGATTGACAAAGGTGAGGCCATTTCATTTATAAACAAAAGCGCAAAGTTCCAAAATAAAGTATGAGCTATCTAAATCCAAAGGTATAATTAAAAATCAAGGCATTGTGATCAAATAACTTATCCCATGAACACACTGATTATTCAATATAAAAGAAATCTAGGCAGGGTGTGGTGGTGCACACCTGTAATCCCAGGGGTTTAGGAGGAGGAGGCAGGAGGATTGGGAGTTCAAAACCAGCCTCAACAACTTAGTGAGGTCCTAAGTAACTTGGTGAGACCCTGTCTCTGAATAAAGTAAAAAAAAAAAAAAAGGCTGGGGATGACTCAGTGGTGAAGTGTTCCTGGGTTCAATCCCCAGTACCAAAAATAAAAAGAAATTTCTCAGTGTAGTTCACCATATTAATAAATATAGGAAAAAATAATTTTATTCTTTCAACTGATAAAAATAACTTGAGGGGGACTGGGGAGATAGCTCAGTCGGTAGAACACCTGCCTAGCATGTGTGAGACACTGGGTTTGATCCTCAGCACTACATTAAAAAAATAAAAATATAAAAGTATTGTGCCCATCTACAACTACAAAAAAAATTTTTTTAAAAGGAACTTGATAAAACCTAACATCTATTTATGAAAAAATTATTTGGAAATTGAGAATATAAGAGATCTTTCTTAATTCTGTAAGATTATTAGTAAAATTTTGTAACATTTTATATTTAATAAACTTTATTTTTGTTGGTGCATTATAATTATACATAGTAGTAGAATTTATTATACCCTATTTATACATGTACATAAGTAAATTGATCCAGTACATTCCATTTCCCTCCCCAACCCCCTCCCCAATCAGTTTGATCTACTCTGATTTCCCTTCTATTGCTATTGTTAATATTTTAATTAGTATAATTATATGTAAAAGTGGGATTGATTATGCATTTGTATATGGACATCATGGACACACATAGAGACTTTTTTTTTTGATACTGGGGATGAACCCAGGGACACTCAACCACTGAGCTACATTCCCAGCCCTGATTTAAAATATTTTATTAGAGACAAGGTCTCATTGAGTTGCTTAGTGCCTTGCTAAGATTCTGAGGCTGGCTTTGAACTCAAGACCCTCCTGTCTCAGCCTCCCGAGTCACTGGAATTACAGGTGTACACCACTGCACATGGCTGCATAGAAACTTTTTTGAGAGAGAGACCCACAATGCGGCCCAGGCTGGTCTTGAACTCACAATCCTCATCCCCAGCAGGGATTACAGGTGTGCTCCACTGGGCCCAACTAAGAAACTTTAAGTTTATTCCCCTTAAGACAGGGAAGAAGACAAAGTTGATAACCACAACAACTAAATAACATATTATGAGAGGAAATAAAAACATAGTAGTTGGCTGGGGTTGTGACTCAATGGAAGAGCACTTGCCTAGCACATGTGAGGCACTGGGTTCAATCCCTAGCAATACATAAAAATAAACAAAAAAGGTATTGTGTCATCTACAACTAAAAAAATATTTTTTAAAAAAATCATAGTCCTAGCCATTCAACTCCTAAGTATTTACCCAAGAGAAATAAAAGCATATATTCATACAAATACTTGTAGATGAATGTCCCAATAGTTCCAGATGGAAACAACCCAAATATCTACCAACAGGTAAACAGATAAGCAAATTGTGCTTATAATAGGAACCATCTTAGCAATAAAAAAGGATACTCATAGCATGGTCAATTATGCTTAGTGAAAAAAGTCAGACAACAAAGAGGACATACTATGTAATTCTATTTAATTCTAAATATTTTAGGGAATTCTAGAATTTTAAAATTCTAAAAAATGTAAATTTGTCTATACTAACAGAAAGCATATCAGTGGTTGTCTGAAAATGGGTGCTGGAGAAACGAACATAGTTGGGAACAAGATGTTTTCATTACCTTGACTGTGGTGATGCCTTTACATATCAAATTATCAAATATTTAAATGGCACAGTTTATGAAATGTCACTATCTCAGACATACTTAAGGTGTGCACAAAACATAATAATGCACATAGGCAAAAAACACACATTTTGAATATATTAGAAAGACTGATTTCCTAAAGTAGAGGAAAAGAGAATGTTAAGGAACAATGGAGAAAATGGAGCGCATAAATAAACAAAGTAGCTTTAGAAATCACAAGACAGGGTCCTTACCCATGTAAAGGTAGGAAGGGAAGGAGGAAAAGAAAAAAATTCACTCTGCAAGAATGGGACACTTATGAAAGTAGTAAACTGGAAAACTCAAAAAACAATATTAACAGAAGCTTCAGACCATTAATCATCTGAATGAAGAAATGTTTAGAAGTCTTTCCTACTGTCACTGAAATTACTAAAAATTACAGTATACATTCATTTAACATACTTAGTGCCTATTTTGTGTCAGGTGCTATTCAGAAGGTCGGTAAGTTTCCCAGTAGTTATTCGCCATCTCCACCCTCTGCTCCTACCTGCTGGGGCTTCCACCTTGATTGCTGGGTTAGAAGAATCATTGGTAGCTCCCCAAGGACCTATACTGGATTCTATATTCCCTCCTTCTTCAGGGCACTCTACATTTCCAATGCTCTTTTGCTTTGTTACTTGTGCTTGAAGCATCCGTGCCTGAAGCTGTTTGGCAGCCTCATGAAATGCCATTTCCATTCGAATATCATTGTTTTGAATTTCATAGTACAAACCTGAGGAATGAAGGATATTGAAATAAATGTAATTCCCTACTATCATACATGAAGAATTGTGACCTTTGACTTATTTCCCCCATACTTTTTTTAAAAAAATTTTAGTTGTAGATGGACACAATACATTTATTTATATTTTTCATGTGGTGCTAAGGATTGAACCCATGCCTCACACAAGAGAGGCAAGTACTCTACCACTGAGCTACAGCCCCAATTTTTAGCAAAGTTTAGCAACTATGTGATGAGCCATTCAAAGAGTAAAAAGGGAAAGAGATTCTTACGATGGAAACACACACACACACCCCACAGGAAAATAACTTACCAAGCAAAGTCCAGGCTACAACATTGGTTGGTTCCAAGCAAGTGGCATCCTCAAAGAAAATCTCGGCTTGCTCATAGTTTTCCAACAAGACAGCCAGGACACCACAGAGCAACAAGCTGAGGAAAGACCACTCACATGGTTAACAGCATGGTCCCAGGTCACATTTATGGAACCTACACAATCTCATATAGAAGTTCATCTACTCCTACTCATCCCTCAACTCCTTTCCATCTCTACCTCTGGATATGACTCTCATTTAGAGAAAGGGCTTTTCGAAAACACTCTTGTGCTTTGATGTTGTCTTCAGTTAGGAGGCAGAAGGCACCATAGTCCAGCCAGTGATCCAGGTTCTGGGGCTCACGGACCAACCTCTAGGCAGACAAAGCATCAGGATGTTAATTAAGATGTGATTTTGACACTTTGTCCAACTTTTTGTGCTTATGACATCACAGGTAAGCACTCCATAAATACTGTAAGTTCTATAAAGGCATAGGCCATGACTACTTTTTTGCTTACCATGGAATCCCAAATGCCTAGCATAATTACTATTCTGGCTTTAATAGGTGGCCAAAAAATATATTGTTGAAATCATGTAAAAACAGAATCCTCAAGTCATTTCTTCCCAGTGTATGATCGATCACCTTTAAGTCATCTAATACCTTAAGAGTCTAAAGATTCATTTTATGGGATATCAACCATATATAGTAATTTCTACCATAATCTTGATATAGCAAATGTAAATTCATCTCAAAATCTGAGACAAAAATGGTACCTCATGAATGAAAACCACAAATTTTGCTTAAAGAAATTAAAGAAGAAATAAATAAATGGGAAGATACCCCAAGTTTGTGGATTAGAAGACTTAATACTGTTAAGATGTCAATACTACCTCTGTAAGCAATCAACAGATACAGTGCAATTCCTATTACAATCCTTAACAGTTAAACACAGAATTACCATATGTCCTAGCAATTTCATTCTTAAATATATAACTCCAAATAATTAAAAACAGGTATTCATGGGCTGAGGTCATGGCTCAGTGGTACAGCACTTGCCTAGCATGTGTGAGGCACTGGATTTGATCCTCAGCACCACATAAAAAATAAATAAAGTATTGTGTCCAGGTACACTAAAAAATTTTTAAAAAACCAGGTACTCAAAACAATGATTACACAAATGTTAAGTTTGAGAGTTTTTTATATTCTAGATACAAATCCTTTGCTAAATACATGTTTTACAAATATTTTCTCCTGATCTGTACTCTTCTTTCTCTAATGTCTCTCATGGAGCAAAAGTTTTAAATTTTGATGAGGTTCCATTTATCTCATTTTTCTTTGATTGACAGTACTTCAGTACTATCTCAAAACTCTTTACCTAGTTCTAGCCCAAGAAGATTTTCTTCTATTTCTTTTAAAAGTTTTAATGTTTTATGTTTTAAATTTACATTCATCAGCCATTTGGTGTTGAATTTTGTATAATGCTTACATTAGATCAAGTTTAATTTATCTTGCATATTGAAGGGTTATGGAAAATAATATTCCTATAAGATAGCTCCCAAAGAAAAGCTGAGAGAGATGCAGCTCCGGAGGAGGGAGGGGAAACTATCCAAGAAGCAACCTCCTAGTAAATCCTTTCCTAATAACTAACCACAGGCCCTGATGGAAAGGGATGGATACTGAATGCTGGGCTCTGGACTTTGACCTTCCCCCATTGCAAATTAATCCTAGAGGGAGGCACAGCAAATATAGAAACTCTGGGAAACAATGGATCCCAGATAAAGCAAAGCAATGGGCAAAAATTGAGTACTCATCCTTCGGGATCTGGACTGCTATCTCCCCAGATAACAATGAGTTTCAAACTTTTTACAGCTACCTTCCTAAGTTGAAGTTTTAACCTGCACAACTAGCCCCTGACTGTCCCAACTGCATGTCCTCAGTTTCCAATGATTAAACCATCCTCATTGTACCCTATAAAACAAAAATCCACTCTGTAACCAACGGACATTTTCTCATCCAGAAAATGAGCCCCTACCATGCCAGAGTCCGTGAACAAATAAACGGATTCTCTGAATCTGTTGAGGTCTGCATCTGTCATTTTGTGCTTACACATATAGATAAGCAATTGTTTTAACACTATTTGTTGAAAAGATTATCTTTTCTCTATGGAATTTCTTTTACATCTTGTCAAAAACCAAATACCCTTACTGTGTGGTTCTATTTTGGGGCTCTGTTCTATTGATCTTTGTGACTACCCTTCACTAATCAAAATTTATTTTTATTTTTATTTTTTGCAGTGCTGGGGATCAAACCCAGGGTCATGTACATGCTAGGCAAGAGCTTTCTACCACTGAGCTATACCTCCTGCCCCAAAAGTATGATTTTCAATATTCGAAAACTACTACCCATATTTACATATTTACACCCATATTTTACAATAATAGTAACAAAAATCACTGAGAAAGATGTTTAATTACCTCTTTATAATATACTGCTGCCATTTCAAAGTTCTCATTTACCTCTGCTTCAAATGCAAAGAGTCTAAGCTGTTCACTGCTTGTATGAATGGTTGAAGCGGTGCTTTGGACATCATCTGGCATGGCCTTGTCAATATAGAGATGTTAAACAAACAAAATGAAGCCATTCTAGGGTAGAGAGGGTTATGGGAATAACCAGATATAAGATACAGTCATGATATCTAAGATGATATTGAGCTTTCTTATGGTCTTGCCAAGGCAGGAAAAGAATGAGAGAACCAAGAGTCAAATATCAAGGGTGAAAGGGAAGCTCAGGTATCTGAATACCAACAGTCTGAGCTCATGGAAGTGAGTAAAAATTGCTTAAGGCAAAACAACTCTCCTCAACCCTCAGGGTAGGCAGTGTCCCTCCTCAAGTTACCTCTGACCTCAAACAGCTTCCTTTATTTTCTCTAGGACAAATATCATTTTTAGGTGCCACGTTGTGTAAAAGGTCAGCAAGTTAGTACTGGCTGGAGATTTTAAACATGAAGAAAACATGAGAGGGACTAGGGCCGTAGCTTAGTGGCAGACTGCTTGCCTAGCATGAAGGAGGCACTGGGTTCGATCCTTGCCACCACATAAAAATAACTAAATAAAGGCATGTCCATCTACAACTACAAAAAAAAAAAAAAAATTAAAATAAACAAACAAACAGGAGACTAAGGGTAAAGCTTTGAAAGCCAGATCTGTAACTTTAGGGGGATAATTAGACTGATAGATCCTACAAAGGAGACATTTTAGAAATAGCCAGGAAGGTAGAAATAAAACCAGAAAAAGAATATATCATATATACCCAGTTTGAGAGACCAATTCTGGTGTAATTAGAAATCTCCTGAATCAAAGCCATAGCCAAGCAACAACCCTAAAATTCTTTAATTAAAAGTAAAAAAGATAGCAGTGACTTTGACAAGTACAGTAGCTAAGGAATGTGAAGAGTAAAGCTAAAGCCAGGCATGGTGGTTCACACCTGTAATCCCAGGGACTTGGGAGTCTGAGGCAGGAGAATCAAAAGTTCAAGACCAGCTTCAGCAACCTAGGCCCTAAGCAACTCGCAAGACCCTGCCTCAAAATAAAAAATAAAAAAAGATAAGGGATTTGGCTCAATGATTAAGTGCCTCTGGGTTCAATCGAAGGAAGGAACAGAGGGAGGAGGAAAAGAAAAGGAAAGGAAAGAAGGAAGGAAGGAAGGAAGGAAGGAAGAAAGGTTGATTTGAGATGAACCAAAGATAGCTTCTGCTCTCTGTCCTTTTTAGTTTTGATGATTATGACCTCCAAATCCTTTCAGAAACAAAATTCTATGCCCACACCTAAATTACTCTACCTCTAGTATCCCATTCCCAGAATCCACTTTCTAAGCCTTCCACCTTTTTTATCATTTACTTCACTTAAAATAGCTTCTTGATTCCATTTACTTCACTTCCAATAAGCCCATCACTTCCCAAATGGATCAACCTGATCTCATGATTACCTACTTATACTCCTCTCTCACCAGCACACTCAAATCTCGAGCATCCTCATCCTTTTCCTGCATTTGTCCTGAAACCTCCCAAATTAAAACAAGCCTACAGCTGGGGGTCACGGCACATGTCTGTAATCCCAGCCACTCAGGAGGCTTAGGCAGGAGGATCACAAGTGTAATACAAAACAGTCACTTCACTCTTTCAGGTGCGGCCATTTCTCCCTGCCTCCCAACCATCTGTCAGTGCTCCGCCTGCCTCTTACGTCACAGGAATTTCCGGCCTACACTACAGCCATTTTCCTGCTTCCCACATTATGTCCTAACATGCTAGCTAGCCATTGGTTCATCAGTCAGCTTGCAAGTATTCTCCTCTGCTATTGGTTCCTTCCAGCCCGGGAGATTCCAATATCTGGGAGAAGTGTCCACACGCCATCTTTCTCTTTTCCTTTCTTTTCACCCCGGAGCAGATGCGCTAGTCTGCATAATAAAGTCTCTTGCGTGAGGCCCTGTGTCCTCGGTGGATTTTTCTGGGAGCTATTGTCAAGCCGCAACTGAGACGGGCGTGTATAGCGGCAGTTCCACAGGAGGGGCTGGAACCACCGAGGGTCCCAAGCTGAGCTGCATTTTTCCTTACAACAAGTTCAAGACCAGCTTCAGTTACTGAATGAAACCTCAGGAACTTAGTGAGACCTTGTCTCCAAATAAAAAATAAAAGTACTGGGAATGTGACTTAGTGGTAAAGTGCCCCTGGGTCCAACCCTTAGTACCAAAATAAATCAATTAATCAAAATTTTTAAAAAAGTCTACGATCTGATGTCTTCGTTCTTGGACAGGTGTGTTTAACTGATCCTTGGGAAAAAGTGAATAGGTCTGGGGTTGTAGCTCAGTGGGAGAACACTTGCCTCAAATATATGTGGCCCTGTTTGGATCCTCAGTACTATATTAAAAAAATAAATAAAGGTACTGTGTCCATTCACAATATTTAAAGAGAGAAAAAGAAAAACTGAATAATTGTAGAGATATCTGAGCCCTCCCAGAATCTTGTGGCATTCAGTCTTAGCTGAAGATCTTTAATACTCAGTAATCTCTGTATTTGTCCTGGTTTAGCAACAAATTTTTCTCTTCAACCTTTTCATTCAACCTGCATCCCCTTTACTTTCAATAAAGAACTTATCTCACAAAGTAACAAATAATTAGCAAGAAACCCTCAGTTTTTTACCCCACACCTAAGTAGTTTATTTCTGCATCAATTTTTTTGTTTTGTTTTGTTTTTGGTACTAAGGATTGAACCCACTGGCACTTAACCACTGAGCCACAAACCCAGCCCATTTTGTATTTTTTTTAGAGACAAGGTCTCTAAAAAAGTTGCTTGGGCCTCACTAAATTGCTGAGGCTGACTTTGAACTCTTGCCTCAACCTTATCCCAGTTGCTAAGATTACAGGCAAGTGCCACCCTACCCTGCAATTTCTGTATCTATTTCTCTCTTTCTCCTTTCAATCTCAGAGGAAGAGGCATTGAGTCCCTTCTGTTTCAAGGTTGATCCTTGGTCCTTTCCAGTTGTATAACCTGGGCTTATCATCCTCATCTCCTCTCCTTCCACAATTCTCAACTTCTCCCACTGTGCGGACTCCTTTTCCTAAACCTATGGATGTGCTCAAGGTTTTTCCATCTTAAAAAGAAAATTCCTGTAATTCCTAGCTTTGACTTTTCCACTTTTTTCCTTCATTATCCAACTTCCTGATTTGATATTAACCTATTTCCTAATCACAGACTTACTCTTCAATGCATTATAGATAGATAGATAGATAGATAGATAGATAGATAGATAGATAGATAGATAGATAGATAGATTTTTTTTTTTTTTCAGTGCTGGGGATTTGAACCCAGGGCCTTGTGCTTGTAAGGCAAACACTCTACCAACCAGGTTATATCCCCAGCCCTAATGCATTATAATTTTAATCCTCCCCATTAGTGCAATGAAATTTCTATGTAAGGTTAACAATAAGCTCCTTATTGCCAAATCCAATGAAACTTCTCAGGTTTTGTTCTCCTTGAATTCCTAGGAGTATCTGACAATGTTGACCACTTGTTCTTAAAATTCTCTTCCCTTGGCTCAAGAACTCCATTGACTTCTGGTTCTTTTGCCTCCTTAATAATTCTATTTGTCTTCTTCATCAATTCTTTCACTCAGTCATCCCTGAAAAATTTGTGTTTCCTAGGATTCTAGAACCAGTTTCCTCTCTTTCATCCTGTCTTTCTCAGGCAGCCCCATCAATGACAGTATTATCCATATATCATAGCTCCCCAAATCACATGTCTTCTTTAGCAAAACCCCACAGGAGCCAAAGTTTAAAATTGAACTCAACATCACCTGCATCTCACCAAGTTTACTTGTGTTACACTCCTTGTCCTGGTTAATGTTAACATCAATAACTCAGTCAATGAGCCTTAAACTTAAGAAAATTTTACTCCTCTTCCTCTTTATTATGCAATAGTCATCAAACATCACCAGTTTTGCACCTCCAACCCACCTTCTATAATTGCTATCAGTATGTTTTTTATAAAATGTAAACTGATCATACTATGCTCCAGCATAAATTAGTTTAATTTATTCCTCCCAACTGCTAGTGAGAAAAAAGTCACAAGTTCTTTGTTTAGCATACAAGGTATCCCTTCACACTGCCAAAGTTCCCAACAGGAACGAATCCCTAGTTTCATCTCCTTCTTCTCCACCTCTTAACCACTTCAGCCTGTGCTCCTGAACTCTGCAACGTCTACATATATCATATTCTTTGCAACTTCTAAACCTTTGTGATGTTCCTGTGACTCAATGCTCTGAGACATCCATCTAGAGAACTTCTTTTCAGCTTTGAAGGCCCAGCTCAAGCCACAGCTCCTCTGTGAGTTCCTCTTTCCCAGCAGGAAACAGAGCACTTGTTCATGAGGCTTCCCTAATCTGCTCTCTAATAAACACATCCCAGTCACAGCACTTACCTCCCTCTACTGCAGCGATTTGTATTTCGCGCCTGACTCCTCCACTGGGTAAGAGTTCCTTAGGGACAGAAGGCAGCAGCAATTCCCATACTCAACTCTCGATTGCTTTCCAAATGAACTCATCCATATCATCCAGACCCGAGAATTAAGGACTGGTCTTTTACTCCTACAATACTGGACACTCTTGTCCTACCTCTTCAAGAAGGCTGAACCAGGTCAAAGAAAAAGTGACAGTGGAAGGGAAGAAGAACAAACAGAAAGAAGAGGCACCGCTAGTAAGAGACTGCCATGGGCACAAAACAGCTTTGATTTTGTTGTTCCTTTCCAATAAACCACAACTGAATACACACAAAAATTTAGAAATGAAGGCAAGGTGCACAAATAAATATGCAAACAGACAAGTGGGCTGGAAAGTAGACTACCTGTCACAGAAAAGGCATATTTGAAATGTCATTGCCATTTGGTAAAATATCTGAAAACTTACAGTTTTTCATTGTTTTTACTATTCTAAGAATTAAGAATCGCGAACAATCACAAAACAAATAAAATGACAATTTTGTTTCACAATTTCCCTAGCCTAATTTGTCTATTTTTGACAATTCCATTACATTTTTTGAAAGTCATAACTTATTTTTCTAGGAAACTGAAAAAGCATAGCCCTTGTTCTCCCCAAAATTAGTCTTATATTTTAGGCAGTTTCTTACTCATCTTTGTTTTCAGTGCCTAGTACAGAGTAGCCACCTTAATAAATATTTGTTGAATAAGGAAGAAAGGAAGCAAACAGAGTGGGAGTATTTCAAAGGCAGTCTTGATGCGCTACAGAGAAAAGAAGAGCTCTCGGTGTTGACACCTACCTCATTTAGGGCCACATGCATTTGATCTACCAAGAACACATAAAGCTCACTGATAAATGTCTGCAGTTCCTCCTGGCTTTCGAAGGACGTTGTCCTCAAATATTTCTCTCTTACAATCTTTACCACCGCATGCTGCAAGATATACACAATTCCTTCTAATAACACAGAGCAGCATCCAGCTGACTAGGACTTCGGGACTAAGGTTCATCAAAACTTCGAATGGGGGCTGGGGTTGTGGCTCAGTGGTAGAGCACTTACCTGCCTGACACATGAGCCATGTGTGAGGCACTGGGTTTGTTCTTTAGCACCACATATAAACAAATGCATAAAATAAAGGTCTACCAACATTAAATAAATAAATAAACTAAAGGTATTGTGTCCATCTACAACTGAAAGAAATTAAAAAAAAAAAAACTTCAGATGGTGGGGTTGGGGTTGTGGTTCAGTGGAAGAGTACTTATCTAGCATGTGTGAGGCACTGGGTTCAATTCTCAGCACCACATATAAATAAAGGTTCATTAACAACTAAAAAAAAAAAAAAAACTTCAGCTGGTGATAGGTTTCTCCCTGGGTGACCACTAGACTATGCGCTCTCTGACATTACTCCAGTCAACGTACTCTATCTTTCTTGACATCACCATCGTTACTAATAGGGGCAATGTAGGACTCATATCATGTGAAGACAGTTATATATATAAGCATTTGGCTTATGTGTTATGTCTCTCATAGCGGCCATATGATTCAAGGCAGAAAGGGAGAAAGGCCTTGTCTGAGTCCAGAGAATGGAAATCTGGTTATAATGCTTCCATGTACAATCTCATAAATTATTTCACACTTTGGCACCTAAGTTTCTTTGTTAAGTGGACATGTAGTTCTAGTATTATTATCTGTAGAAGAGAACTGAAAACCACAGAGAGGAAACAGAATAAAAACTTAAAATGCTATGCAAATACAATGGTTCCTCCTTATATATGGTTTGAGATCCCCATGGTCAACCGTGGTCTGAAAATATTACATGGAAAATTTCAGAAATAAATAATTTGTGAGTTTTAAGTTGTGCAACCTTCTGAGTAGCATGATGGAATCCTGTGTGGCCCTACTCCATCCTGCCAAGGATGTGAATCATCCTTTTGTTCAGTATTTCCATGCTGTCCACTACCCACTCATCAGACACCAAGTAGTCATCTTGCTGTAATACTAACCTTTGTGGTTCGGCAGTGCTTACATTCAGCAACCTTTATTTTACTTAATAATGGCACTAAAGCACAAGAGGACTGATGTTAATTAACAATTTGGACAGGCCAAAGAAAAGGCATAAAGGGCTTCCTTTATGTGAAAAGATGAGAGTCACCACATGTATTTATGTTATAGAAAAAAAAAAAAAAACATAGTACATATAGGGCTCAGTACTGTCCAGAGTTTCAGGAATCTATGGGGGGATCTTGATAAATAACCCACAGATAATGGGGGACTAATGTATAAACCATGTTGCTACGGCCAAGCAGCTTCTTTTCTTCTCTCCCTAAGCTAACACCATTGCCAGGATTTATAGGAAGCACCTTCCATGCATCATATTATTTAATTCCCAAATGAGCCCATGTGTTAATATAAATATTATCCCTCACTGATAATAAAGAAATTTACATATAGAGAGGTGAAGTTATGTGCTGGATGTCACCCAGCTAGAAAAAGCAAAACCAGGAATCAAATTGAGAAGTAATTATACCACTACTCAGAATAGCCTCTTGCTTCCATGAGCATCTACTTTATTATTTCCATGAATTCTCTTTGTTATCTATTTACTGCAGAGCAGGGCATGTTGTAAATGTTCATAGAGTTAGTGTAACATAGCAGTTGGAGCCAAAGTGCCTGAATTTGAATCCTGTCTTTGAACTATACTTCTCTCTGTGACTCTGGGCAAATTACTTACCCAACTAATATTGCATTTTCCTGCCCATAAAAGAGAGAAATGGGGAGTACTTACCTCATAGGGTTACTGATTAAAATTTGCTTGGCATACAGAAAACATTTAATAAGTGTTAACCATTATTAGTCAAGTTTTTTTTTTTTTTTTTTTTTTTTGGTTCTGGGGATTAAACTCAAAGGCCCTCTTCTACTGAGCTACATCCCCAGTTCTTTTTTATTTTGTATTTTGATACAGAGTCGCACTAAATTTCTGAGGCTAGCCTTGAAATTGCAATCCTCCTACTTCAGGCTACTCAGCTGCAGGGATTATGATACCACAGCAAATGTTTCTCGAATCTTAGCGATTCCATGGGCCAGAGAGAGATTTGAATGGGAAACAGAACTCTTTACAGAGTCAGTAACAATTTCTGCTTCCTAGGAGCAACATGAAATCAGGTCCAAAATCTAGCCTAGCCTCAAGTGAAGAATTCATTTCTTAAAAACTTACACGAGGAGTGGTGGTGCATGCCTATAATCCCAGAGGATCATGAGTTCAAAGTCAGCCTCAGCAACTTAATGAGGCCCTAAGCAACTCAGAGAGACCCTGTCTCTAAATAAAATACAAAAAAAAAAAAAAAAAAAAAAAAGGCTGGGGATGTGGGTTAGTGGTTAAGCACCCCTGGTTTCAATCCCTGGTACCAAATGACAACAACAACAAAAACTCCCTCATACTCAGAATGGACAATAAGCCATTCCAAGACTGCAGAAGTGGAGCTTCTACTGAGACTCTATCTCAGAGAAGCTAGCTGAACAAAATCAGAGCAAAAAAAGTTAAGTACATAGAGAAGATGGTCCGTAATAACCCATAGACTAATTAAATAAATGAATGTTTTACCTTGAGTTGTTCTTTGAAAGCAAAGTATTTTCCAGAAGAGTTAAATTCATAGTTGAGCTGGCACTTCTGCTCCTCTAAAGTTTCACTGTCTATGTTATTCCCCACCTGTTTCCCAAACATTCTGTAGTATTCATCCAGAATGGCTTTAGAAATGTTCTTGATCTGCACGTGGTAATCATTTACTGCCTAAAAAAAATGTAAAATGTCTGGTAAAGTGGCCTAAAGAGGACAAGACCATGGGCTGAAAGTCTAAAACTGCATTAGGATTTATGTTTAGTAACCCTATAAACTACTCTTTTCTTCCCAACTCAGAGACCACCATCCACAGGTTAAATAATGTATGCTATTCACTGTCCACCACTGATCACAAATGGAAATAGAAATGAAAATACGTGAAGATTCAAACAAGCTTTCACCCCTTTTGGAAGGCACATTGAAGAGTCCATGCCATTTCAAATGTATGTAGTCAACATCTTATGCTTTCATGTTAGTTTTGGTACTTGCCTTCTGAGCACCTCCTGTCCAACGGGTAAGAGGAGGCCTTGGAGGAATCATTTCCCTGACCCTGTATCAGGAAAAAAATATATAAAATATAAAAACTTATTATTTTGACTTTGTACAATAAAAGGAACATTACATTTCATTAGTAATCTTTACCTTGATTAAATGTTGACATAATTTATTTTTACTTTAAATAAAAGGTATTATTAAAGTTAAAAAAATTATTATCTGAAGGTTTACGTCTTCTTATATCTCACCTCCAGAGATGCTGGGTAGAGGCCATCTGAGGTCTTTTTCCCTATTACACTTGAACAACGTGCTTTTCTCTCATGTAAAACCCTAGATGGGAACTCCAGTATAGTATCTGGTCTATGGACCAGACATGAAGAAAGCAGCTACTCAGAGTGTCTAAGTGGTATTTTTGGCTATTTGCATCCTGTATTTAACCTTGTACACTTTGAAAAATTATTATTTTGCACAAATAGCTGATTGAGGGTTAGAATGCAATGGGTGCCATGATTTTAGGGATACTCAGTGTAAGTCTCTGAAAGCACAAAGATTTAGAAATCTGGGTGATATAGGCAAGTAAGATCTTTTCTTTCCTCTGCATCTGGAATAAAAAGTGTATTATTTATCAAAAATTAGAGAAGTACATGAGATTACAATAAGAGTAACAGATTTTAAGTTAAGAAAACACATTTTGTCACTATCAAATTACTTATGCCAAAACTTCTTCCTTTTATTTTCAGAAGCTCTTATAAGAATCTAAAAGGGAGTTGGGGAGATAGCTCAGCTGGTAGTGCTTGCCTCGCAAGCACAAGGCCCTGATTTCAATCCCCAGTACCGCAAAAAAAAAAAAAAAAAAAAAAATCTAAAAGGAATGGTACAGCATTTTCCCTGTGTGGTTTCAACTCCTGCTGAAGTATGTCATATTGCCTTGAAGTTTTGTAGCCAAACTAAAAAAATTGGCCAGGTATGGTGACACTTGCCTATAAGTACAGTGACTTGAGAGGCTAAGACAAGAGGATTGCAAGTTTAAGGCCAACCTGGGCAATTTAGCAAGGTCCTAAGCAACTTAGTAAGACCCTGTCTCAAAACAAAAAACATAAAAGGGCTGGGGCTGTGGCTCAGTGATACAGTGCCACTGGGTTCAATGCCTGGTACAAAACAAGCAACAATAACAAAAATCCTCAACAAGTCAATTTTTCTTTAATAGGCCCTTTGTATACTTCTGTTCATAATCACTAATTTTAATATTATTTATTTTAATAGGTAATAGGTCCATATGATTCAAATTTTTAAAGGCATGAAACAATAATATAGCAAAATATCTCCTTCCAACTTTGTTGTCCAGCCTCCTAATATCCTCTCCAGAGACAAGGTTATTTATTCAGTCAAAATACATGACTGAGTGCCTGTTGTCCATCATATACTGGGTCTGGGCATAGAGTATTAACAAAACAGGCAACAATTCTTGTCCTCAGAAAGAAAGACAATGAGTGAATAATTAAGAAAATATGCCAGTCCTATGTGCCATGGTGAAAAACAATGCAGGAAGGCCAACAGAACATGCTCAGGCCTGGGGAGGTGGAGGGGAAGAGCGTATTCCAGCAGGGAGGCCTCGCTGAGATGGCAAGTTGACTAAAGATGCCAGGGAAGTGAGGAAGCAAGTCATGCAGATGCCTAGGAAGAGGGTATTTCAGGCAAAAGAACAAGAAGTATAAAAGGCCTTGCTGTGAGAATGTGCCTGGCATGTCTGAGCAATAGCAAAGACACCAGTATGGCCAGACTGAAAAAGTGAGGGCACAGTACATGCAGACTATGCCATCATAGATGGGAACTCACTGGTAGTTTCTAAATGGAGGAATTACATGAGTTGACTTCCATTTAAGATCATGTTTGAGTGCCATACTAAGAATGAACTGGCTGGGCAAGGTGGCACACACTGGTAATCCCAGCGGCTCAGGAGGCTGAGGCAGGAGGATTGTGAGTTCAAAGCCAGCCTCAGCAATGGCAAACTTAGCAAAGGTGCTAAGCAACTGAGACCCTGTCTCCAAATAAAATACAAAATAGGGCTGGGGATGTGGCTCAGTGGTTGAGTGCCCCTGAGTTCAATCCCACTACCAAAAAAAGAATGGGTCTGGGGCTGTAACTCAGTGGCAGAGGCTTGCCTAGCATGTGTGAGGTACTGAATTCAATCCTCAACACCACATAAAAATAAATAAATAATATAAAGGCATTCTGTTCATACACAACTACCAAAAAAAAAAAAAAATGAACTGCACAGTGCAATGTCTCACACCTGAATACCAGTGACTTGAGAGGCTCAGGCAGAAGGATCCCATGTTCAAGGCCAGCCTTGCCCTCAGAGCAAGACTCTGTCTCTAAATGAAAAGTTTTTATAAAGGTCTGGGGATATAGTTCTATAGTAAAGCACTGGGTTCAATCCCAGTACCACCAAAAAAGAGAATTAACTGCTTACATGTTCATCAACTGATTAATTGAAAAATAAAAGGTGGCATATTCATATAATAAATAAAGTATATACTTCAATATGGATGAACCTTGAAAATTTGTGCTAAATGAAAGAAACCAGTCACAAAGACCACACACTGTGTGACTCTATTTATATGAAATGTCCAGAGTTGGTAATGCATTAAAAAGTTAAATAAATAAATAAGTGGTTGCTTAGGGCTGGGGCATATGGGTAAGGAGATAGCATGATGGTTGACAAGAAAGAGAGAGCAACTACCGCTGTATACAAGATTTACTTCAACTTAAGGGGTAATGATAATGTTATAAAGTTGATTATGGTGATGTCTGTACAACTGTGAACATATTAAAAGCCACAGAATTTTACAGTTTAAATAAGTAAAGAATATGGTATACGAATTATATCTCAATAAAGTTGCTACTAAAAAAGGAAAAAGAAAAGAAAAAACTGAAAGATAGAATGTCTACCATGCAGGGAAACCACTTAAGAGAACTGTGGCTCTGCCAGAAAGTTTGTGAGAATTAGATATATGAACCTGAAATTCAGGAGGAAGGTCCAGACTTGAAATACAACTTGGGGAGGCGTCAGCACATAGATTGTGTTTAGAGCCATGAGACTGGATTAAAAACAAGGAAATGAGAAAAGTTAGAAAATGAGTTCAAGGACTGAGTTTTAGGAAACTCCAACATTCAGATGCTAGAGAGGTAATGAAGGCCAGGGAGGGAAGAATACAACCAAGAGAGTATGGTGCCCTAAAAACCAGGTTAAGAAAGTCTCTCAAGGAGAACTGAGTAGTTAAATGCTGATTCCAGCTAACTACTAGATTTAACAATGTGGTAGCAATTGATAACCTTGATAAGAACACTTATTGAAAGATAAACATAGTAGTTTCCATTATTGTAACAAATTCCTGAGATAATCAACATATAAAAAGAAAAGTTTATTTTAGCTCAAAGTTTTGGAATTTTCAGTCCATTGTTAAGTAGACTCACAACATTTAGGTCTCTACGGGAAGGAGTAATATATCATGGCAGGAGCACCTGATATAGCAAAGTTCTTTACCTAAGGATCCCAGATATCAAAGATAAAGAGGAAGAAGGCAGGGACACACAACCCCTGAACCTGAACCTCCAATGACCTGAACCCTCCCACTAGGCCCCCACCTCTTACAGCTTCCACAACCTTTCAATAGAGCCAAACTAGAATTAATTCTTTCACACATGGACCTTTGAGGGACAATCTAGATCCAAACTATAGTAACAAATTATTGGAAGTGAACTACCATATCAAAGGGTTGAAAGATTCATCAATTTTTATTTAAATAACTATGACCAAATTGCTCTCCAATGGAGTTGTACCAATTTACACTTCCCCAGTTTGCATGAGAGGGCCTGTTTCCAAATATCCTCATCGACAACAGCACGAATTATCAAACCTTTTTGATCTTCAGCAATTAAAAAAACAAGACATTTCTGGGTAATCTTAATTTCCATTTCTTTTATTATGAAAATCATTGAGCTTTCTTTCATATGTTGAAGACTGCTTTAAACTTACATATATTCTTATATAGTGACATAATTTCAGCAGTTTGGTACATATAGTCAGCAACCACAGGCAAATAATCTTTTATATTATTTGGGGTAATTTGGTATAATTTTCTATCATTACCATTCTAATTAGTTTTTACTCTAAAATATTGTCGTTTGGGATTTGGGTATGTTAACTTGGAGGAGAAATCTGCCTTTTATCTCCCTATGGCTAAAAAAAAAAGAAAAAAAAAGATTGCTAATATTAGTAACCATTTCACAGACACCATACTAGGAGAAACCAGTAAAGTAATGTAGAAACAAAATGAGAATATCAATAGAAACAGAAATTATAAAAATGTCCTAAACAAAAAATCTGGAAATGAAAAGTACAACTGATATAAAAAAGTTCACTAAAAGGGTTCCACAGATTTGATTAGGCAGAAGAAAGAATCAGTGAACTTGAAAACATGACAACTGAAATAATTAAATCTGAGGAACATTAAGAATAAAGACAAGGGCTGGGATATAGCTCAGTTGGTAGAGTGCTTGCCTTGCAAGCACAAGGCCCTGAGTTCCAATCCCCAGCACTACACTGAAAAAAAAAAAAAAAAGAATAAAGACAAGCTCACAAAACCTAAGATATGTGAGATACTTTCAAGCTACCTAACATATACGTAACAGAAGTCACAGAAGAAGAAAAGAGGAAACAGGTAGAAAGAATTTTCAAAAAATAATGACCCCAAAATTCCCAACTTTGATGAAAGACATGAATTTACACATCCAAGAAGCTTAACAAACTACAAGCAATATAAAGTCAAAGGGATTCACATAATGATAGTTTATATTCAAACTGTCAAAAGCAAAGCCAAAGAGAGAATAACAAAAACAGGGAGAACAGAGCAACTCATCATGGACAAAGGATCTTCAATAAGATTAACAGCTGATTTCTCATTAGAAACCACAAGGCCAGCAAGGTGTGGCTTACACCTTGTAATCCCAACTATTCAGGATGCTGAGGAAGGAGGATCACAAGTTTGAGGCTAGCCTGGGAAACTTAGTGAGATTCTATCAAAATAAAATTTAAAATGGTTGGGGATATAGCTCAAATGGCAGAAAACTTGCAAGAAATTAAATTTAATTTAAAAAGACAAAAGAGGGCTGGGACATAGCTCAGTTGGTAGAGTGCTTGCTTCACAAGCACAAGGCCATGGGTTCAATCCCCAGCACCACAAAAAAAAAAAAAAAAAAAAAAAAAAAAAAAAAAAGAAAAGAAACCATGAGGGCAGAAAATACCGGGATGATACATTTAATGTCTGACAAAAAAAAATTGCCAACCAAGAATTCTATCCAGCAAACTATTCTTCAAGAGGGAAGGAGAAAGTAAGATAATCCCAGATAATTAAGAGCTAAGACAAGAAATTCCAAAGAGAGTTCTTCAGGCTGAAATAAATGGATACTAGTCAATAACTCAAAGTCAAATGAAGAAATAAAGGACACTAGTAAAGATAAATACAAGAGGCAATATTACTGTACTTTGGTTTGTGACTCCGCCCTTCTTCTTTTTAGAAGGCAAATGTATAAAATAATAATTATAAATCTATTTTAACAGACACATAATAAAGTTGAAATCTGTAATGGTAACAATATAAAAATATAAAGGAGAGGAGTAGAGATGTACAGGAGCAGTGTGTATAGTATCAACATTAAGTTGGCATTATTCAAACTATACTGTTATCAAGTTTATCACTTGTATTTCCCAAGGCAACCATTAAAAAAACAACTTTAAAAATATACAGAAAAGGACAGAAGACAGGAACCCAAATAATACACCAAAAAAAAAATCAACTAATTAAAAAAAGCAGCAATGAAGGAATAGAAGAAAAACATTTAAGACATGTAAAACACAAATAGATAAATGACAAAGTAAATTCTTAAATAATCACATTAATTATAAATGGATTAAAGTTTCCTACTAAAAGGCAGAGATTGGCAGATTAGATTTTTAAAAAACATAGGCTCTATCTGATGACTTCAAGACACTCTCTTTAGATATAAACACATAAACAAGTCAAAAGTAGAAATATAAAATCAGATATTCCATGGAAACAATAACTAAAATAGCTGGGATTGCTAGATTATTGTCAGGCAAAACAGATTCGAAATCAAGACTCTGAAGTGAAGGTAATTGTGTCATTTCTTGAGGTACATTTAACTCGTGCCAGATTGAGAATGGCACTTGGTATCCTGAGCCACTTAGTTGGACTTATTTCCTGTTCCACAGCAGGTGTATTATTTAAGCTTTGTGACATTCTTCTGTAAGAAAAAGAAACTTTCTTCAAATATCTTAATGTATTTTATCTGATTATTTACTATACGGATAAATGATCATTAAATACTTATCATGTCAACTAAGAAAAAAAAAGAATTCATAAGAGACAAAAAAGGATATTATCTATTGATGAAAGGCTCATCAATACAGCAACAAAATATAACAATTACATTCAACAAAGTCCCAAAATATGTGAAATAAAAATTGATAGAATCAAAGGGGAAAACTGACAGTTTTACAATAATAATTATAGGCTTCAATACCCTCCTTTCAATAATAGAACTAGACAGGAAATTAAAATATAATTAGAGGATTCAAACAAAACCAAAAATCAATTAGACCTAACAAACAGGACACTCCATCCAACAACAGAATATGTACTCTTCTCAAGTGCACGTGGAATATTCTTCAGGATAGATCATATGTCAGGTCACAAAACAAATTAAAAAAATTTTTAAAAACTGAAACCATACAAAGTGTATTTTATGGTCATATGGAATAAAACTGGAAATCCATAACAGAAGAAAGACTGGAAAATTCACAGATGATGGAAATTAAGCAAGACACTTAAACAACCAATGATTTAAAGGAAAAAATTACAGGGAAAATTAAGGGGGAAAACACCTCATGATAAGTGAAAACAAACTATAATATGTCAAATCTATCAGATGCAATAAACACAGTGCTCAGAGGAATTTATAGTTTAAATATATACTTGAAAAATAAGCAAACTCTCAAATCAGCAACGTAACTGTACACCTTAAGGAAGTAGAAAAAGAAGTGCAAACTATGCCCAAAGCTAGCAGAAGAAAGGAAATTAATCAGAGTGGAGAAAAAATGTCTAATAGAAAAACAATAGAGAAAAACTGATTAAATAAAAATGTGGGTTTGTGGAAGAGAGCAACAAAATTGACAAAACTTTAGCAAACTAAGAAAAAAGAGGGAAGATTGAAATTTCTAAAATCAGAAATGAAAGTGGTGGCACATGCCTGTAATTACAGACTTGGAAAAACCAGTCAGGATCACAAGTTCAAGGCCAGCCTCAGTAATTTAGCAAGGCCCTGAGCAACATAGCAAAACCCTGTCTCAAAAATAAGTAAATGAGGGCTGGGGTTGTAGCTCAGAGATAGAGCGCTTGCCTAGCATGTGTGAGGCACTGGGTTCAATCCTCAGCACCACATATAAACAAATAAAATAAAGGTTCATCAACAACTCAAACAATATTTTAAAATATAAAAAGAAAATAAGTTAAAAAGGGATTGGGATGTGGTTCTATGGGTAAACGCCCCTGGGTTCCATCCTAGTACAAAAAAAAAATTAGTTAGAACCATTGTCTTCCAACAAATTGGATAACATAGAAGAAATGCACAACTTCCTAGTAATTCACAAGCAAAAGTCATTTTCAGGAATTACATTTATGTCAAGGCAAGGTTGCACATGCCTGTAAACACAAGTATTCAGGAAGCTAAGAAGGAGGATGGCAAATCTAAGGCCGGACTAGTAACTTATCAAGACACTGTCTCAAATAAAAGTTAAAAGAGTTGAGGGTGTAGCTTAGTGGTGACATGTCCCTGGGTTCCATTCCTCGTACCCACCCCCCAAATTACCTATATGTATACATGATGTGTTATGTGTATGTGTGTGTAACAATGGGGGCTTTAAATGCCAAAATGGGGCAGGGTTGTGGCTCAGTGGTAGAGCACTCCCCTAGCATAGGCGAGGCACAGAGCTCAATCCTCAGCACCACATAAAAATAAAATAAAGGTATTGTGTCCACCCACAACTAAAAAAATATATATTAAAAAAAAACTCCAAAAGGATTAACACTAAAGGGTTAAAAATGGTTATCACAACATAAGTAGAAAACCCTTTTTTTTTTTTTTTTTCGGTGCTGGGGATTGAACCCAGGGCCTTGTGCTTATGAGGCAAGCACTCCAACTGAGCTATACCCCCAGCCCCATGTTTTTATACTTTCTTCCCATTTTGGTTTTCTAAAATTTTTTTGTAGTAAGCATATAATATTTTTGTAATAAGGAAACAACAATAGCAAAGGAAATTCCATCTGGAGAAAAAAAACAACTCAAAACTCATGATTAACCTGGGAAAATTACATTCACAGGGACAAACTGATTTCCTCCTATTTATACCTAAACTGCTTGTATTAAACAAGCTTGAGAACCACTGCTACATACCTTCTGGCTAGCTCCTCTGGCATTCGCTTTGGAACCAAGGCTTTGTCCAGCTGAATCTCCAACACAATGTATGTCCCTGCTTCAAAATATTGCTGTAAAGACATTTTTTCTCATTTGGTATTTTCAGGGAAAAAAAAGATACTTAAGAGAAAATTTTAGTAACATAAAAGAATGCTTACAATGTACTGAGTGAGGAAAATGCACATATAATCACACATGTAGCTTGATCTCAACTGTTAGTCTTTCCTACATAGAAAAATAACTGGAAAGGAATATAGTAATAGTGGTTATCTCATGGAGGAAAAAGTTTTCACTTTTAATCCTGGAAATATCTACCTCAGTGGAAGACCCATTGAACTTGTTCATAACTTTTCTAGGATCTCTTTTAAGTAAATGTCATTCTTTCTTCCAGCAACCTTCTCTCGTGTGTCCTGCAAAAATATTCTTTTCATATCTTTTCATTTTCCCATTCACAATCTCCTCCTCACCATTTATGAACTCTCACTGCTGAATACGTCTGACCAGATTTTTGCCAGCATCCAAAATATAACACGTCTAAATTTATCATTTCTGCCCTATCAACCTCTCTTGATTTTTGTCTTTATGGCATTTCTGTCATTCTAGAAAATAAGGCTTGAAACTCAAGTTATCTTTATCTTTTCTTCATCAACTAGCCCAAAGCTTTCCAGTTCCAAACATCTCACCTCTCCAAGTTTCTGACTTCTTTTTACTACATATCCTGCCCTAAATCAAATTGTCATCAACACTCATCTGTACCACATGAAAAACCTGAAACTGTAGGAAGATTCCTCAGAAAACTTGGAATGGAACCACATTTGACCCAGTTATCCCACTCCTCAGCATATATCTAAAGGACTTAAAATCAGCATACTACAGTGACGCTGCCACATCAATGTTTATAATAGCTCAATTCACAACAGCTAGATTGTGGAACCAACCTAGATGCCCTTCAACACATGAGTGGATAAAGAAAATGTGGTACATATACACAATGGAATATTTCTCAGCCTTATAAAAAATGAGATTATGGCATTTGCTGGTAAATGGATGGAACTGGAGGCTATCATGCTAAGTGAAATAAGCTAATCCCAAAAATCTGTAGGCCAAACCAAATGTTCTCTCTGATATGCAGATGATAACTCACAATAATTGGCAGTGAGGTACGGGAGGGAAGAATAAAAGTTCACTGACAAAGGGGTATGAAGGACAGGGAGGGGGCATGGGAATAGGAAAGGCGATAGAATGAATCAGACATAACTTTCTTATGTTCATATATGGATACATGACCAGTGTAATTCCACATCATATACAACAACAAAATGGGAAGTTATACCCCATGTATTATTTAAAATATTTTTTAAGTTGTTGATGGACCTTTATTTTCATTTATTTTTACATGAGGTGCTGAGAATCAAACCCAGTACCTCATACATGCAGGCAAGTGTTGTACTACTGAGCCACAACCCCAGACCCCATGTATGTTTGATATGTCAAAATACATTCTACTGTCTTGTCTAACTAAAAAGAACAAGTAAAAAATAACTGTGCACCTTAAGGAAGTAGAAAAAGAAGTGCAAACTATGCAGATGGTATGATCTTACACTTAGGAGACCCTAAGGACTCTACCAGAAGATTTCTAGAACAGATAAACATAACCAGCAAAGTAGCAGGATCCAAAATCAATATATAAAAATCAGTGCCTTTTCTGTACACCAATAATAAAGTTGCTGCTGAGAAAAAACTCAGGAAAATAATTTCATGGAGGTGTAGAAGCAGGAGGAGGGAGGGTGAGGAGGAGGAAGAGGAAGAAGAAAATGGAGGAGAAGGAGGAGGAGGAGAAGGAGAAGGAGAACAAAGAAGAAGAAGAAAAACAGGAGGTAAAATATCTTTACAATGAAAATTATTGAACACTAAAGAAAGAAGTTGAAGACACTAGAAGATGAAAATACTTCCCATGTTCTTGGACAGGCAGAATTAATATTTTAAATGGGCATATTAATGAAAGCAATCTACATGTTCAATGTAATCCCCATCAAAATAACTATGGCTTTCTTCAGAGAACTAGAAAAAACACTCCTAAAATATTTATGTGAAAGAACAAAAGACCAAGAAAAGCCAAACTTATCCTGAACAAAAACAACAATACTGGGAGGCATCACAATATCTGATTTGAAATTATATTACATGATCATAGTAACAAAAACAGCATGACACTGGTCAAAAAAACAAAAAAACAAAAACAAAAATCAGACGTGCAGACTAATAGAATACAATAGAAAATATAGGGAAAAACCCACAAAACTATATTCAACTGATTCTTGACAAAAGTATCAAAAAACATACATTGGAGAAAAGATGGCCTCTTTACCAAATTGTGCTGAGAAAACTGCATATCCCTATGAAGAAAAACAGAACTAGATCCTTATCTCCCACTATGCACAAAAGTCAACATAAAATGAACCAAAACTTTACAACTGTTAGAAGAAAAATTAGGGGAAATTCTTCAACATATATGTGAATGCAATGACTTCCCCAAAAGAACTCCTATAGCTAAGGAAATAACACAAATCAACACATGGGATCGTGTCAAATTTAAAAGTTTCTACACAGAAAAGGACATGATTAACAGAGTGAAGAGACAACCTACAGAACTGGATAAAACCTTTGCCAGATACTCCTCTAACAGAGGACTAATATGCAGAATATGTAAAGAACTAAAACATTTCAATGCCTAAATAATAAATAACACAATCAATAAATGGGCAAAAGAACTGAAAAAATACTTCTCAAAAGAAGTACAAATAGTCAATGATTATATGAAAAAAATGTACTACATCTTTAGCCACCAGAGAAATTCGAATTTAAAAAATCCACTGTACTGGATTCCATCTCACTCCAGTCAGAATGGCCTTCATCAAGAGTACAATAATAATGACTCTGATGAGAATGTGGGAAAAAGGAACTCTCATACATCTTTGATGGGAATAATAAATTAGTACAGGCACTATGGAAATCACAGTGGAGGTTCCTCAAAATTCTAAAAATAGAACCACCATATGATCCAGCTATTTATTTATTTATTTATCCAAAAGAATCTGCCAGGTGCAGTAGTGCCCCCTGTAATCCCAGCAGCTTGGGAGTCTGAGGTAGGAGGATCATGAGTCCAAGCCAGCCTCAGCAAAAGTGAGGCACTAAGCAAGTCAGTGAGACCCTGTCTCTAAATAAAATACAAAATAGGGCTGGGGGTGTGGCTCAGTGATTGAGTGACCCTGAGTTCAATCCATGGTACCCATCCCCCCCAAAAAAGAATTAAAGTCAGCATACATTAGCTACACATGCATACCCATGTTTAACACAACACAAGTCACAATAACCAAGTTATGGAATCAGTCTAGGTATCTGTCAACAGATGAATCAATAAAGAAAATGTGGTACATATACAAAATAAAGTTTTATTTAGCCATAAAGAAAGTAAAATTATGTCATTTGCAGTAAAATGGATGTAACTACAGAATGTAATGTTAAGTAAAATGTTAAGTCAAGACTCAGAAAGACAAGTATCATGTTTTCTCTCATATGTGGAAGCCAGTGGGGACAAAAAGTCGGGGAGAATGTCATGAAAGTAGAAGGAAGAGGGCTGGGGTTGTAGCTCAGTGGGAGAGCACTTGCCTAGCATTGGCGAGGCACTGCATATAAATAAAATAAAGGTTAAATTCTGAAGGAGAAGAAAGAAGAAAAGGAGGAGGAGGAGGAAAGAAGAAGGAAGAGAAAAAAAAGAAGGAAGGAAGGAAGGAAGGAAGGAAGGAAGGAAGGAAGGAAGGAAGGAAGGAAGGAAGGAAGGGAGGGAGGGAGGGAGGGAGGGAGGAGACGAAAGAAGAGGGAGGAAGAAGAAAGGAGGAGGAGGAGGAGGGGAAGAAGAAGAAGAAAGAGGAGAAGGAGGAGTAGGGGAGGAAGAGGAGGAGGAAGAGGAGGAGAAGGAAGAGAAAGGAGAAGGAAGACCAAGAGAATACTGGAAGGAGACCAGGGAGATGGTAGAGGAGGAGGTAAGGAAAATTATTGGGTAGTGAAAGTGAGCAAATAAAACATTACTCATGTACCAATATACCATGATGAAACCCACCATTCTAGATAATATGCACCAATAAAATAAATGAATAAATAACTAAATAAAATTTTAAAAAAAAACCTTTACTATGAGTCTCCAAGATGAGATTCAAGAATTCCTCATCACCTAACAAATAAAGCTCAAACTTTTTAGCAAGCCTCATTTTTCCATAACCTCACTCTGCCTCTCTCTTCTCACCTTTCTAGAACCTGTCCTTTCTTTTCATTCCTCTACACCAAACAGAATTAACTGATACTCTAATTTCTGCTCTTACAGATCTTCTCTGTGCTTTCAACTCAAGCTATTCCCTGCCCATGAAATGCCTCTTCTTCCAACTTTACCTGGCAGAGATCCTTCTTTTACTACTTAGTTCAGATAATCACCTCCTTGACGAAGCCTTCTCTAAGACAGCCCCATCTTAACATATACTAAGCTTTGTCTCATTTGAGAACACAAAGAACTTACATTTGTACCTCTATCATAGCACTTAACAAAATTATGCATTATGGTTAGTTTTGTACCAATCTGTTTCTCCTACCAGACAGCTGAATGTTGATTCCTGAGGGCAGAAGAATAAATGCTGAAGATGATGTATCTTTGCATCCCTCACAGTGCTTAATATAGTAGAATTGACAAAAGACAAAAAATGTTAATGCTAAAAAGGACCTTAAAGTTAATGTGGTACCAACTCATTTCACAGATTCTTAATAAGACAAAGAGATTTGTCCAAGGTCATAACCTAGCCATGGGCAAATATAGGAGGGTAGGTCAGATACCCTGTCCTGAACCTTTTCTACTATAGTTGTGCTGTTCAGTAAAGGTTTGATGAATTTAAACTTAATTTTATAAAATTTTATGCATAGTTACCTGTCCTTCTGCATTGTGGCTTAGAAGAGGTTCACCTTCCAAAGGAGTATCTGAGCTCTGAGATTTTATGCTAGGAGCTTGCTGAAAGAAAATGAACTCACATCAAAAACTGAATTCTTACATGACCTTCATCCTGAAAGGAGCAATGATCATTACAATACATCAAAATGCAAACACCATTGACACAATTCACCAAATGAGAAGTCAGTGCAAGCCTTTGGCAGTAAGAAAACAGACAAAATCACCTTCTCAAGAACCTACCACATCCCCAGGCTTAATTTTTCCATCCATGTCTTTTTCTTTGACTGTTTTATCTTCTTTCAGATTCTTAGAAGCAACTGGTTTGGTCAGTGGAGAATTAAGTCCTCCTATTTTATTATTCTGAATCAAATGATGACCAGTATCTCGGAACAAGCTGAATAACAATTTGGTCTGAAAAGGAAACAACAACAACAACAAAAAATAACCCACAATGAACCATAGGCAAATGAGACAAATTTGAAGTCATCATTTAGACATCATTCCAGAAAGTTTTTCAACATTATAGACTGAGAGAAAGGACCTGAAAAACACCACTGTATTTCCCTACTTCTAGAATTTGTAAGACCACCACAGAAACTTGGCTGCCTACCATATCATTTAAAAAATTTAAGGGGACACCTTTTGAACCAACTCGATTCTGGCGTCTCATAACTCTTATTATCAGAAAGCATTTTATCTTCAACTCATAATTTCAAATTAACTTTAAATGGTAGAATTACTTTTTATGTAAAAATAGTATCTAATTACTGCTCATCTATCAATTAAATTAGAATAAGGCAAGTTTAAAGTCTTTGTATGGTTCAAACAATAGCTAAATAATTTGAAAAAAAAAAATCTTACCGCCGTTTTAAAAAATTTTTTTAAGTTGTCAATGAACCTTTTTTTTTTTTTTTTATCTATTTATATGCAATGCTGAGAATCAAACCCAGTGCCTCACACATGCTAGGCAAGCACTCTACCATTGAGCTACAACCCCAGCCCTTATCACCATTTAAAAAAATTTTTTTGTAGTTGTAGGTGGACAGAATGCCTTTATTTGATTTGTTATGTGGTGCTGAGGATCAAACCCAGTGACTCACACGTGCTAGGCAAGCGCTCTGCCACTGAGCCACGCCCCAGTTCCTTACCACCATTTTTTAAACTAAACAACATCGATGATTCTCCAAATAATTTAAGCTGAGTGAATAGTCAGAACACTGCCCCCCACCCCCCACAGTGGACAGGAAGACAGAGGTGGAAAAAAGGAATAACAAAGGGCATGAGAAAACTTTAAGGGACAATGTGCATATTTATTATCTTGATTGTGGTGATAGTTTCACAGATGTTTGTATATGTAAAATACATATACAAAAATTTCAAATTCAAAAATTTGAATTGTACACTTTAAAGGTATAGAGTTTATTACTTGTCAATTATACTTTGAAAATGCCATTAAAAGGAAAATCTAATTACTAAAGAAAAATTGTGAATACTAAAAATCACTCATACCTCTACCATATGATTATGCCTCTACCATAATCACTGTATTTCATAGATTTAAAGATGCAACCTTTTTCAAATTTTCACAACTCCAGGTTATGTTGTATAATGAGACTGTTTAATATAAGTGATACTGTACAACACTTTTGTATCTGCCTTCTTTCACTTAGTATATGTTTTAGGTTCATTTGTGTTATAGCATGTATCAGTTGGTTTGTTCTTTTTTTATTTTTTATATTTGTTTGTTTATTTAGTACTAGGGATTGAACCCAGGGGCGCTTTACCGCTAAGCCACAGCCACAGCTTTTTTTTTTTTTTTTTTTTTTTTTTTTGAGACACTTTTCTAAGTTGCTTGGGACTGCACTAAGTTGCTGAGTCTAGCCAGGAACTTGCAATCCTCCTGTCTCAGCATCCTAAGTCACTGGGATTACAGGTGGGAGGTTACTGTATATTTAGGTATGTATACATTTATAATTATTCCACCTTCCTGAAGAATCGTCCCCTTAATCATTATGACTGTCTTCAGTAATACAACCTATTTTAAAGCTATTTTATCTCACAGCTCACGGTAATGTAATCACTCACCTCTGTTATGCTTTCTATTTGCACAGTATATCTTTATACTTCAACCTATTTGTCTTTGAATCTAAGCTGTGTATATATATATATATATATATATATTTTAGACAGCATGTGGTTGAATCTTTTGTTTTTTATTCAGTCCTATGACCTCTGTCCTTTCATTGATATGTTTCGACCACCAAAGCATGTTAATTGTTGAAATACTTAGATTTATGTTTGCCATTCTGCTATTTGTTTTCAACTTATCTTTTTCTGTTTTTTAAATTTTAATTTATTTTTATTGTAAACAAATGGGATACATGTTGTTTCTGTTTGTACATGGAGTAACAGCATACCATTTGCATAATCATACATTTACATAGGGTAATGATGTTTGATTCATTCTGTTATTTTTTTCCCTTCCCCCCCACCCCTCTTTTCCCTTATACAGTCCCTCCTTCCTCCAGTCTTGCCCCTCTCCCACCCCCCATTATGTGTCATCATCCACTTATCAGCAAGATCATTCGTCCTTTGGTTTTTTTGAGATTGGCTTAACTCACTTAGCATGATATTCTCCAATTTCATTCATTTGCCTGCAAATGCCATAATTTTATTATTCTTTATAGCTGAGTAATATTCCATTGTGGTACCAGAGATTGAACCCAGGGGTTCTTAACCACCAAGATTGACATTTCAATTGACAACACTTCTGTGAATGATTCCTTTGACCATTGCTCGAAATTGTATGAGTCTTCTCTGGCAGCAAATTTACTTTTCCTCGTATCCTACCCTTCCTTAGAAGAATCACTGAGATAAAAGTGGGAAGTCCCAAGTAAGAATGCCTCACATTCCTTAGTTTTTCATGCATTAGTATTTCTCAGTTTGGATAATTTCAGTATTGTTGCAATGGCTTTTTGTCATTTTGCCCAGTTTTATAGCTGCTTTTGGGGGGAGATGATTTAATAACCTCCTACTTGACCATAGCCAGAAATATTTCCTTTTCAATGTTTTCATATATTTTAAAAATTATTGGGCTGGGGAAATAGCTTAGTTGGTAGAGTGCTTGCCTTGCAAGCGCAAGGCCTTGGGTTCAAATCCCTAGCACCGCAGAAAAAATAAATAAATAAATAAAAAATTATTGTGGGGCTAGGATTGTAGCTCAGTGGTAGAGTGCTTGCCTAGCATGTGTGAGGCATTGGGTTTGAACCTCAGCACCACATATAAATAAATAAATAAATAAAGGTATTGTGTCCATCTACAGCTAAAAAATACATAAAAAATTATTGTGAAAAAAATGTGGTTGGCACACACACACGTGCGTGCACACACACACACACACACACACAGAGTTGACCCTCCATATCTGTTGATTCTATATCCATGAATTCAATCAACCATGAGTCAGAAATATTTTGTTTATGAATTTATTTTGTATGGGGGGAGCACCTAGTATTTTATACTCGGCATCAGTGGTTCACTGGTCTTGAAGTGAACTTTCCCTAAACTTATCTATTCTTGCCAAGATTTCTTCGCCCTTAACTGGGCTTCAAGTTGCTTCAAGTTGTGTCTTTGACGTCTCATCATACAATGATATTTAAAGATTTTACAGTGATTTAATGTCCATGGCAAGGCTGTCCAGATAATTTTATTGAGTTATTGCCTTTTGGATAAGTCCCTAGTCCTGTTTACCTAATCAGAACATTAACACATTAATACCAAATGAGTCAAATCAAGACACTGGAGATATTTTTACTGAGCCTTTTAGTTTACATGAGGTAAAAGGCTGAACAGTTGTTCTCCTTAACCAATATTTTATGCAGCTATAGTAAAATATTTTAGACTTTAGGGACTTATAAGCGATTACATTTCTTAAAAGTTGGTCAAGTAAATAAAATTTAACACTTTGAATTTTCCAGTTGACTCTTCCCTTATAACAGAAACAAGCTCTAAGTTTCAAGGCCAAGTTTTATCATTGTTGTTGTCATCTTTAAGTCTCAAGTGGATATTTCAGTCAATATCCACTAATTCTACTTCAAAAGTGAGTTTTGCCTTTGGTGGAATTTTGGCATCAGGCTGTCCTTTCTTTCCATAAGCCCATTCTGGTTCAACCTCCAGTCAAGCCTTTTCTCCTTTACTCATAGTCAAGAGGGCTTTGTCTCATCCTCTGATACTTTGCCTACTCCAACCTTAAAACTTAGAGGCTTGGCATTTTTCTTCTTTTTTGAACTTGTTTGAATATTGGTATCAAAAACAGTCCCATCCTGAAGTGTTCCTTTATACTAGCAGTGAACATCTCCTTTTTTGGGAAAGTTGGTTTTATCTCCCTTTTTTTTTTTTTTTTTTTTTTTTTTTTGGTGGTGCTGGGGATTGAACCCAGGACCTTATGCTTGTGAGGCAAGCACTTTACCAACTGAGCTATCTCCCCGGCCCTATCTCCCTTTTATAGAACAGATTTTGTATATTTTGGTGGACCCTCATCCAGAGTCTCTTCAGACTTGGTTTCTTTAGGTTTATCTTCATTAAGCTTCACATTTTTCACTTGCTCGGACACTTTACTTATACTTTCAGTACCTCTGAATCACTTACTTTCAAATAGGTGGTTATAGGCTGTAACCAAATGGTCCTTAATAGCTGTCTTGGCTACATTTTTAATGTTGCCTAATAATTTATGTTCTGCAAGAAACAAGTCTGAACCATGATCCTGTAGAAACTTGATAATGTCCTTCTTGGGCAGCGGCTCCCTGCGCAGCAGCTCCATGGTCCACACCCGCTGGGGAACGACTGCCACCATCTTCCCCCGCTGCCTCTCCAGAAATATTTTCAAAAATTTCATCTGTGCTGAACATTTATAGATTTTTTTCTTGCCATTCTCTGAACAATATGGTATAACAATTATTAACATAGCATTTACATTGCATTTAACATGATAAGTAATCTAGAGATGATTTAAAGTATACAGAAGAATATATGTAGATTATACGCAAATAGCATATCACTTTTTTTTCCCTCCAATATTGGGGATTGTACGGAGTTACGTTCCCAGCCCCCTTTTTCTTTCTTTCTTCTTGCTTTTATTTTAGTCTTTTTTCTGGGCCATACTTTCCAAATTATTTTTGCTGGGACAGAGTCTCACTAAGTTGCCTGGGCTAACCACAAACTGTGACTTTCTTGCCTAAACTTCTTGAGCAGGTAGGATTACAGGAATGTGCCACTGTGCCCAGCTTATGATATTTTTTATAAAGTATTTGAGCATCTGTGTATTTTGATATCTGCAGGGGCTCACAGAATCAACATCCCAGAGGGATGATTATCTACATGCTAAAGAAGAAAGTCAATTTTATCATTTACTTATGGAAAGTGATCTTTTATAAAATACAACAAAAATTTTTATTATTTCATCATTATTATGACAGCTATTTTTCAATACCAAAAATCATGAAAGACCCATCATGATCTGTTTCAGTTTCCTTTGAACCAGAAATTACACTTGTAGGGATTTATCTTCTGGAAATATTTTAATAGAACCAAAAAGTTCATACACATGAAAAACTTGGGGGAATTCTACAATAATAAAAACTAAAACTATGAATAAATGTCTCAGAATTAAAAAAGGTTTAGCAAATTACAGTAAATAAAAATGATAGAATATGCATCCTTTAAAAAGAATAATTAGCAATGCTTCGCAATATATGGAAGAATTCAAGTGTTAGCTATAACATAGATCAAAATAAATTTCAAAGTAAAACAAATTTCAAATGATTTTATTGAAATGATTTGTGATAACTATAAAAATAGAATGAGATATTAATTAAAGATATGAATTAAGGGAAGACTTCCTAGGCTCAAAAGCACAAGAGATGTCAAAGACAAGATTTTGATTACCAAAAATTAAAAGTTTCTCTGTGTAAAAAAAACCAGGGTAAACAAAATTATAATATGAATTAAAAAATAGGGAAAATATCAGAAAACATGTGAAAAGATACCTATTATTCCTAAAATACAAAGCAGCTTTTTTTTTTTTTTTTTTTTTTTTTTTTTTGGGTGCTGGGGATCAACCCTGGGCCTTGTGCTTGCACAGCAAGAACTCTACCAACTGAGCTGTCTCCCCAGCCCCTCAAAGCAGCTTTTTTAAACACAGAAAAATACACCAACTTTTTTTTTTAATGGGCAAAGTACATGAAGTGATTCATAAGAGCAGTGCTAAAGGTCAGTAAAAAACAAGAAGAGACATTTATTAATCAAAGAAATGTAGCTTTAAATAACAGTAAGTTATCGTTTTACTCATAAAATTAGATAATTCTTTAAAATAATAATGCCCCAAAGATATGGTAAAACAACTTTCATTTACTACTAGAAGTGTAAATTGGTACAAACTTTTTGTACTCTCATACACCTATGAAACCACAACCAAGGAAACAATTTTTTTCATCATGTCTAATATTTTTCTCTCAGTCCTCTGTAATCCCTCTCTCCCTATATTCCTGTCCCCAAATGACCATTAATCTGCTTTCCGTCAATACAGATAACTTTCTTAAAATTGCATATAAATATAACCATACAGTATGTACTCCCCTTTTGTCTGGTTTCTTTAGCATGATGCATTGGAGATTCATCCATGTTGTGTGTCAATATTTCATTCCTTTTTATTGTAAGTAGTATTCCCTTGCATGGATGTGCCACACAATTTTTTTGTTTTTTCCTGTTCACCTATTGATGGAGATCTGGGTTGCTTCTGGTTTGGTGTTCTTCATTATCCACAAGTTTTGAGGTCCTGAGGAAAGTGACTGCAAGGGTTTACATTTAACATCCCAGGATACCAACTGGTTCTGAATGTCAACTGCAAAGATGTTTATGCTAAAGATGTGAATAAGCACATATAAAAAGGGCAAATTACAGTGATACCGTTTCTGTAATGTTTTTCTTACCTTTTCATAAACTGTACTGTCTAGATAAGGGTAAATATGAAACGCTCCCCGAATCCTCTTCACACCTGGATACAGCAACGGGAGCATATTAACATAAGCCACGCCATGAAATGAAAGCTGACTTTCATCATCAGTCTAAAGGAATAAAACCAGAGAGTTGTTAATGCCACAAAGTAATGGAGCATAAGTACAAAACTGACTCAGCAATGCAGACTCAGTTTTAGGAACAAACTCTACACTTAGCTA